>NC_066625.1:48602288-49246330 GCF_025201925.1 Gopherus flavomarginatus
AGCAGAGAAATTCAGTCTAACCAAGTTGCACAAGTTCCTGCAAAAAGAACACATTTCTTCTCATGTTTTTTCAATCATTTTTAATATTTCCTACCAGTATAAGTATTTGGCTTTAAGTGTGAAATCAAGGAAGCAGCAATAGTTCTGATACCACTTGCAACAGTAGAAAGAGGAACTACATGCAGGGACTGAGCATTTTATATCATCAAACTGACTGATTATTTAGAAGTGGACCCCCTAATGGTTTAATGACATGATAACATGGTTCAAAGATCATGAGGCATGGTCACTGACACCTGCTTATTGGGGATTTGCAGAGCTAAATTCATGAAGAAATAGGTGGCTATACAATATAATCCTCACCATTTTCAATGCCAAATAATAATCTGTGAGGTAGATTAGGCATTTAGAGTGAGCAAGTTGGAGATCAGGTACTCTGGTGAGATCTGTTTTAAATTAGCATGTTTTATCAGCATAAGAATGCCATTCTCAGCTCTTGTGTAAATATCTTTGAATAATAACATATCTGTCCCTGGGCAGCACATTTTCCAGATATTGTACATTCAAATAATATTTAATAAAAATCCTTTACTTGCAGGCTGACTTGGTGGTGCAGGGGAATCCAGCATACTCATGTACAGGGACTCCCTGGACCCAGTGAGACTGCTATACCATGTCCACATTCCATGGCCCAGGAGCTTTTCTAAAAATTACCCACCATTGTTAACACCTGTTCAGCATTTAAGGGAATTTTTTTAGAAGAGCTCCAGGCTTCATGGAGAGGAAAGAAGTCTTTGCTTTCAAATTAATTTAATAATTTGCTGAGCAAGATAGCTTATGGATGGGTGCTGTGGGACAGAGGAGATCATAAAGGACCCACCAACTAGAAAATGAAAACAATGTGTGTGTACAATGCGGGTTTAACATATGACTACTTGAACAACATTCACCAGTCCTCATGATAGACAGCAGATGGTTCTATTAAAAGAAGAGAAATAAATTTTATACATTCATGATTACCAATGTAATCATAATATTAAACATTAAAATACACATAATATGCACAAAAATGGGTACTACCTAACTAAATATTCATTAATTAAACAACAAAGTACAAAGTAAACCTCCTAAAGTACTTCCTGGATGCTTCTATATTAAATAATTAAGGTATCGATAAGGTGAAATTCCTATTTTCACTGTGTTCCCCCTTGTATTAATATTTAAGTTTTAACAAGTCCTCCCACTCCAGCTCTTCCACAACAAACAAAAGCTTATTTGACCCTGAATCCACCCTACGTACCATGGAAACATCTGAATCACAAGAATTTTCATCAAAATTTAACTTTCTTACAGCAGTGCCAAAACCAATGAAATTTGGATTTCAAATCCCTAATTTTCTAAATGAAGAACACATGGTGAAGAGGCATCAGACATCGTCCTGTGCAAGATGTGCCTTTGGGCCCTCATTCCATATTTGTAGCACAAACTACTTTCTAACATAAACCTCCAGACTTCCTGTTTTAATTTACTGACTTGCCACCTCTAATAAACACAGAGCTGCAAGAGAAGCCACACTGGTAGCTCTAGGCAGATTCTGCTCTTGGGAGATTATTTTGTTTAGATTTTTTTCCTCCCTGCTAAACAGCACAGTTTAAAAATCTAGCATGCCACAACTATTTCTATTCAGACTATTTAGTGGAAGGATTTGCAGCACTCCTTCAGCAACATGGAAAATAGCAAACTCTACTCTTGGCATTTACGGATATTATTTTGGATATGGTGTTTGTTTTCTTGAAGAGTAAAACAAAGGTTTTGAAGGGACAGCCAGGCTGGCTGGTGTGTGCTAATATATACTACATTTGATATTTAACAATAATTTACAGTCCAAAGTAAAATGTTAATGCTCTCACAAATTATTCATTTAATAAAATAACAGCTCATTTCACACAGATGATTATTATGGCACATTAGAACATTTATAATTGCAGAGAGGTCACTGCATCACTGGTGGAGCAACTGCTATAACATCCTGTCAATCTACAGACATTAATGACCAATCATTCCACCAGACTATAAACCAGACTATCCAAAATAGAAGGCGCAGGTAGCACCACCTATTACTATTGTGGTTGCCAGAAACTTCCAAATATAAGAACGTGTTTTCAGTTGCTTAGAACTTTGCCAGAGTTTAACCATTTCAGCTGAAGTTTTACACACTGGGTGCTGCTTCAGACTGAACGTGTTCGGAAAATTTCAGCCAATATAGATCAGCCATTCCTGAGAAGAAGACTAGGGGAAAATACCTTATCTTACCTCTGTTAAAAAAATCTGGTAACCTTTTCTTTGAAACCTCTAACACCTCAATGCTTTCAAGAAGGGATCTGAAATTTGGCAAGGAGGTGACCTTTGTAAAATTCACCCATATTTGGCCAAGTTCTAAAGACTTTGAAAAATTGTAGTTCGTACATGCTCTGTAGAGACTTCTTAGACTTTAAGAGCTTAATCCCCTTAGAATTCCTACTGCACCGGACACGTTTCAGCCAGGGGCCAAGCAGAACTTTTCCTGCAATGCAGTTCTGGGCTGCTGTGCGCTGTACTGGGTCAAGGAATCTCAGCTGAGAGCAAAAAGCCTGTCTTTCCTGTGCTTTTGACCTCCAAGCCAGGACTAAGGAGTGTGAGAAGGAAGCCACCTGATTCAAAGACAGAGGGGACAAGAGCTGGACAAAGGAGGGGCTGCGGGTAGGAGAAGTAAATCAGGACAGGGAGCCTGAGGGTTGGGAGGCAGAAATGGACTGGAGGCTGCCAGGAAAAGGGAGAGGGAAACTGGAACTGACAATTAGGGTGCAGGTGAGAGACTGGAAACCAGAAATGTAGAGGTCTGGGACTGGCTGGGCAAGGATACAGGGACTGAGAATCAGTGGGGGGGGAGATTTGATGGAATGTGGTGGGAGAATTGGGACAGGTTAGGAAAAGAGACTAGCACAATAAACTGAATGGGGCAACTGAGATTTGAGGGAGTCCAGGAAGGGAGACTGGGACAGAGAGTTAGTGTGGATAGGAAAAGTGGGCTGGGTCAGGCACCTGGAAGACAGAGTAGGGGAGAGACACAGATTAAATGAGGAATAGGGAGTGGTGTACTGGGACTGCAAGTCTGGAGAGGTGAGACTAGGACTGGACACTTAGCGGGAAGAATCTGTGTACACTATAGCACACCCAACTTTTACAGCCTGGCATGGAATCCACAATTCCTAAGTCTCAACTTCAGGCTGTCCGCAAGTAGCTGTGATACCTACTGGAAAAGGGTCCCATCCTCATCTAGTAGTGGTCCACGTACATAAGCACACCTACAACTGCTATCATTTACTCTCTTAGCTCCAGGGGCAGAAGACAGTGCAGGGGATGTAAAGGTTCCTATGCTACTGATGATGACCGATGTTGGTGTCAGTATGTCACATGATTCAATTTCTGTTTACTCAGTTTAAAAAAAAAAAAAAAGAGGAAATTACACACAAAAGACTAAGTTAAAAGAACATTATTAACATTGCACAATCAAGACTTAAAACTTTTGGAAATGCCAGAATTAAGATTGCCTATGAAACCTCAATTCAGCTCCCTATGCATCTGTATTATGGTAATCAATTATATTCAGATACTTTTCTTTGCATTGGACCACTGCCTCATTCAACGCATAGGGGGGAGGTGCTCTGAGGATGAATCAGGATTGTGTAGTGAAGGTGATTTATCTATAGGACTCCTGCTTCATTTGTTGTAGAAGTTGGAAGGTGAGTAGTGAATAATACGGATGAACTTCAGGTTAAGGAAGTTTAATAATGCCCTAGGGAACTGGATTCTATCCTTGTCTCTGCCACAGAGTTCCTGTGTGATGTGAGATCAGTCGCTTAAACCAAACTTTTCAGAGGTGGTTCCTAATTGTGTTCCTTGCTTTCTGTGTGCCATGAACACTGAGCTGCAGAAGTGCTGAGCATTCACAGCTGCCACTGATGTCAGAAGAAGTTGTGTACTTTGAAAAATTACGTGCCTGGTGTCTCAAAAGTTAGTGGATACTTTTGAACATAATCTCTCTATGCCTCGGTTCCCCATCTATCAAATGATTATAATACTACTACCTAATCTCAGACGTGTGGTGTGAAAATAAATTAATGTTTGTGACGCACTAAGATACTATAATGATGAGCTTCATAAGAAAGCCCATGAAAAAATTAATAATTCTGTCTTCAGAGAAGGATTTCAATAATGTGCAGTAAATAAGGCCTGGGGCCACACATTGAACATGAGGGAAAACAAAATACTAAATGCTACCATTAAATCGAGCCTCATGCATTCTGTGCACTGAATGAGGCAGGGGCCCACTGGAAAAAAACAGTATGTGAACATATAATTAAAAACTGTATCAAGGCATATGCACAAGTGGGCCAAATTAAGGTTGCACAGGCAACCTTAATTCTGATATTTCCTAAATTTCGAGAGCTTCACTTTGTAATCTTAATGTTCTTTTAACACAGTCTGTGTATGTTGGTGTAAGAACTCAGCACAAGCCAAAAGCAATATTTTAAAGATATTTTTTATATATTAAAATTGTTCTCTGGATACAGATTTCCTAAACTCAGTATTGTTTTGCCTATAAAAAAAAAAAGGAACAACATGCACAAAAATAACTGACTCGATGTCCTGTGCTTCAGAAGTCCTTTTGTCATCTCTATAGAAATGCTGTTTTGTAACCTCTTACATGCTGCCCTGGGAACAAGAGACATCTCTATAGTAGTCATGCACTGGGAGGATTATTTTTCTTCCTGTTATTGTTGTGCAAACCAGAACTGTATACATCATGTAGGATTTGGCTCACAAAGATGCTCAGAAAATGAACTCTGCAGAGGTCTACCTTGCATCATCTGGAAGTAAACCAATTCCTGTAATTTTGCCTTTAGCTCATGGAATTGAGGCCCCTGAGCAAATCTGTTCAAATTTACTCCAAACCCCACAGATAGCTGGGGAACTCACTTACTTCTTTCATTTAAATATCTTTAATCAAACAAGGCTTCTTCTCTCAAAGTCAACAGGAGTTGCAGGACTGCACCCAGAATTTTGCAGGATTATACACTAGATTTAGGCGTTATATAACAAATGACGAAAAGCAATGAGGATGTGTGGGTGTGTACGTGTACAAAGGACAAGAGTTACAATATTACATGGCAACTTTGTATAGTTATGCACCCATCTTTATGTAACCACTTTTTAAAAGATGTTTTCAATCTCACCCCAATGCACTTTCACACATGCAAACATACCTCAAGATTTGGAGTAGTTCTGTAATTCAAGTCTAACCTTTTGCATGGCTCTAAGTAGCAGCACGTTGTCATACGACAATGGTGCTGTACCACAACATTCGCTTTTTCATACTTTTATACTTTCCTACAGCAAGTTCTATATTTAACAAAGTCAAGAAAGCAAACAAACAAAACTGATGAAAAACAAGGTAATCCAAAGACTCTCCAACTCAAACTGAATGGTCAATAGCACAAGAACTCATTTACTAATCAGTGTTTTAGATTTCCACCATTATTAAATTTGCAGACTGGTGAGTTCAGCCCAAAGGATCTCAGTTAATCTACTATTAACAGCTTTAAATCTGCTGAAATTTTCTATTAAATACTTAAATTCATGGATTAGTTTAAGCAGCATCTAAAAATGAAGCAATTAAGCAAACAAATTTTATCTCCTCAAAGCCTAGTTCGGGCTTCCCAAATAAGTGAAAGATTGGACAAATGACTAGGGAGGAGTATAAAAATATTGCTCAGGCATGCAGGAGTGAAATCAGGAAGGTCAAATCACACTTGGAGTTGCAGCTAGCAAGAGATGTTAAGAGTAACAAGAAGGGTTCTTCAGATAGGTTAGCAACAAGAAGGTCAAAGAAAGTGCGGGCCCCTTACTGAATGAGGGAGGCAACCTAGTGACAGAGGATGTGGAAAAAGCTAATGTACTCAATGCTTTTTTTGCCTCTCTCTTCACGAACAAGGTCAGCTCCCAGACTACTGCACTGGGCAACACAGTATGGGGAGGAGGTGACCAGTCCTCTGTGGAGAAAGAAGTGGTTCAGGACTATTAAGAAAAGCTGGATGAGCACAAGTCCATAGGGCCAGAAGTGCTGCATCCGAGGGTGCTAAAGGAGTTGGCTGATGTGATTGCAGAGCCATTGGCCATTTCTTTGCAAACTCATGGGGATCAGGAGAGGTCCCGGAAGACTGGAAATAGGCTAATGTAGTGCCCATCTTTAAAAAAAGGAAGGAGGATCCAGGGAACTACAGGCCAGTCAGCCTCACCTCAGTCCCTGGAAAAATCATGGAGCTGGTCCTCAAGGAATCAATTCTGAAGCACTAGAGGAGAGGAAAGTCATCAGGAACAGTCAGCATGGATTCATACTTGACTGACCTAATTGCCTTCTATGACGAGATAACTTTCTCTGTGGAGGAGGGGAAAGCAGTGGACGTGTTATTCCTTGACTTTAGCAAAGCTTTTGATATAGTCTCCCACAGTATTCTTGCCAGCAAATTAAAGAAGTATGGGCTGGATGAATGGACTAAAAGGTGGATTGAAAGCGGGCTAGATCATCGGGCTCAACAGGTAGTGATCAATGGTTCCATGTTTAGTTGGCAGCCAGTATCAAGCCGCCATCAAGTCCCAAAGGAGTGCCCCAAGGGTCAGTCCTGGGGCCGGTTTCATTCAATACCTTCATTAACGATCTGGGGATGGCATGGATTGCACCCTCAGCAAGTTTGGGTGACACTAAACTGGGAGAAGTGGTAGATACACTGGAAGATAGGGAGAGGATACAGAGGGACCTAGACAAATTAGAGGATTGGGCCAAAAGAAATCTGATGAGGTTCAACAAGGACAAGTGCTGAGTCCTGCCCTTAAGAAGGAAGAATCCCATGCACTGCTGCAGACTAGAGACTGAATGGCTAGGCAGCAGTTCTGCAGAAAAGGACCTAGAGGTTACAGTGGACGAGAAGCTGGATATGAGTCAACAGTGTGCCATTGTTGCCAAGAACACTAAGGGCATTTTGGGCTGTATAAGTAGTAGCATTGCCAGTAGATCAAGGGACGTGATCATTCTCCTCTATTTGGCATTCGTGAGGCCTCATCTGGGGTACTGTGTCCAGTTCTGGGGCCCCACACTACAAGAAGGATGTGGAAAAATTGGAAAGAGTCCAGTGGAGGGCAACAAAAATGATTAGGGGGCTGGAGCACATGATTTATGAGGACAGGCTGAGGAACCTGGGATTACTTAGTCTGCAGAAGAAAAGAAAGGGAGGGCGGGTATTAATAGCTGCTTTCAACTACCTGAAAGGGGGTTCCACAGAGGATGGATTTAGACTGTTCTCAGTGGTACCAGATAACTGAATGAGGAGTAATGGTCACAAGTTACAGTGGGAGAAGTTTAGTTTTGATATTAGGAAAAACGTTTTCACTAGAAGAATGATAAAGCACTGGAATGGGTTACCTAGGGAGCTGGTGGAATCTCCTTCCTTCGAGGTTTTTAAGGCCTGGCTTGACAAAGCCCTGTCTGGGATGATTTAGTTGGGGATTGGTCCTGCTTTGAGCAGGGGATTGGACCTGCTGACCTCCTGAGGTCCCTTCCAGCCCTGATATTCTATGATTCTATGAAATAAGGAGTTTGTAACTTTAGATTTTGGTTGATCTCTTGAAAAATTCTCCAGAAGAAATTCTATTCTATTCTCAGTTACTTTAGTGCAATGAAAGCAATGGGAATTCAGGCAGAGATGTATTGGAGTTGAGGACCGTAAAGCATCCAATATTTGAAGTGTTTTTCCCCAGAGGAAATCAATGGAGGATATATTCTGAATAAAGAATCCATTTCATATTTAAAAAAAGACAGAAATGTCAAGTGTTTGCAATATTTTTGAAAAATATGCTTCTCAACATATATGCATAGCAGAGTGTAAAGAATCCATAATACTGATACCCTCCCTCCCCCACTAAAAAATCAGCAGTTGCTAATAACTAGCAAAAACAGAAGTCACCAAGAGAACAACAACATTTACAAAGTTTGGATGATTCAAGTTTTAATTTAGCAAATACAGCAGTTACTTTTCTTTTTTATTGCAAACATTAACCTCTACAAGAGTACTAGATAAAAGTTTATTGCTACCATAATAAACCTGAAAACAGTACTGAAACCATTCAAAATTACCAATGATTTGTCAGATAAAGGGTCACCATTTTAGTATCAAAGGCAGAGTATTCTTTTAAAACAAGAAATCTTACACATTTGTGAGTTACTGTAGTTAAATCAAGGGAACAAAATACACATTATTTCCCTCCAAAAATATCCTTTTCTTTTGCTGAATTATAGACAGAACTCTCTCTATCACAGTCAGATGGTAATAATTAATGTACAGAGATCTTTGTGCATGGAAGAAAATCTATGGTTAGTGTAAGGGGTAATGATGCTGCATTCCATGAACTACCTTGTTTTGATCCTATAATAATAAAGAAAAGAGGGTAGGAAGAGAGAAGGTGGCATAATTTCAATAATATGACAAATAATCTAATAGCCAAATAATTGTATCCTACATGACTACAATTTCAAGCATTCCTTGGGTTGCTCCTCTTCTGTTGAAACTCCTTTACTATTGAAGAGTCATTTTCATCACCTCTGATTATGGAGATAATTAAGAGCCATACATGTTCTTGACTTTTTGATTCAATTTAGGAATCACTGCCTAAAGGCACAAATTCAAGGAACAATTTCAAGTACCATAATTTAGACCCTAATTTTCCCCTACACCAAAACCGTTAAAATCTGGTGCACAGTCCTCACACATTCTAAATGTCTTTTTCTCTAGGATTGCTGAGTTTTTATTTTTTTAGTAAGCTTCAGTCTATGAAGTACATGTGATAGTTCGTGCTATACTATAAAGGACCTAGCCAAAAGGGGAAGCAAAACATGAACCTTGAATTGATAAGTATGTTATTGTTCAGAATGCCTGTAAACAAGCAAAGCTATCCACGACAGGAATGTAGTCATATTAATTACCACTGCACTGACAAGCCATGGAAAAAATAAATTTGTCAAAAAGAAAAGGACAAAGCTAATATTTTTTCTTTTATTGAAATTCTCTGACTGCCTCATACACCCTCTGGAGAAAACAAAACATTTAATAGTACTAACAATGGAACTTGATAGTGTTGACTGAACTCATACTACAAACTATCTTACTAGGAATATTTCATTAGATGGCTAACAAATGATTTTTTTAATATTAGGCTACCCTTTTTTGCTTTTTTATACATACAGGCAGCCTGAAGGCTCTCACAGGATGGTATGCTGACTCACTAAATAATATCTAACTCATATCTCATTTCATCAAGATATTCTTTTAGAATAATTAGAATAAATTTCAAGTTAAAATCCCAAGATATAATTGTGCTGTAGGAATTAGAGAGCATGTAGAATGATGATTTTCCCAGCCTGCAAAACTTTCATATCCCTTCCAGTACAGTTCTACTCCAAAAGTGACTATGCAAAAATGAGCTCTTACTCAACCAATCTAACCCCTTTACGTATTCAGTATTATGTATTTAGTTCCTTACTACTTAGAAGCCTGTTAGCACTACCGAATCAACACAACTAAGAAAGCATGAACTCAATTCTGTTCCTTCTTGTGAATCAAGAGAAAATGTTTACTAAGTTCCAATCAATTATACTTGTACGAACTCACAGAAGACAACGTTGCACAGGAGTCACTGACGGTACAAATTTGGCCTTCAGAAACTTTATTACAGTTGATGAACAAGGAGGAAAAAACCTCATTCTTATATCCTAAGCTGCGTTTGCAGATTCAAACATATTTTTACTTGTAAACTTAGAACATTTGATGTGAAAATCACCAAGACACAAATATGAAACCCTGTGATGCCACTTCTATAGCTGTTTTTCATAGTGAAATGCTTTCAGTAAGTGTAGGAAGAGATGTTGAGCATGTAAACCTCCATTCCTCCAAAAATCTTTCCATCTCTACAAATATTTTGCATAACGGTATCTTAAAAATGTGGCTACCTCCTTAGGAATGGTGATAAAAAGGAAAAGCCACAAGAGACCATCAATGGTTTAATGTTCAATACCACAATCTCAACCTCTCCTGTGCCTAAATTAAACGTATGAGAGATTGGTAGAAGTGAGAGAAATCTGAACGGTTTGGCAACATCATGAATACACTAAATTCTGCTGCCCTAAAATAGCCATTTAGCAGATGACTGCTGTAGATTTGCATTTCCCTTCCACCTAGTATTTGGTTCCCATTATGTTTTATTCTGGCTTTCCCTTTTACTCATTTCTGAAGAGGAAGCACATCCTCAAAAATGGCTCTGAAAAACATGCAAAAAAATTGCAAGTAATTACATTATTCATACATGCCTTTAAGTCCTTTGTGACTACTACAAAATAATAAATTTAATTTAAATTGATGCTGTAGCTAAGCAACTCAGTTTTATTTAAGGAATCAAACTCTATGGGTGTTTTTCCTTTAAACTATTCTCATTATGAACAGAAATTAATTAGCTGATCTACTACAAAAATGCTTAGGGAGTAAGTCACCATAGATAATAGGCCTGCCCCCTTGAAATAAAATTACTGAATTGTTTCATTTTCCATAACTGGATAAGTTTCCCTTCTTCCAAGGAGTACTACTTCATAATTGGACTTACACTGCAATACTCTCCCCTTCCCACCAGAGAAATAAAATATTCCCATGCTATATAAGACATCAACCATTCTCATCTTAACTATCATCAAAAACATATCCTGATATTCACAATATACACACATCTTATTCCACTCTTCTGAGACTCATTTGATTAGAGTCCATTCTGTTACTTACCATTTCTGTTTATTTTAAACATAATCCAAATCAATTTTACCACCACTAATTGGAAATTTAAGAATATTGCAGAACCCTATCACTGCTGGAACTGACAAGATGTACAACAGCAACTGAAAGTAAGAGAGTATAAATTTGTGAATCAAACATAAAAACTTGATTTAACCAATAAAAGCTGGCAAGGATGTCCCTGGTATCACAGACAGCAATAGTTGCCAATTAAAGTGCCATTCCTATAAAGGACTTCTCACCTAGAAGGAAGGCATTTTAATGAGTTTCACAATTCACACATTATTTCTTGTGAGTCTTCAGCATATGCATTTTAAAAATTCATACTGAATCTTTGATCTGGGCTTTTATTTTTAATTGAAATTCCAAGTGTCATATCTCTTCTTGACAGGCAAGTAATAAAATCTACAGTATATCTCCATCTTGTGATCACATCTGCTGTCTCCTTCAGCACTTAACACACATTAAAAAGCACCCTGGAACTTTCAATCAGTGCGATCACCTGACTGGTTTAACATCTCTTTCTTTATGGAAAAGGTATATCATTTGCAACAGCATGTTCAACTGTGACCGCCAGTGCCCTGTTGTAATATAGTACAATGCCCGATATTAATTGTTTTTGCTATATAAGTCATGGAAAGTCTCATATTGTGTTCCATATGTTATATGTGAGAAACAATTTCTTTCAAGAAATCTAAAAGGAAAATATACTAATGAGTTTTTATGCACAAATTAAAGTTGGTAATCAAATTGATTAAGCAGACATAGTCAAACTTTTTCTAATACACAAAGGGGGCAATCGTGTGAATTCATATAGATTATAGAAAGTAGTCAACATTAAAGAGATTATCTCCTCATTGCATGAAAGTGAGAACTTTAGAAAGGTTGCCATGGCAATTAAGTCACTGCAAAAAAAATTCCTATCTACCATTCAGCTCCACTGATGGCAGAAACATTGCGAGCACTAATGCAGATATAGTTCCCATAGCCACCAGCAATTTTGTCACCTGTTGTCTAATCCTCTCTGAGCAGGACAAACATCACTGCAGTAAAAAATACCTGACATACAAGTTATGTCTATATTAGCATTCCCAATGTCACTACAACCATGACATTGAATTCACTGTAGAAATAGCAGTTTCCCTGCCACCCACACAAAACTAATTTAGTGCATATAAACCATTGCAGAAACATTATCAGTATCTCCTGATTACAGACACTGTAATCTCTTTGTAATTAATATTGCAACCAGATTCCATTAAAAAGCCCTTATTTAGTATTATTGTTGGCAAGTCTGGTAGCACTGCCTATCATTAAAGTTGCCCAACACTTCCCATTATAAGACCCTGTTTTCAGTCCCTTAGAAATTTCCTAAGCTTTAACTGTTTGGGCTGAAATTTTGCATATTGGGTGCTGCCTAAGACTAAACTTTTTTGGCAAATCTCGGCCAAAATGGTTCGGCCTTTTTAAAAAGTGAAGTAACAGAAAAATACCTTGTTTTGCCCATGTTAAAAAAATGGCAACCTATTCTTTGAGAAGATCTAACACCTCCATATGCTTTAGAAAAGGGACATGAAATTTAGCAGAGTGGCTTTTGTTTCAGGTATGTCCCTTCTCTCATCCCTGTGAAAAATCACACAAATTTGGCCAAATTATAAACCTTTGAAAAACTGTAGCTCACATATGCTCAAGAAAGACTTGCAACAGATTCGCAATTAAATTATCTGAAGATTCCGTCCTCACTAAGCATGCTCCAACAGAACTGAAAGCAGACAGCCTGTTTCTCCTGTGTTCTCAATGCTCCTCCTACTGGTACCCATGGAGCATGGAGGAGGAAGCTGTCAGATTCAAATGCAGAGGGAATGTGACCTTGATTGGAGGCTGTTGGGAGGGGAGGTTAAGCGGTAGACGCTGAGACTGTCTGTGCAAGAAGACTGGGAATGGAAACCAGTGAGGGTGGGGGAGGGACATAGGTCTGACAAGGACACGAATACACAGGGAGGATATGGGATTATCTTGAAAGGACACTGGGATTAAGATAAGAAGCCTGAGGACTGGAAAATAGAATTCGAATGAGAAACCAGGGTGGGGGAAGAGAAGACTTGAACAAGGAGAGAAGGGGGTCAAGTTTGGGTGGAGGAACAGGCAGAAAGATATTTGAACACTAGAGCACACACTTCTCCAGATCTTGGAATGGAATCCAGGTCTGCTGAGTCTCACCATTGTCAAGTGACAGAGGTCTGTGCAGTGGATCTAAAGATTTCAGCCCTGCTGCTGATGCAATATGTTGCTACATGATGGAACTTTTTGGTTTTTTAAACCTAGGAAATAGCACACACACAAAAAGTTAAAAGGATATTAAGGTTGCAGGGTCAAACACTCAAAACTTAGGAAATACCAAACATAAGGCTGCCTGTGAAATTTTAATTCCCCCCCCCCCACCCCGGTGCATATGCATTTTGATATAATCTTTAATTAAATGATCTCACACTACTTTCCATAGGACCCCCACTTCATTCAGTGAACTGAGTCAACCTGTTCTGGGCAGAACCAGGGCTGTGCAGAGAAGACTACTTGTCTGTAGAGGACTCCTGCAGCATTTACTGCAGAAGTTAGGAGGTGTGTATTGAATGAGGCAGGAGACTGCAAGAAGAGCAAGGATGGTCTCATGGTTAAGGCAGTTGAATGCTGCCTGGGAAAATTCTATCTCTGCCTCAGAATTCCTGTATTATGCTAGGCAGGGTTGTTTAAATCAAACTTCTCACTTTTCTCAGTGCCTGCTCTGAGACCCTGGTGTCTTGATTTGCAGAAACGCTGAACATTCCAGCTGCAGCTGAAGTCAATGGGTCTGCATCTTGAATACACTCGGTGCTAGAGAATGCTACAGAATCTGAAAAATTAGGTCCTAGGTGTCTCAAACTGGGCACCCAAAATGAGTGGATACTTTTGAACTTAATCTCTCTATGTCTCAGTTCCTTGTTTGTAAAATGGGGATAATACCCACTCATCTCACAGGGATGCTGTGAAAATAAATTAATATTTGTGAAGCGCTCAACTGCTATAGTGATAAGCACCATAGAAAGGCCCATGAGAAAATCAATAATTCTGTCTTTAGAGCAGGATTTGAAAAGTTTGCAGGAAATTAGGCCTGGGTCACATATTAAATAATGAAGAGAAAACAAAAGATTGAATAGCTGTTCATTATGGTAGCACCATTCTTCCTGTGCACTGAACGAGGCATGGGTCTTCTGGTAAAAATAACAAGTGATCATGTCATTTAAATACTATTATAATGCATATGCACAGGAGCACCGAATTAAGGCAGAGACACTTGGGGGCTCTGTTGAGCTTGTGAGTTCTGCAGGATAATGACATATAGGAAGGAATGGGAACCACTGTGGAATTTGTGAACTCCAAAAGACAAATGTGAACTCTGGAATGCCAAGAACCCTGGAGGACTCAGTAGTGTCTCAGTATTATTTTTAAATAACAAACATATTTTTGTATTTTAATTTCTTTTTCTTTCAGTTAAAATACACTCACAGTAAACTTATTCCTAAAAGAAACTTAAATCTGCCCTTTCCCAGCTGCCTAGCATTTAAGTAACTACAACTATATATTTTTTCCAGAATTAATGACTGGAAATGACAGCACCACATTCTACAGACTTAGTGGTTCTGTCCTCTGCTCTATAGGAGAGTAAAGCACTAGCCAATTTTTTTTTTTTTAAGTGGGACACAAAAAAGTCTGTAACCTATAGTTGTTGCACCTATTAGAATGCAGTGGATATGATTTCTGTATCTGGCAGGTAGGGTCTTCATCTCACAATGCAAGGTGAACAGGGAAGAGCATAATAGGATTTCCTGTCTACACAGAGTAGATTAGGTGATCTCCCTCATGGTGGAATAACAGATGAAGAATAAGATGTGATATGCTATCATCCTCTGACCACAGAGTTAGTTAAGAGGTGAAAGGGTTGTAAAAGGAGGGTAAAAGGAAATATATTTGTATATTTTTCACAACAGGTAGGAGAATTAGAAGATGCTCTGTACTTGGATCTGTGAGCCATAAGATGGTTAGAGAGTAGTTGGTGACAGTCTGTAGCCAATATTAGAATTAGATCTCAGATGTGGGTGGAAATGAAAGGGTTTCTAGTTTATACACTGAGCCTAGGTGATTGTAAACAAAGTTAAATCTGATTTTGAAATATGCAACAATGTTTTAGGTGTATATATTTTTACAAGTTTATACTTTTCAAATTCACATATCAATGATGTCAGTATTGATGAAATTGACAAATGGAAAGAAAAATGTTTGTATTCATAAAGAAAAATCAGTCTATATTGCTAATATATATTGCATTTCATCAGGCCCATTTTGGGCAATTTGCAGACCACCACAGATTAAGATATCAGAAACAAAAACACAGCACAGCAAAAAGTAGTTTAAAAAAACCTCTTTGGTTAATATTAAAAGGAACGCTATGGCATAGCTAGATACTACAGTAAGACTGTTTCATACAGCTTTCCTATTTACATGACAAACTTGTTCTCTATGAATGTACGAAAAGGAAAAACAGTTACTCACCTTCTTGTAACTGTTGTTCTTTGAGATGTGTTGCTCACGTCCATTTCAATCAGGTGTGCTCGCGCTGCGTGCATGGCCATCAGAAACTTTTCCCCTTAGCAGCTCCTGTCAGATCGGCTGGGGAGTCCCCTGGAGTGGCACCCTCATGGCGCTCAATATATAACCCTGCCAACCCGACTTTCCTTTAGTTCCTTCTTGCCGGCCACTCTGACAGAGCGGAAGGAGGGTAGGTACTGGAATGGGCATGAACAACACACGTCAAAAAACAAGAGTTACAAGAAGATAAGTAACCGTTTTTTCTTCTTCAAGTACTTGTTCACGTCCATTCTAATCAGGTGACAACCAAGCTCTCTCCCGGAAATATGGTCAGAGTTAAGGAATCGCTGATGGGAGAACTGCTCTGCCGAAAGCTGTATCCTCTCTGGCATGCTGGGTGATGGTATAGTGAGTGGTAAACGTGTGCACGGAAGACCAGGCTGCTGCTCTGCAGATCTCCTGGAGAGGCTAATGGGCCAGGAAAGCAGCTGATGAGGCTTGTGCTCTTGCCAGGTAGGCCATAATAGCTGGGGCTGGGACCTTGGCCAGCTCATAGCAGGAACGGATGCAGTTTGTGATACAGGAAGAAATGCGTTGTGAAGAGACTGAAAGCCCTTTCATCCAGTCTGCCACCGCCACAAACAGTTGCCTTGATTTCCTGAAAGGCTTCTTGCACTCGATATAGAATGCTAGCGTGCACCAAACATCCAGTGAGTGAAGCCTCTTCTCCTGTGCACTAACATGAGGCTTGGAATAGAAGACTGGCAAAAAGATGTCTTCGCCAATGTGGAACTGAGACACCACCTTGGGCAGGAAGGCTGGGTAAGGCCTGAGTTGTAATTTGTCCTGGTGGAAGATTGTGTGTGTGGGGGGGAAGGGGCAGGCTGGAGATCAGCACTGTTAATTCGGACACCCTCCTGGCTGATGTGATGGCAACCAGGAATTTCACCTTCCACAAGAGCTACAGAAGGGAACATGTCGCCAGTGGTTCGAATGGGGGCCTCATTAGTTTGGAGAGGACCAGACTGAGATCCCAAGCAGGTACAGGTGGTCGCAAATGTGGATATAGCCTTTCCATGCCCTTCAGGAAACGCCTTACCATGGCTGGTGAATACAGAGTGCCCAAACTCTCCCGGGTGGAACATCAAGATGGCAGCAAGATGTACCCTAATGGATGAGCCTGCCAATCCCTGCTGCTTTAACTGCAGTAGATACTCCAGGATGAGCGGTATAGATGCCTGAAGTGGAGGTGCGTGATGCTGCTCACACCAGCACGAGAACCTTTTCCACTTAGCTAGGTAAAGTTGCCCTGGTGGAAGGTTTCTTGCTACGAAGCAGTACCTCTCTTACCGATTCTGAGCACTGGAGCTTCACTGGGTTTAACTATGAAGCTTGCAAACCATGAGATGGAGGGACTGGAGGTCTAGATGAAGGAGGTGAGACTGTGTGATCAGATCGGAGTAGAGCGGCAGTGCAATCACAGTGCCCGCTGAAGCTCCAGAAGCGTGGTGTACCGATGTTGGCATGGCCACACTGGGACCAGAAGAATTGCCTCCGCTTTGTCTCTGCAGATCTTGAGCAACACCTGGGGGACAAGTGGGACCGGTGGGAAGGCATACATGAGGTGGTCTCCCCAGGGTAGCATGAACACATCCAAGATGGAGCCCAGACTGTGTTTTTGGAAAGAGCAGAACATTGGACACTTCCTGTTGCTCCTGGTGGCAAATAGAACTACCTGGGGAAACCCCCATCTTTGGAAGATGGAATGTATGACATCCAGATGGATGGACCACTCGTGGTTGTGAAACAACCTGCTGAGGTGATCTGCAAGGTCATTCTGTACTCCTGAGAGATAGGATGCCTCCAGGCGAATGGATTGGGCTATACAAAAATCCCAAAGCCGGAGAGCTTCCTGACAGAGAAAGGAGGAGCAGGCTCTGCCCTGCTTGTTAATGTAAAACATGGTGGTGGTGTTGTCGATCATCACCAGTATGTACTGGCCCTGCATTCTGAACTGGAAGGTCTGGCAAGCTAGTCACAAAGCTCTGAGCTTCTTGATATTGATGTGGAGTGAGGGCTCGGTCTGTGACCACAGACTGTGTGTCTGGGGATCTCTCAGGTGGGCCCCCAACCCAGAGCTGACATGTCCATTACTAGGGTGATGGAGGGTTGAGGAGTGTTGAAGGAGACTCCTTTGCGGACCATGCAAGTGTCTAGCCACCAATGGAGGGATTCTAGAACTCGGTCAGCACTGTCATTACCGAGTCCAAGCTGTCTCATCCTGGGTGACAGGTTGACACGAGCCACACCTGGAGTGGTCTGAACCTCAGTCTGGCATGTCTGAGGCATGTAGGTGCAGGCTGCTATGTGACTGAGGAGATTCAGGCATCCCCTTGCAGTTGTGGTGGGGTATTACCTGGGAGTCTGGATGATGTCTGTCAATGCTTGGAATCGTGACTCCGGCGGAACTGCTCTCATCTGTACCGAGTCCAGCACCGCCCCAATGAATTTGAGAAGGAGTCCTAATCTCTCAAAGGTAGTTCTGACTAATTGGACTTGAGACTCTACCTGCTCCCTGCAGCGCCCCTACAGCAGCCAGTCATCGAGGTAGGGATACATCTGTACCTGCCTTTTGCAGAGAAAGGCTGTAACCACCGACATGCACTTGCTGAACACTTGGGGGGCTGTCAATAAACCAAATGGGAGCACCATGAACTGATAGTGTTTGTGGTTGACCACAAACCTCTGGAAACATCTGTGAGCTGGACGAATGGCTATGTGAAAGTATGCATCTTTCATGTTGAGGGCGGCATACCAGACTCCTGGATCCAATGAAGGTATGATCGTGCTCAGAGAGACCATGCAGAACTTCAGCTTCACCATGAATTGGTTGAGTCCTCACAGGTCTAGAATGGGTCTGAGACCCCTCTTTGCCTTGGGGATAAGGAAGTATTGGGAGTAGAATCTCTTACCCCTTAGCTCCTGAGGAACCTCTTCCACTGCCCCATGGCACAGAGCGATTGCACCTCCTGGATAAGGAGCTGCTCGTGAGAAGGGTCCCTGAAGAGGCATGGGGTAGGGGTCTGGGAGGGAGGAAATGAGCAGAAAAACCGGTTACCCACCTTTTAGTAACTGTTGTTCTTCGAGATGTGTTGTTCATGTCCATTCAAAGTAGCTGTGCGTGCGCCGCGCGCACGCTAGCCGGAAGACTTTCCCCTAGCAGCGCCCGTAGGGTCGGCCCTGGCGCCCCTTGGAGTGGCGCCACTACGATGCCCTATAAAGGAGCCCACCGACCCTCCACCCCCTCAGTCCCTTCTTGCCGGCACTCCGAGAGAGGGGCAGGAGGGTGGATATTGGAATGGACATGAACAACACATCTCAAAGAACAACAGTTTCTAAAAGGTGGGTAACTGTTTTTTCTTCTTCGAATGGTTGTTCATGTCCATTCAAAGTAGGTGACTCACAAGCCTAACCTTAGGTGGTGCGGTTGGAGGTCACTGACGACTGAAGCACTGCATGACTGAAGGCGGCATCATCCCTAGCCTGGTGCGTGATGGCATAGAGTGACGTGAACGTATGGATGGATGACCACGTGGCAGCTTTACAAATCTCCTGGCAGAGTGGGCCGTAACCAGAGGGATAGGGGCTTTAGCTATACGATAGCATTCCCGTATGCAGGCTGCGTTTCACAAAGAGATCCTCTGAGAGGAGACCAGGAGCCCCTTCATTCTATCCGCCACCACGACGAAGAGCTGGGTCGACCGTCTAAACGGCTTTGTCCATTCAACATAATAGGCTAGGGCTTTGTGGACATCCAGGGAATGCAGCCTCCGCTCCTTACTGGAAGAGTGTGGCTTTGGATAAAAAACCGGTAGAAAGATATCTTGTCCCATGTGGAATTGGGAGACAACCTTGGGGAGGAAAGCCGGGTGAGGTCTAAGTTGGACCTTGCCCTTATAGAAGACTGTGTACGGGAGTTCAGATGTCAGCACCCTGAGCTCCGATATCCTCTTGGCCAAGGTGATCGCTACAAGAAAAGCAGCTTTGTATGACAGGTACAGCAGTGAGCAGGAAGCCAGGGGCTTGAAGGGAGGCCCCGTGAGGACGGAGAGGACCAGGTTGAAGTCCCAAGTAGGAGCTGGTTGACGGACACGTGAAAACAGCCTGTCCATACCCTTGAGGAGACAACCAGCAAGCGGGTTAGTGAACACTGAGGTGCCCCTTTCTCCCGGGTGGAAAGCCGAGATGGCCACTAAGTGAACTCGAACCGAGGAGAGGGAAAGGCCCAACTGTCTCAGGTGGAGCCTCAGAGTGTAAGGCCTGGTCTACACTATGCGTTTAAACTGAATTTTAGAAGCGTTAAACCGATTTAACGCTGCACCCGTCCACATAACAAGGCCCTTTATATCGATATAAAGGGTTCTTTAAACAGGTTTATGTACTCCTCCCCGAAGAGAGGAGTAGCGCTGAAATCAGTATTACCGTATCGGATTAGGGTTAGTGTGGCCGCAAATTGACGGTATTGGCCTCCGGGCGGTATCCCACAGTGCTCCACTGTGACCGCTCTGGACAGCAATCTGATCTCGGAGGCACTGGCCAGGTAGAAAGGAAACGCCCCGCAAACTTTTGCCCAGCGTGGAGCTCTGATCAGTACGGGTGGCCATGCAGTCCCAAATCCAAAAAGAGCTCAAGCATGGGCTATACGGGAGATACTGGATCTGATCGCTGTATGGGGAGGCAAATCTGTTCTATCAGAGCTCCATTACAGAAGACGAAATGAGAAAGCATTTGAAAAAAATCTCCAGGCTATGATACAGAGTCCACAGCACAGTGCTGCATGACAAGCGTAATGGGAAGCCAAAGAATCAAATGGACGCTCATGGAGGGAGGGAGGGAGGGGGTACTGAGGACTCCAGCTATCCCACAGTCCACAGTAGTCTCCGAAAAGTATTTGTATTCTTGGCTGAGCTCCCAATGCCTGTAGGGTCAAACACATTGTCTGGGGTGGTTCAGGGTATAGCTCGTTAATTTACCCCCCTCCCCCCCCCCGTGAAAGAAAAGGGAAAAAAATCATTTCTTGACTTTTTTCAATGTCACCCTATGTCTACTGAATGCTGCTGGTAGACGCGATGCTGCGGCAGTGAACAGCAGTATCCTCTCCCCTCCCCTCTCCAGTGGCAGACGGTACAATATGACTGCTATCCATCGTCATTGTCAGCCCGTGAGTGCTCCTGGCTGGCCTCAGGTGAGGTCAGCCGGAGGCGCCTGAGTAAAAATAGGAATGACTTCTGGTCATTCCCAGTAGATGGTACAGAATGGCTGGTAACTGTCTTCATCGTAGCAACTGGGGGCTGAGCTCCATCAGCCCCCTTCCTTTCATATGTAAAGAAAAGATTCTGTACTGCCTGGACTATCATAGCAGCAGGATGCAGGGCTCCTCTCCCCCTCACTGTTTAATGTCCTGCCTGGACTATCATAGCAGTTGGAAGCTGCCTCCCCCTCACTTTATCTCACCAACAAGTTAGTGTTTCTTTTTCCTGCATTCTTTATTACTTCATCACACAAATGGGGGGACACTGCAATGGTACCCAGGAGGGTTGGGGAAGCAGGGAAGCAACGGGTGGGGTTGTTGCAGGGGCACCCCCTAGAATGGCATGTAGCTCATCATTTCTACGGGATCTGACATGGAGCGGCTGTGCTCTCTGGTTCTCTGGTACACTGGCAGGACTGACTCTATTTTTAGATACCATAAAGGAGGGATTGACTCGGGGAGTCATTCCCATTTTTGTCTTTGCGCCCCCGGCTGACCTCAGCTAGGGGCACCCATGACAGCAGCAGACGGTACAGAACAACTGAAAACCGTCATCTCATCGCCAATTTACAGTGGCATGGCAGACGGCACAGAACAATTGATAACCGTCTCTGCTATCTTGCAAAGGCAAATGAATGCTGCTGTGTAGCGCTGCAGTACTGCGTCTGTTAGCAACATCCAGTAGACATACGGTGACAGTAAAAAAAAAAAAAAACCTGAATGGGCTCCATGGTTGCCGTGCTATGGCATCTGCCAGGGCAATCCAGGGGAAAAAGGGCGCGAAATGATTGTCTGCCATTGCTTTCACGGAGGAAGAAATGAGTGACGACATTTACCCAGAATCTCCCGCGACACTGTTTTTGCACCATCATGTATTGGGGTCTCAACCCGGAATTCCAATGGGTGGGGGAGACTGCGGGAACTATGGGATAGCTACAGGATAGCTATCCAGAGTGCAACGCTCCAGAAATCGACGCTAGCCTCAGACCATGGATGCACACCACCGAATTAATCTGCTTAGTGTGGCCACGTACACTCGACTTTATACAATCTGTTTTACAAAACCAGTTTATGTAAAATTGGAATAATCCTGTAGTGTAGACATACCCTAAGATAACGGGAATCGGGGCCCACAACAGTTCCTGCCCTCGCTGACCGGACCAGATGGAGAAGCACTTCCATTTGGCCAAGTAGGTGGCCCTGGTTGAAGGTTTTCTACTACCGAGTAGCACTTGTCTGACCTGTTGGGAGCATTGCATCTCTACTGGTTCAACCATGGAGCATCCAGGCTGTGAGGTGGAGTGATTGCAAGTTTGGGTGGTGGAGACAGCCCTGGTCCTGCGTGATCAGGCCTGGCAGCAGGGGCAGCATCAGAGGCACTCGGGTGGACATGTGCAGGAGCGATGTGTACCAATGTTGGCGCGGCCATGCCGGTGCTATCAGGATTACATGGTCATGATCCCTGCGGATCTTGAGAATTACCCTGTGTATCAAGAGAACTGGAGGAAAGGCGTAGAGTAGCCCTTCCTTCCATGACAGGAGGAAGGCGTCCCACAGAGACCCCGGGCTGTGGCCCCGGAGGGAGCAAAACCGCCGATACTTCCTGTTCTCCCTTGAAGCAAACAGGTCTAACTGGGGACGACCCCAAAGCCGGAAGATTGAGTGCACTACGTCCCGATGAAGTGACCATTCATGACCCCGGAAAGAGCGGCTGAGGGCGTCCGCCAGGCCGTTCTGTTCCCCTGGGAGGTAGAACGCCGTCAGATGGGTAGCATTCTGAATGCAAAAGTCCCACAGCGCGAGGGCTTCCCTGCACAGGGGAGAGGAGCGTGCACCCCCCTGTTTGTTGATATAGAAGACCGTTGACGTGTTGTACATGAGGACTGAGACACATCTACCGGCCAGGTGGGATTGGAAGGTAAGACAAGCCAGGCGAACAGCTCTCAGCTCCCTGACGTTGATATGTAACTTGAGGTCCTCCGGCGACCACAAGCCCTGTGTCCTGAGATACCCTAAGTGCGCTCCCCGTCTCCGATCTGAGGCATCCGTCACCAGGGAGAAGGAGGATTGAGGGGTGGCAAAGGGAACACCCAAGCACACCTTCAGCGGATCGAGCCACCATTGGAGAGAGCTCAGCACCACCTCGGGAAGAGTCACCACTGAGTCCAGAGGATCCCTGGTCGGGCATGTCATAAACAGATAGTTAAGGGTTAATGTCTCTTTTACCTGTAAAGGGTTAACAAACAGGGAACCAAAAACACCTGACCAGAGGACCAATAAGGAAACAAGATACTTACAAATCTCGGTGGAGGGAAGCCTTTGTTTGTGTTTTTTGGGTTTTGCTTTGTTCTCTCTGGGTCCTGAAAGGGACTTGACGTGCAACCAGGTTTCTTGCCAATCTCCCTGCTACAGTCTCTTATATATTCAGAATAGTGAGTATTAAGTAGAAAGGCAGTTATAGTATTTTGATTGTTTCCTGTATTTGCAAATGTGTAGTTTGCTGGAAGTATTTTAAATTGTATTTTGCTGGGGGGAGGCTTCTCTCTAGCGCCTATAAGCTGAAAGACCCTGTAACTTTTACCATCTAAATTACAGAGACAACTTTTACTTTTTTTCTTTCTTTTTATTGAAAGTTTTGCTTTTTAAGACCTGTTTGATTTTTTCTCCTTGTTGAGGCTCAAGGGAATTGAGTCTGTACTTACTAGGGAATTGGTGAGAGAAGGGAGGGGGGAAAGGTAGAATCCCTTTGTTAGATTCACGGAGCTTGAATCTGTCTCTCTCTCCAGGATAGTCCAGGGAGGGAACACCTGGAGGGGGAGAGAAGGGGGGGGAAACAAACCTGATTTCTCTGTGTTGTGATTCAAGGAGTTTGAATCACAGTAATCTTCCAGGGTAACCCACGGAGGGGAAGCCTGGGAGAGGCAATGGTGAGGGAAAGGGTTTACTTTCCTTGTGTTAAGACCCAGAGGGTCCGGGTCTTGGGGGTCCCCGGGCAAGGTTTTGGGGGGACCAAAGTGTACCCGCACTGGAATTCCTGGTTGGTGGCAGCTTATCAGATCTAAGCTGGCAATTAAGCTTAGAAGAATTCATGCTGGTACCCCATTTTTTGGACTCTAAGGTTCAGATTGGGGAAATATACCATGACAGGGCGGTATACTGTCGCCAACCAGGATTGTAGCAGGCAAAGCCGGAGTCTGGCATGGCTCACCACATAGGTGCACACCGCCATGCGGCCGAACAGCTTGAGGCAGTTTCTTGCCGTGGTGATCGGGGCACGTTGCAGATCGAGAATGATTTCGGACATGGACCGGAACCTGGACTCTGGAAGATACGCTCTGGCCTGTATTGAGTCCAGAACCGCCCCAAAAAATTCTATCCTTTGGGTAGGAGACAGGGTGGACTTTGGCCTTGTTTAAGAGGAGGCCTAGCTTGAGGAAGGTCCGCCTGATGAAAAGCACCTGAACTTCCACCTGCTCCTTGGAGCGGCCCTTTATAAGCCAATTGTCCAAGTAGGGGAATACCTGGATACCCTGCCTGCGCGGAAAGGCCGCCACGACTGCCGTGCACTTCATGAAGACCCTCGGTGCCGCCGATAGGCCAAACGGGAGCACTGTGAACTGCAGATGGGCGTTAGCCACGACAAACCTGAGGTACCGATGGTGTCGGGGGATTATGACAATATGGAAATATGTGTCCTTTAAGTCGAGGGTGGCATACCAATCTCCTGGATCCAAGGAGGGAAAGATCGAAGACAGGGAGACCATGCGGAACCTGAGCATTTTCACAAACTTGTTCAGCCGCCGCAAGTCCAGGATGGGTCTGAGGCCCCCTTTTGCCTTCAGTATTAGAAAATACCAGGAGTAGAAGCCTCTGCCCCTGAGCTCCTGAGGAACTTCCTCTACCGCCCCCGCTGTGAGGAGGGACAGCACTTCCTGAATTAGAAGTTGGTCATGAGAGGGGTCCCTGAAGAGGGACGAGGAGGGAGGCTGGTGGGGTGGGAGGGAAGAAAACTGGACAGAATATCCCCTCTCTACCGTGCGAAGTACTCAACTGTCTGACGTGATTAGGGACCAGGCATGGCAGAAGAGGGACAGACGTGACCCAAAGGTAGGGAAAGAAGATTCCGGAATCCCGATCGGTAGGCCGTCCTCGACCGTACCATCAAATAGGGGGTCTAGGCCCTGACGTCGGTCCCAGTTGGCCGGATGCCTGGCCAGGGGGGTGGCGTTGGTGGTGCCTCATGCCGTTCCTGCCTCGTCTGCATCCAACCTCTAGACAATTCTGAGGCTGGTAAGGGCGCGGGGCCGCTTGCGGCCTAAACTGTCTACGTTGGGTTGCCGGGGTATGCAGGCCCAGTGAGCGAAGCATAGCCCTCGAGTCCTTTAGACTGTGCAGACGCTTATCCGTTTTGTCCGAAAACAGTGTCTCCCCTTCGAAGGGGAGGTCCTGGATAGTCTGCTGGACCTCATAGGGGAGGCTCGAGACCTGGAGCCAGCCTCCCCGCCTCATGACCAGGCCTTCTGCCATGGAGCGTGAGGCCAAGTCCGCTGCATCTAGGGCAGCCTGGAGGGAGGCTTGGAAGATGAGCTTTCCCTCTTCCACCAAGGCCGAAAACTCTGCCCTCGAATCCTGGGGAAGGAGCTCAGTAAACTTTGACATGGCCGAACATGTGCTATGACCATATTGGCTTACGACAGCCTGTTGGTTGGCTATTCATAGTGGAAGGCCCGCCGTGGAGTACACCTTTCTACCAAAGAGGTTGAGCCTTTTGACGTCCCTGTTCTTTGGCATCGATCCTTGAAACCCTTGATGCTCCCTTTGGTTGGCCGCATCTACCATCAGGGAGTCCTGGGAAGGGTGGGTGTACAAATGCTCATGCCCCTTAGAGGGCACAAAATAACGCCTGTTTTCTTGGCAGTAAGGGCAAATGAGACTGGCATTTGCCATAAGGTGCGGGACGTGTCCTCTATGGTCTTGATCCATGGTAGGGCCACCCTGGATGGTCCCGATAGAGCCAGGATGTCCACTACCGGATCTATGTCCACCTCAATTTCCTCAGCCTGGATTGCTAGGCTCTGAGCTGCTCGCCTGAGCAGCTGCTGAAGGATCCTAGTGTCTTCCAGGGCCGGTGCCATGCCCATGCCCGCAACCGCCTCATCCAGGGAAGAAGAGGAGGAAATCACCTGGATCACACCGTCCTCCAGCGGTTCCAGCCTTTGGGGTCCGGCAGCATATGGTACCGAGGTTGCAGGGCCGGTGTCGGTTCCAAATGCGGCACCGCGGCCAGTACCAGGGTCGTCAACGAACGGCTTAGCGTCTCTAGCTGCACCTGTTGAGCCCGCACCGTGTTCGGTGCCGGTGCCGATGCCCAGCTAGGGGGTGCTGAACTTAGATGTGGCACACCCCTGCCCGGCGACGGTGCCGGAGGAAGAGGCAACTGCGCTGGGGCCATCGATGCCGAGGAGACCGAGGTTGACCTGGGGCAAGGACCAAACGCCTAGCCTACCGACTAGTGGTAGGCCCAGGGGATCCAAAACGGCCACTGGGAGGGCGGTGGCCATTGCTGCTGCCACTGTGGCGGGTACCGCTGGTGGCTCACTCCCAAAGTCGATCTCCTGCTCCGCGACTGGCTGGAGTGATAGGAGTCCGCCTCTGAGTCTGAGGTCTCCGAATAAGAGGACCTGAGGGGAGCGGCACCCGTCGTCACTGGAGAGCGGCGCGGAGGCGGGAAGCTGTCTCTCTGGTCCGGTGCCGCCCGGGTGGCGCGGGACGGAGAGAGAGGCGACAGCATGGCCAGCTTGCCCCTAGACTGTACTGGGGGACAAGCTATAGTTGGCAACTCCCTGCCACGAAGTAGGGAGGCCGGTACCAGGAGTCTCAGCAGGTCTGAGACCGCTGAGACAAATGCCTCTGGAGTCGAGGGGGGACGCACATCTCTGCTAAGGCCCGGGGATGTTGGTCGCTCCGAACTCGACCGCCCTTTCTCCGGTGCAGGAGTCGACGGAGCAGCCGGGGGCTGTAGCCCAGCCTGTCCACTTGTACCAGCCTGGTGGGGCGATCGCTCCCTCACCGACCTCTTCTTAGCGGGCACCGGGGAGAGTGAGCGGTGCCGCACTGAGGCCGACTTCTTGTGACCCGCCTCCCTCCAGAGCTGGGTTTTAGAGGATTTGGGCTGGGTCCTAAATCCTGATGCCGGTGCCGGGGCGCTCCGCACCGATGATGACGTGCTGGGCACCGCGTCGGCCGGCTCCGGGTCCGAAAGTGGCCGCAAGGCAGCCTCCATCAGAAGAACTCTAAGTCTCTGCGCTCTGTCTTTGAGAGTTCTGGGATGGAATCCCCTGCAAATAGTCACCGGTCCCTTTGGTGGCTCTCCCCGAGGCACCGCAGACAAGCAGAGTGCGGGTCACTTTTAGGCATGAACTTTCCGCAGTCCTTGCAGAGTTTAAACCCGGGAGATCCGGGCATGCCTCCGCGGGGCGACGAGTAGGTGGGGGGGGGAACCCCCAACAGCAAAGAACTACGCACAACTAATCTAGATAGACTAACTAAATACATGAACTATATACATGAGGTTTACGGACAGTGTAAACTTGCTATCAGCAAGCGAAGTTCCAGCTAGCCGTCACTGGCGGTAAGAAGGAACTGGGGAGGTGGAGGGTCGGTGGGCCCCTTTATAGGGCACCATAGTGGCACCACTCCAGGGGGCGCCAGGGCCAACCCTATGGGCGCTGCTAGGGGAAAATCTTCCGGATGGCATGCACGTGGTGCGCGCACACCTACCTTGAATGGACTTGAACAACCACTCAAAGAAGAACTGGAGAGAATATCCTACATCTATCGTGCAGAGCACCCAGTGGGTCGACAGTATTTGTGACCAAGCATGGGAGAAGTGGGACAGATGATTTATGAAGCACGGTGAAGGATCAGGAATAGCAGAGGGTATGCCATCCTCAAGCATCCCTTCAAAAAACTTGTTTGGAGCCCAATGATGGCTTAGTTGGGCCCTATCCCTGCCCTGAAGGCGTGTTTGAAAGCTTGTGCCTATTATTTCTGCCCCTATGATGGTAGAAGTCCTGCCTTGGGAGGGGCTGGTACTGCCACAGGTGCTGCAGCTGGGGCTTGAAATGCTTGCACTTGGTAGCCAATGTGTGTATCCCCAGCGACTTCATAGTTGCCCCAGAGTCTTTCAGGCTGCGTAGCATTGAGTTGGTCTGGTCTGAGAACAGCCCTGTGCCTTCGAAGCAAAAGTTCTGCAAGGTCTATTGAACTTCCAGAAGTAACCTGGATGCTTGAAGCCAGAAAGTTCTTCTCATCACCACCCCCGAGGAGAGGATATAGGCAGCCAAATCAAGGGAGACCTGTAAGGCGATCCTCGCTACTGCCTTCCCCTCCTCGACTATGGCAGAGAATTCCGCCCTTGACTCTGCCGGAAGTAACTCCTTATACTTAGATACAGAAATCCAAGAATTAAAGTTGTACCTGCTGAGGATAGCCTGCTGGTTGGCTATCCTCAGCTGGAAGCCCCCTGTGGCAGATATTCCTGCCAAAAAGGTCCATGTGTTTAGCTTCCTTAGATTTGGGGGCTGGTGCTTGTTGCCCCGATGCTCCTTTTTGTTTACCGCCGAGACCACCATGGAGCAAGGATGTGGGTGTGAGAAGAAGTACCTGTAGCCCTTGGAAGGGACAAAGTACTTCCTCTCTATGCCCCTGGCAGTGGGCAGAATGGAGGCAGGAGTCTGTAACAGGGTCTTTTGAATGGTCTTTATTAGCAGTAGTGCCACCCGGGAAGGACCTTCTGGGGCAAGAATGTCTACCATAGGGTCCTCTGCCTCAACCACTTCCTCCGCCTGCAGGCCCATGTTGCGGGCAATGCGACAGAGCTGGTCTTGGTGTGCCCTGTGATCAATAGTAGGGGCCCTGAAGCTGACGCCCCCGCTACCGCCTCATTGGGCAAGGAAGATGAGGTTGCAAGTGGTGGTACAGGGTCTTCCTGGCCCTTGAGCTGCCTGGGTTGCTCCTGGACTGTACCAGGCTCCACCACTGGCTCAGCAGGGGTGGCCGTCTCATAGACTAGTGGCAGGTCCTGAGCTGGTTCCAGCTCCACCTCTGCAGTCTAAGGGGGTGACAGGACTGGTGCCGTGGGTCCGGTGCTGGCGATTGGCTGCTGGGCTCCGGTGCTGCTTGTCAGTGCTAGTCCTGCGAGGGTGTTGTGGACCAGTACCGATTCGTCCTCGGTGCCGGGGAGATAGATCACCATGCCCCCAATGCCAGGAATGCTCCCACTGGACTCAGTGCCGGGGATTGATGTCGCGGCAACAGGGATCGGGAACATTGCCTGTCCGGGGACTAGGAGTACCACATCATGGTGAGTTTGCCTCTGGACGGTACTGTTCTCAATGGTACCAGAGGCTTCTTCCTAATAACCGGGGGCGGAGCCGCAATAATCTCTGTGAGATCTCTTGTGGCTTCAAAAGTGTCTGGCATGGAGGGTGGCTCCAACACCTCCACCTGACACTTCCCTGCCAGAGAGTCACTGTGTGCTGGATGCGACAGTGCCTTCTGGGGCACTGGAGTCAAAGGCATTGATTCTCGCTCTCTGGGAGCTAGGTCCTTCCTTTGGTGCAGTGAAGCATCCCTGGCAGTCCCACAGCTCTCTGCGGAGAGCACCCTCTCTCAGTGCTTTTATGTCAGTTGTGGGGCAGCAGGGAAATAGAGTGGTGCTGGGCCGCTGCTCCCTGTTGTGATGCTGGGGATCACTGGTGCCAAGGGGCTCTCGTACTAGAGTCCTTCCTCGGCCCTGAGTCACAAACCGATTCCAGAGTGCTGCACAATGATGTGCTCGGGCCTGAGCCTTGGTGATCTGAAGCCGCTGGACGAAGTGCAGATTCCATGAGCAGCTGCTTCAAATGGAAATCCTGCTCCTAAGTTTAAAAGCCCTGCAGATTTTTCAGCACTTGGTCTATGCACCTCCCCCAGACACTTCAGGTAAGAATCATGGGGATCACGATTTGGTATGGGCTTGTGGCATGCGCTGCAAGATTTAAAGCCTTAGGCTCACAGCATGCCCCTGTCCCAAGAAGGGGTGAGGGGATAGGGAACTATCATGCTCACATTAACTATATTAACTATAACTAAAACTGTACTAACAACTACAAAACAAGAAAACAAGAAGAACAACTATACTAGGTAACTACGCTAAGGGAGCACTTGCAAAGCAAGCGAGTCACAGTTCCAACAGCCGCTACAGACAGTAAGAAGAGTTGAAGGGGGAGTCGGGTCAGCATGGCCATATATTGAGTGCCAAGAAGGTGCCACTCAACAGGGCTCCCCAGTTGATCCGACAGGAGCTGCTAATAGGAAAAGTTTCTGATGACCATGTATGTAGCGCGCACACACCTGATTGGAATCGACTTGAACAAGCACTCAAAGAAGAAACATTTTATATCACTATAATCAAAAAAAGTAACTTCCTTCTGTGATTTCCTTAAACTTTTCAGGAGAAAGGACTCATACATCCAGACTGGTAGATAATTTTAACAGTATCTTTTTTCCCCGAGATCCTATGAAACCCTGGTGATACTGGGAAAGCAGAATACTTTCTCCTCAACATGAGAGATTATCTTTACTATTTCATACCTAGTGCATTATTTTCTGTATCTCTTATTGAAGTAAACATTATCACCAGGGCACAACATACAGCAATTAGAAACAGCAATCAATATAGAAGACCTAGACAGTATGAGAAAGGCTTTAGCAATTTGCAGTGGTGGCTCAAATTTCTTCCCTAGCATAGTTTCCAATAACAGTGAAAGCTTAATGCAAAAATCCATGCCATCTAGATCTACAGGCAGACCTATTATTCTGATGTTACAGGATTTAATTTGGTTTTCAAATATCTCTAGTTTCCTGTGAAGTAGACATTATCTCTTATCGATATACCTACCAGAGATTTGGAGTTGTCAAATGCACTTTCTAAGTGATTGGTTTTATCATCAAACTGCTTAACTCTTACAAGAATGCTATGAAGCCCAGCTTAGAAAAGAAATCAATCAAAATGAGCTTGTAACTCAGACACCTGACAAAATTGGTTGTGGAAGACAAAGAAATGGAATGGATGGGAGACACCATTTGCCCCATGGTCAGCACATAAGGCCATTGCAGCAAAAGGAGACCAGTAATGAAGAGGCTACAAGTGAATCCATCGGTGTTAGGTACAATAAGATTAGAAACTATGTATTTCTCAATATGCTATGCATCTTCAAACACCTCAAAAATAGTATTTTGAATTACAGAAGGAAAAACAGAAATATAAAGTATGCTAGTATTAGCATTCAGTCCAATGTATTATAAGAATACTTAAATGAGGGAAAATATGGCTGCTCAAAGCGTACTCTGATATTTTCTCATGACCCTCAAAAGTATCACACTTGTAAAGTTAAATAAGTATCTGCAAACCTGATACTGGTGTGATTATAGTTAATTTATACAACTCCTAGCAGGAAGATTATTTTGAAGCCTCTACATATATATAGCATTCAGTACAAATGGCAAAAAATTAAACAGGCAGCTCAAAAATTAGTTGGAAATTTTAAAATTTCCACTTTCCCCAACATTAGCATTAGGACTTAAAAAACAAACAAACAACACAGTGCCCAATCTACTAGAGCCCCCCTGCCTCTGATGGGGCAAAGAAAGAGTTTTGATCTTGTATAATAGTTTGGTTAATACATTCACATCTACAGTTAACTTCCTAAAATTTTTGTCCAGTGGAGATCACTCTTATTATTCCATCAGTAAAAACTAGCTAAATTTAAAATAAAGTTGACTGGCTATGAAGTTTATGGAGCATTTCTTAGAAAATAAGATCTCTAATACGTACTTTAACGAATATGTCAACACTTTCCTTTCCTTTCCTTTTGTCATTCAACTTCACTAGTTGTAGGAGCACTGGGAGCACTACCAGTTTCTCCATGTTAGACTGTTTTGAGTGTGACAGTAGAGTGATCAGGTCTGGGCAAAACACAAAAATATAAAGTTTCAGTCATCAGGACAACTGATTACTAATCAAGCACATTTCTGCAATATATCAATAATATGGTAGAGATCTTTTTCAAACTTGATTTGAGTGTTGTGATTTCCAATATAATATATACCAAGTATCAGCAACCTTTGGCCTGCAACCCGCCAGGGGCCGGTTTGTTTACCTGCCGCATCCTCAGGTTCGGCCAATTGTGGCTCCCATTGGCTGCAGTTCACCGTCCCAGGCCAATGGGGGCTGCAGGAAGCAGCAGGGGGTGAGGGATGTGCTGGCCGCTGCTTCCCGCAGCCCCCATTGGCCTGGAGTGGGAACTGCGGCCAAAGGGAGCTGCGATCGGCCCAACCTATGGACGTGGCAGATAAACAAACCAGCCCGGTCTGCCAGGGTGCTTACCCTGGCGGGCCGAGTGCCAAAGGTTGCCAATCCCTGATATATACATATATTGGTTAGATAATATATTGCCTTTATTTATATATTTAATTGATTAGTAATTCAGATCATAAAATGCACAGAAAGTGCAAAAACATGATCTTCCTCTGCTTTACACACCAGGAAAAATCTACAGGAATACATTCTTCTTAGAGGTATTGATTACTGTAAGTATGGGGAAGGTACACTAAAAAATATTCTAGATTTTTCCTTTCAGAGCACACCAATTCTCCCGAAATATATCTCTCCTGAGACTGCTTGATTTTTCTGTACTATTTATTCTGAATATGGCAGGTGATCTAATTACTAATCACATAGTATCTCAACTCTATCACCCTTAAGAGACACCTTAAATAAAATGTTCCCTTTAAACTGTTTTTCTGATTTTAATATATCAGTATGACATTCAATGTATGGTATTTAATAGACAATATCGATACTGAATGCTTTCCTAGAACACTCAAAGGCTCATTTCCTGTAACACTAGAAATCTATCGGAAAATATATGAAAAATAAGACAATACTGTGAAAGTAGCAATCTTAACTCTTGCCACATAAATATAAAATCTACAGTATTTCATTGTTTAAGTGAAAGGACTTCTAATGCAAGCTAATCAATTCTATAAATTACTCTAGGGAAATGAAAATGGAAAAATTGTTTTATTATTTGTGGCTCAGTATAAGCTGCAGTAAATATTTCAATAGAAAGGGGAAACTCCCTTTAAACTCATTATCTACACGATAAGTACCAAAGCAGATGACAGGAAGCTCTAGCAGCGGTCTAACTCACGTCACAGTATTTGCAGAAATCCTAGGGGATCCAGATACAGCAATAAATTTAAAATGATTCCCAGGTGAAGAATGAACTTGTAACCTTGTCAGCATCTAACTGCCACCATGGCTCTTTCTGATGTAAGTTTATAAATTGAACAGAAGTCAGCAGACTGAATTTGAAATACATTTACTATTTGTTTCCCCAGCATTTCTTTCACCATCACCACCTCTTTTACCTAGTGGAAATCCGACAGATACTTTCCTTTGCTGGTTGAGATCAAAACATTTTTCCCAGTACCCACAACCTACTTTAATATTGCTAAAATAAATCTGATACATAGCACCACTCCTCCTGTTGACAGGAAAGGGAAAAAAACAACATAGAATATTAGGGTTGGAAGAGATCTCAGGAGGTCATCTAGTCCAATCCCCTGCTCAAAGCAGAACCAACACCAAATAAATCATCCCAGCCAAGGCTTTGTCAAACCAGGCCTTAAAAATCTCTAAGGATGGAGATTCCATCACCTCCCTAGGTAATTCATTCCAGTGCTTCATCACCCTCCTAGTGAAATAGTGTTTCCTAATATCCAACCTAGACCTCCCCCATTGCAACTTGAGAACATTCTTCTTGTTCTGTCATTTGCCACTACAGAGAACAGCCTACCTCCATCCACTATGGGACCCCCTCTTCAGGCTGCTACCAAATCCCCACCTCACTCTTCTCTTCTGCAGACTAAATAACTCTAGTTCCCTCAGCCTCTCCTCGTAATCCATGTGCCCCAGCCCCTAACCATTTCTGTTGCCCTCTGCTGGACTTTCTTCAACTTGTCCACATCCCTTCTGTAGTGGAGGGACCAAAACTGGATGCACTACTCCAGGTGTGGCCTCATCAGTTCGAATAGAGGGGAATAATCACTTCCCTCGATCTGCTGGCAATGCTCCCGCTAATACAGCCCAATATGCCTTTGGCCTTCTTGGCAGCGAGGGAACACTGCTGATTCATATCCAGCTTCTCATCCATCGTAATCCCCAGGCCCTTTTCTGCAGAAATGCTGCTTAGCCAGTCAGTCTTCAGCCTGTAGTGGTGCATGGGATTCTTCCTTCGTAAGTGTAGGATTCTGCACTTATCCTTGTTGAACTTCATCAGATTTCTCTCAGCCCAATCCTCCAATTTGTGTACGTCACTCTGGACCCTATCCCTACCCTCCAGCGTATCTACCTTTCCCCCCAGATTAGCGTCATCTGTGAACCTGCTAAGGGTGCAATTAATCCCATCATCCAGATCATTAATAAAGATGTTGAACAAAACCAGCCCTAGGCCTGACCCCTGGGGCCCTCCACCTGATACCCGCTGCCAACTAGACACTGAGCCATTGATCACTACCCGTTGAGCCCGACAATCTAGCTACCTTTCTATCAACCTTATAGTCCATTCATCCAATCCATACTTTTTATAACTTGCTGGCAAGAATACTGTGGGAGACCGTATCAAAAGCTTTGCTAAAGTCAAGATATATCACATCCACCGCTTTCCCCATATCCACAGAGCCAGTTATCTCATCGTAGAAGGCAAACATTCATATAGCTAACAGAAATTTGACTTTGTACCAAATCCTTTCAAACACTGAACTATATTCTCCTTCACCGGGAACACAGAGGAAAGTTCAATGGAGTCCATTCTAAGACTCAGCTGTGCCGCTAAAGAAGAGTTCAGATTTCTACTTTTCCTGGGATCTTCTTATGCTCACTGCCACTTACAAAATGCCAAAGACATGTGTGAATCAAGGATTTGTGCATAAACATGGCTTTGAGTGTGTGTGAAACCTAAATGTGTATATGAATCTGTGCGCATTTGCTGCTGAATGATCTCCTAGTTTGTCTTAAGGTTTTATTTTTTTCCTTGTGGCACAGGATATTTCCTCTTGTTTAAATATTTCCACCTAAAACATGCCACTGATGTTAAATTCATTGTTTTGGTTAATATTACATATGGTCCTTACTGTTTAATGACCAGGTATTACCAACTTGAAACATACAAATATTTAAAAGAATATAGTGTGTACATTGAGGTAGACTTAATCCAATGCAACTGTTACAAACAGTGTTATTAAAGTCTTGTCTACACTACAAATGCTTTGCTGGTATAACTATATAAGCAGAGTGTCCTACTATGGATGCAGCTGATGTCAACAATTTTTTTGATGGCATATCACCACAGCTTTCTTGAATGACATTAGCTATGCCAATAAAAGCACTCTTATTGAAATATCTGGGTTTTTTTGGCCAGCATGCTTATGTTGGGTAGGGAGGTGGTTTCTTGCCATCCCTGACCTACATAACTATGCTGACAATACTGCAAATCTAGCCTAACTGAAAACTCTATGACCTCTCCCGTTTTCCTTCTCATACATCCAGGATATATAAACAGATTGCTATTTCTTCCACAAACACACACTTAAAATTTGAACGTTCTCTGACAAACACTTGTCAGTGCCATGATCAATTACTGTAACTTTCTTCTCTGGCACCCCAGTGCCTATACTGCCTGCCTTGAGCATATGCAAAATGAAGATGCTGGAATTATCTTCCTCACTTATCAGATCAAATCATGCTTATTTTTTAATCTTTCTATTGGCTCCCTACTGTCCACTGCCTGAAGCTTAAAATTCTTTATTTTGCCTTCATGGCCCTAAGTCCTGGCTATATCTATGATCTAGTCTGTTATCACACCCTCCATCCCCTCCACTCAACTATCAATGCACAGTTTTGACTCCTCTCATTCCGGTCCTCATGCCTTTAACCATACCACCTGCTACTTGTGGACTGGTCTGCTGATCCCTACTTCCCAAACCACCACTTTCCCAACTTTTCAATTCCCTCCAAAAAAGATTAACTTCTTTTGCAATATCCACATGTTAACCAAACCAAAGGTTAAAGAAAAACTCTCCTCAGCATTCTTCATTCAAGACTTGGAGGGCATCCCATCTTCTGTATTTTTAAAAGAGTGTAGGATTTTCAGGGTAGGCCTGCCTTCATTTTGTGTCCTCTACAGTGTAAGATATTGTCAGTGCTTAACAAATGAATGGTCATGAATAGGACTTGATTAAGCAATATTATTTTATAGCTCTAATAATTCTCTTGATTTTACACCCACAATTTAACAGGTTCAACCTACTGGCGTTGGTAACTTACCAGCAACTGCCTCAAAATTCCTACGGGGCTGCACCTACTGCCACTGTACTTTGCGGGAGCTCTCAGTTAAGAGTCTCTGAGAAGAGCCATCCCCTTCAATAGCCCTAACATTGTGAAACAATGCCTTTTTACCCAAACCTGGTAAGTACAGGTCTACAATAACTCAGCGAATTATCAGCATGACATGTTAATAGAAAAAAACTGAGAGCACGTTTTAATTAGTACAGTCTGTAGTTAAAGATTTCAATAATAATAGAAAGAGTAAAATAACAATAGCGTACTAAGAAAGAAACTGATTTGTTCAGGAAAGGAAGTTCAGATGAAGCGTAAGGGAATTAAATACCCAAAGCTCAATTTCTTGTATGAATCTCTGTTGATTTAATAATGACATAAGAGGGTTGACTGGAATCAGAGGATCTGAAGGGGGATCAGAGGATCATTAGGTGGGAAAAGCTGAGAATTTTTCTAGAGGATAATGATACAATAATCAAATCACAGTCATTCCAACCAATCAACAGTTCTTTGCCAAATTACAATAATAGAGAAATGCAATTACTCTCCATACAGTGACTTAAGATGGAGGGAAGTACATGTAAGGGACAGAGGTTTAGAGCCTACAAAAAAGCAGCACACAACTTTCCTAAATTATTCAGTATCACTCACAAAAGGAGGTTCATCATCATCACTCCCATAACCGCATTGGTCGTTGGGGCACCATCATTGATGAGCAGTCAACCAATTGTCTCCACTCCTGATGTTTGTGTGTCAGTACTTGAATCTCTGAAATCCATTCTGGTCTACTCTTTTATGTTGTTAATCCATCTCTTCTTCTGTCTACCTCTTCTTCTCTTCCCCTGTACTGTCCCTTGGAGGATGATCGTGGATAGGCCAGATGATCTTGTTACATGGCTGTACCACTTCAGCTTACGCTTCTTCACGGTCGTCAGGAGGTCTTCATATATCCCAGTGCATTGGGTGATGATGTTGTGGACCTCTTCATTAGTGACGTGGTCGAAGTAGGAAATGTCCAGGACTTTATGAAAGTATCTCATCTCTACTACGGTACTGCCTTTAGATGGATGGAAGTAAGCCTGCTGAACACTGGGAAGCATCCTAATACTGAATTCTTGATATCTTTATGCACAAGAAATTCTATGCCTTTTCTGTCCAGGGACAGAATAGGCCACTGCTCCTCCTGCATGTCATAAGAGACAATTAAAATGGGGTTGCCTGGAGAGTGATGGACTCCACCAGGTTAGAAATTTGACCAAGACATACCATATGATGAGCAAGTCAATGATGTCCATACCGGATTGATCACAGCCCAGATTAACAATGACTGCACCATCTGTCTCCCACCAGGGCAGATGCGACAAGTGTACTACTGGTGTAACCCCAACAAAGAGGATCTGAGGAAGAGATAACATCATCATAGCCACATGGAATGTAAGGACATTGAGACAAATAGGGAGGCTGAAAGAACTCACATATGAAATGGAACAATATACCTGGCACCTCCTAGGAATCTCTGAGGTCAGATGGAAGAACTTTGAAGAGGTACTAACAGAAGAAGGCCATATACTCTATTACAGTGGAGAGGACAAACATGTCATTGGCATAGGATTTCTTTTGCATAAGAGGAGGTTATTTACTTGTAACTGGAGCTCCTTAGAGATATGTCATAGAATCATAGAATATCAGGGTTGGAAGGGACCTCAGGAGGTCAACTAAGTCCAACCCCCTGCTCAAAGGACCAATCTCCAGACAGATTTTTGCCCCAGACCCCTAAATGGCCCCCTCAAGGATTGAAATCACAACTCTAGCTTTAGCAGGCCAATGCTCAAACCACTGAGCTATCCCTCCCCCAATTTGGATTCCAAACATGGGTGTGCTTGTGTGCCATGTGATGGAGCCGGAAGGTTATTGTAGCAGCGCTCGTTGACCTGCCTGAAGGCTGTGCATACCCCACCATGCTTGCAGTCAAGGCTATAAGCAGCCATGTGGGTTGACACCACTCTAGTATCCCTCTTACCACTGAGAAGTCCAGTTCATAGCAGAGGTGATGGAAGGTGAGTGTTGGAATTCAAATAGGGTCCACACATCTTGAAGAACCTTCAGTTACAGGTCAGTAAACTCCTCTTCTTCTTCAAGTGATAGACCCTATATGGATTCCAAACTTCGGTGTGATTAGTGAGCAGGTGGGTGCGAGGACTTGTGAGGGAGCACTGTCTGGACTACAGCAAGGTCCACAGCTGTGTCCACTTTTGTCACTGGTGCAAAGGTGTAATGAGCTGTGAAGGTCAGAATGGAGCGCTATGTGGTGGCATGAGAGATATCCTGCCATGGTACTTGTGTGAGGCAGGCAGATGTGGCTGCGAGTGCTCGTATAGTGCACGCCGTGACACCAGGAGGGGTGTAACATTCATAGATGCTGTGATGGGGTCCCCCGGGGGACAATCTGGAACTGTGGGACTGCTGTGCCCCTTAACTCTTCAACCTGGGCTGGCTGTCTCAGTGCTGTGACAATGATAACCAACCAACCCCTCCAGGTGCTGTAATCACTCAGCCATCAGCATGTGGAGACTCATACCCAGCGAAATTGTATGAATGCTCTTTAAGTCACTCATGAATCATACAGAGAGAGGCAGCAGCCAATCACAACAACCTCCAGCCTTGCACCCCAGAAATATAGCGTCTTACACTGCTCAAGGCTCCCTTGCACAGTGCAAGCTCATTAATTAGTTCGCCACTTCATCCAAGGAAATTGGACATGAACCAGGATTTGTAATCTGAGCTGAGATTCCCAAAGCACTTCAACCAAAAACACATTGTTTTAGGTAAAATATAAAACAGATTTATTATCTACAGAAAGACAGATTTTAAGTGATTATAAGGAACAGATATAGAGATCAAAGTTGGTTACATAAGAAATAAAAATAAATGCACAGCCTAAATTCTACAGACCAAGCAGGATTTGAACCAAGCAGTCTCTCATCCTAATACATGTTACAGGCAGCTCGCAGTTCTCAGTATACAGGCTGAATTCCCTTTCCCAGACTGGGAACCAATCTCCCCAGTTCAACATCTTTGTCTTCCAGACAATCTTCCAGGTGTTGAGATAGGGGAGGAGAAAGGTCAAGTGATGATGTCACTGTCCATTATTTATACTTCCAGCTGCTAGAAAGGTCCTTGCTGTGATGTGGGGGTCAGGCAGAAACCCATTGTGTACGTACTCTCTCTATGAAGTTTCTGGGAGAGTGGATTCTTCTTGATGGGCCAGCGACGCCTGCCTGGTCAGTGACAATTGCTTCTTTGTTGCCACAAAGTCTCGCTGTGGATGTTCCCCAAACTCAACATATTTCAGTTACACACACATAGCAAAACTTCATAACTTTGGATACAATGATATTACGTACAATTCAACAGGATATTAATATTCAATAGTTTAAGACTTTTTAAATGATACCTCACAAGGCATACTTTGTACAAAAAACAACATCAAAAATCATATCACGGTGGTGAATATGGGGGTTCCACGGTGTTTCTTTGAAGTATAGAATGTCATAGATGCATCCAGAGATCCACTTCGAGATCCTCTGTACGGAGAGGACATGCCCCTTGCATCAGTTAGCAAAGGCAATAAAGAGTCTCAGAGAAATTCGAAAGGCACGCGTGCATTGGCGGTAGAAGGCAAATGCACAGTGGATGTTGAGGGAATGGAAGCTTGGGATACAAGGCCAAGAGACAAATGCACTGATTCAGGTGGAATTCTGACACCACCTTTGATAGGAATTTCAGATGCAGGCGCAAGGAAACTTTATCTTTGTGGAAGATCATGTAAGGTGGGGTCAGCCATCACGGCCACCAGTTCGCTGACTTGTTGCACCAAGGTAATGGCCACCAAGAAGAGTATTTTCATGGAGAGGTGGGAGAGGGAGAGGGACCAAATGGTGAGGGGCTCAAAGGCAGTTTTGTGAGGACAGAGAGAATAAGGTTAAGGTCCCATGGAGGTGACCGGTTTTGCACCAGAAGGAAGGTATTGAGCAGACCTTTTAGAAAGTGGATGGTGGTGGGTGCGAGAACATGGAAAAGTTGACCATTGGGGGTAAAGTCACTGAACAAGTACACCCGGATGGAGCTGAGGGCGAGGCCTGAGGTTCTGAGCTTGAGGAGGTAATTGAAAATAATGGGTATGGAGATCAATTGCACCGGGTGTCGATGTTGGTGCAACCATGAGGTGAAGTGCTTCCACTTGGCCCGGTAGCAGGCCCTGGTGGAGACCCTTCTACTTTGTGTAAGGATATGTTGGACTGGGGTGGAGCATGTCATGGCTATTTCCAAGTCCCAGCCAAAAACCAAGCTGTGAGGTAGACAGGACCAGAACTGAGATGTCAAAGCCGGACCTGGTCTTGTGTGAGGAGATCTGGGCTGGCACAGAGGCAGATCAGAGTGTGAGCAGAGAGGTGGAAGTCTGTGAACCAATACTGACGGGCAGAACGGGGCTGTCAGTATCACCTTAGTTCAGTCTCTGCAAATCTCGTGGAGGACTTGTGGGAGGAGGGGAAGGGGGGAAAGGCATAGAGCAGATCGCCCCTCCAAGGGGAGGGCGTGAGAGAGGCATCCCCAGAGAGTTGTCTCCCACAGCCCTTCTGGAGCAATAAAGGGCCAGTTTGTGGTTCTTCGCTGGTTGCAAAGGTTTCCCAAAGGGGGGGGTGCCCCACCTGCAGAACAGGTAAAGGAGAATGGTGTTGTGTAGTTCCCACTTGTGGTTCATGTGAAAAGACCTGCTGAGTGTGTCTGCCAGTGAGTTTTGGGTGCCTGGGAAGTACGTTGGCTTGGAGTGTAACGTGGCATTTGAGGCATCAGTTCCACAATCAGATGGATTGGCAAAGAGGGAAGGAGAGTAGGAGCTGACTTGCTTGTTGATATAAACCACTGCTCCAATGTTGTTGGAGAGCAGCTGCATGTGGCGGGACCAAATGAGAGGAAGAAAGGCCCAGCAAATGAAATGGACTGCTCTCAACTCCAGGATGCCGATATGCAGCCTGGCTTCCCATGGAGTCCAGACCTCTTGGGCTGTGTGGTGGTCCAAGTTATGGTGGCTTGTGGGATAAGGAGGTGTAAAGAGGGTATGCCGTTGAAAAGGTTGGCCCACCACATGAAGGAGACAAGGACCATCTGGGGAAGGAGGACTCTGTGGTCTGTAGATGGAGAGGAGTCACAACTGAAGGCAATACATGTGGAGGCAAGCGTGGGGCATGACAGAGGCACAGGCTGCCATATGTCCATGGAGGAAGAGACAGTGGCAGATAGTGGTGCGGGGGTTGCGGCATAAGTGCACAATTGTAGAAGTGAGAATGGCGAAGCTATCTGCTGGGAGGAAGGCACGTGCAGCAATGGAATCCAATCAGGTGCCAATAAAGCGGATGACCTGGTTAGGTATGAAGTCCAACTTCTCCTCATTGATACAAATGCCCAAAGAGACGAGGCAGCAGCAAAGAGCTATGATGGCAGTGATGAAGACTCGTTGGGAGAGTACCATGAAAAGCCAATCATCCAGGTAAGGAAACATGGAGAAGCAGATGAATTGTATGTGGGTGGCGACAATGGCAAAGACTTTGGTGAAGACACGGGGAGCTGTCACAATACCGAAGAGGAGGACTTGGAATTAGTAGTGAACTGGAGGAACTTGCACTGGGCAGGGTGAATATCGATGTGGAAATAGGCATCCTTCAGGTCAAGAGCCACAAATCAGGCTCCATGGGGGAAAGAGGGAATAATCAACGCTAGCATCCCAGTGCAGAACTTAGATTTCTGGATAAATCTGTTGAGTACTCAAAGGTCCACAATGGGTCACCGTCCCCTGCCCTTCTTTGGGATGAGGAAGTCTGGGGAGTAAAAGCCCCTGCCCAGTAGCAAAGCAGGACAGGTTCTATGGCACCTTTGAGGAGAAGAGCACCAGCTTCCTATTGAAGGAGGGACTGATGAGAGAAGTCCCCATGGAGGGACCAGGGTGGGCAATGAGGCAAGAACTCTTTGTAGTACCCTGACAGATGATCTCCAGTACTCAATTGTCCATGGCGATCTTGCCCCAACTGTGGGCAAATGGAGCAAGATTGCCCCCAAAGATGACATGGGGTGCTGCAGGTGGGAGTACGAGCTGTTCCTGACCAACATGTTAAAACTGTTGTTTGCACTGCTGTTGGACAAAGAACGTCAACCCCCAAATTGGAGGGAAAGCTACTCTAACTGAACTTACTGAATGAACTATCAATTAGGAACAACTATTCAGACAATTATATACAGAAAGGCACTAGAAAAATCACTCCTTTAGCAGAGCCAAGAGCATGGAGGGACAAAGGGGTTCCGACTCCAGCCATGTGGTGGTAAGAGGGAACTGGAGCAGTGAAAACCCACACAGTCTATTATAGCCTCAGCTGCAAGGGAGACACATGGCACATGTGCAGGTCAATGGGCACTGCTATGAAAACCTTTTGGCTCTGGCACATGGCACGCATGAGCACCCATGTTTGGAATCCATATAGGGACCATTACTCCAAGAAAAATAGTTTTTCTCTAATGCCTTGATACTAGAAGTCAGATGTTCTTGCTGCTAATTCTATAGCAACTGATTGGCATAAAAGAACTAACTTTAAAAAAAATATTAAAGTTTTCACACAACCAAACAAATGAAAGCCATAAGTAAAGCCAACATCATTGTAGATCTGTCTGATTAAGCTTGGTTGTTTCAGTGTCACAGATTAACACTGATCTCAGATCCTTTTAATACCCAAATGGCCAGACACAATGGGACAAGTTAAGGATGCAATGTCAATCATAACTTTGATTTTGTTTTCTTTAGTTTGTCTCATAGCTTTGATTTTATTTCCACTTCTACATTAAAAAGTTTGAGTCCCCTTGATGATTCTGTAAAATACGTAATCAGCTTCTAAACCATCTAAACACACAACACACAGGGTCTCACGTAACCCACCTTACATAGATATGTATCAGCTTGCACATAAATACACAGAAAAAAAGGCACACCAGTCTCCCCAAGTTTCTTCTCTCTGCCCTGGAGCCAAGATCAGTAGATGGCATTTGCAGCATATGCTGAAGGTCAACAGATTCTCATTATTTTGGATCAAAGTGGAAGCAATTCCAAAGTGAAGCAGCTCTCAAAAAGAATAACTTCTCAACAAACCCCTTTTCTTTTAAACCAAGCAGGCTCCATCTTAAGTGCCTGATAACTACCATAATAGTATTTTATGAGGCAAGAAGCACACTCTCTGACAGGAAGTTCCCAGACCAGTTAGGACTTCACAGGTCAATACCAATATCTTTTATTCCATCTAGAAACTAACAAGCAATTAGTGCAGATTGAGCACTGGTAATTTGCTCCCAGTAGAATACTCCCTCCAACTAGTAGGCAGACAAATTTTTGCATCTTCTTAATATGCAATCCCATAAAGAATGTTCTCCAGTAACAATCTTCAGGTGAGCAATTTTCCTTTGTTAATTTAATATTAAGGTTACATGGGGGAAATAGACAATATGAAATCTGATATTCTATGACCTAATGTTTCACAACAAATTATGTAAATTTTGGGAAGAGGCTTTTAACCCAGTATCAGAGGGGTAGCCGTGTTAGTCTGGATCTGTAAAAGCAGCAAAGAATCCTGTGGCACCTTATAGACTAACAGACGTTTTGGAGCATGAGCTTTCGTGGGTGAATACCCACTTCTTCAGATACATAGACTAACAGACGTTTTGGAGCATGAGCTTTCGTGGGTGAATACCCACTTCTTCAGATGCATCTGAAGAAGTGGGTATTCACCCACGAAAGAGCATGCTCCAAAACGTCTGTTAGTCTATAAGGTGCCACAGGATTCTTTGCTGCTTTTAACCCAATATCCCAGAGGTAAGCACTCTTGAAAGGCACCTTCTGAACCATTTAACACTATATCATGGCTCACTTTGTTGTGTTTATATAGATATATTTAAAAAAACAAAAAACAATAAACTCAATGGTTAAAAATAGAAGACTAGCCAATAGGCAATTTTCCCCATCTGCTTATTTTCCTTCTCCAAAGCTGGTTTGCCAGGACAATACACTTGGGTATAGTTCCACCCTGCCAGCAAACAGAGACAGCATACAAATATTTTTTGGCAATATCAGATTCTGGGACTTCTAAAACTTCCTAACAACCATACATAAATATGCCTTGAACCCTGAACTAGATTTTAACTACCATAAATACATGACTGCACTAATCTGAGTAGAGAGGGAACCTGAACCTGAAGGCTGGAAGTAGCCTGAAAGGCACCTCTTCACATCTAAATGACCTCATCTGAAGAGAGCAGATTTCCATGAAATAGAAGAAGAGTACTGTGGAGCTTGAAAGCTTGGCGCTTTCACCAACAGAAGTTGGTCCAATAAAAGATATTACTTCACCCACCTTGCTACTTTATGAAAATTTAAGACAGCGGTCAATAAATACACATTTTGAGGGATACTTCTGTCACAGAAAGTTGCACTTATTACTCTGGACTCCCTAAAGCAGTATGCTGAATCTGTGTGCTTGGCTTTATGTACATATATATTACTGTACATACCTGTTCATAAGCCAAATATTGGTAAAAAAGTGACGAATCAAAGAGCAGGGGTTGGCTTATAAACAAGTGGCATGCCACTTCCTGCAGCTCCCATTGGCTGGGAATGGTGAACTGCAGCCACAGGGAGCTGAGGGGCTCCATGCCTGCAGAAACTCCAAATAAACAAAATGTCCCATGCCTCCAGTAGCTTACCCCAACAACCGGGAGCCAAAGTTTGCCAACCCATGAAATATAGGGTCAGCTTATAAAAGGGTCATACAGTTATTGCTATTTTTACCTAACCATCTTGGGGGGTCAGCTTATAAACAAACTGACTAATGAACAAGTATATACAGTAAGTTTTCAGCTTCAATATTTCTCTCCTTCCAGACAATTTAAAATGTATTTATGTCTATTTCCAGTCTTAATTATGTCAGCATTAATTAATGGGATCAAAAATCTTAGCACCTGCAAACAGTAGAATGAATTGTAAATTTATTGATTTCCTAAAGGGAAAAAAGTAATTAGTCCAGATTCCAACTATGCAGAATTCGCTTTGGTTTGGTTTGTGAGGGTACATCTTCACTACCCGCCGTATCGGCGGGTAGCAATCGATTGCTCGGGGATCGATATATCGCGTCTCATCTAGACGTGATATATCGATACCCGAATGCGCTTATATCGATTCCGTAACTCCACCAACCCGAACAGAGTTGCGGAATCAACAAGGAGAGCCGCGGACATCGATCCCGCGCCGTGAGGACGGTGAGTAATTCAATCTTAGATACTTCGACTTCAGCTACGTTATTCACGTAGCTGAAGTTGCGTATCTAAGATTGATTTTCCCCTGTAGTGTAGACCAGCCCTAAGGCAAAACACTCTGTTGCAGAGTCACTTTCTCTTCTTAGGAGGACAAACTAATATAAGGTAATCTCATTAGAGACAAATGTTGTCCATAGAAATGAACTGGCTTTAAAATAGGACTGTTCTCCATTTATTATGAAACATGAAGAGCTCTAATATTATGACATAATTACTATATATATATATTATTATAAGATTGGCTAATTCTACCATTAAAACAATGAAATGCAACCTCTGCAGAACAATGTTGTGTTTTTTTAATTTTTTTTTTAATAAAAGCAACAGTCATTACTGTGCAACCCACTGTAAATAAATCAATCATGCTCTATGACAAGATGCAGCAGATATGCACCAATCAGGCATTTGGGGGCATTTCTATATATTGTAGTAGAAAAAAGTTCCAATAAAAATTCATACCTGAGATCCCTCACACGACAAGGCAAGGATTAAGAGATGCCAACATTTCTCCTAACTTTCTGTGCCCTCTAGAGAACTTACCTTATTTGTATACTTCTTTGCAAAGTTTACATAACTGAAAGTGTGTCTTTAAATATATGTCTCAATGTTATTTCTATTAAAAGAATAGCATTCATGAGCAACCTTACACGTAAATGGTACGCACACAAAAGAAGAGGAAATTAGGTGAATAAATTTATTTCAGTTTTATATTTTTCAAGTGGGTTACTCTAAGACAGTAACATCTTTATGGATTATGAAAAATACCTGTGACAGTGTCCTTGTCAGGTAAGACCTAGAAGGTAATTATAAAGGTAGGTCAAGTTTCAGTCCTAATAACCTAGAGACTGTTCCCTTTAGGAAAGTTTATGGTGCCAAACATTTAATATTGTCGTACTCATCTGATGCATGCAACTGTCTTCAGTGTGGTTAACACATATGTATAAACATTTAATTCCTCATTTGAGCATTTATGAAATCATGAACAATACAAAGAGTAAAAAACATCATGGGTATAATCATGTGACATTTCTAGGAAACCAACTCAGGTTGTTGGTTTTGGTTTTATTGTAGAAAGAACAAAAATCTGAATCCCTTTTGAAGTCAATGAACATGGAAGAACAAACCCCATAATATATTCACATATGTGGAGATCAGTTCTTTCTCAAAACTAAACATTCTACATACCTTGAACTGTAAGATCTGCTTGAGCTTCAATTGTCTCATTCCCATTATCCACAATGCAGGCATATGTCCCAGCATCATCTTCTGTGATATCACTGATCTCCAGGCTCCCTCCCGCCAGTAACAGAAATTTTTCAGAGCTGTGCAAGACAGGACATACAGATAATATAGCAAACAAACTAATCTGTATGGAGTACTGATAGAAAGAAATATGGAAAGTATCTAAATGAAACTTCTAAATACACTGAAAAAATTGCTGATTACATCACTTCTGAGGTTGGATTCTTTAATGGTACACCTCTACCTCGATATAACGTGACCAGATATAACACAAATTAGGATATAACACGGTAAAGCAGTGTGATATAACGCAACCCGATATAACACAAATGAAATATGGAAGGTCTCCAAATGAAACTTCTAAATACACTGAAAAAATTGCTGATTACATCACTTCTGAGATTGGATTCTTTAATGGTACACCTCTACCTCGATATAACACAACCTGATATAACACAAATTGGGATATACGCGTTAAAGCAGTGCTCTGGGGTGGAGGGGGCTACGCACTCTGGTGGATCAAAGCAAGTTTGATATAACACGGTTTCACCTATAACGTGGTAAGATTTTTTTGGCTCCCGAGGACAGCGTTATATCGAGGTAGAGGTGTATATTAACATAGAGGGATGGTGTGTTTTTAACTAGACTCATTATTTAAATATAAGCTTAAATTCAACAATATACATCCCACACAATATTAATGCATTTTTTGCACTTTCAAGCTTCAAATCTTATGAGTCAAATGCAATTCAAGTTATTTTAAAATACGGTAATTAAAATTCATTAAAGATGTAAGTATTCAATCACTGCCTTCAAAGGATAATTTTCCCAGCACTAAAACCACTCCACCCATAGCTGGAAAGTGGTTAACTCAAGTATATCGAAAGCCAAGCCTAGCATCTACGCAATGTAAGAAATAAATGGTTGCAAGTACTCTGCGTAATTGCATTTTTGTAAAGAAGGCAGCCATTTGAGTGGGATACAAGAGCTCCAAAATAAAACCTGTTTTACCAGGGCTTCCTACACTAAAACAGTGGGAAGACAGTGGGAAAACTAAACTTACAGATCTAAAACAGTAGGAAGACTACACTTACAAACTCTCCCCCATATGAACATTCAAGGCTGACTTTTGTTTTCTTTGGAAATAATTACCTATCTTCAGATTTTATTATGCAAGCCATGTCAGTGTTTTTTCATGAACAAAACCAACAAAGAACAATAATTCTAGCCTCCCTCCTTAGGTACCCTCCCATTACATCCTGCTTTCTTGTGTGCTGTTCCTTATATTTAGAAGACTCTCCGAATACTCCTCAGTTTTTGCAAAATTTAATTTTAAAAAACTGTACATAATACAAGTACACATACATCACTAACAAAAAGTAAAAATGAGAAACAAACAACAAAAGCCTGGTTGACTGGATACATTCCAAATCATCCCAATCCTCCAATGAAAGTGGGAAATAGAAGAATATCAGCTGCCTCTTCTGGAACTCCAGAGCCATATTTTTCTGATAAAAGTAGTCTTTGACATAGATTAATATAGTAAAATCTAGTGTTCACTGGTCTATAGTTATTAATTAGTAATTAATTAGAGCAATCCGATCTTTCTGAGTTTGACCAAGTCAAAAGTCCAAAACTAAAAATACTTTTGTGGATGTTCTAGCCTGTATAATTACACTTTTTTCCTTTACAATTTTATTAAAAGGCAAGTGGACGAAATATAATTCTCAACCTACATGCTTCCTCTGTTAAACTATTTTAAATTAGGATTATATCATTGGAAGAGATATGCTAACATGATTGTAAGGGTAATTTGTTATTAGATAGAGGCCTTTGGAGCTTTCTTCTATCTTATTTCCACCACAGAGAACTGAAGGACATTCAATTTTTTCCAAGACTGTTCTATCCAGATAATTTATAGGTCTGTACTCCAATTTGTGAACCAACTTTTCTGTTGGATGTGCTGGTTTAAAAAATTAAAAAACAAAGAACATCTTTCAAATTATGTGAAAGGAATAGTTCCATATGGATACAAATTAGGAACCAGACTGAGAAGAAATGTCCAGGAAGACTTGGAGACACGACTCTTCTACAGACAATGATTCCAGGTGGATAACCAAAAAAAATCTGAGGTAAAAGTAAGTATGGAGACGATATACAAGGGAAAACAACACTTCAGGGAGCTTAAAAAGGTTGTGTTTGGTTTTTAAAAAGAGCTTAGGAAATTAGGCTGAGATTCCATGTTCCAGGAAGGCCATACTGGGAGTCCTAGTATTGTGACTGCCTTAAGCAATGGTGCTTGTGCAGGTGAACAGCACAGCTAGCTGGTTCTACACTAGCTGAGAGGAAGACAGCAGAAACTGTTACCTGCAAGTCCTTTCTTGTAATCTCCCTCTCTCTCAAATAAAATAAAGGACAGAAAATTTGGAGTGGGTCAATGTTGTTGCATAGTCTGCAGCAATGAAACATGGTCCTCCAAAAGTCCACCTGAATGTGAAGGGACATTGCTGAAGATGAACAGTTATCCACCATTCTGTATTTGTGCACTTGATTTTTCTTCTCTAAGTATAGCACCTTACTCTTATCTTTGTTGAATTTCATTTTGTTGTCTATAGCCCAGTTCTTCAATCGACGAAGATCCCTCTGAATTTTAGCTTTATCCTCCAAAGTGTTTGCAACACCCTCCTCTTCCTTCCCCCTCCCCTCGATTTGTGTCATCTGGAGCAATGGTCTCAAGTTGCTGTGGGGGAGGTCTAGGCTGGATATTAGGAAAAACTATATTTAACAAGGAGGGTGGTGAAGCTCTGGAATGGGTTACCTAGGGAGGTGGTGGAATCTGCAGGCTTAGAGGTTTTTCAGACTCGGTTTGACAAAGCCCTGGCTGGGATGATTTAGTTGGGGTTGGATTAGATGACCTCCTGAGGTCTCTTCCAACTCTAATCTATGAGTCTATGATCTACTTCCACAGCACGAAGATCAGAATCTTTGCCTTTTGGTGTTGATGCTTCATGCCCTTGTCTCTCCTGCTTGTTAGCAGCTGCCACTACCAAGGAGCCTGGGGCAGAATGAGAATACAAGTGTTCACATCCCTTAGAGGGTATGTAATACCTCCTCTTTCAGTTAATTTTGCTTCAGGAGGCAAGGAGGAGTAAGTCTGCCAGGATGCCTTAACTGCCTCCATAATAGCTTTGCAGAGTCACTCTTGTAGGGGCTGCCGATACCAGAACATACACCAACTTGTGAGATCTTTCAACACAGCTCCTCTGACTGAATATTCAGAACAGAGGATACCTTTTCTTGATAGATCTTGATGTGCCCTGTGGTCCTCTGGCAGTGGCGAATCGCTTGCTACCTCAACAGCCTGACCTGGTGATGAGGAAGAAGACACAACAGGATTCTGAGTTGGTGTTGTATTGGAGAAGCCATCAGAGTGACTTCTGGCTGCTCAATACCAATCTCGATATCGGGAACTGGAGAATAATGTCACAGTTGTAGTGCTGCACGGGAGTGACCTTGAGGACAGTGAATGAGAGTTGTGGGGAGATCCTATCAGAAGGGATGTCCCACAGAGTCCAGAATGTTCATTGACATGGGCATGGGACCCATCCTTGCCCTGGCCACTGCCCCTTGGGAGGAACCCGGTGCTGTGACTGCTGCATGACCCATGGTCCCCAAGTCTCTGATGAAGCATAGGCTTTCCCTCTTGATTGGGACACAGATAAACATACCTCCGAGTCTGAAACCTCTGAAAATGGTGGAGTAAAAGTAGCTGGATCTGGGGATAGGAAGCTTAAGCCCGGGGACAGTAGTAATGGGGATATCATTGGAGGCTTGCCTCTCAACTGTACTAGCTTTTGTGGAAGTTTGGGAGATAACGGTACCCCAGGTTCCTGACATGGTGAGGTAGGAGCCCCACAGGCATAGGTACCTACTGTAAGCCTTCCATTACCTTCCATTCCAGGGAAATTGCCACCGAGAGGCTAACCAGGTGCCTTGCGGCTGCACATGCCTCTAGGGTAGTTGAAAGTGGCAATGACTGATGACCCTGCTTCAAGGATCTCTCAGTGGACAGCCTCAACAGACCTGGCAAAGTTTCCTGAGGGAATCCCTTCTTCTTAGGTAATGACTGCTCTAGGGAGCATCTCTCCCTCGAATGTCTTGCAGAGTCTCTGCCTCTACCCGGCGTCAGCACTGACATATCTAGACTCAGACTCACAGACTTTAAGGTCAGAAGGGACCACCGTGATCATCTAGCACACTGCAGGCCACAGAACCTCACACTCCTGAGCGTGCTACTAAACCTGAGGAGGGACTGTGACTTTTCTTTGGCACTGGTGAAGAAGACCAAAAACCACAGACACCTCCTGTGGGGCATTCCATATTGAAGCTGGTGTGTTTGGGGCATTTTCCATACATAACAACTCCAATGGATGGCAAAGTGCTGCCTCCATAAGTAAACACTTGAGCCTCGACACTCTTTCTTTGAGCAGGGCTTTAGTCCTTTACAAATTTGACACGTCATTGATGTGGGATTCTCCCAAACATTTCAGACGTCTTGGGTGTGGTCTACTGACTGGCATAAGCATCCTGTTAGACTGGCAGACCTTAAACCTCAGTGAGTGAGGCATCATTCCTGTACCAGTCCTTTTACTGAAAGATAAAAGTTAGTCAAAAAAGACCTAAAACTAAAACCTACTGCTACAAACTAGCTAAACTAACTTTAACTAACTAACTTCTAACAATAAAAAGGATTAGATAGATAGATAGTGGCAGAGCTGCGACCTTGTCCCCGCGCGTCCCACACTTCCAGGTGGTTTATACTAACCTCAGAGGCTCACTGTGACCCTCCACATAGCCCTTCTCTCTCTAGGGCCAGAGTATAGTCGACGGAGCCCTTTTCATTATAAGCCAGCAAGGAGGTTGATGAGAGAACTCCCACAGTCTCTGCTGTCCCTACGGGCTTATTCACAAACAGTTTAGCCTCCTGTCCTGACAGGGGCCTGTCTTCCCCTCCCAGGAGGTGTTTCTGTAGTGGCAGGTTGGGGGGAACCCGGGCTCACGCTCTACTCCAGGTTCCAGCCCAGGGACCCTAATGGCAGCAGCTGTTGGCAGTTGACCTTTCACTGCCAGAGTTGCTACATTTCCCTAGGCCAAATCCCCACAGCTCCCCCGCTTCTCTCTTAACGCCTTCTTCGCCCTTACCTTAGGGCTCCCTTTCCAGTGGCTTGAGGGTGTCTTCATTACCCATTCCTTCAGCCGCACTTCCTCTCTCCTGGCTCTCCTCAGCCTGACTGGAGTGAGCCCTTTTATAATGTCAGAGAGGCCTTAATTAGAGTCAGGTGTTCATATTAGCTTAACAGCCTCACTTGAGTCTTTGCAGGTTAATTGGAGTCATGTGTCCACCCTAGCCTGGAGCAGCCCCTGCTCTGGTCAGTCAGGGAACAGAAAACTGCTTATCCAGTGGCCAGTATATCTGCCTTCTACTACTCTGCTGTACCCTGCCCCGTGGACCCAGGCCCCTCCCCCACCTCTTCACCATGAGCCGGCTGCACAAGCCGGCTGGTTTGTTTCCAAACCGCACCAAGGAAACATCTATACACACTCATGCTCCACATCCTTCACTTCCTCACCCTCGTGTCCCGCCCTGACACAAAGGGGCAGGACCTGCTTCCACCTCTAGAAAGTGAGGAGCCCCGGTGGGCCAGCCTATACTCTGTTCTGGTCCCAAGGCCCACCGGGGATATCAGTTGGCAGCTCCTTCATGGGGCCATGAGCACGGGCATGCACTTGGTGCAGTTTACCTCCATCCTGGACACCTGCCCCTTCTGCAGCATGCGGGAGACCCTGGAGCACGTTTATTTAGAGTGCGTCAGGTTGCAGCCCCTATTCCAGCTTCCCACAAATATTTTGTTACGCTTCTGGCTGCACTTTTCCCCTCACCTCCTTATCTATGCATTCCCAATCTGTGGCCCCACAAAGCCACGGGACCCCCTGGTCAACCTTCTCCTAGCCCTGGCTAAAACGACCATCTATAAAACCAGGGAGAGGAGGTTGGTCGATGGGGTCCCATGTGATTGTAGGGCCTATTTCTGATCCTCCATCCACTGCATCCAGGTAGAGTTCCTCTGGGCAGCGTCCGCTGGCTCCCTTGACGCCTTCGAGGAGCAGTGGGCGCTGTCCAGGGTTCTCTGCTTGGTGTCCCCGTCAGGTTCCCTTCATTTGACCCTTTGACCTCATGCCCGTCCCTGTTATCTCATTAGTAGTCCCCTGGAATTATTTGGTTTCTAGACCCTTTGGATCCTCCTCTTAGGCTGGGGTGAGATCCATTAGCAGTGGGCGGGTTCCTGGTTCCCAATAGGGACTGCTCTGCTGTACCCCACTGGCCTGGGTCTAACACATATCCCTCCCCTCTGCTCAACACCAAGGGGCTAGGCAGCTTGGGACACCAGACAGTGTAGATGTGATAAGCTATCCGCGTTGCTATGGTGACTCCCCGCTCTGTGCTGTATGCAGAACTGGAAAGGTTGGAAGGGTAAGAACCACGTGGTTGCCCTTGTGTTCTTTTCCTTGTTCTGTTACATCCATTGAAGAGGGGCATGGTCGGTCACAAGGACAAATCTACGCCCCAGCAGGTAGTAACACAACGTTTCCATGGCCCATTTTACGGCGAGGCATTTTCTCTCTCTCTGTACCACTGCATATTTTTGTTCCTTCCGAAGGAGTTTCCTACTGAGGTAGAGAATTGGACGTTCCTCTTCCCCAACCATCTGCGACAGGACGGCCCATAACCCCACCCCGGATGCATCTGTCTGTAGGATGAATTCCTTGGTGAAATCCGGGGCTATTAATATGGGGTTACTGCAGAGGGCAGTCTGTAGGTCTGTGAATGCTCTCTCTGCTGCGTCAGACCATCTGACTGGATCAGGACCATGAGCCTTCATTAAGTTCATTAGGGGACTTGCCCTTGTGGCAACATGGGGGATGAAATGCTGGTAGTACCCCATCACCCCTAGGAATGCTCGGACCTGCTTCTTACAACTCGGCCATGGCCAGTTTTGGATGGCCTCTAATTTATTCAGTTGGGGTTTTATCGGACCTTTTCCTACCATGTAGCCAAGATATTTGGCCTCTGTGAACCCCATGGTGCACTTAACATTGTTCGCTGTAAGGCCAGCTTGCCTGAAGGTATCAAGGTCTGCCCCCAACTTCTTCAAGTGGGTTTCTCAGTCTGGGGTATGAATCACCACGTCATCCACATAGGCCTCAGGATCGCTGGCATGGGGGCATAATAACTTGTCCATAAGGTGCTGAAAGGTAGCTGGGGCCCCATGTAGTCCAAAAGGGAGGACCGCATATTAGGAAAGACTCTCTAATGTAGAGAACGCCGTCTTTTCCTTTGCAACTTCGGCTAGAGGAATCTTCCAGTACCCCTTTGTCAAGTCCAGGGTCGTCAAGTACCGGGCATTCCCCAGACGGTCCACTCATTTGTCTATGCAGGGTATAGGGTAGGCATCAAACTGGGATATCTCATTTAGTCGACGGAAGTCATTGCATAACCTCGTGGTGCCATCACGTTTGGGCACCGACATTAATGGGGCTGGACCACTGACTGTGGGATTCTTCGATGATCCTCATCTCCAGCATTTTCCTGACTTCTGCTTTTATTTCCTCCCTTTTGGCTGCTGGCACCCGGTAGGGCCTCATTGTTACTCTGGCCCCAGGGTTCATGATGATGTGACGATATGTCCCAGTTGTGCAATCTAGCTTTGTTGAGTATATGTCTTGATATTGAGCAATCTTCTCAGTTCAGGGATGCCAGGGGGAGGGGGAGGGGGCAAGTGGGGCAATTTGTCCCAGGCCCCAGGCCCCGCAGGGGCCCCCACGAGAGTTTTTCAGGGGCCTAGAGCGAGGTCCTTCACTCGCTCTGGGTGCCCTGGAAAACTCTCGCGGGGCCCGGGCCCCCGGAGCTTCTTCCACTCCGGGTCCTTGGTGGCAATGGGTCCTTCCGCTCCGGGATCCATCGCCGAAGTGCCCCGAAAATCCAAGGCGGGGGGTCCTTCCGCCCCGGGACCCGCTGCCGAAGTGCTGGGTCTTCGGCGGCAATTCGGCAGCAGAGTCTCCTGCCGAATTGCCACCGAAGCAGGTGCCCCTTTGCTCCCAAAGACTTCAGGCCCCCTGAATCCTCTGGGTAGCCCTGTCTCAGTTACCTCTTTCTTCTGGGCTGTCGCTAGATCAGGAGACACCCTCACCTGTTCAGGATTTTTGTTCCCTGGGTGCAGGTCTTCTTGAAGCACTGTGCATGCCTCTCGGGTATGCCACGTTTTCAGAGAGTTGACATAATATTTCTGCTCTAGTTTTCAATGTCCCAGTTGTCGCATCTTGTAATTTATTTCCCCTATGGGTTTGACTATTTCGTAGGGCCCTTGCCACTGGGCCACCAGCTTACTTTTGGCCGTGGGTACCAGTACCATTACTCAGTCATCAGGTTAAAACTGACCAACCTTGGTTTGACGGTTGTAGTAGGTTTGCTGGGCCTCCTGGGCCTTCTCTAGGTGCTCCCTCACTATGGGAGTGACCCAGGCTATCCGGTCCTTCATCCGTTATGTTATGTTATCTATTATGTTCTTTCTCTTACTGGGTTCCTCCTCTCAAATTTCCTTGGCTATGTCCAGGATGCCTCAGGGGTTGCACCCATACAACAGCTCAAAAGGGGAGAATCCAGTAGGTGTTTGGGGGATCTCACAGATGCATCCACTGCATGTGGCTCACATTACAAATATTCTTCCGAAAAGGTGCAGTCCACTGAATTGCTTTGGCTTGAGTTAGCTTTCTGAGAGATTAAAATATTACATAAAAAGGAAGCACTGGTTTGGTTAGGAGATATGTCAAAAGGTACATTACCATACTAAACAGTAAGACTGCTTGCAGTTATATATGTGGTTGCCACTCTGAAACTCAAACTCACACTGCTGGAAAGGGACCAAAAATGTTAAAAAAAAAATAAGAAAAAATTACCCCAGTTCATGATATACAATACCATGTTTTTATTTAATAGAATCTTGCTAGAAGAACGCATTTTCTGGATGCTGAATTTAAATATATTTCCATAGATGAACAAACATAGGAAAAGCTGGTAGCAATCCTTAGATTTAGTTAGCCCAACACTTTCCACTATAAAGTATGCTTGTAATCTTATCTGCAAACGCTGTAACAGCTATATTATTTGCACCAGGACTTCAAAATCCTGCAGAGAGAAAGCCCATTGGGTAGAAAAGTATCTTTTATTTGTCCCTTGAACTTGCATCTGGGTTTAGCTAAATTATAAATTGTTAAAAATTGCCATTTTCTCTCACTTGTGTTCCTCAGGAGAATTTTGGCAGCATGCCAACACAACAGAAAGTGACTATTCCACATTGCTGGGCCCCATGTAGCCACCAAAGGAGCAGCAGCGCCACCTCCGAACACTATGCTGGAACATGTGGGCACTGCTAGAGCAGCTGCAGTAGTGGTTAAGGGGGAGAGATCTGAATGAACTACTCAACCCTGGACCTAGCATAGAGCACCAGAAACCTCTTTAGCATAAAAAACTTCTTCTGATGCCAGTTAATATAGTTAATCCTGCAGTTCAAGAGGTAAAGGTCTGTGCTGCAAGTGCTTGAAGTTCCAGGACTCAAAACCCTGATGCTGCTACTTATTTATTTGAAGAAGTGTATTACAATTGTATAATATAATTCATCTTTACCATTTTTCTTTTAAAAATCTCTAGAAAATTATATACAAAAACAATGTTAAAAAGATCATTTAAAGTTTAGATTGCAAAGTAAAACGCTTGGAAGTTTGCACAATCTAGCTTTTCCTAACACATAACAAAACAGTTTTTAATTAAAAGACCACGTTCTATTTTTCCTCAGGACCTCTGCCTTGTGCACAGGTTGGACTTACAAGGAGGCAGAATTAAATTTCTATGGGGAACTGGATTTAAGAGGTGTGATGGGGCAAGGCCAGATGGCTACAGTAAAGTACTGAGAAACAGGCATGTTAGCCCCAGGCTAAACAAATCCCTAGTACCATGGTAACCAAATGGCAGTTGCTCCAGGTTAATCAAAGCACCTGGGGCCAATTAAGATCTTTCTAGAAGGCAGTGGAGATAGCTACATTGGCTGCAGGTGTTCTAATCAATCAAGGCAGGCTAATCAGGGCACCTGGGTTTAAAAAGGAGCTCACTCCAGTCAGGGGGGGAGGAGCCAGAGGAGAGGAAGTGCGTGTGAGGAGCTGGGAGCAAGAGGCGCAAGGAGCTGAGACTGAGAGGTGTGCTACTGGAGGATTGAGGAATTATCAGACAATCAAGCATTATTAACCTACCAGGAGGAAGGTTCTGTGGTGAAGATAAAGAAGGTGTTTGGAGGAGGCCATGGGGCAGTAGCCCAGGGAGTTGTAGTTGTCATGCAGCTGTTACAGGAGGCACTATAGACAGCTGCAAACCACAGGGCCCTGGGCTGAAACCCGGAGTAGAGGGCAGCCCAGGTTTCCTCCAAACCTCGCAACTTCTTATCAGACACAGGAGGAGTTGACCCAGACTGTGGGTTCCACCAGAGGTGAAGATCACTGAGGTGAGCAAATCCGCCAATAAGCACAGGACCCACCAAGGTAAAGGAGGCCTTTATTGTTTTAAAAAATCTGTTTTGGCATGGTGCACACAATGAATAGTCCATCCCTTTGACAACTGAGAGACTCCTTTGTAACTTCAGTGTGCTGAGGAGTTTGGCTATAATCTTTCTAATAGCTAATATTTTCCTAGATAATCATTTACAAGGGATTATTCATTGCCTTTTGGCATGTGAGATGGTTAATCAGTTACATTTCTTTAAAAGATTTGTTTAATTAACCACTTACTCTTGAAAGGGCAGCTTTCAGTTAACTATAATTTACAGTATTGCATTTCCTTTAATCTATTTCTCAGACAAAGCACCAATGCTTCCTCCTACCTCTCTCTAGCTATGACAGATCACGTCGCTAAACATAAGAGTAGAAGCTTTAAAATAGGGTTTCTCAACCTATGGATCATGACCGAAAATTAGCTCACTGGAATGTGTCAAAGGGTCTCAAGGTTGGCTGGGCTCATTTGCAACCTGGTGCATGAGGTCACAGTGGTGCTCAGGTTTGGCACAGCCATCCCTCCAGCATGACGACAGGGGTCTGAGTGGGCCAAATCTGAGTGAATAGCACTGTGACCCCATGTACCAGGTTACAATGTCACTCAAAAACGATTACCTCGGAAATCAAAATGCCCAAAGTGGGAAGCTGAGCCCAATCAGCCCCCTCTAGACAGAAGCCAAGATGAAGTGAGTTGTCATGTTCTCCAGTAAGTACTGCTCCCCGATATATGCCCCCCCTCACAGCTGCCCAACACCCTCATCTTCCACATCCTATCTTGACTTCCAGCCTAGACCTCCTAATGTACCTCTCCCCACAGCCAGGCAACTCCCGTTCTGTCAAACGATCCATTCAAGCCTCTAACCCCCCAGATCTTCTCCCATGAGAGCCCAGCCCCTTCCATCTCTCAACTTCAGAACTCCAAATCACCTCCACTTCTTTTATCCTCTGCCCCCATGGACCAGGGAAAGAGAGCTGGTCTTCTAAAAGCATGACTTGCATCACTCATTGCTGAACCTATGAGGCAGTGTTGCACGTCACTTCTCGCAGACAGTGACTGGTAAATCTCATGGCAATGTCACGACATGTCGGGGTAACAAATGTGCTTGGAGTCTCACCCTTGTGTGAGTTAGCCAGGATTTTTAACTAATATTTCAGTGGAAATTTTGAAAGGAATTAGTTTGGCAAATATTTTATCATGGGGAGCTAATTTCACAATTTACTATGTGCATCACATAGCTTTGTTTCAAATAATAATTCAATGAAATTGTTTAAACCTTCAAAGACTGACACCATTAAAATTTACTCATGCTGGAATATGACATTTCATTATTTTAAATCCTGTTGAATTCTTTGACAAACATTCCATCAAAGCAACTACATCCACTGCATCTGGCTCACATTATAAATATTATTTCCAGAAGGTGCAGTCCGCTGAATTTCTAAGATTATGCTTTCCTAGAATTATAGATTCTAATTGAACATATAGCTTGAGAGGACAATTTCTTTAATTCTATAAAGGGTGATTTGCCACAGTTAAAAAACAGAATGTAAAATGGTTATGTTATCTAATAAAGTAATGAGTCTAGTGGTAAGAAAAGGGTAGTGTTAAAGCTAATGCTACAGCACAATTAAAGAAAAACAGCTTTATTTTCTGTCTTTAATATTTCCTCTTGTCTTCAGCTCCACTTTACTGCTTTTCATTCCTGAAACTACCAAGTCTTTTACTGGAAATCAAACCAATCAGACACCCCCAGTATTCCATATACTTTACAGGGTTCACAGGAAGGAGACTCCCCCCCCCCAAATACTTCATGTCCACTTTTTGAGGACCAGATCCCACCCTTCTCATGTTTAAAAAAAAAAAAAAAAAAGCACTCTAACTTCTTTTTTTAAAGAGGTCTCAATGTACATAAAAAAATCTGTCCAGACCTTAATAAGCAAGTTTATGTTTGGGAGCATGGTCATAAGGGGAGACGTATTATAGTTAGCAAAAACAAGCTATTTAAGAATTTACCAATAGCTCTGAGTGACTCAGTAGCAGAGTAACAGATGTTTTTGAATTAGATTTTATTTAAACTCAATTTTTTGAATTTCAAATATATTTTCTTTAAAAATAAATCTATTTAAGATTAAATTTGAAGTTATGACACATTATATTAAGGCCTACACTTAGTAAAATCTATTAAAATAATTTAAATTAAATTAAACAATATTCAAGCAGTATATGTACGCTGCCAAAATTATAAGTAAAGTCAAGCCACTGAACTGGTGAAGTCACTAGCTGAGCACTTGGAACCAGAGTTTGCTGAGATGCTACACGACCTTTTGACAGTCTGCAGACATAGAGAATATTTACTTCATTTTAGCTTATTCAGTTAGTTCAGTTCACTGACTGGCTCAGAGTTGAGAAACCGACAAGGAGTCGAAAAAGGAAAGCTTATTTTCCTTTACCAATCGATGAATAAAAATGAAGTATGAGGATGAGATCTACTACTTCTAAAATCTTGAAGGACGTGGTGACTAGAAACAATCAGCTGAATATATTAACTACAGATTATACTTTCTTTGTTTAATAAATAAGAGTTTTAAATATAAAACATATTTTGATAAACTTATTTTGTTTTTATGTATCCAGCACACTTAAGGTATTTTTTTACAATTTAAATAATGTAAAACAATTTTAAAATGCTGGTTTTGTGCATTTTTAATTGAATTAAAATTTCCATTCAAATGCAGGTTAACACAAATCAAATTAAAATTAATCATCAACTAATAAATAAGAAATGCATCATTGACCATTTTCTAACAAAATAAAAATAACTAAGAATCTGAAGAAATGTATGTTAAGCTATATAATTGCTTCAGTAAGTTTAGAGATACAGCAAACCCTCCTGGGTAGCAAAAAGAAGTACCAAATTTTAATAGTTACCAACTAATATGAATCTTTCTTCAGGAAAATAATTTAAAAGTATAATTGCAAACCAAGATTTAAATAGATGATTTAAGTCCAGATTTCTTGCTTGCTGATTAAAATCATCATTAAAAAAATCAAATAATTAAATCACTTTAATTTAAATCAATTCAATCTGCTTTATACAAAGGACAAGAATCCTTTAAAAAATGTAGAATTTTGAATCAGAATTGCTACTCTAACATAGAATCATAGAAGATTAGGGTTGGAAGAGACCTCAGCATGCTTGATTATGTGCTGGAATGAAACAGGAAAGAAAATACTGGTTCCACAAGTATTAGCAACTCTGGATAGAAATAAAGGCCAAGTCTTCCATGATCTGGGTCTCGCAGGTAGGGAGCAGAATGGGCTTCTGCCTTTTGGTAGAGCCAACCGTGCCTATTTCAGTCTGTGAATGTCAGCATTGCCAAGTCCGCCTTCCCGCTGTGCTGTATCGGTGCAAGCAGCAATTGTTCCCTTGTCTCCCTTGCTGGCATCGGGGTTGTTCCTGCCGCTCCTGTGGCTGGCTGTTTCAGGATGCTCTTGGCCCTTAGTACCAGCAGTTCAGATCTATACACTTCGCGAGCTCCTGACACACCCATACTGAGGTGTGGAATATCATTTATTTGGAAAGGTTTAGGGAAGGGATTTTTCCTGTTTCTTATGGGGGTATTTGTCCTTACCCTTCTCCCATCACTTGCTAGTGTCCTTAGGCACGGTGTCTGCCAGACTACAGCCAGGGAGTGTTTTATGGGGCCAGATTACCTGGGGGAATACTGGGGCCTCATTGTCCACTTCATTAGGTGTGTTTGGAGCCAGAACTCACAGGATTGCTGATTCTCTAGTGCATGGTGAGTGATGGACAGGGAACCCCTACACCCTGAAACACTATATCTACACTAGTGAACTCCTAAATTCGTAAAATACAATGATCCAACAGTAAACTACTTCCAGAAAAAAAGCTAGACTCGAACAGGAACAGCTAGTAAAATTGCAGGGGTTCCATCTCAAATCACGAGCAGCAAAAAGGAACTGGAGAAGCAGACTATAAATGTCACCCCTTATGTCCTTGATTCAGAGCACAAGGAGGTAGCGGGCACAGACACGTGAAGCATATGTGCACTTACATTGGCAGACACTCATCACTCAAAGGAGAACTGTGTTCTATGAAAAACAAATCAAGAACTCATTTTCTGCAGAGTGAAGCAAACCAAATTTTCCTCTTTATTAGCCCTCAAAATAAACGTTATGTTAACAAAACACACTTCTCTCAGGAAAAAGCCATAACACAAATGGAATCAACTTTAGCCAGCAACAGCCAAATACCTCTCTCGTCCCCTACCTGACCAAAGAGACTTTGTAGTATAATATGTAAAAAAAAAAAAAAAAAAAAAAAAAGGCTTTTAGGGCCCAACCCCTTAATTATTCCCTCTTTTTTGTAGAGTGAACATTTATTTTGAGCTTTAAAGGAAAAAGAAATATTCCTCTTACTATCTCTATCAGAGACTAGATGTCCACTTATGTAGTAACCATTAGCTCATGAAAGTGTATGGAGTCATCAGGAGCTATCAGGTCACTGGGAGTATGCCCACACTGCAATAAAACACCCGCAGCTCTCTCATGTCAGTTGACTTGGGCTTCAGGGCTATAAAACTGCAGTGTAGAAGTCTGGACTTAGGTTGGTGCCTGGGTTATGGGACCAATGCCACCCCTATGTCCTCCATGGGATCCCAGAGCCCAGGCTCCAGCCCAAGCCCAAGCCCAAACCCAGAGGTCTACAGTGCAATTTTATTGTCCCACAGCTTGAGTTCTGTGAGCCCAAGACAGCTGACATGGGCCAGCCACAGATGTTTTATTGCAGTGCAGATATACCCTGGGATGCTGGCCTGAAAAGACCCACACGCCCACTTACATTCTAGATAACTGGCCTTTAAATCTAGAAAAAGATGTGCAATACTCAATGAATCAAGGTTGCATAATGAAGGAGACTTGTCTGTAGGATCTCAGCCTCATTTGTTGCAGAGGTTGTAAAATATATAGCAATTCAGGCAGGAGATTACAGGAAGAGAAAGGATGATCTCACGGGTAAGGCAGTTGAATTCTGCCACGGAGAACTGGATTCTAGCCTTGCCTCTGTCACAAAGTCCTGTGTGATGCCAGGCAAATTGCTTAAACCAAACTTTAATGCGTGATCACTAATAGCATGCTCCAAAGGGGGGAGGGATAGCTCAGTGGTTTGAGCATTGACTACTAAACACAGGGTTGTAAATTCAATCCATGAGGGAGCCACTTAGGGATGCGGGGCAAAATCAATACTTGTTCCTGTTAGCGAAGGCAGGGGGCTGGGCTCAATGACCTTTCAGGGTCCCTTCCAGTTTTATGAGATAGGTATATCTCCATATATTATGTTTCTGAGTGCTCAAACTGAGGCCTTGGGATCTGAACAGATGAAGGGCTGAACACTTACAGCTGCAACTGAAGTCAGTGGGAGATGGGTTTTGAATATATAAAGTGCTATATAATGCTATGTACACTGAAAAATCTAGTCTGAAGCATCTCAAATTGGACATTGAAATTAAAATACTTTCAACCTTGATTTGTGTGCCTCAGTTTCTCATCTGTAAAATAGGCATATTACCACCTAATCTCACAAATGTATTGTGAAAATAAATTAATATTTGTGAACTACTCAGATACTCTAGAGATAAGCACCACAAAAAAAGCCCATTAGGAAATTAATAAATGCCTTCAAAGCAGGATTTGAATAGTATGGAGTAAATAAGGCATAGGACCATACAGTAAACAATGAGGACAAAAAAATACTCTACAGCTGTTCATTGAGTACTATCCTTTCTGTGCACTGAATAAGGCAAGGATACTGTGGAAAACCTAGCATTTGATCATATAATTAAATAATATCATAATGCATATGCAGAAGGGAGCTCAGTTAGGTTACAAAGGTAACCTTAATTCTGGAATTTCCCTATTTTCGAATGTTTGACTTTGCCACTTAACATTCTTTTAACAGTTTTGTTGTGTGCAATTTCCTGTTTTTAAACATCAAACAAATAAATAAATGTGATCATGTGCCATCATACTGACACTCCTTTGGTTTAGATCCACTGAACAGACCCTGTTGTTTTACCAGTGTTCTGGATTGACTGAGTTGGCTTATCACAACCCTCAACCTGAAGACCTCCACATTAGAGCAGTAGAACCTACTGTGTCACTTTAAAATTAAGCAGAAGCTGAGTGAACTTAAGTCTAAAACCATAAGTCTCACTTGGCATAATAATTCCTTTATTACTATGTTTAGGTAATGGGAAAGTCAATTTCCATTTACCGACCATTACTTACCCGTCTATGGTAAGTTCTTCTTCGTTTTTCATCCACCTGACAACTGGAGTTGGAAATCCTGCAGTGACACATGGGAAAACTGCACTTTGCCCAGTAACTTTGGTAAGTGAAGAAGGTTGCCTCAGAAACACCAGGTTTAATGGAACCTCTGGATCTGCAAATATTTTGTAAATAAAATGACAATGAAGTTATCAAACACTGAATAAAGACAAAGAGATTATCAAATTAACACCAGCATATTGTGCCCCTTCAGTAGTAAACACAGTGCTCAAAACAATGAAGCAGCTAGTTGCTTCTCTACCTCTTGCTGGTGAAGCTACGATAAACACAAAACTATAAAGCCAAGAAGGCATTTCTACAGGACACTAATTTGTCTTACCTATAAATGGAGTTTCTGGAAAGAGCTAATCTAGGATTAACTGGCTGCATCTGACTTCCTGCTCCAGACATGCAAATTGACTGTTCTGGGGTTGGAGTTATGGTTTCTCAAGAGCAGCCTGCACCAAATTCCCCAGGAAACAACCTGAGCAACTAGCTATACCTACAAAACTTGGAAATGGCCACTCAGTAAGAGGAGGTTACTTACCTGTAACTGGAGGTTCCTCGAGATGTGTGGTGTCTATCTGTATTACACAGCATCAAGAATCTGGAGCTGGAGATTTTGATTTTGAAAGTAGTAGTGTCTGTTGGTTTGCGCATGCACCCTTTGTTCACCTCATGGTTTCATCCAAGATGCTAAAGGCAGGGCAGACCATCCACACCTCTAGTTTTTTCTTAACTGTAAACCCAACAGATCCACAGTAGAGAGTGAGAAATGGAATACAGATAGGGACAACACATCTTAAAGAACCTCTAGTTACATGTAAGTAACCTCCTCTTCTTCTTCAAGCGATGGTCCCTATTGTATTCTATTGAGGGTGATTAACGAGCAGTACCTAAGTCAGAGGAAGGTACAAGGATAAAGATGGAACAGTTGAGCAGAGGACAGCTGTGCCAAAGGAGGCGTCTGCCACCAATTCTTGCACCAAGATATAATGCCACATGGCTGCTCAATATATGTCCCAGAGTGGTACGTCATGGAATGAGGCTGTGGTGGAAGCCTCGGCTCTTGTGGAATGTGCTCACACCCCAGAAACCGGAGGCTGTTCCAATAACTGACAGCAGAGTGTGATGCACCCCAAAATCCATGTGAAGATTCTCTGTGTGGACATCGTCTGACCTTTAACTCTTCCAGCTATTGCAACAAAGAGTCAAGGAGATTTCCTGATCGGTCTTGTCCTCTGCAGGTAGAAGGCAAAGACCCGATGGACATCAAGAGAGTGGAGTCGTCATTCCTCTTCCAAGGCATGATGCTTTGGAAAGAAAGCAGGTCACTGAATAGGCTGATTGAGATAAAACTGGGAAACGACTTTGGAAGCAACTTCGGATGCAGGCGCAGGGAGACTATCTTTATGTAAAGTGGTGAAAGAAAGGTCTGCAATCATGGCCTCAGAGTTCGCCTACTCTTCTAAAAGAAGTGATAGCCAACAAGGAAAGTGACATTCATGGAAAGGAGTGACACAGAGCATGAAGATAGTGGTTCAAATGGTGGTTCTGTTAGTGCTGAGAGAACTATTTTGAGGTCCCACTGGAGAGAAATGGATTGTACGGGTTGGAAGGTTCTGATGACACTTTTCCAAAACTTAGCAATCAGTAGATGTGTAAAGATAGAATGTCATTCTGGTGGAAGAGGGGAGGGGGAGGTGTAAACTGCCACTGGGTTTACCTTGAGAGAGTTGGAGGAGAGACCCAATGCCTTCAAGGACAGAAGGGAGTCTAAAAGCAGGGAAATCTCCACTGCTTCTGGGAATGCTCCTTCCGCTGGGTGAAGCAGTTCCACTTGACCTGGTAGGAACACCTAGTGGGCTCTTTTCCACTGCTTTCTGATGGACACACCCATTCTAGAGAAGATGCCATCCAAATACCACACTCTGAGGTGAAGTGTCTGTGAATCGGGATGTCTGATCCTGATGTTGTGCTGTGTCAATAGCTTGAAGAAAGCAGGGATGGGAACTGGGGGATGGACAGACATGTAGAGGAGGTTGGGAAACTAAAAATCTGTCAGGATGACTGTTACTCTGTCCCGTCTGATCCTCTGGGGTACTTGTGGCAGCATGGAAGAGGCAGGAGGGTGTATTTGATTTTCTTGCTACCAGCTAGTAGGGATATTCTTGCTACTAGCTTTCCCTCCATTATTGCTTGGAAGTGGGCCTGGTCTTGTGGCAGTTTTTCAGCAAAGTCCTCCAGTTTGCTGTAACGAAGGAAACTGTATTTGCCAGGTAATGCCTGATAATTTGAGATCCTGAATGGAAGGCTGACTGAGGGGAGATGATCTCAGGGCCCAAAAGGTTTAGCTGCTTGCCTTCCCTGTTGGATGGGCTGGAGCATGGATGCTGATGTCCAGCCCATTCCATCGTTCCCTGGACCACAAGTGAATTGCGGGTGGGGTAGGGGAGGGCATGAGAAAAATTCATGCCTCTTGGCTCTCACATAGTAGCATTTATCTGCCCTGTTGGTGGTAGGCATACATGTGGCTGGCATATACCAAACCATTCTAGGCTGGCTCGGGGATGGCATCGATTGGCAGTGCAACTCTACACATCACTGATGAGTGAAGTGTGTCCAGCAGCTTCTCAGTAGTGTCTTGGATCTCCTCCAGAGGAATGTGCAGCTCTCCTGCCACTCTGCGCAGAAGATCCTGGAATTGGCAGTAGTCATCAGGAGATACCAAAGCCACTGCTGCTTCAGATGGGGACGATGGGAATCTCTCCTGTTCCAGCAGTACCAGTGGAACCGGACTGAGTGGCTTTACTTCCATCATCAGTTCTGAGCATCTACTCAAAGATACCCAAGACAGCGAAATAGGTGATGTTCCTCTGATGGAATAGACAGGTTCCAAGGATGGGTATTTGGACCAGGATCCCCAGTAGGGTCAGTATGACAGATCCAGAGGGTGTTGTGGTGGGCGGCCGGAGTGGAAGTTACTGCCAGGATGCAGAAGGCCTCCACTGGTACTCATAGTGGCAGGAACGGATGGACAGCTCCCGTCCTTCATCCAATTCCTCTGAAGAAAAAAATTCGAAGACCAGTTCCATCAGCCGTACTGGTGGAGCCAGTGGAAATGTGTACACCACCAGAGCAGGGAGTGATGAGTGATTCAGCTGCGGCATGCCCTGCACAGGAGATAAAGTCTCCCTAGAAGTAGAGGGTTCCAGATGGTGCAGAGGCCTCAGCTTTCCCAAAGCAAACACTTCCTGGGGCTCTGGGGCTTTTCCCAACCTCCCTGGAGTCAAGGGACCTCTCTCCGTCCCTATCCAGTACGGGAATAATGGTCCTCCATGGAGTGGATGGTTCTTGAGCTCAGAGAAATGCCCGTGTTGATGGTGTGTGCAGGTCGGTACCCAGTACTGACAGATCCGTTGGTTTCAGCGGTCTCTTTTTGTGCTTGTGTGCTTTAGAGTGTGCTACCTTCCCATGACTGGAACTCACGGAAGGAGCCTCTCCTTTCTTAGGGATGGAGGAAGACTTACTGCCATGCTTATGTGCATGCTTCCTTGCCTCCAAAGTAGGCTCCAGCACAGGGTCCATAGCTGTTGTACTGCTGGTGCCGGACTCAGACTCTGTAGCTGGAGGTGCACTCCTGGCTGCCTCAGGCCAATGTATGGATGGAGTTTAATGGCAACTTCCAAGATGTGCTTCTGGAGGCAGAGAGCCTGGCCTTCTCGGGTACGGTTGGAGAAAGACTGGCAGATACTGCACCTGGATGAAATATGGGCTTCTCCCAAGCAGTAGAGGCAATGCTGATGTTTGTCACTGGCAGGAGGCGCAAATTTTAAAGCCTGTGATCTTCAGCATAGTCCAGTATCCACGTACTGAAACAAGTAAACTACCAAAACTACTACATAAACAGTAAAACAGTTTGCTTTAGAATATGTACAACTCTTTATCTTTTAAAAAGTGCGTCACACATGAGAGGACACTAATAGTAATAACCTGGACCATGTGTCGGCAAGAAGGAACTGGATACATGGTTGGTCCACCTGCCCTTTATCACCTCAGGTGAAACAATGAGGTGAGCCAAGGGCGCATACATGGACCAATGGACACAACTACTTTCAAAATCTCCGGCTCCAGATGCATGGTGCATATACATAAACTCTCAGTGGAATACAATAGGGATCATCACTTGAAGAAGAACTAAACACTATATGAGTAGCTGATTGGTCCAAACTTCATAACAAACTACAGGACCCTTTGGTGGGAACTCCAGTAACAAAAAAGAAATTACTCTTTCTGCTCAAGGTCCTCGAGGCTAGGACTAACAGGGTCTGTGAAACAATTTTAAAACTACACGGTGGGTTCATGATGACTCACTTGAATTAATTCATCTTTCCTCACTCCACTAAACCTGGGACACAGTCTTTACTGGCAGCATTTCAAGATTCAGTGGCAATTATTTTGCAGTAGTTTGGAAAGATGTGTACAGAATGTTTTCAGATGGCTATCTGTCAAACATTTAGGATTGACAGAGTTTGATTTTTATTTTTGCGATTTAGATTATTAATATCTTTTTATATTTAAGAATATTTATTTTTATCTATTCTTATTTTTAATATTTTTTCTATTTGTAACTGTTTTTATTTTTACAGTTGCAGGAAATTAAAGTGGGTTGGCGATAGGGGTAGCACAGTGCTGACAAAGGAGGCTGGAGGGCCCAAGGCACAAGGTGTGGGGGAAGATGAGGTCCTGACCTAGCACACCAGAGACCCCAGGCCAGGATTGCTAGTAGGAGAACAGGTCCCCGGCCACAGGCTGCTGCTGAACAGCACCTGCCCAAGGATGGCTCTAACACTTGTGGTTGATGAATGAGTGAGCAGGGTTGTGACAAAGTTGCTGCAGAGGCACCCTGAAGAGCCAACAGAGCCAGTGACAACCAGTCCTTGCAGATGCAAGGTGAGTGGAAGGCTGTGGTGCTGGCTAGGCAGAGCAAAGCAGAGACCTCCACCCAGAACTGCAAGAAGCATTACATGTCCCCTGCCATGGGGGAGGCCACGCACCGCTGAATGTCTCCTGTTCGAGACAGAGACATTCAGCAGAAGGGTGGCCTCGTCTGTGGCAGAGGATTCACAGTCCTCTTTGCGGGTCTGGCTAGGGATGTCTGCTCTGTTTCGCTAGGACTGCAGCCTCCACACCTTGCGTCTGCAGGAATTGGATGTCACCGGCCCTGTGGCAGTGCAGGAAGCCCTCTGGATGAAATATGAGTAGGTTCATGATATTAGGGCTGCAGACGGCTCCCTGCACTGCCGCAGGGCCAGTAACACCTGATACCCACGTGTGCAAGCAAGAGAGGATACACTCCTGCCGATTGTTACTGACAGACACATTTTTTTCATCGATTTCAGTCTGTCAGCTGAAATAGACATTGACCTACATCTATCCATTAAAATTGAATCCTGCCAAGCCTACTAACCAAGCTGCCCAAGCCTATATACCAAATCCTTTTCTGCCTGGGAAAATGAAATCCCTGTGGCAGCGTCAACCCTGAGCCCAGAGAAAGAAGTCAAACTGACTGATGTGTATGCTTCAGTAATATAAGCCTTATGCTACACAAAAGGAGACAGCTTTTTCCTTTCTCAGGTCACTTGTCAAAACTAAGAGCATCCAAGTGCCTAAGGCTACTTATTTAATTAGATAAATGTGGTAAGGACATTAAAACACTGAACTGTGCATTTGGATATTTAGAATTAGGGGAAAGGTTGTGAGGTGAAAGTCCTTGTCCATATAGCACTCTGACTTTACTTTGAGTCTGAAAATGAGACAGTTTCTCAGGATCAGCCTATCTAGAAAGAAAGTTAGAACAAGGAAACTGCCAACCTGTGGCAGCAGTCTCAGAGGCCGGGTCACCTAAGTCAGGCTTGCAGGGCTCATGCCGAGGGGCTAAAAATAGTAGTGCAGAGGCTCAGTCTGAGTGCCCAGGCTCAGAGGCTCCTCCACCTCTCCAGGTTTCAGAGCCCGTGCTCCAGCCAAAGCCTAAATATCTTCACTGTTATTTTTAGTTCCACAACATGAGCCCTGTGAGCTCAAGTCAGTTGATCCAGGCTCTGAGACTCACTGTTGCAGGTCTTTTTTCACAGTGTAGACATATCTTCAGTGACCCACAATGCAACCCTAGAAAAAAGATGCTGCTATTACCCAGAGCTGAAGCTTACCCACTGAGGGTGCCCTTTTGACCCTATCCTGGAAGAATTCCAGTATCATTAGGATGGAACAGAACTTTGGTTTGTCTACCTTGTCCCTACCACAGTACGTAATTTTAACACAGAACCTTAATATCCACTGGAAGTAACTGATTTCCTAGAAACTAACACCATTTCTACCACTTCAGTTACCAGTCTTCTCCTGCCAATACCAGCCTTTCAAGCACCAGGAAATCAGGCAGAGCCTTTTGAGAGTATTTATGTTACACTTACACAAAACCTGTGTGCGCATTTGTGTCTCATCCACTACAAAAAAGGAAGCTAGTTGACAGACAATCTCTAAAATTGGACAAACTCTCAAATCTATTCAAAATGCTACTGCAAAGATCATATTCCTGGGCTCATCACTCTAATCGCACCAAGAACCATCACTCTAATTCCTCCTTTCACACCCACTGCATCAAATAAAAACTACTTGTCTTCACCATTAAAGACATTCAAAGTTTCACCTACCTATCATCTCTTATATACTTCTGAGCTATCAACTCCTATCTCTACTCTGCGAACATTGCCAAGGTTTATCACCCATCACTCCAATTTTCCCTCAAACATCTTTACATTTTTCTTATGTCATCCATTATGAGAGGAATTCCCTGTAAAAATCTGCAGAGCCACTATGTTGTCTTCTCTCAAATCCCTCCTCAAAATTCACCTTTGTTATGACACCAAAAGACACACTCAACAATGTCTAGGCAGCTACTGTACTAAGACCATTGCTCATCATATTTATCATTTCATCTGGTGAGCCCTGCGCACTATGTTTTATTTGTAATCATATTCTTAGTGTTGTATGTTTGTGTATATAATAGTGTATTTGGGGCAGGGGCTATCTTTTCATAAGTGTGCGCATACAACATGTACAGTAGGGCTCCAAATCCTGCCTGCAGCCAATAGGCACTCCTGCAGTATACCAACAATAATTATAAAACCAACTAGGTGGGAACTTTGAAAAGGCCTGCATCAAGGCTTTTCAAGTTCTGGGTGCTGATGCTGGTGAGAGGTCTGAATGATTATGTAGAGCAGGGGTGGAGAACCTCCGGTCCATGGGCCAGAGCTGGCTGTCTGCTTAATTTCATCCGGCGCATGGCAAGTCTATGCTGCGGGCCTGAAGCCCTGAGCCTCAGCACCCCATCCTGCGGGGCTAGAGCTGCGAGTACTGGCTTGTCCTGCTGTGGGGGGAAGCTGGGGTGTCAAGCCGGTAGGCTGCCCCTCTAGCCCCTAGGCACAAGGGCGATCAGGGAAGCTCTGAGTACGCCTGTGCCCACCCCTGCCTGCAGGCGCTGCCACCACACCTCTCACTGGCCAGGAACCGCGGGTGCGGGCAGCGCACACCACACAGAGCCGCTTGGCCACATCATGGCCACTTCCTGGAGCAGCTGGGAGCCACCTGAGGTAAGTGGTGCCTGGCCGGAGCCCGCACCACTCACACCCGCTGCACCCCAACCTCAGGCCCGAACCCTGAGTCCTCTCCCACACCCCAATGTCCTCCCACAGCCCAGACTCCCACCTCAACCCCCTGCGCAGCCCTGAGCCCGCTCCCACACTCAAAACCCCTTGGCCCTAGCCTGGAGGCCCGTCATGCACTCTGAACCCCTCATTTATGGCCCCACCCCAGAGCCTAGGGGAAACTCTGAGCCTCCCCGCCCCGCCCACCCCACGGGGCTGTGTGTGGCCCACGACTGATTTTTTCCTGTGGGTCTGTGGCCCTCAATAGAAAAAAGTTCCCCACTCCAATGTAGGAGACTAGGAAAAACTGGTGCCACAATCCAGACACTTTCTCCTTGCATTCCTATATTAGAAAATAATTGCAGAACTCAGAATCAATGTCCTGCTATATAAAAAATGGAAGGAAGACTTAGGACTTTTAGGCAGACTCCTCCTGAGAGAGAGAGTTTTGCCTATGTGGATGGAGGAGCAAGGAGAAGTTTCTTTGTTCCAAACTTGAAAAACCTAAAGCAGAAAGTGTTCAACCAGACTTCTCTCTTCTAAAAATTTGTCAACTCCCATGGCGCGCACACAAAATTAATAAAAATAACTACAGCTGAGAATAAAGCATATATATTGAATTATATAATTTACTCTCATTTGATGTTTTTTGCCAGTTACGAAATGCATTGCTACAAAAACATGAGTTTGCAACTTTTGGACCTGAAACTGGCAGCTTGAAATACTGATATAAATTAGATTTTGCACTAGTTGTCAATATGTTTTAGCTTTTCCACTCACTATAAGGAGGACATGTCTAGCTAGTCATGAAATATAGGAGTTTCTACATGCACAGCTTATACCAAAATGTATTTATGCAGACACTACATGTTTAGTTTGGTTTGTTTTATTGTTAGCTGTTTTATAAACCAGAGAAAAGCTATGGAGGGTTTACCATGGATGGACAGGGGGTCAGTGGTACTGATCATAAGTAATATATCCGAGGTATGTAAAAGGTTTGTAAAGGAGTTTTAATTCAAGGAAAAAGTATTTTCTTACTCTTTTCTCCTTTCCTAGAGCATACAACTGCAGAGATGTGTTTTCTGTGTGTAAAGTAATGCTGAAATGCATTTGCTGCTAATGTCTAGTCATTTATACGAAATTAAAGTTATGTAGAAACCTGCTTCTGCTATTAACATGACACAAAACTGAAATGAACTGCATAAAATGTTAAAATAAAAAACGTTGTGATGAAATCTGTGCTGGCTGATTAGAAACTAACATTATCCTTTAAACTATATTGACACAAAATTATGAGACTGATGGCTACTTCTTGCTCAGAACAGTATGATGGACAACCGATATCTCTTTCAATAAGAACGTAAGAACGGCCATACTGGGTCAGACCTAAGGTCCATCTAGCCCAGTATCCTGTCTTCCAACAATGGCCAATGCCAGGTGCCCCAGAGGGAATGAACAGAACAGGTAATCATCAAGTGATCAATCCCACAGTCCATTCCCAGCTTCTGGAAAACAAAAGGTAATGACATCATCCCTGTCCATCCTGGGCTAATTGTCATTGATGGACCTAGGAGTTACTCTCAATAAAAGTTACTCTCTTCAAATTAAATGAAGTAATTATTTCTGACTAAACACTAGTATCTCCTGTTCAGAGTTTTACAAAAATATTTTAGTCACTTACTAAGCTGACTGATTAATCAGTCAAACTCACAATTTGTATTGTTTTGTATGCCACTAATTTAAGAAGGAAAAACAACAAATCAAAATTTCAGTAAGTAAACATATACTAATGGAGCCAAAGTAAAGAATGTTTAAACCTAAAAAAATTAACTTGAATTTGAGGCCCAGACTCAGAAAAGCATCTAAGCACTGCTTAAACACATTCCTATTCAGAAAGGAACCTCAATAAAGGGTGTTCTTCAACTCCAATGACTAAGTCTAACTGTCACTATGCCTATCTCAGCAACACTGATTGGGGTCTTTGGGTGCTACCATAAAATAAATATTTTCTAAAGTACCACTATTAATAGTAACAGTATTAATATTTTGGGACAAAAGGATTGTCTGTACTAACAAATTCAGTGCTCACTCTTCTCCACTAAAACCACTGTCTCAGCGCTAGCATGGGTCTAGGTGCTATTGTAAACAGGACTAATGAATTTTCAGTACTGTCACAAAACCTTGCTCTGAGCAGCAGTGAAGACTTGGTGTCGAAAAGACATCAAATTTCCAAGTGTAGACACAGCCTGTGAGCCTATCATATTGGTGCAAGCTTCTAAAATGTTAATTAAATTAACTTTTGGGAGGGGGCATTTCTAAAGGGTAGTGTGGATGCTTTAAGCCAAACTGTGAAAAAAAATTTGGTTAACATGATTATTCAATTTTCATAAATTGTTTAACTTGTGGGTTATGGTTTTACTTGTGGATGCAGTTTAAATTATTTAATATTCGCACATAGGTCTTGTCAACACTAGAACTAAATTGTTGGAAAGTCAACTAGTACAAAACAAATTTATGGACAAATAATTCAGTGCATCCACACTAACCATGCTTAATTGGTTTAAGTTTTGGCCCACATTAGCACTGAAAAATATAAATGACAATGTTCTCTTAATATTTATCCCACAATTCCTGATTCAGTTAATGCAATACATTCTAGGTGTTTTACAAATATTCTCGGAGCTTTAACCACTTAAATTTTTCTAGTGTAGACCAGGTGATAGACATTGAAGGATGGGGGAGGGATAACTCAGTGGTTTGAGCATTGGCTTGCTAAACCCAGGGTTGTGAGTTCAATCCTTGAGGGGGCCACTTAGGGATCTGGGGCAAAATCAGTACTTGGTCCTGCTAGTGAAGGCAGGGGGCTGGACTCGAAGACTTTTCAAGGTCCCTTCCAGTTCTAGGAGACAGGATATCTCCATTAATTAAAAAAAAAAAAAAAAGAAATTAAAAAGATTTACAATGTGGGGTAGAATAGGCTAAAGAACATTAGAGATAGGTTTTTCTTTCAAGTGAATCTCAAACTGAGCAATCAATTACCTATCCAGCCAAGATATAGGAACACAGAACATTCTATGGGACAATTTGATTTCCATTCAAAAAGACAGACACTAAATTCAGGAGAAGATTTAAATTCCTTCTCTATAGACATGCTACTTCATTTTCAACATTTTCACATTTCCCAAAATAAGGGAAGAGAAGTCACTAAGTGTAGTCCCTAATGTGGGTATCTTGTGCAATAATATAATCTAGATCAGGAGGGCTACATATCATGATAAAAATTCCAAAAAATGCTTATAATCATCACAAACCTGGAAATCTCTAGCACTCATCTGGAAGGCCCTGTAAATACTCAGAAATATTTTAAAAGCAAGTTTAAAACAAGAATTCAGTCATGGTTTGAAGACTATAAAAAAAGACACAGGACAGAAAAAAAAGCCTACCAGTCACTGCAACAAGGCAACCTGAAGATTTTTATAAGGCTACTGAAACTAAATCTGCTTAGAAACCTGATTTTCTAAGTACTTTCAGATTAATTAAACTGCCAATGAAAATATAGAAATCTCATGAACTACAGCTGCTTTTGACACCTGTTAAAAACCAGGGTGTGGTTTTGACACTCTGGCCACAAAAGCTGCTGTAATTCATGGGGTTTACACGTTTTCCATGGCAGTTTAACTAGCCTGAAAGTGATCTAATTGGGGCAAGTATTCAAACAGTGGAAGTAGAAACAGAACTCTAAACCATCAAAAAAAGTTAGAAGGAAAGAGTCAAAGCTTCTGCACAATCAGTGGGAAAGTCCATGTAAAACAAGCTCTCATACTGGTCAGAAGAGCTACGGATTGGACCTGGCACCTAAATCAATGTCTTATTTCTGATCCCTTTTTATCGCTGTGTTCCTGTTAGATCACCCAGTTATACTGCTGTTGGCTGTCCTGTATTACACTAAATATATGAAACTGCAAGTAGCTGATGTCATAGTTACTCCTTAGTTTTATTATAGAAAGATAATCTGTGAAAAAGATAAACATGGTCAAGATTTTTCAGAAGTGATTAGTGAGATTGGGTGCCTCCATTTTTGGGTGCTCAATTGGAGACATCTTAAACGGGCCTTATTTTCAGCAGCTGCATGCTCAGTATTCCCTAAAAATTAGGTCTCTCTAAAAATGCCTCAAATTGGGTACACTCCCCAAAAATAATCACAAATACTAGTCACTTTTGAAAATCTTGAGCATAGCTATTTCAAAACACCAGGCTCCATTCTGGCAAACCTGAAGATGCCTATCTATAGATCTTGCCTCAAAAGAGTGACCAGCCCCTTTCTTTACAATTGCCTCCTCACAAACAAAACTCTCCAGTGTTGGGAATGTTTTATAGGAACTCTTTCCTAGCACACTTTTCTTGATTGCTTTAGGGCTGTCATTACCTCTGTCACATTTAAAGGCCCAGCTGCCATTTGGCAGCAGACTGCTGCTTGCCACATCTCCTTTCCTCCTATCTGGTAAGTGTTCCTATTTTGTTTTCCTTTCATCTTATCATTAAAGAAGATAACACACAAGCATGCAAATAGATAAATTGATGGGGAAAAATCTTTTAAAAAATAGATTAGTACCTGGAAGAATTTTAAGCTCTGCTTCATCACTGTATTTGGGCGACCCACCACTTTCAATGACGCAGCGATAGAGTCCTCCATCCCCATCTGTAACATTGCTAATGATTAGAGCTCCACTTGGTAATGTGAATACACGGTCATCCAAAAAGAGTGGCTGACGATCCTGCTCCCACCTCACAAATGGTACCAGATCAGCATTGACCTCGCAGTTCAGAATTACGCTGTTTCCTCTATAGACAGATGTTGATTCTGGCTGGCTAGTGAATCTTGGAAGTCCTGGAGAGGAAGGTGAAAAGAGAATGGAAAAATCAAAATTATGCCAAACTACTATAATTCTGAAGGTCAGACCAGCAATCTGCCGTTTAAGCCTGACAAAAGTTGCACTCCATCTTTCTAGAATCAACAGATATGGATGAAAATAAGAAAAAAATTGCTTATTTGAACAACAAGTGAATACAACACAGATTCTACATGGGACATCATATTAAGTATGTTTTAATAGGAGGAAAGAAACACTGAGGGCCAAATTGTGAAAGCCTTTATGGGAGAAGGAGGAGACATGCAAAGAAAATTCACTCACTTCCCCCTGTGTGCTCCCTCTCTGTGTCCGTAGGAAGCAAACAGTAGCCTAGACAAAACGGTGAAGCCTAGACCAGTCCCCTCTTGGACATCAGGCTATACATGCTTTGGGCCAAATGATGACATGTACCCACTGTTCCAAGTAAGCTGTGGTGTAGAATCGTATCAGGAACTCAGAGAGAGACTGCACATGGCCCCACTTCCTCTCAGCATTGTTTTTTAAATGCCATGCACCCCAGGGTTGAGAATAAGGCCTGAAATTATCACAAGACATAATGCATGCCCTGGGGAAGGAGAGGAGGCTCCTGGAACGCTCTTCCCTTCCCAGAGCCTACATTCTGTGAGAGGGCCTATTAAATGCAATTATAGATTGATGACAGGTTTAAGTTCAGAATTTAAATTCAAAAGTCAGGAAAATCAGAAGTGCATTCCCCCTAATGGCAACATTATCAGTGTTCACTACACAAACGACAAAGATACACGTTAACTTCACAGTCATTTAGTCATTCAATCTCACTGAAACACAGTAGGAATGTAGTGTGTAATTCTCTTAGGCCCCTTTGAAAACACTAAACTTAAAATACCGCTGTACTGGTGCACATGAGCAATATGACTAATATAGCTTTTGAATGTCTTCATATGCAAGTGTTTACATTTTCAGCCTTAACTTTGCACTTATGTATTTTTGTGCATTTAATTTCCTTGTCTTATAAAAAAGTTATCCCTGGATGCAGAACTATGGAATAACAGCTGTATTTTGCACACTACTGGCTTTACACTACCATATATACTCGTTCATTAGCCCGTTCATTTATAAGCTGACCCCGCGAGATGGATAGGTAAAAACAGAAAAAAATGTATGACCCTTTCATAAGCCAACCCTATATTTCAGGGGTTGGCAAACTTTGGCTCCTGGTCCATCAGGGTAAGCCGCTAGCAGGTCTGGATGTTTTGTTTACCCTCAGCTCCCATTGGCTGGGAACGGCGAACCACAGTCACAGGGAATTAAGGGGCTCTGTGCCTGCAGACGCTCCAGGTAAACAAAACGACAATGTACTATATATTCAATTCAATGATTCCATGGAGTTCAAAATCATCAAATTTTGGTGTAGGCCCATTTATAAGCTGACCCCCACTCTTTGCTACGTCACTTTTCTACCAAAAATATTCAGCTTATAAACGAGTATATACGGTATATCACTTTCTAGACAAACAAACAAATCTAGCTGAAACATTGTAATAAAAATAGATTGCTCTGCAGTCTTCAAAATTTGTTTAAAAGGCCTAACAAAATGCCTAGACAAAAGTTCATTTAGGAAAAGGATGAGATTATTTCCCTTTAACAAACTAAAAATGTTAAAGTTTAAAAACCCTAAATTCTCATAAATCAGGAAATTTATTTCAAGTTCCAACACCAATTTATCCTTTGTCTCTTCTCCAACCCCCACCCAAATCTAAATTTTCCAGTACAGGCCACAAACCCCAAGGAAATTACATACCAGTTTGGAAACCCAGCCTACCCACTGGATACTGACCAGAAACCCATGCTTCAAGTATGAGATCATCTTACTTTCTACCAATGTGACAGAGAAATAATCCTACCCTCTGTTCATCACACCACATGAGCTGGGGCTCACACCATATCTTCTAAAACAGGTAAGGTTTTGCTGATATTACTAATATTGATCAGAAATCCAAATAGAAGTTAGTGATAAAATTGTACTCCATGTATCCTACTCATTCAGTTTAGACATCATGATAACCCATCCACCCTTACAAGGTAAGACTAAATTCTGTACATAGTATAACCTAGAAGAGTGAATGCTGGTTGTAGCATATGATTCAATACCACATTCTTGTAATTCATATATGCAACAGGTAGATTTGTTTCTTCCATGTGGCAACTCATGTGTGTTTCCCACTAGTAAGCAGAGAATAAATGGCTGCATAGGAGCAGAATTAAGGTTGGTGTCAGAATTTTAATTGATAAATTTCCTGACTTTCAAGCAACTGTTATTTTTTTTCAAATAAGTTACAAAGTATTTTCAACTTTCCATTCACCCCTGCCAAGTTAAAAGTTTTCTACAAAAATATTTTTTGCAAAATATTTTAATGAACTTACTAAAAGCAAAGACAATTGAGTCTTCCCAAAGTAGATGAAGTACACTATCAGACCTGCATTTCTATGAGTTCCAGAATGAGCTGAAAAATCTCAGTGGAAATAAAATCAAGAGAACACTAGTACATATCGAAAGGCAGAATAGTAATTTAATTTACTACACAGCTAGATCAGATTTGCACCATAATTCACAAGTCACTGTAAGAGTCTTCTATAACAAGCCAGAAGTCAACTGATCAACAATAACAGTCAAATGACACACTCATGCTACTTCCTCACATATGCATCAAGCAAAGCATTTTGACCATAAAAGCTGTAGTCCCAGTGAAGCCAATTATCACTGGGTAGAAATATTTGCTAGCCAGAATAAAATGTATGCAAACATTCTTACTGCAGAGTTGTTAAAACACAGTATAATCGAAGTCAACATAAATATTAAGCCAGCCTTTTAAATTGGTGTTAAAGTCTAAAACAAAAATATATGCAAGGGTCTAAATTGTGAAGGTTTCAACTACAATAATGTTCAGCATAGTGTGCTGAATTTCTGTAATCCCAATCAAAAACCTAAGTGAAATGTTCACATTTCAAGGTATTTACAACTTCAAGATATATTATTTTATGTGTTATCTTCATCTACCTTGCCATCACTCTGCCACCTTCCCTCTTTCTTAATTATGTATGAAAACGAACCATGGTCATTTGCTTAAAGGAAGCTGGAAAACAGCTGACTATGCTAGGTTTTGATAATATTGCTGCCAGTGTCCTTCACCTCCCTCATTCAACCATATGAACGATCACAATCGGACACTAAATTCACCTTAGTCACAAAATGATTGGCAGAAAAGTAGAGTTTGTCATGGGGCTCTCAGAAGCCAGACAGGATGATGAGTGGCACAGAAATTGAAACAGCTATAATAGCCATAGTTACGATACCATAACCATTTCCATTCTACCCCAGTCTCTTCAGAAGCTCATAACTGTCTGAAGCTTTCAACTTTCAGGCCAAAATTCTCCCTTTTTTGGGTTAACAACGGATTTTTTTCTTGAAGTTTGAGCAAAAATGGTTGAAGACACTGAGTAAAATGGGAGTGATAAATATTTTTGCACAATATTTTATTACACAGCTCTATAGTCAAAATAACTGAGGGCTGAAGGATGAAATTTTAGCGTGGAAATGACCCACTTTGAGAAATGCCTTCACTTTTTTACCAGTTATTACCACCCGAGGGACTGTCAAACAAGGAGATTTTTCCTTCCCAGGACAATCTGCAGCTAAAGGAAAAGGGTTGAAGAGATGTTGTAAAATGAAAGCCGTACTTAACAGTTTAAATTTCAAATGCTTTAACTGTTTTTCCTTATTCTGCATCATTAATAAAACGTTAAAATGGCTTTGTAATGGATTTTTGCCATGGCACTAAACAGGCGATGGTCTCTGTATACCAAACCAGTAACTTTGTTTAAGATAATTTAATGTTGGTCCCTTTCACGGTCATGTTAACATCTTTGACTCTTTGGGCCCATATAGTCTGTTTAAATTAATACAACTGACCCTGTCAGATATTACTTTAATATTTCACAATTTAGCAAGAAGTGAAGTATTTAGCTGATCTTTTCAACTGTGGATTGGCCAAAGAATTCTTAAGAGGACTGATCTTATCAAGGTCAATCTAAACAGTTTGCAATGATAGGAGCAACAGCCTTGATAAATGCACATATCACAGTCACACCCAGTAAAATGGCATATTAAAGTAGCTGTTTTCATATATTTCCGTAGCATCAAATAAAAGCTGCCTCAATTAAAAGAGAGGGAAACAAAGGGAGAATAGCTACCTGAAAGCAAAACTACACTGAAAAACACAGACATGTAAAGTGATGCTGTATTAAGGCCTTCTTGCCTCATTCTCTACTCACTTCACAGTTTCATTCAAAATTCACAGGGATTAGGTAAGGGATTCTGAGTACTTTACTAGAGCTGCAGGAGCAGAGCCAGGGTTCCTACAGAGCCCTTCCCTCAACCTCGTAAGGATCTTATAAAGTCCGCAGGAGCCCTCTTGACTTTTCGCTATCCAGCTGCGTTAGCAATAGACATACCATGTGTGAAACAAATCCTTATTTAGCTACTCGCTATATGAGCTTGGCAAACTGCTGTGCATATTCATTATTCAGGTTTCTCAGTTCTGTCACACAAAACCATTTTTTTCCTGGAAAAAGTGAAGGCATTTCTCAAAGAGGGTCATTTCCATGCTAAAATTTCATCCTTCAACACTCAGTTATTTTGACTGTAGAGTTGTGTAATAAAATATTGGGCATAAGGGCAGGGCACTGGGCAGGGGGGCAGCGTGGAAGGAGTATGCTAGCAGTGCAGGGTTGGGCAGGCCATTGTGCATCTAGAAGCTGTGGGTTTGTAAACAGTGCCCTTGTGCTGGGCTGAGTGGGGCCACTCCTGCTGCAAAGCACATCATTGCTCCCAACCGGCTCCTTGCTCTGCAGACCGCCCCCCATCACATGCCCTGTTTTCCCAATGGGGGCCCACAAATATGTTTGGCACCAGGCCCACAAAAAATTAATCTGGCTCTGGCTATGGGTGCAGGTCCTGGGGTGGGGCAAGGGAAGAGGAGTTTGGGATGTAGAAGGGTGCTTCAGGGTGGGATTGGAGGGGGAATCAGGGCTGGGGCAGAGGGTTGGGGCCCAGGAAGGCATCAGGGGTGTAGGCTCTGGGTGATGCTTACCTCAAACAATTCCCAGAATCAGCAGCATGTCCCCATCCCATTCACCCCGGGCTCCTACATGGAGGCATGGACAGGCAGCTCAGCACACTGCCCCACCCTCAGGCGTCGGCTCTGCAGCTCCCATTGGTTGTGGTTCCTAGCCACTGGGAGCTGCGGGGGCAGCACTTGGGATGAGGGCAGCATGCAGAACTCCCTGGCTGCCCCGATGTGTAGGAGCCAGAAGGAGGACATGCTGCTGCTTCTGGGAGCCACGTGATGCGGAAGCTAGCAGGTAGCCTGACAGCCCCACTGCATGGCACTTCCAGGATCCCTTTTTGACCAGGTATTCCAGTCAAAACATGGACATCTGGTCACTCTAGTTGGCAGCCAACTTATGTTTTCCGTCAAAAATTTTTGCACTCGCATCCCCCAAAGTTTTGTCTTTTTAAGAATCCCCAAAGGGGAGTGATGGCTGGAACAGCCCATCTTCTCGTTATTGTGATTGCCAGCTAGGCCTAATTTGTGACACATCAATTTTAGTCCACTGATTTACAGTCCCACATTTCTTTTGTTTACCAGCCTTGATCTCAGCATAGTCCTTGAGTAATATCAGTCAACCTTTTTGTTTGGACTAACTCAGACTGTCTTCCTTCTGTACCTTTTCCCCACCAACATTTGTTACAGATTATTTTGACATTTTATGAACTTTCATTCACTTTCGCTAAACATCAGAGTACTTGCCAAAGCAGTAAAGGAAGATACTTGCTCCGAGGCGGCTTTGGAAACCTTATATTGCTGAAATGTTGGGAGTTTAGAAAGGCCATTTATATAGTTTATGATTAAATGATTTAAAATGTATCCACATGATTCCTAAAAACAAGAATTTGGTTCATTACTTGAAAACTGTAGTTCTATAAATTGTTCCCAAATTATTGGATTAGGCCATTGTCTTTTGCCCTCAAGTAGCTCTTCTGATTATGAAAACCATCTGGAATTCAACTCTCAATAGATCTCGATCAAGCCACTCCAGATGAGAGCTTCCCGAGCAAAACTAGCGAATAACTAGTTTAAAAATCATTATCTCCAACAATATTTTGCATCAAACTATGAGAATAGAACAACATACCAGATAAGTCTCTTGACAGAGGCAGCTCTTTAAAGAACTCCAATTTTCAGGTTATTTACATTTCCTTTTCTGCTCAGAGTCCCAAATCTACAGTGAATTAACTAGGCCGAGCAGCACCCAAAACCCAAATCAGTGCGTAAGAGAAGACAATGGGAAATTAGGTAATATTTAAACACAATACTTTCAGAGAACTACACCAATCACATTGCTCAAAAGCAATTTCTGCAAAGGCACTGATGACCACATAATAATAGCTAGTGAACATGTGAACAGAAAATCAAGAGGTTGCTTAAGATCTGCTGAGTTACTTTTTGACCCAGTAGTCTCCATTTCCCTATCAGAATGGATCCTGACACTCAGAGGATAAAGAAGGCTATCTGATCTCTAATGCAATGATAGATTTATTAGGTATGCCAGACCAAGAAGCTTTCCAATTCTGAAAAAGATTAATGGAATCTCAGGCGTCCTATCAATATGCCTTGTGTAAATCAAATTCTTCTTCGAGTGATTGCTCACATCCATTCCAGTTAGGTGTGCGCGCACGACACGTTCACGTTCGTCAGAAGACTTTTTACCCTAGCAACACTCGGTGGGTCGGCTGAGTGCCCCCTGGAGTGGTGCCGCTATGGCACCGGATATATACCCCAGCCATCCCAGCCACCCTTCAGTTCCTTCTTACCGCCTGTGTTGGTCGTTGGAACAGTGGAGCGTGGCTTAGCTGACCTCCACTTCCCTAGCTACTCGTAGTTCTCGTTCGTTATCGTGTATATAGTTATAAGCAGGGTTCAGGGACTAGCCCCTTCACTGCACTCGGTGCCAGAGCTCATGCCCAGCTCACCAGGTTTCAAACCGTGCTCGGCCTGCCACAAGCCGATGCCGACAGGAGATCCGCACAACTCCTGTCTGAAGTGCCTCAGGGAATCGCTCTTGACAGCTAAGTGCCCCATTTGCAAGGCTTTCAAGCCGAGAACAAAAAAGGAGCAGGACATCAGGCTTAAGCAGCTCCTCATGGAGGCGGCCCCCACCTCTCCACTTTCGGCACTGAGCGCTGGTCAGTTGGTGAGCAGAAGCGCCTCCGTGGCACTGGACCACACCAGTACGCCCAAGGACTCACGGCACCGAACGTCACCGGCACCAACGTCGGCTCAACGACGCTCCCTCTCCCCTGAGGTTGAGAAAGGCCAAGACTCCTGCTGCTTCAGCACCGACCGCACTGCGCACCGACCGCACTGCAGCCAGAGAGTACGCCTAAGTCAGAGCGCCCAGCGCCGACACCCGCTGCAGCACCGACTAAATCGGCACTGTCGATTCCGGTCCCACAAGGGCCGTCGAGTCCGGCGCCTGTTAGCTCCCCAGCGCGTGCCGCAGTAGAGCTCACTATGCCGTCCACGCCAGAGGCACTCTCAGCGGTGAGGGACCTGATCGCCCTGACAGACTCGGCACTGCCTCTACCCCCGGCACCACCGGTGAGGGTAATCCAATCCATAGGCAAGCCGACCTTGATTAGACCACCCTCTGTCGGCGCAGCTGACTGGCACCGCTCACGATCGCGGTCCCGCAGACGCTGCAGGTCCAGACGGCGCTCCCGCTCTCAACGCCATTTGCAGTCCTGGCACCGTTCTACCACATGGCACCGGTCAGACTCACGGCACTGGTTGGACTCTCGTTCACTGGCTCATTACCTGCGGCACCGCTCCAGTTCATGGCACCGCTTCAGGCACCGTGCCTCCCGAAGCCATTCACGACGCTGGGATTCGAGATCTCGGTCGACCTCCCGGCACCGATCTGGCCGCAGGTCCTGCTCTCGATCCCGGCACCGGTCCCCGATACCGAGGGGAGCCAGGTCCATTGGAACATCTGCACAAGGCTTCTCCGCTCCTCCATGGCCATCCAGGCATACGTCAGTGTCCTCTCACGTGGACAGCTACTATGGCCAAGACCGTGATTCCGATGTGCCCACCGGAATGTTTCAAGAAGCCCGGTCTCAGGACCCAGGACCTCACCAGTGGTCCTTTTGGACACCTTGGGCATACTACCAGGCCCAAGGTGCCCCGCTAGTTCCGGCCCGCTCCGCTTCATCAGAGCACCAAGCACCAGAGGCCACAGTTACTCGTCCTCCTCCACCAGGGACGGAGGAATCACTACTCCACCCACCGGGTTCCCCAGTGCCAGTGGAGCAGGAACTGCCGCAGGAGCAAGAGGCCATACAAGACCCACTCGTCCCCGGCGTTTCATCTTCTTCCTCTCCAGATGAGGCAGTGGCAGGGACTTCCTCCTCGGGGCCGCCTCAAATAGACCTAAGAGCCCATCACGACCTCCTCAGGAGAGTAGCACTCAACATGAACCTCCAGGTGGGGGAGGTCCCAGAGGTCGAGGACCCTGTAGTGAGCATCCTGTCAGCAGATGCCCCCACTAGGGTGGCTTTGCCCTTTATCAGGACCATCCAGGCTAATGCAGACACCTTATGGCAGTTCCCAGCCTCCATCCCCCCTACAGCAAAGGGAGTCGAGTGCAAATACATAGTACCCTCTTGGGGGTACGAGTATCTATATGTCCACCCTCCTCCCTCCTCACTGGTTGTCCAATCGGTCAACGACAGGGAGCGCCATGGCCAACAGGCGCCAGCCCCAAGGTCAAAGGAGTCTAGGCGAATGGACCTACTTGGCCGCAAGGTGTATTCGGCAGGCGCCCTATAGCTTCGGGTGGCAAATCAGCAGGCTCTACTGAGCCGTTATAGCTACAACACCTGGGCAGAGGTGGGTAGATATACAGAGCTACTCCCCCGGACTCCCAACAGGAATTCGCTGCATTCCTAGAGGAGGGGAAAAAGGTGGCCAGAACCTCCATCCAGGCTTCTCTAGATGCGGCCGATTCAACAGCCAGAACTCTGGCCTCCGGTATCTCCATGAGACGCATCTCATGGCTACAGGTGTCCAACTTACCGCCTGAATTACAATATACCATCTAAAACTTACCTTTCGACGGTAAGGGTCTGTTCTCGGAGAAGACTGACCCCAGGCTACAAAGCTTGAAAGACAACAGGGTCATCATGCGCTCCTTGGGCACGCATACACCTGTGACCCAAAGCAGACCTTTCCGTCCCCAGATTCACGGCCCATACTTTGTGCCCAGACACAGGCAAGACTTTAGTAGATGGCACGGGCAGGGTGGCCGTAGACGCCAGTCCGGACCCCAAGGAATCCAAAACCACGGCTCCGCAAAACCACCAACGGGGCCTAAGTCTACCTTTTGAAGGTACGCCTAAGGACGGCGTACCAGTTTCAGGACAGGATCCTTTTCCTCCCTTCTCCAACCACCTCTCCTACTTCCTCCCGGCGTGGTCCCAATTGACCTCAGACATATGGCTCCTACGCACTGTGAAACAAAGATACCACCTCCAATTTGTTTCATCCCCGCCTTCCCACCCAGTCCCTCTTCAGGGACCCCTCTCACGAGCACTTCCTCCTTCAAGACGTGCAGATGCTCCTCGCCATAGCAGCAATAGAGGAGGTGCCGCAAAACAAGAAGGGCAAAGGGTTTTACTCCCGGAACTTTCTGATCCCCAAGTCGAAAGGAGGCCTCAGGCCTGTCCTAGACCTGCGAGGCCTCAACAAGTTCATGATAAAGTTGAAGTTCCGCATGGTCTCCCTAGGGACCATTATCCCATCCTTGGATCCTGGAGACTGGTATGCTGTCCTCGATATGAAGGACGCGTACTTTCACATCGCCATTTTTCCTTCACACAGGAGGTACCTTCACTTTGTAGCCAACCACCAGCACTTCCAGTTCACGGTCCTCTCCTTTGGCCTCTCCACGGCCCCAAGGGTGTTTACAAAGTGCATGGCCGTAGTCGCCGCACATCTCCCCCAACGTCGGATACACGTATTCCCGTATCTGGACGACTGGCTCATCAGAGGGACCTCCGAGACACAGGTCAGACAGCATACAGACATTGTCAGGGACCTATTCACATGCTTAGGGCTGATGCTCAATGTGGAGAAATCCACACTGGTCCCCACACAAAGGCTAGACTTCATAGGAGCTACCCTGGACTCCAATCTAGCCACGGCCTACCTATCCCAGCCGCGATTCCAGGCAATGGCAACGATCATTCGAGGTCTCCAGAACTTCCCGACGACCTCGGCTAGCACCTGTCTCGGTCTCCTAGGTCACATGGCTGCCTGTACTTATGTGACCAAATACGCCAGGCTCCGCCTCCGACCCCTCCAAATGTGGCTCAACTCGGTCTACCGTCCGGGCAGGGACCCAAGACACAATAGTCACCATTCCCCTGAGCACCCTACGCTCCCTCGACTGGTGGCTAACACCCTCCCTGGTATGTGCAGGGTTACTGTTCCATCCGCCACAACCCTCACTGTCCCTGACGACGGACGAGTCATCTCTCAGATGGGGGGGCTCACCTCGGACACCTTTGTACCCAGGGCCTTTGGTCACCACAGGAGCTGATGCTTCACATAAATGTCCAAGAGCTGAGGGCGGTCCGCCTGGCGTGCCAGACATTCCAGCAGCATCTACACAGCCATTGTGTCTCAGTGTTTACAGACAACACAACGGACATGTATTATATCAACAAACAGGGAGGGACTCGATCATCCCCCCTCTGTTAGGAGACCATCCGACTCTGGGACTTCTGCATAGCCCACTCGATAGACCTGGTAGCGTCCTTTCTTCCAGGGGTTTGGAACACTCTAGTGGATCAGTTGAGCAGATCCTTCCTCTGCCACGAATGGTCGATAAGACCAGATGTTATTCATTCAGTCTTCCAGAAGTGGGGCTTTCCCCACATAGACCTGTTTGCCTCTCGCACGAACAGGAAATGCCAAGCGTTCTGCTCCTTCCAGGGTCTTTCACTGGGATCAATCTCGGACGCATTCCTCATGTCGTGGAAGCACCGGCTGCTCTATGCCTTCCCTCTGTTCCCGCTGATTCACAAGGTCCTGATAAAACTCCACAGGGACAGAGCACACCTAATCATGATCGCGCCAGCGTGGCCCCAGACAGCACTGGTATACCACAGTGCTCAACCTGTCCATAGCCAGCCCAATTACCCTGCCTCTCCACCCGGACCTCATAACGCAGGACCACGGCAATCTTCGCCACCTGGACCTGCAAGCCCTCCACCTCACGGCGTGGCTAAACAGGTCGGAGTTACGCTGCTCCGTTCCGGTACAACATATACTCCTGAGTAGCAGAAAGCCTTCCACTCGGTCAACATATCTGGCCAAGTGAAAACGTTTCTTCTGCTGGTGTGAAACACAGAATACTACACCCCCTCAGATCTCGATCCCCACTATCTTGGACTACCTCTGGTCCCTTAAGCAGCAAGGCCTGGTGATATCGTCTCTGAGGGTGCACTTGGCGGCCATCTCCACATTCCATCCAGGGGAGAGTGGACACTCCGTGTTTCCCCATCCTTTAGTTACTAGATTTCTCAAGGGCCTGGAGTACCTCTACCCCCAGGTACGCGGCCCTGCTCCCACCTAGGACCTCAATCTAGTCCTAAGCAGGCTTATGCTTCCACCATTCGAACCATTGGCAACTTGCATGCTGCTATATCTGTCCTGGAAGACAGTTTTCTTAGTAGCCATTACATCGGCCAGACGAGTCTCCGAGCTTTGAGCGCTAACGGTGGGCCCACCGTATACTGTCTTTCACAAGGACAAGGTACAGTTACGACCGCATCCAGCGTTCCTCCCTAAGGTAGTGTCAGCCTTCCATACCAATCAGGACATCTTCCTTCCAGTCTTCTTCCCGAAGCCTCACTCATCTCGGCGGGAATAGCAGTTACACTCCTTAGATTTCCATAGGGCGCTCACTTTTTATATCGACCGGATGAAGCCCTTCCGGAAATCGCCCCAACTCTTCGTTGCTGTGGCTGACCAGATGAAAGGCCTATCTGTCTCCTCCCAGAGGATCTCCTCTTGGGTGACAGCGTGCATCCGCACGTGCTATGACCTGGCTCATGTTCCCTCGGGCCATCTCACTGCACATTCTATTAGAGCTCAGGTTTCATCAGCCGCCTTCCTGGCCCATGTACCAATCCAGGAGATATGTCGTGCAGCTACTTGGTCCTCGGTCCACATCTTTGCTTCACACTATGCTCTGGTCCAACAATCTAGAGATGATGCAGCCTTTGGCTCAGCGGTTTTGCACTCTGCCACATCTCACTCCAACCCCACCGCCTAGGTAAGGCTTGGGAATCACCTAACTGGAATGGATGTGAGCAATCACTTGAAGAAGAAAAGATGGTTACTCACCTTTGTAACTGTTGTTCTTCGAGATGTGCTGCTCATATCCATTCCAAACCCACCCTCCTTCCCCACTGTCGGAGTAGCCAGCAAGAAGGAACTGAAGGGTGGCTGGGTCGGCTGGGGTATATATCCGGTGCCATAGCGGCGTCACTCCACGGGGCGCCCAGCCGACCCACCGAGCGTTGCTAGGGTAAAAAGTCTTCCAACGAACGTGCATGCAGCACGCGCACACCTAACTGGAATGGATATGAGCAACACATCTCGAAGAACAACAGTTACAAAGGTGAGTAACCGTCTTTAGATCCTTGACCACATGCTTTCATGACACCCACTTGGGACAAAAGAAAGGGAAGTCAATGGCTTACTCACTAAAGAATTTAGAATTAAGCTGTGAACCATAGGGAGACAAATCAGTGGCTGCAAAAATGATAGAACAGGCACAAGATAGGCTGCCAGTTCTCTTGTTCTGCAAGCCAAAATGATGGGGAAATACAGAATAAACTAGTGATCCCCAACCTTTTCATCTGGCAGGCGCCAGAGGAAGGACCGTGACGGCGGTGGAGCATCCGCTGAAATGCCGCCGAATTTCTGCGGTGTTTCAGCGGCGATGACTCTCAGTAACGCCACTTGCCGCCAAGCGACGTCATCGAGAGGCATCGCCGCTGAAACGCTGCAGAAATTAGGCGGCATTTTGGCGGATGCTCGACCACCGGCCAGGACGTGGGCTCATTTAGTTCGGGATCACCCTGATGAACTCTATCCTCTGGGTCAGTTCTAGGGTCAACTTCGCTATGTTGAGGAGGAGACCCAGCCATTGGAATGTATACCTGACCAGTCATCGAGGTAAGGTCCACCGTCAATGGAGGAAGGCAGCCACGACTGACATACACTTGGTGATCACTCGGGGGGCTGTGGAAAGGCCGAATGGAAGGGCCGTAAACTGGTAATATTCACGGTTGATCACAAAGTGCAGGAAGTGCCTGTGCGCCGGATGAATCGCTATGTGGAAGTACACACCCTTCATTTCGAGTGCGGCTTACTAGTCTCCAGGATCCAGGGAAGGGATAATGGTGCCCAGGGAGACCATGTGGAACTTCAACTTGACTGTGAATTTGTTGAACAGGCACATGTCCAGAATGGGCCGGAGGTCCCCTTTGGCCTCGAGGATTAGGAAATATCAAGAATAAAACCCCTTTCCCCTTAGTTCCCGTGGAACCTCCTCTACTGCCTCCATGGCGAAGAGTGCCTGAACCTCCTGCATAAGGAGCTGCTCGTGAGAGGGGTCCCTGAAGAGGGACAGGGAAGGGGGGGAGTGAGGGGGGGAGGAAGAAAATTGGAGAGGGAGTATCCCACGCTTCCACAAATGATCCAGTGGTCCGAGGTTATTTGAAACCATGCATGGTGGAAGTGGGATAAATGATTCAAAAAGGGTGGGGAAGAATCTGGGGGTAAGTCTGGTACGCAGTCTTTGGGCATCCCTTCAAAAGGCGTACTTGGAACCAGACGATGGTTTGGTCGGGCCCTGGCCTTGCCCAGACGGAAGGTTGGAGGGCTTCCTCCTGCCATTCCACCCCCACCACCTGTAAAAGTCCTGCCTTGGACAACAAGGGTAGGAGTGCTGCTGTGGCTGTTGGGGCTTGCGGTGCTTCAGCTGGGTTGCTGGGGTGTGCATATCCGGGACTTTATGGTTGCCCTCGAGTCCTTAAGGCTATAAAGCCTAGAGTCAGTCTGCTCGGTGAACAGGCTCTCCCCATCAAAGGGTAGGTCCATCAAGGGGTAGGTCAGTGTCTGCTGAACCTCAGGGGGCAGGCCAGAGTCTTGCAGCCAGGAGGTGCGCCTTATGGCAATCCCAAGGACAAGGTATGTGTGGCTGAGTCTGCAGCGTCCAGTGAGGCCTGTAAAGAGGTCCATGACACCATCTTGCCCTTGTCAACAAGGGCCCCAAACTCCTCCCTGGACTCAGGAGGCACAAACTCCTCGAACTTCAGGATGAAGTGCCTGCTGATTGGCAGTCCGAAGCTGGAGCCCACCCGTGGAGTATACCTTGAGACCAAACAAGTCCAGCCGCTTGGTGTCCTTCGACTCTCCTTCTCATTCATGGCCGCAACCACCAGCGAACAGGCCTCTAGATGCAGGAACAAATAGTCATATCCCTTCAAGGGGCCAAAGTATTTAAGTTAGACCCCTTTGGCCGTAGGGGAAATAGAGGCCGGGGTCTGCCAGATGGTTTTGGCGTTGGTCTGGATGATCTTGAGGGGCAGGACCACCCTCAACAGACTGTCCAGGGCCAAAATGTCCAACACTGGGTCCTCCGATTCCACCACCTCCTTGGCCTGCAGGTTCATGTTGCGTGCCACCCTGCGCAGGAGGTCTCGATGAGCACGGATATCTATAGGGGGTGGCCCAGAGATAGAGGTGCCTGCCACAGCCTCGTCAGGGGAGGACGACGAAGAGGCCATGGGTGGGGAAAGGGTTATCTTGATCCCCCTGTGCCATGGGGGTCTGATGCTCTGCATCCCTGACCACAGGCCCAGGCTTGGGAATCAGTGTCAGAGTGGGTCCCACAGTGGGAAGAGGGCATGACATCTCCTCCACACCCCCAGGAGCAGGCTGACAGGCGGAGGCTTCCAGCACCCATGGTTCAGAGGTGGCCAACTGGGAAGCACCAGACTGTGCACCTTGGGCCTGGTGGTACGCCCACAGGGTCCAGAAAGGCCTCTGGGTGGGCCCCTGCCCATGCGCCTGCCATGGTGCTGCCCCTGCATCAGGGGAGCCACAGTCCAATTGGCAGCAGTCCCTTATCCGAACAAGAGAAATGAGAACCGGACCGTGAGGCCAGGGCGGCACTGACATGATCTGTGCCAGGGAGCAGCATCGAGGAGAAGGAGAGCGGTGCTGCAAGGCTAGGGAGCAGTGTCTGGACCTGGAGCTGTACTGTGGCCTGGAGCTACGTCGAGACAATGAATGGCACCAGGATCGCTGCCAGGTCCGGGACCTGCTCCATGACAGCAACTGACAGGCAGAGCAGCACCATGATCAGGAGCGTCGACATGAACCGGAGCGATGACTCGAGTATATCCAGCATCACGAGTACAATCGGCACTGCGATGGACAGCGGTGCATGGACTCTAAGCGGTGCTGGGAATGGGAGCGGTGCCAAGGCTTGACCACCGGAGCTGACAGTGCCAACAGTCGGATTAATGCCAGCTTGCCTCAAGATGGTACCATCTGCTGGGGCGCCGGAGACTTGGCATGGAGCATAGGGAACCCTAATGCCATCATGGTGATGAGGTCCCTCGCATCCGCAAAGGCGTCCAGGGTGGAAAGAGCTGGACTTCCACAATGCTGCGGGTTGGGGAGTCCAAAGGCACCAGATTCAACGGTTCCCCCAGCGGGGCCGAAGTCGATGGTGCTGCATCCATGACCTTCGCTGCCAAGGCGCTGCCCTCCAGGATGCACCACATTGGCTGGCTTCAGGGAATTGGGTCTCTGTGACGGAGAGCCACCCTTCTCCAGATTTCGGTGCTGCTTCGGTGCCAGAGACTGGGAGCAGTGCCGAGTCAATGTTGCTGGCTTCACAGCCAGGGAACGGCCGTGCCGCGGGGAATGGCCAGACTCCGACTGCAGTGCCGCCTTCACTACCACCGCCGGGGTGCTAGGCGCTAAAGAACTTGGTGCCAGGTCCTGCCACGCCGAAGGAGGCTGGGGACTAAGTGCTGCCTACATAAGGAGCTGCTTCAGGTGAAAGTCCCGCTCCTTTTTAGTCCAAGGACAAAATCTCTTCCAGATCCTGCACTTCTCGGCTTGGTGAGCCTCCCCTGGACACTTTAGACAAGAGTCTGTTGGCATGGACTTGGAGCAGGACTTGTAGGGCTTGAATCCTGGGGACTTGGGCGTGAAGCCCTGAAGAAAAATAGTTGGGATGGAGGGTAATCCCCCAACCTAACTGACACTAACTAAAACAAAAACAAAACAAAAACCAAACAACAACTGTGTTCCAAAGGTAGGGAAATGCAGAGAACTTGCAGAGCAAGATGTCACAGTTCCAACGACCGTCACAGGCGGTAAGAAGGAACTGAGGGGGCACCGGGTCAGCTGGGTCATATATTGAGCGCCATGCAGGCGCCACTCCAGGGGTCTCCACAGCCGACCCGATGGATGATGCTAGGGAAAAAACCTTTCCGACGGCCAAAAGCACACATATGCGGCATGCACACACTTAATTGGAATCGATATGAACAAGCACTCAAAGAAGAACAATGTTTTGTTCAACCTGAAATGAAGCATTTAGCTTTTGAGCTTTTTAAAACACTAAAAAAATTAATGAAATGAAATATAAAAAATTCTAATTTAAAAAATGTCAAAATAACCTTTTCAGTTCTCTGAATATTTATAATTAAATCAATTCAACAAATTTGACCTGAATTTATGACATTTTGGCCAAAAAAATATTCAGCCAAAAATTTTTGTCTAGCTCTACTTAGAAGAGCAATAATTTCTTACAGCAGTGTTTCTAAAACTAGGGTTGCCACTTGCATAGGGAAAGCCCCCGGTGGGCCGGGCCAGTTTGTTTACCTGTCCTGTGAACAAGTCCCGCTGATCACAGCTCCCACTGGCCGTGGTTCGCCACTGCAGGCCAATGGGAGCTCCTGGAAGCAGCGGCCAGTATGTCCCTCAGCCCGCCCCACTTACAGCAGCCCCCATTGGCCCGGAGCAGCGAACTGCGGCCAGTAGGAGCCGCGATCGGCCGGACCTGCAGACGGGGCAGCTAAACAAACCGGCCCAGCCCACCAGAGGCTTTCCCTACACAAGCGGCAACTCTAGTTTGAGAAACATTGTCTTATAGCTTTGAGTTCAAATGGCTTAAATATGAAGACCTCTTTCTTAGTAGGTTCAGGAAACTGGAGCTTACCAATGGAGCAGTGACATTCCAGGCTTGGTGTCCAGTGTCCGTGATCACCAAGGTTCTTAGAAACATTTCCCAAGGGTTTTTTATGAGGTCAGAGAATATTTGAGTGTTCAACAGAGTTAATGTGAAAGAGGAAACTGCTGTAAGGAGAATCCCACTGATGAAGAGAATGAAACAGGGGTTGGAAATGTTTCTTACTAGGGAACTGGTTCTTTGATTAAGTCCATCATGTGGTCAACTGGCTTTAACAAGATATGGAAACTGCCTGAAGGACTCTTCATCCAATAGGAAATTGCTGCTAGTGTAGGTCAAAAAGGGATCACAGATGTATTAGTGAAGGAAACCATTCAGTCTTTTCCATTCAGAATTGATTAGAAACACTAGCTAGGATAGGAGATTCAGTAAGTCTTGGAGCGATCTGCAAAGTGACACCTTTACTGACCCCTCAAACACGGTATCGTCTTTCAGGGAAAGGCAGTATTCCCTTTAATCAAATGCTTACAAAATTCCAAGAGGCCAAACTAAAACCAAACAAGAGGGTGGCGTATAGCAGATGTTCATTGTCCTAAATGAATTGGAGGAACTTCTGGCACCCCAAAGCATTTGAGATCTTGAGGTAGGCATCCTTCATATCAAAAGATACTAAGAATTCCTCTCATTCTACTGCTATGATGAAAAGTTAGATTATTCTTCAATATCTCAGGTGATGAAGGAGTTGATCTACTTAAAATTCAACATGTGATTCTAGTTTCCTATCACAGGAACACTTAAAGAACATCTGAAGTGGATTTCCTTCCACTCTAACTGCTGATTCTATTCAAAGAAAGGCTCCCCAAGAGTTATAGCAGTCTTGAGGCAATCTAAAGAGTTTGTGTAAGGTGTTGGGGGGAGGGTTTAAAATCTGACCAATTTTAGGATTCTTTCATGATTTCATTAACGTTCTTGCAAATTGTGAAATCAAACTCATGCTTTGCTATGGCTTTTAAAAAAGTCTTGGAGTTTTTGTCTCTCCGTTAGTGCCACACAGATTTAAGGTAAGGGGTAACAGACTAGACTTCCAAGGAAAAACTGCCTGGAGTGGTCAGAATGGAGGAAAGAACCACCAAGCATGAGAGCATTCCACTTGTTAGAAAGGACTCTGGCTCTTCTGGAGAATCCAGCAGATTCAAAAATATCCACTTGCCGCTGGCGCTTATAGGGTGAGAGAGAGCATTAAATCACACCTGATTTTTTTTTTTATTCTATGAAAGATGTGGTAGCTGATAAGTAATGAGGAAAGGAAGAACTCTATGAGAAGCATCAGAGGGGTAGCCGTGTTAGTCTTGATCTGTAAGAGCAGCAAAAAGTCCTCGTAGCCAACTACAAAAGCTGTTTCTCCTCCCTTGGTTTTCACACCTAAACTGCTAGAAGAGGGCCTCATCCTCCCTGATTGAACTAACCTCGTTATATGCAAGCAAGAAGCAGGCTAGAGATATATATCTGCCCCTGGAAATTTCCACTACATGCATCCGATGAAGTGGGTATTCACCCATGAAAGCTCATGCTCCAGTATGTCTGTTAGTCTATAAGGTGCCACAGGACTCTCTGCTGCTTCTATGAGAAGCATGACTGTTAATTATACATATAGGAGGAGCTGAGAGCTGTTCATAGTTTCTCCCTCTCAGCAGCCCTCTTCAAAGGCCTTATTCAGCAGCCGGCTCGGGGAAAGGTTGACGTGGAAAGAGGAGGGCTATAGAGCCTAGAGGAGACAACCCCTAAAGGTGAATCAGTGAAACTGACTGTACAAAAATGTACTGTGAAATGCACAAAGTATATTTTAAAAGAAATATTTGTTCTCTTTCATCCTTTTAAGTTACATATAAAGAACTTAGGCACTATTTGTAACAGCAGGAGGTAAATATTCTTCAGAATGAAGTTATTTTTAAGATGACTTCCCATTAACCCTTGTGCTGCTGAAACTACCATGACACTTGCTCCATTTAAACTGTCCATTAACACTCCAATGTAGTCCATAAAGATCAGAAAGCACCTGCTACATTCAACAGTATAGCAGGTGCATTCTAACAGCATTCTCTGGGAACACTCAGCAGCAGTCAAGATTCATTTATAAGAGAGACTTGGATAGTCACAATAACCAATCATAAAAATGAAATATCAGCACAAATATATTTTTAAGTGACTATATCAAACAAGGTTAACTTAAAAGCAGTTGAAGATCATTAACAGAAATAATCCAAGAAATGATGTTAATAAATCAATAATGGCAAATTACTGAACTGATTGGGAATTTACTCACAAGTTCCATGCCACCTTATGTAACAGCCGCACATAGGGTTCAAGATTCACGTAATGTGGTTTAGAAACTGTTCCTAAACCCTGATGAGCATAAGCACACACAATGATGATCCTCTACACTCTCAGAATTAGGGAGTGAATTGGTATCACTATAGCAATTATAAAGTTCCTCATTCTGCTGAACACAAACAGCTTTGACACTGTGAACTGATAACATACAGTTAAATCTAGACTTGTTAAGTATGCAGTAAGTGAAGTAACACAGAGGTGTGAATTTCCTTCATTTTTCTGGAGGAGGTAGTAATCCTGTGTGTTCATAGGGTTGACCAAGCAAAACTTCACATTTTGTACAACTGTGATCAGCAATCTTTTTTGTATTATTGGAAGGCAGTGAGAATGACTCATGCTGACCTTTGGCTTCTGCCTTTCCTAGCCTTTTAGCCCTTCTGCTTTCTTATACATCTTCTGCTGACTCCCACTGATCTCACCTCACTTTCTTTTATAGTTACTAGAAGACAAGATTTTTCCCAAAAAATAATTAAATTTCTACCATTTTGCTGCTTCTACCCATATTAATCCAGCAGCCCAGATGTAGCATTGTCCTCAGTCTGCTGCCTAAGGTCTTCTATGTTTATACTGAAAATTTTAGGGAACTCTCTCAGTTGTTTTTGCACCAATGCATGCATCAGTGTATTCTGGACACCAGTAGATTCACCATTGTCATTTTACTTGCAGGGTAAATCATACAAATGAGAGGTCATCTATTCCAGCCCCCGGCACTAAGGGAGGACCAAGTAAAGCAGGGATCTACAACCCATCCTGGACAATGATCCCACACTTTCACAGGCCTTGGGTGGCAGGCCAGTCCTTGCCCACATGCAACCTTACAGGGGTTTGTCCAATCTTTTCTTAAAAACCTTCAGTGACGGGGATTCCACAATCTCCCTTGGAAGCCTATTCCAGTATTTAGCTATCCTTATGGTTAGAAAGCTTTTCCTAAGAGCTAACCTAAATCTCCCTTGCTGCAGATTAAGCTCATCATTTCTTCTCCTACTTTGAGTGGGCATGGAGAACAATTGATCTCTATCCCTTCAGTCTTTTTCTTCTCACAACTAAACAGGGACAGGTTTTTTTAAAACCTTTTATCATTTTTGTTGCTCTCCTTTGGACTCTTTCCAATTTGTTCACATCTTTCTTAGAGTATAGCTCCCCAAACTAGACACAATGTTCCAGCCTTTTTTTGCAACTGCGTCACATTGTTGGCTCCACTATATCCCCTTAAGTGTCAGAGGGGTAGTCGTGTTAGTCTGAATCTATAAAAGCAGCAAAGAATCCTGTGGCACCTTATAGACTAACAGACGTTTTGGAGCATGAGCTTTCGTGGGTGAACACCCACTTCGTCAGATGCATGTAGTGGAAATTTCCAGGGGCAGGTATATATATGCAGGCAAGCTAGAGATAATGAGGTAGTTCAGTCAGGGAGGATGAGGCCCTGTTCTAGCAGTCGAGGTGTGAAAACCAAGAGAGGAGAAACTGGTTCTGTAGTTGGCAAGCCATTCACAGTCTTTGTTTAATCCTGAGCTGATGGTGTCAAATTTCCAGATAAACTGAAGCTCAGCAGTTTCTCTTTGAAGTCTGGTCCTGAAGTTTTTTTGCTGCATTGCTGGCATATGATGGCGTGCCATCAAGTGCCACAGGATTCTTTGCTGCTTATACCCTCTTAGATGCTTTTCAGTCAACTGCCACCTAATCAATTATTCCCCATTTTATAGTTGTACATTTAATTTTTCCTTCCTAAGTGCAATATTTTGCGCTTATTGTTCTTGAATTCCATCATGTTGATTTCAGATCAATTCTACAATTTGTCAAGTTTGTTTTCAATTCTAATCCTGTTCTCTAAATTTCTTTGCAACCCCTCCCAGTTTGGTATCATCCGCAAATTTTATAAGCACACACTCTACTCTATTATCAAAGTCAGTGGTTTTCAAACTTTTTTTCTGGTGACCAGGTTGAAGAAAATTGGTGATGCCCACGACCCAACGGACAAGGATAAGTGCAGAATCCTGCACTTAGGATGGAAGAATCCCATGCACCTCTGCAGGCTGGGGACTGACTGGCTAAGCAGCAGTTCTGCAGAAAAGGACCTGGGGATTACAGAGGATGAGAAGCTGGATATGAGTCAGCAGTGCGCCCTTGTGGCCAAGAAGGCTAACAGCAAATTGAGCTGCATTAGTAGGAGCATTGCCAGCAGATCGAGGGAAGTGATTATTCCTCTCTATTTGGCACTGGTGAGACCACATCTGGAGTACTGCTTCCAGTTTTGGACCTCCCACTACAGAAAGGATGTGGACAAATTGGAGAGATCCAGCGGAGGGCAATAAAAATGCTATTAGGGGGCTGGGGCACATGACTTATGAGGAGAGGCTGAGGGAACTGGACTTGTTTAGTCTGCATAAGAGAAGAGTAAGGGGGGATTTGACAGCAGCCTTCAACTACCTGAAGGGGTGGCAGGTTTCAAAGAGAATGGATCTTGGCTGTTCTCAGTGGTGACAGATGACAGAACAAAGAGCAATGGTCTCAAGTTGCAGTGGGGGAGGTTTAGGTTGGATATTAGGAAACACTATTTCACTAGGAGGGTGGTGAAGCACTGAAATGGGTTACCTGGGGAGGTGGTGGAATCACCATCCTTAGAGGTTTTTAAGGCCCAGCTTGACAAAGCCCTGGCTGGGATAATTTAATTGGTGTTGGTCCTGCTTTGAGCAGGGGGTTGGACTAGATCAGGGATCGGCAAGCTTTCAGAAGTGGTGTGCTGAGTCTTCATTTATTCACTCTAATTTAAGGTTTCGCGTACCAGTAATACATCTTAATGTTTTTAGAAGGTCTCTTTCTATAAATCTATAATATATAACTAAACTATTGTTGTATGTAAAGTAAATAAGGCTTTTAAAATGTTTAAGAAGCTTCATTTAAAATTAAATTAAAATGCAGAGCCCCCCCAGACTGGTGGCCAGGACCTGGGCAGTGTGAGTGCCACTAAAAATCAGCTTGTGTGCCGCCTTTGGCACCCATGCCATAGGTTGCCTACCCCTGAACTAGATGACCTCCTGAGGTCTCTGTCAACCCTAATATTCACCAGCACCAAATCTCAGTACAGTTGTTTGGGATTTTTCTGACATTATCAGGTAGGCAGGGAATCGTTGCTTTACCTCCTGTATTGCCTTAGTGCAATATTTTCAGTTCTTGAAACATCTGATTTCTGCTTAAAGAATGTGGGTAACTGCAGAATTAGTTTGTATATTCTCTTGTCATTTTTCAGGAATATTTCAAATGAAAAATATACTTGGCTTAAACTAGTAACGTGCTCTCTGGATCAGTAACATTTTCCTTTAGTGTTGTCAAATCAATACTTAATGTAGTCAAAAGGGTGGAATGTTGTTGCTGCTAAGCCATTAAGGTTACTCAGTACTTCTGTCCTTGGAGCTCCAGTGTTATCAATACCAGCTTATAGTGCAGCCTGCTAATTCAGAGGACCTTGATGTTACCATAAAGGAAGACCACAGGCAGGGTTCGCTGACAAAGGCACTCAGCCAGGTTTATTGCCCTCAAGGCATAGAACTAGCATCCCCTAGGACCTACAGGTACACTAACACATGAGTGCCCAGTGGCAAGGAGCAGCTCAGTCAGCAGTGGGAATTACTGTTGTTGCCTTGGCCACACAAAAGTTTAAGGCAAAGTATCCCAACATTTATAGACCGAGACAAATAACTGTGATAAAATACCTACATACCACCATTCATGTTTCATGACACCTATTTGTTACCTTCCTTTGTTCCTGATATCTTGGACAAAACATCTCTATTCATTGTTCCGTGAGACCAGAGATGGGCAAACTACGGCCCACGGACTCTCCTGCCCAACCCCTTAGCTCCTGCCCCAGGAGGCTAGCCCCCGGCTCCTCCCCCACTGTTCCCCCTCTCCCGCAGCCTCAGCTTCCCCCGCCGCTGGCACAATGCTCTGGGCAGCAGGGCTACGAGCTCCTGGGGCAGCACAGCCGCAGAGCCAGGGCCTGACCTGGTGCTCTGTGCTGTGTGGTGGTGTGGCTGGCTCCAGCCAGGCAGCGTGGCCATAGCGCCACAAGCCACCATTGCTCCAGGCAGCGCAGTAAGGGAGTAGGGGGGTTGTATAAAGAGTAGGGGAGTTCGGGGTGGTGGTCAGGGGTGTGTGCATAGGTGTTGGGGTGGTCAGAGAGTGGGAAACACGGGTGTTGAATGGGGGCAGGGGTCCGGGGGGGCAGTCAGGAAGAAGAGGAGGGACTGGATGGGGCAGCAGGGGGCACTCAGGGGCAAGGGTTCCAGAGGCGGTCAGGGGACAGGGAGAAGTGGTGGTTGGATGGGGCAGGGGTCCTGGGGGAGCAGTCATGAATGAGAGGAGGAGTTGGATGGGGTGAAGGGGCAGTCAGGGGCGGAGGTTCAGGGGACAGGGAACTGGGGGGTGTTAGATGGGTCAGGAGTCCCGGGGGGGGGGCCATCAGGGGGCGAGAAGCAGGAGCGGTCGGATGGCAGAGGGGCCGGGCCATACCTGGGATGTTTGGGGAGGCACATCCTCTCCTAACCAGTCCTCTATACAATTTTGGAAACCTGATGCGTCCCTCGGCCCAAAAAGTTTGCCTGCTCCTGTGTCAGATCATTATATCTTGTGCTAGATTGGGGTGTATCTGTACTAACCTTTTAAAATATATTTATGTAAATATCTAGCGCCTAGTACACTAGCCACAACTTTGCCAAGTTCATGTACTGAACAGTGACCTAGTAAGCATCTGCTTGAATACATGGTCTGGCTTTGGTTCACAGCCTCTGGTTCAGGCTTTGCACCAGCCTCTCTTTACTACAAATGTATTTCTGCTGACATGGAATGAATTATTAGGGTGACAATGTATCTTTCAAAGTAGAACCTAAAGGGTCACTTGTCATTACATTAATTTAGACAATGATTTGACAGTGTCTTCACTATCAAATGTCTTGCAGCAAGTGTGCAGTGGGGAAGGAATTGTTTCTCACTAACTCTCACAAATCTTCACATACTTTCTTTGCTTCCTTTGTTGATTGATTGAAATAAATAAGCAATAATACAAATCATTACCAGAAAAACCTAGAATAAATCCATATTCTGCATCTTTGACAATGGAAAACAAGTTTTGAATCTGTTTGTCTAGCTTAAATAAAAGCATTGGAATAGTCTAAATTGCATGCATGGGAGGAATAAATTAATATTTAGGGGCAATACAGAGTCACAAATCACAAAATTATTCTTTTAGGGGAGTGGAGAGGTTCACTGTGACTAAGCCTCCACTTTGGTAGATGGAGATTTTTGTTTTTTTATGTTATTCACTCTAGTATAGGAAACATATCCTAGTACTGTCAAACATATTAGTGCACATGTTTATGAATTGCAGATAGTACTTTAAAATATGTTGAATACTTTGTTTTAGCCTTTTAAGGCTGTTTTGAGCCTTAAAGGCTTGTGCTTAAATTTAATTCTTTGAGTAGTGAGTTCTAAAATGCCTCACCTGGAGTAATTATCCATATGGTAACTTTACTATATATATGATTTTTGTTTCTACTGGTGACATGCATCTGCACATTACCTCAATATTGGTGCACATAACAAAATTAGAGGGAACATTGTTTGAGACCTCCTCAGGAGGGAGAGTTTCCTCACTATGGACACCACTATCCTACCTTTTATTCAGACCCATAACCTGGGAGTGATCTTTGACTCAGACCTCTCTAGGTCCTCATATCCACTCTATGTCTAAATATTGCAGATTCATCTGTACATCATCTCTAAAATATGGTGTTTCCTATCCATCCACACACCTAAAACTCTTGTCTAAGTTCTCATCATCTCATGATTGGATTACTGCAACATCCTTTTTCTCTGACCCTGACCAATACAATCTTGCCCGTTCATATTCATTCAGAATGCTGCTGCAAACAATTTCCCTAGCCCATTGTTTTGATCATGTCACCCCTCCCTTTGCACCCCTCCACTGACTTCTCCTTCACATCTGTGATAAAAGAAGTGGGGGGAGCTGCCTTTGATGGACCCCCAGGCAGTCAGTTAGCTATAAAATCCCTCTTGGCAGCTGTTCTCTGCTTGCTTTAACCTGTAAAGGGTGAACAAGCCCACAGTTAAAAGAAAAGGAGTGGGCACCTGATCAAAAGAGCCAATAGGAAGGTAGAACTTTTTAAAATTGGGAAAGAAACTTTCCCTTTGCCTATTGTTCTCTGGGCTGCAGGGATGGAGCAGCAATGCTATAAGCAGGAATGCTGTGTAAGGTTTGAACCAGGTCTGAAAAGGTATCCTCCATACCTAGAAAAAATTATTTGGATAGGCAATGTTTAGACAGACACAATCAAGTTTATTTCTTATTTTGGCTTGCGGATCTCCTCTGTGCTAAGCCCAGATGCTTTGATTTGCTTATAACCTTTAAGCTAACCCTCAAGAAAGCTATTTTGTGTGCTTAATTTTTGGAATTGCTCTTTTAAAATCTAGTAAAAGCCTAAGTTCCAGATGTATTTTCTTCCTTTTTGTTTTTTAATAAAATTTACCTTTTTTAAGAACAGAATTGGATTTTTGGTGTATATGCTGTTTAATTAGCTGGTGGCAACAGCTAATTTCCTTTGTTTTCTCTGTGTGTGTGTGTGTGCGCGCTTGTGTGCACGTGCGCGCGAGAGAGAGAGAGGGCAGAGGGTATCCCACAGGGAGGAATTCCCAAGTGCTCTTTCCTGGGTTCAACGGGGTTTTTTGCATTTGGATGGTGGCAGCATTTACCAACCCAAGGTCAGAGAAAAGCTGTAACCGTGGGAGTTTAATACAAGCCTGGAGTGGCCAGTATTAATTTTTAAAATCCATGCGGGCCCTCACTTTCTGCACTTGGACTGACAGAGTGAGGATTCAACCCTGACATCAAACAAGCTATTTCTCTTAACTTTCAAGGCCTTCATGGCCTGTCCCAACCTAACCTACCATCTCTTGTTCATTATCCAAATGTTGACTCCCCGTCATCAACTGGCCCATGATATCTGCCTCCTGCACCCACTTGATTGGAGGGAGGACTGCCCACACTTTGTTACTCAAGTTCATAGCCAAGTGTCATGTTAAATCATAGGCTCCTTCTGAATAACCACTGGCCAGGAACAATTAGCAAGACGTTGCAAACTTTACTTTCACATGTGTACCTCACCACTATTATCCATGTGTTCCACATAGAGACTACACTTCCAAAAGATGCTCTGTGTGGGATATACCTTAAAATCACCCAGTTCAGCCAGTGCAGAATGTAGCTGCCTGCTTAAATGGCATTTCATGCTCAGAACGTATTACACCTGTATCTATGCTTTCATGGGTGAATACCCACTTCATCTAAGAGGGTATTCACCAATGAAAGATTATGCTCCAATACAACTGTTAGTCTATAAGATGCCACGGGACTCTTTGTTGCTTTTTACAGATCCAGACTCACACAGCTACCCCTCTGATACTTGACACCTGTATCTATGTAATCTGTATAGGCTTCAAGTTTAGCTTCCAGATGAAATTTAAGGTGTTGGTTTGACCTGTAAAGATCTGAGTGGTTTGAGCATTGGCCTGCTAAACCCAAGGTTGTGAGTTCAGTTCTTGAGGGGGGCCATTTGGGAACTTAGTTGGGGTTTGGTCCTACTCTGAGCAGGGGGTTGGACTAGATGATAGCCTGAGGTCCCTTCCAACCCTAATAATCTATGATTCTATATCAGAAACCACCGCTCTCTGCACATGCAATACCACAGCTACTGAGATCAGCTGAGGTGCTTAAGCAAACAGTCTCAGGTTTAAACAAGAGGATGTTAGCAGCAGGGCATTAACATCAAGGACCCTAGACTCAAGCTTATTTCCACATGGTCTGACAGAGCCTGGACACGAAGCCATACAAAAGCAAGGGAATCTGTTCTTTCCTGAAGATTTGGAGTTTTTGTTTGTTTCAGGGATGGGTGGGGGTATTTTATTTGTGGTGGACAGTGTCATCTGAAGAATATCAAGTGTGTGGAAGGAGTGAACATTAATGTGAATGGATTGGTGAGTTTTATTTATGGATGTTAATCCAACATAAATTTTGTAAATATTTTTAATTTTTAGTGCCAAAAGCTCAGGATAGCTGTATATTACTCATACTTAGAGTTCAGACTCTAAAATAGCAAGATCTTCTAATTTCAGGATATAAAGGGCCACCAACCTCATTAAGCAATTTTCTTCCTCAGTGGGAAAAACAGGAAAAACAGTCCCAACTGCTAAGGTACTATTGCTGTACTCCTGCAAACTCAGTAAGGGCACTAAAAAAGCCAAGTTGCATTCTTATTTCATTACAAAGCTCTGCAACTCACTTGTCTTAGTGCTTTCTATAGTGCCTCCCACCACCATATCTAAGCACTGCTGTATCTTAGCTCACTATTGATGACATGTGAGGCCCAAGAGAAGCCAGCTGTCTCTTCCATAGCTCCTGCTGCAAAGGCAGTATAAAAGAGAACCCAAAACTTGGCTTTGTTAGTAGAGTGAGAAGATATTAGTTGAAGAACATATATGTTATTATGAAGCATCATCTTTATGTGGGGGAGAGGGTCCCAGAACCCAAGCTCCAGCCTGAGCGTCCACACTGCAATGTTAGAGCACTGCAGCCTGAGCCCCATGAGCCCAAGTCAGCTGACTTAATTGTTTTATTGCAGTGTACTTATACCCTAAGATAATGGTCCCCAAACTTGTCAGGGTCATGTCCCCATCTTACCCCGTCACATCTCCACTCCCCTAACTGGGACTGGGGGGAATGGGGCCGTGGCTCTCGGAGCAGACGGGGACTGGACATGGACAGGAGTAAGGAGGCCAAGGCTAGGGCCGCAGCTGGGGGTGGGGCTGAGAGCAGGACCAGGGATGGGAACTGAACTGTGGCCAGGGGCCAGGCCAGGAGTGGAGCCACAGCCGGGCTGCGATGGGGGCAGCAGCCAGGCCCATGGCTGAGTGCGGAGCCACAGATGGGGCCAGAGCAGAGCTGGGGGCAAGGCTCAGTGGCGCTCTCTCCTCATCCCCCTAAACATTCCTCTGTGCCTCATTAGGGGGCACGGCCCACAGTCTCGGTATCTCTGCCCTAAGACATTTGGGAGCACTAGTAGACAGGAATTGAATGTGTGTTTTAGATGACTAAGAATGCTGCATAGTAGTAAACTAAAACAGCAATTCAACAGTGTTTGGGTTTGAGTCTCAGAATTGGGCACACTTTTGCTATCTGTAATATAAACACATTACAGGCATGTAATCAAAAGACAGACAAATTTATTTAATGTTCTGCTGATCAGAATAATCATGCTGCTTTTCATCAGGTATGCTGGCTGCACACACAGTACCTAACATATTGCATTTAATATAAGCATTTTCCAAGTAATATGAACTCATTTGTTTACAGATGTCATTAGATTTACTACAATTGCTGGTTTGTTCCTACTATCAAACACTGATTGAAAAATGATCAACTTACTAATTAGGTTCTTTGGGAAAGAGGGGAAATTATAAGAATAAAGGTGACAAAACGAAAGATATAGGATTGACCAGATCTTTATTATATGAAACAGTATAAAAAGATGTTATACACAGGCACAATATACCAAATTTAAAATTAGAATTACGAACCATTAAGTCAAAACACAAAAGCTGAATTGGTTCAAAATGGCTGAAACTCGAGCAACTCTGATTTCAGTGCCAATGCCTTTTAGGAAAAAAATAAGACAGCATTCCTTAAGCATAGACCATGTAATTCAAAACTGACAGGACACGTGAAACAGAAATACCAGAACTACTTTCTTTGTTCCTAAGGTGTAATTAACCTCACAGCACAAGGAGTCTTATTTCAAACTAGCAATTACTTTATCTTCCAGTCATCAGCCCATAATAATACTATCAAACAACTAATTTTCAAGAGGACATTGAAATGTAAATCTTAAATTATCCCCAACTCAAAACAGCAAATGTTATTGAAAAAAAATCCAGTTACTTACCTTTCTGTAACTGTTGTTCTTCGAGTGGTTGTTCATGTCCATTCCAAGCAGGTGTGTGCGCGCTGCCTGCACGCCAGCCAGAAGATTTTCCCTTAGCAGCGTCCGCACAGTCGGCCTTGGCACCACCTGGAGTGGCACCTCCATGGAGCCCTATATAGGGGCCCGCTGACCCTCCGTCCCGTAAGTTCCTTCTTGCTGGAACTCTGACAGAGGGGTAGGAGAGTGGGTATTGGAATGAACATGAAGAACAACAGTTACAAAAAGAGAAGTAACCATTTTTTCTTCTTCAAATGATTGTTCATGTCCATTCCAAGCAGGTGACTCACAAGCCTGAGTTTAGGTGGTGGGATCGGAGTTCACCGCGGATTGGAGAACTGCGTGGCCGAAGGCTGCATTGTCTCTGGCCTGGTGCATGATGGCATAATGTGATGTAAATGTGTGGATTGAGGACCACGTAGCCGCTCTACATATTTCCTGTGTTGGGACTTAAGCCAGGAATGCTGCAGAGGAGGCCTGTGGCCTTGTGGAGTGGGCCGTGATCGGCGGGGCAGGTACCTTAGCCCGACTGTAGCATTCATGGATGCAGGCTGTGATCAGACGGGGAGCCCCTTCATCCTGTTGGCCACAGAAACAAAGAGTTGGGTTGATTTCCTGAATGGTTTGGATCTTTCAACATAGAATGCCAAGGCCCTGCAAACGTCCAAGGAACGCAGCCTACGCTCCGTGCCAGAGGAGTGTGGCTTAGGACAGAACACAGGGAGAAAATATCTTGGCTCAAGTGGAATTGGGAGACCACCTTCAGAAGGAACGCCGGATGTGGCCTAAGTTAGACTTTGTCCTTGTGGAAGACAGTGTATGGAGGCTCGGACGTCAGTGCTCTGAGTTCTGACACTCTCCTGGCCAAGGTGATAGCCACTAGGAATGTGACCATATATGAGAGATATAATAGAGCACATAGCCAGAGGCTTGAAGGGGGCCTTGTGTGGGCGGAAAGGACCAAACTGAGGTCCCAAGCCGGGGCTGGTTGTCGAGTATGTGGGAACAGTCTGTCCAGGCCCTTGAGGAAGCGACTGACCAATGGGTTCACGAAAACTGAACCACCGTCCGCTCCTGGGTGGAAAGCTGAGATGGCCACCAAGTGGACCCGAACCGAAGAGGGAAAGTCCCAGCTGTCTCAAATGCAGCAGGTAATCCAGTATGAGGGGGATCGGGGCAAGCAATGGAGCCTGACCCTGTTGTGCAGCCCAGATGGAGAAGCATTTCCACTTGGCTGTGCATGTGGCCCTGGTGGAGGGTTTCCTGCTGCCGTGGACTTGCTTGACCTGCTGAGAGCATTGCATCTCTATGGGGTTTAGCCATGGAGCATCCAGGCTGTGAGGTGGAGCAACTCCAGGTTCGGGTGGTGGAGATGGCTCCGATCCTGTGTGACCAAGTCCGGGAGCAGGGGCAACGAGAGGGGCGCCTGTGTGGACATGAGCAGCGGCGACGTGTACCAGTGTTATCGCAGCCATGCCAGCGCTATCAGGATGACACGAGCATGATCCCTGTGGATCTTGAGGAGTACCCTGTGAACCATGGGAATTGGAGGGAAAGCGTAGAGCAGGCCGCTTTCCCATGAGATGAGGAAGGCGTCTGTCAGGGACCCTGAACTGCGCCCCATGACGGTGAGATTCTGTGGCCTGCATTGTGCAGGAGGTCAGACTAGATGATTATAATGGTCCCTTCTGACCTTAAAGTCTATGAGTCTATGACACTTTCTGTTGTCCCTCAAGGTGAACAGGTCTATCTGGGAATAACCTCAGAGACGGAAGATTGAGCGTGCTACATCTCAGCGAAGGGACCACTTGTGACCATGGAATGAGCAGCTGGGGGCGTCCGCCAGTCCGTTCTACACCCCCGGGAGGTAGAATGCCATCTGGTGAATTGCATTCTGTACGCAGAAATTCCATAATGCAAGGGCTTCCAGGCACAGGGGAGAGGAGCATGCACCCCCGTCTGTTGATAGAGAACATCGCTGAGGTATCGTCCATGAGGACTGCAACACACCTGCCCGCCAGGTCAGATTTGAAGGTCAGGCAGGCTAGATGCACCGCCCGTAGCTCCCTGACATTGATGTGCAGGGAGAGGTCCGCTGGGGACCAAAGGCCTAGAGTCCTGAGGTTCCCCAGGTGCACTGCCCACCCCAAATCCAACATGTCTGTTATCAAGGATAGGGATGGCTGGTGGCTGATAAAGGGTACTCCCACGCAGACCTCCTGTGGGTCGAGCCACCATTGGAGAGAATCTAGCACCATTCTGGGAAGCGTCACTACCGAGTCCAGCACATCCCTGGCTAGGCAGTACACAGTCGCTAACCAGGACTGGAGAGGGCGCAGCCTGAGCCTGGTGTGGTTCACCACATAGCATGCAGCCATATGACCCATCAAATTAAGGCAGTTTCTTGCCATGGTGATCGGGCAACGTTGGAGACCGAGAATGATGTCGGACATGGCCTGACACCTGGCCTCCAGTAGGTACGCTTTTGCTTGCGTCGAGTCCAGAACCGCCCCTATAAATTCTATCCTCTGGATGAGAGACAGGGGGGACTTGGCCTCGTTCAGCAGGAGGTCAAGCTTGAGGAAGGTCCGTCTGATGAAGACCACCTGAGCCTCGGTGTGGCCCTTGATGAACCAATCATCCAGGTAGGGGAACACCTGGATCCCATGCTTGCGCAGGTAGGCTGCCATGACTGCCATGCATTTTGTGAAGACCCTTAGGGCCACTGACAGGCCAAAAGGCAGGACTGTGAACTGGAAATGGGTGTTGCCCATGACGAATCTGAGGTAACGCCTGTACTTGGGAACTATTACAATATGAAAATATGCGTCCTTCAAGTCGAGGGCGGCGTACCTGTCTGCTGTATCCATGTAGGGAATGATGGAGGACAGGGAGACCATATAGAACTTGAGCTTCTTTACAAACTTATTCAAATGCCGCAAGCCCAGAATGGGTCTGAGGCCCCCTTTCACCTTGGGTATTAGGAAATACAGGGAGTAGAAACCCCTGCACCTGAGTTCCTGAGGAACTTTCTCCAGTGCCCCTTCTATGAGGAGGGACTGCACTTCCTCAATTAGAAGTTGCTCGTGAGAGGGGTCCCTGAAGAGGGACAGGGAGGGGGGCTGGTGGGGCGGGAGGGAGGGAGAACTGGATAAAGTATTCCCTCTCTACCGTGAGGAGCACCCAACTGTCCGATGTGATTTGGGATCCGGGACGATAGAAGGGGGACAGACATGACGAAAAGGTAGGGTTGGTAGGATCCAGAGTTCTGACTGGCAGGTAGTCCTCAACCGCACCATCAAATTTGAGGTGAGATTCCCCCCACTGGTAACGTCGCGGGGCCTGCTGCAGTCTGAACTGCCTGCGTTGGGTGGCTGGGGTGTGTAAGCCCAGCGAGCGTAGGGTAGCCTTTGAGTCCTTTAAGCTATGGAGCCTCTTGTCCGTCTTTTCGGAGAAGAGCATGGGTCCCTCAAAAAAGAGGTCCTGAATGGTCTGCTGGACCTCATTTGGAAAACCTGAGACCTGAAGCCAGGCTCCCCGTCGCATAACCAGCCCAGTTGCCAGTGTGCAGGAGGCTGCATCCGCTGCATCCAGGGCTGCTTGGAGGGATGCCCAGGAAATTAACTTACCCTCCTCCACTATAGCCGAAAACTCTGTTCGCAATCCCTGGGGAAGGAGTTCAGCAAACCTGGACAATGCTGAGCAGGTGTTGTGTCCATACCAGCTCACTATAGCCTGTTGGTTGGCTATACGTAATTGCAGACCCCCTGTTGAGTACACCTTTCTGGCAAATAGGTCCAACTTTTTGGCCTCCCGGTTTTTCGGTGTCGACCCTTGGCACCCAACACTCCCTTTGGTTGGCCACATCCACAACCAGAGAGTCCGGGGGAGGGTGGGCATACAGGTGCTCATGGCCCTTGGAGAGCACAAAGTAGCGCCTCTCTGTCTTTTTGGCTGTGGGGACCAACAAAGCTGGTGTCTGCCACAAGGTGCGGGACGTGTCAGCTATCATTTTTATTAATGGTAGGGCAATCCTAGATGGGTCGGAGGGGGCCAGGATGTCCACTACCAGATCCACATCCATCGCTATCTCCTCCGCTTGGATCGCCAGACTCTGAGCTGCACGCTTAAGGAGCTGCTGAAGCAGCTGGTTGTCCTTTAGGGCTGGTGCCGCTGAAGTTCCTGCAACCGCCTCATCTGGAGAGGAGGAGGAGGAGGAGATCACCTGCAAAGGGCCTTCCTCTGTACCTTCAGTCTCTGCAGGGTCCTGCGACACACGGTACTGCAGTTGCGTGACCGGTGCGGATGTAGCAACGCAGCCGGTACCGGGGTCGACAACAAACAACAAGGCATGCTATGTGGTGCCTGCGGCATCGGGACCATGGTTCCTGCTGGTGCCAGCCTCTGGCTAGGGGGTGCCGGGCTTTGATGTGGCACACTCCTGTCTGGTGGCGGTGCCAGTGGTTGAGGCATTTGTGCCAGGGCCACTGACATAGAGGAAACTGACACAGACCTGGAGTGCGGGCTGTGCACCTGTCCCATGGTCTGATGGTAAGCCCAAGGAGTCCAGAACGGCCACTGGCGGCTGCTGCTGCCACTGTACCAGGTAAGGTTGTTGGCTCACGTGCGAAGCTTGCTCCTTGATCTACTGGATCAGTAGGATTCCACCTCCGAGTCCGAGGTCCCCGAATAGGAGGCACGAGGGGGAGCAGTACCCACTGCCGCTGGAGGGTGGTGCCGTGGGGCAAGGGAACGCTCCCTCTGGGCCAGTGCCGCAGGGGCGGTGCAGAGCGGAGACTGAGGAGACATCATGGCTGGCTTGCCCCTTGATTGGACCAGGGGTCGGGCCATGTTGTGCAGCTTCTTCCGCCAGTGCGGGGAGGGCGGCACCAGGAGGCTTAATAAGTCAGAGGCCACCTCAAACGCCTCTGGCGTCGATGAAAGACGCACATCCTCACTGAGGTCTGGGGATCTTGACCAGTCCAGACTCGACCACACCCCCACCAGGGCAGGAGTCGACGGAACCGTGGAAGAATGCGGTTGTGGCATGGCTTGTCCCACTGCACTCGTGGACGCGGCTGGCCTTTTAAGGTCCTGGTGGGGTGATCGGCCCCTCACCGGCCTCTTTTTCTTTGTGGGCGCTGGAGATGGTGATAGGTGCCTCACGGAGGCCGATTTTCTATGTCCCAATTCTCCCTGGTGCCGGGACTTGGAAGTATTAGACTGGGCCTCCTGGCTTGATAGGGGTGCTGGGGCTCTACGCACCAAGGAAGAGGTGCTGGGCGCCGGGTCGGACAGCTCGGGGTCCGAGTGTGGCCGTAAAGCCACCTCCATCAGGAGCACTTTGAGTCTCTGCTCTCTGTCCTTAAGAGTCCTGGGACGGAATCCCCTGCAGATACTGCACTCGTCTCTTTGGTGGCTCTCTCCAAGGCACCTTAAGCAGGAAGAGTGCAGGTGACTCTTCGGCACAAACTTCCCGCAGTCCTTGCAGAGTTTAAGCCCTAGGGACCCGGGCATGCCCCAGCAGGGCGAAGAGTATGTTGGGGGATAAAAACCCAAACTATTAACTATCTAACACTAACTAAACTATGAGAGAGGAAACAACTATATACACGTGAACAGGACACTGCTATGCTTGCTGTAAGAACGAGCAAAAAGTTCCAGCTAGCCGTCACCAGCGGTAAGAAGGAACTGAGGGGGTGGAGGGTCGGCGGGCGCCTATATAGGGCACCATAGAGGCGCCACGCCAGGGGGTGCCAAGGCCAACCCTCCGGACACTGCTAAGGGTATATCTTTCAGCTGGCATGCGCGCCCACACCTGCTTGGAATGGATATGAACAATCACTTGAAGAAAACTTTTCAAATATTCCCTTCTACCACATAGACATGATAATTAAGAATCAAAATTTGATCTTAGTATAGGGGTAGGCAACCTATGGCACGCATGCCAAACATGGCATGAGAGCCAATTTTTAATGGCACGCTGGGGCTTACCGGGACTCCAGTGTGACATTAAAAATCTTGCTGACGCGGCAAGCCGCAGGGTCCGCACTCCCGAGACGGAGTGTCCGGCCGAGTGCAGCAAGCAGCCAGCCCCTACCCCGCCTTGCCCCAAAGCCCTGCCATCGTGCGTGCACCACTCTGGGGGCCAGGGCTGCGCTCTCCCGCGGGGCAGTATTTGGCTCCACAGGGAGGGAAAGACGCTCCCTGCTCATCTGCAGCACTGCCACTGCGCACGCAGCATTCTCAGTGGTTGGGCTGCACGCGTGGCAGCAGGGCTCCGGATGAGCAGGGAGCCTCAGGGTCCAGGGCCAGGGGGTGGGTGGATAAGGGGTGGGGGCAGTCAGGGGACAGGGAGCAGGGTGGGTTGGATGGGGGGTGGGATCCCAGAGGGATGGTTAGGGGCGGGGGTCTTTGGAGGGGGCAGTCAGGGAGCAGGGGCAGTGAACGGGGCATGGGAGTCCCGGAGTCTGTTAGGTGGTGGGGAGTGGATGGGGTCAGGGCAGTCAGGGAACAGGGAGTAAGGAGGGTCTGGTGGGGGGGGGCAGTTAGGGTGGGGGGGTCTCTGGAGGAGGTGGTCAGGGGACAAGAAGCTGGGGTGGTTGGATGAGTCGGGAGTTCTGGGGGGGACGCTGTCAGGAGGCAGGAGTGTGGAGAGGGGTTGAGGCAGGCAGGGAGCAGAGGAGGTTGTATGGATCAGGAGTTCTGGGGGTCCTGTCAGGGGGCAGGAAGCGGTTGGATAGGCATGGGAGTTCGGGAGGGGGTGTCTGTCTGGGTGCGGGGGTGCGGATAAGGATCGGGGAAGTCAGGGGACAGGTAGGGTTAGGGTCCTAGGGGGGCAGTCAGGGGACAAGGAGCAAGGAGGCTTAGATAGGGGATAGGGTCCTGGGGGGCAGGGGTCCCAGTAGGGAGTAGTCAGGGGACAAGGAGCGGGAGGATTGGGGGTTCTGAGGGGGGCAGTCACCCAGCCCTCTGCCCAGAGCCCTGACCCCAACACACACAGCCCTCTGCCCTGAGCCCTGCACCCCCACACACACATCCAGGCCCCTGCCTTGAGCCCTGTACCTTCCTCATACTCATCCAGCCTTCTGTTGACTCCTTCACCCCGCCCTCCCACAACCCCAGCCCTGACTCGGCACCCCCACACATACTCAGCCCCCACTGCCCTGTCACCTGCACCTCCCTCACATGTCCCCAGCCCTCTGCCCTGACTCTTGCACCCCCACATATGCCAAGCTCTCCCACATCCCATGTACCCCACACATCCCCACACCCACCCTCACACCAAATGGGAGCTCCTGCACACACACCCTCACATTCCCACCTGCACCCCTCACACTAAATAGGAGCTGTCCAGGTGAGTGCCCCCATACCAAAACCTCCTGCTCCAACCCTGAGCCTCCTCCTTCATTCTAGCTCCTGGCCAGACCTTTCACCCCCAGCCCTGTGCTCAGTGCACTCCCACCCTCAGCTCAGTGCAGAGAGAGGAAGAGAATGGGCCAGAACCAGGGAGAAGGTAGGTACCCACTGTATGTGGGCAGAGCCGGGACCCCAGATCAGCAGCGGGGTGAGCCGGTCTGGCAGCCAGAATCCTGGCTGGCAGGAGCAGGCGGATGGAACCCCTGAGCAGCAGTGGGCTGAGCCACTCGGCCCACTGCCAATCTGGGGTCCCGGCTGCCGGCCCCGCACAGCCTGCTGCCAGTCTGGGGTTCTGGCTGCCGGACCCTTCCGAGCTGGGCTCCCGGCCGCAGGCCCCGCTCAGCCCACTGCCAATCTAGGTGAACAGAACCCCAGACGAGCAGCAGGCTGAGTGGGCCGGTGGCATAAGATCAACATTTTAATTTTAAATGAAGCTTCGTAAACATTTTGAAAACCTTGTTTATTTTACAATACAACACTAGTTTAGTTATATAATATATAGACTTGTAGAGAAAGACCTTCTAAAAAACATTAAAATGTATTACCGGCATGCAGGGCCGGCTCCAGGCACCAGCTTATCAAGCAGGTGCTTGGAGCGGCAACTCCGGAGGGGGCGGCACTTTCAGGCATTCGGCAGCAATTTGGCGGAGGGTCCCTCACTCCTGCTTGGAGCGAAAGACCTCCCACTGAATTGCCGCAGATCGCGATTGCAGCTTTTTTTTTTTTTTTAGCCGGTCCTGCTGGCATGCGAAACCTTAAATTAGAGTGAATAAATGAAGACTTGGCACACCACTTCTGAAAAGCTGCCAATCCTTGTCTTAGCATATAACCTAAAATTTATCTTTTTTAAAAAATCCATGTTTTGATACTGAAAACTCAAGCAAATATGGTCCAGTAATATTTCTGTTCCACTGAAGAAGCAATCAAGCAATGAACAACTAAGTCAAAAACAAAACAAATATTTGTTTCATTATGTTGATGAAGATTTTCATTACAAATTTTCCAATTGGAAAATAAAATTAAAATCAACTTTTTCTCTGCTGAAGAGGTTGACAAAAACATTTTCTGATAGAAATTTTTTTCAAACAATTACTTCCTACCAGACCTCCATCTAAAGGTGCTATCAGACAACAGGAAGTAAAATACATTTGAAATCTTTATTAAATACTTTGGAGTTTTGCTGCCCATAGGATCCATTAGCCCACTCAATCTATGGGGTGATGGCTCTAGTTTTACAATAGACAAGGGTTTTCAGGTTTTTCGTTTTTATTAAAGGTTTGCAGAAAGCATTCAAAATTTATGCAAATACCATAAATTTGCATTATTCACATTTTTTCATGCCTTCAAAACTTTCATATATTGGATTACCAGCCATATTTTGCTGGATTTGGTACTGTGATTCTTACAACTCTTTTCATCCGAATTGTCTCAGCAATAGCCTAACAGAATCAGTCCCTATATCTGTCGGGTACAGCAGAGGGAATGTGATGGGACAAGAAAATGAGGCAAGACATTTTTAAAAAAAGAAAAATCCTAGATTTTCAATCAACATGCTGAGTATTTTTTTAATTCTCTCTAACCGTTGCCCTTCGCTTCCCAAGCTAAGCAAGTTCTTCTATTTAAAGGACAGTGGGCCAGGTCTTAAAGGTATTTATGCACCTAACTCCCATTGAAATCAATAGAAAACGTTTTTACATTAGAAACTGCTTCCCCGAGTCATTCCATCCCTACTTTCCCCTTATTCAAACAACTGAAGAGATTCTTCTCAAACTTTCAAAAAACAATTCCCATTCACATACAGTAATTCCTCACTTAACATCATCCAGGTTAACGTTGTTTCGTTGATCTATTAGAGAACATGCTCATTTAAAGTTACGCAATGCTCCCTTATAACATTGATTGGCAGCCACCTGCTCGCAGGAAGAGCAGCCTGTTGGAGATAGCTGGTAAGGGCTTGGAACCAGGGCAGGTCGGCAGCTCCCCTAAGTTCCCTGTGCAACAGGCTATCAAGTACCGGGCAGTTCAGGTGTCCTTACCCCCATTGCCTTGGAGCTGCTCCCAGGAGCCTCTTGCTTGCTGTGGAGGGGGTGGAGGGGAAGAGGAGTGCTGATGTCAGGATGTCCCCCTCCTCCAACTCCTACCCCCTGCCCTTGTACCCCATCTCTACAGAGCAGGGGACGATGACACTACAGGGCTCAGGACAGAGGGAGCTTGCTGGCGGCAGCTGCTGTCTCAACTTGCTGATTTACTTGAAAAGGCAGTGTACTTAGAGTGAGGTCAGCGTACTTAAAGGGGCAATGCATGTCTGTCTCGCTCTCGCTCGCTCTCTCTCACACACACACAGACGTGTCTCTCTCTGTCTCACACGCACATGCATGCACACTCCCAGCACCTTGGAAAGTGGAGAGAGTGGTACGCTCCAGTTGGATAGTGTGGGTTCATCATCACATTCAGTTTCCACAGGGAATGTTTGCAACCACTGCCATGCCTCTATTGTGTCTCCTCCCTCCATTCGTGCTACCTTATAGAGTGTGAGGATACATTAACAAAAATGTATTAACCCTTGAGGGCTCAGCTGAGTGTTAGTTCACCATTTAGCGGCAAGGCATTCCCTGGGAAATATCCCACCCTCTGACTCCACCCCGTCAATCAAGCTTCACAATCATCATTGCTATGTACAGTATTAAATTGTTTGTTTAAAACTTACAGTGTGTGTGTGTCTGTGTGTGTGTGTATATATAATGTCTTTTGTTTGGCAAAAAAAATTCCCTGGAACCTAACCCCCCCCCATTTACATTAATTCTTATGGGGAAATTGGATTCGCTTAACATCATTTCACTTAAAGTAGCATTTTTCAGGAATATAACTACAATGTTAAGCGAGGAGTTAGTGTACAGAAACCAGGCAGGGAAATTTTTGTTCCAGGGGAATGTTCATTAAAAGTAGCAGCATATGAAATTAGCTTTATAATGGTCTCTCTTTTGCAGCCTTAATTGAACAATTACCAGTGACCATCATAATATAGTACTCTTCCCAAACACTTAAGGTAGAGGTTAATACAGTTCTTAAACATAGTCCCCCTTACAGGTTTGAGTTAAGTTATCTTCTGAGCTTTGATTTTTCCAGTGTACTGCACCAGAGACATTTCTACAGATTACTCCAGTGGATGGAGTTCTGACAAGTCAAAAGCTGAATTTAATCATGTAACATGCTGTACCAATGATGAAGAACTACGGAGAGATAGCCACTTAAAATCAAGTTTTCAAACTTACTAGTTATTTTGCAAGTCCTAATGTATTAAAGCTAAGTTTAATAAAGAGATTGGGATACTTTTTAACACATTCAACATAGGAATAGCCACATTCCGTTTAGTCCAACACGCTGTTTCTAACAGTGGTCACTTACTTGCAAGAAAAATCCCAGTAATGGCTAGTTATCAAATAACCTGTTAGGAAGTTTCTTCCTAATTCTTGGCATTTAGGTGTTGATTTTGGATGAAGCATAAAGATTTATTTTTTTATTCTAATATACTTCTTTATGCTGTCTTTATGTAAAGAGAATAACATAATGGTATGTTCTTTTAAGATTCCTATTAAGCTCTTCGCCTCAGTGATATCTAGAAACACTAAATTCCACATATTAATTATGCATGCCTTAAAATGTATTTCCTTTTGCCCATTTCAGATTTGTTGCCTTTCAATTTTATTGATCGTTTGGTTTTATTCCTATTATGAGAAAGGGTAAACAGAGTACCCAATTTACATTCGCTATATCAGTGGCTCTCAACCCTTCCAGACTACTTCACCCCTTTCAGGAGTCTGATTTGTTTTGTGTACCCCAAGTTTCATCCCACTTAAAAACTACTTGCTAACAAAATCAGCACACTATTACTGAAAAATTGCTTTCTCATTTTTACCACATAACTATGGAATAAATCAATTGGAATATAAATATTGTACTTGCATTTCAGTGTGTAGTATACAGAACAGTATAAACAACTCAAACAATTCTCTCTCTGTATGAATTTAAACACAGCAAAATAGAGGCTCAAATTAAATGAATATCTTCCTCCCCATCCCCCAGCTCAAAAATAAATAAAATAAAATAAAATAAAATAAAATAAAATAAAATAAAATAAAATAGAGGACCAAAAACATGCCACACGTTTTCTGCTTGGAACTTAATTTCTCTCACTCCCTAGATCAGGACTAATCCCAGTGTCTATTGTATATTTGAGTCTTTGTAAAACCAGTTTTAAGAATAAATGAACACTTTTAAAGACTGATAGGCTGTTCTAATAAACAGGTATGTTTTGGTTTTGAAGTGAAATCAAATGGAAACTTTGCTGTGAACAATTCCTATACTGCAGAGTACTGTACTAATGAAAACATACAATGGTGGGTGAGTGAGCTCAGATGTTGTATAGCTGGAGGTTGAATTTCATAAATCTGGCATTTCTGCCAATCTGTAATGTATCAGGTCACTCACTCCAGATGTTGGCATTCCTGTTTTTCAGAAATCAAAAAGGGTTAGCTTTCTGGGTAATCTCAGTTTACTGGAAGTGACAGGCGGAGACTAGGGTCCAGCTCTGCAATATGACCTTGTTCCCTTTTCTCCCCCAACTCCACCATGGAATACTGGAGCATGAGTATGATGATGTCAGGAAACTTGAAACTTTCATGATCTCAAGAGAATTAAAGAAATTAAATTAGCTCTTCTCTCCCCTCTAGTTTAAAGGCACAGGGAGCTTTAATCTGAAATGCAATATTTTGTTTTTCATATTTACTTGCAAATATGTTGCATAAAAAAGGACTCCTGATCTTTATATCTGAGAATCAGAGCTAGCCAGTTTATTTCATATAAAGAATGTTTAAGCTAGACTTCAACAAGGCCTTTTACATGGAAATTTCACCACAAGGGTAGAGCCATCTTCTCTTCATTTTCTTTATTCAGCGAGCTTTTTATAATGCTGCAAAGAACTTCCTGATCTTTCTGATTAGATTTTGCCTTTGAATTGTGAAATGACAGTCTAAGGATATGTCTACACTTAAACTGTTACAGGGGCATAGAGAGAGGTTCTCTGGTTAGCGTAGGTAATCTACCGTCCCAAGAATTCTTCCATCAACCTAGCACTGTCTACTCTGGGGGTTGATTTGGCATAGTTACATCTCTCAGGAGTGTGGATATTTCACACCTCTGAGAGACACAGCTGTGCCTATGTGAGTTCCTAGTGTAGACCAGGCTTTTTAGGCTTTTAGAGACTTAGATGAGTTGTACTTAAATGTGTGTTAAACTGCTCAAAGTAAGTGGCATATTGGTGAAATGTTTTTTGCAACATTACATTTTCATAAATATCTGTTTTTTCATTCATATCTTAACCAAATATTATCCTAGGTAAAAAAAATACATCTCATTCTTGATGTCTTACTTTTTAGTGTTAGAAGATTGGAAAGGTTGAGCAAGGTAGATTTTAGGAATGCAGTTTATACAATTTCTGTAAGCTATTAGTAGAAACTGAGAAACAATTTAGACAATTTCAGGGTAATAAAAATGTTCAAGTTCACATCTATCATTCTAGATTCTCCCAAGCTGCATTTACTTCTTTTCATGTGAGATGGCAAGAAGAACGATTTGTCTTTATTGCTACTTTGACTTAGTCCTGAATTTGGACTGCTAATCTTACATATTTAATTACGGGCAAAAATGAAAATTCTCTATGAAGTTTGGCATATTTTCTTATGCTTTTTTAAACACTGTCATGCTCTTGCATAGGAGCTTTGTTTGGAGACAAGGACAAAGATTTTCAAAAGTGAATAGTGATTTTTAGTTGCCTCAATTTTGGTGTGTCCAACTTGAGAGACCTTAAAGAGGCCTGATTTTGAGAAAGTGCAGGGCCCTCATGCATACTGCCAATGCCATGGGTAAGATTTTTGTGCTGGGCCTCTTGGGTGGCTACCTGACACTGCAAATTTTTCACAGGACATTAGAGACATGGTGAAATCCTGACCCTACTGAAAACGAGAGTTTTGCCATTTACTTGGAGCCAGGATTTCATCCTTGATGTATTAACTTCAGTTCAGGCAGCAGAGTTCTGGGAACCACTACTTTTTAAATGTATTGTCACCTGTAATCCCATCAATTTATTTCCTCCCTCATTGTTATACTTCTCTTTTTTATTTGCCTGACTGCAGCCTCTTGTGGCACATCTTTTAGGAGAGGACATCTTTGTCTGAACCCTTTGGGCCATAACATGTAACTGGAATGTTAAGGGTCCATCTGTTATTTACCCTGCTCTACCTTTCCTTAGTTTGTGGGGAATTACCCAAGTAAACGTCCACGATTATAAAACTGTTAGAAATAAAGTTTGTTAAAAATAGAGAGAAAGAGTTTAAAATAAGTTGTGCATAATATAGCTAATCTGAAAATTTAGCAAAGCTCAGCTGGATAGGCTTGCTATAATTTCGTTAAACTAGAAAGAAAATAAATCACTTACATTCCTTGAAATGAATGTCTATTCTTTAACTCTCTTTGGACAGAGCAGCCTCAGATTCCTTCTCCTTTCTGAGTCTGAGATTTCTCTCTCAGATTCTTCCAGGACTTGTTTTTTCAAGATTTCCAGCCCATCTATCATGGGTGTTTATAAAGTTCATCATTATCCCTAGCACCTCTTGCAAAAGTTGTTTGGTTTGTTATCATACCAGACAACTCCTCACATAGTCCTTAGTGGGTAGCTCTACAACTTGTCTGCAACTGCATCAGTCCTCTATTGTGGAAAAGGTCTGTAAGGATTGTTAATTAACCTCATTTCAAATGGTTAATTTACTGACCATGCAAACAGATTCTAACCTGTCAGGTGAGATAGTCAGCCTCTGTCTACATTTTAAAATGTAGCTTATAGGCTTTCATAATTCAATTTTAACATACTAACTTACTCCATATTAAATATCATTTGATAGCTACCACCATATTCTTTTATAGGGACATTCCTGCCCATGATTGAGTGAGGGTTGTGGGCACTGCTATTTAAAACCTGTTTGTGTTCATTAGAGGATGAACAGGAACAGAGAGGAAGACTTTTTTCCCTACATCTGTTCATTACTTCCACAAGAGAATCTGTTACACTACCATGCCAGTTTTCTATTTCATCTATGATTAAACTTTCTTCAGTAACAGGTCAGCTTCATCTCTAGAAAACAGACACTTCTGTGTGTGTGTTTAATGCTATGGAATATTCCAATCTGAAAAGCCTTGCAAGAGGAAACAACTCTGAACACATAGTGTTTAGTTCTGTTTCCTATGAGAGTGACATCTGTAGGAGAAAACTGCTTGATGCAGTTTCTCAAATGGACAGTAGCAGATACTTAATTTAAATGTAAATAACAATCTCCTTTTTTGAGTCGAATATTTTGCATGAGATGATGAAGGTAATTCTAGCCATTTTGATCCTAAACACTTAGGTAGCGCTAGAGCTTTAAAAGTTATAGTTATCCATTCAGACCACTTAATTTTATTAAAAATTAGGCAACCAATTATATATTCCATTAGAAAAATTATTAGTTTCTTCTTTAGAAGGATATAAATTTACTGTCTAGCAGAGATCGTAGAGCTTTATCAGTAAATATTAGCTTAGTAGCTAGCAAAGTCTCCTTGTTGATATTGACTAATGGGCAGAGTTATCTTTATTTACATAACTGCACTTTATGAAATGCATGTGCCTTCTGACTGCATATTGATAGAAGAGTGCCTTGCAATATAAATTCATACCATGGCCTTTCCAGGAAAGTCTTTAAAAATGTGCATTTATTCTTAAACTAGTTTTACAAATACTCAAATATACAATAGATGCAGGGATTAGACCTGGTCTAGGGAGTGAGAGAAAACAAGTTCCAAGCAGAAAGTATGTGGCATTTTTTTGGTCCTCCTACTTCTTTTGAGGGAGGGAGGGGTTTACATTTAAACTGAGCCTCTATTATGGTGTTTTTAAATTTTCCATGCAATTAGCACACGTCACACTTCTAATTGTTCCTTTTCATTTCCACTTAACTAGCTTTCTCATTTTTGTATAGTTCCCCTTTCTGAAGCTAAATGCTACTGTAGTGGGCTTCTTTGCTATTTCCCCCCCACACCCCCAAAAGGGTGTTAAATTGAATTACATTATGATCAGTACTACCAAAAAGTTCAACTATACTCACCTCTTGGACCAGATCTTGTGCTCCATCTAGGACTAAATCAGCAATTGCCTCTCACCTTGTGGGTTCCAGGACTAGCTTCTTCAAGAAGCTGTCATTAATAGTGTCTACGAATATTATCTTTGAATCCTGTCCAGAGGTGACAACAACCCAGTCAATATAGGGATAGGCCTGCACCAAATGCACAAACAGGCCATCTATCCACAAGCCATCTATCCACATGCTGCACTGAGTGCTATAAATCACTGGTTCTCAATCTTTTTTTTACCCAGGGACCTCTAACCTTAAATAGACAAACCTACAGACCTCCAACCAGAGATGGTGTATGGGGGGAAGCACTCCCTTCCCAAGCCCCCCTGCCTAGGGCTGAAGCCAATCCTTGGTGGGCCCCCTGAAATCTAATCCAAGGGGGCCCACAAACCCCCAGTTGAGAACCAGTGCAATAAACTGCTGGACATCTGCCTGCATTATTTGTACTCTTTCAGGGGGTTGTTTGTTCCTTTTTTGTTTGCTTGCTTTTGTGGGGAGGGGAGGGGTATTTATTGCCCTAAGCTTAGAGAACGTTAGGTGTGTGTCTGGTTCTCACTCCCCTCTCTAAACTCCCTCACAAAACTCCCATTTGCTGCTCCTGGTTGCTTGCTCCTGTGGTAGCTTAGGAGCTGTCTTTTTAAGCCCCCACTCTCCCTGAGTGGCAATATGCCTACTCCCATACCTCCCAAATTTCTGCACAAGGTTGTATTTGAATTTACAGTGCACAGGTGTGCTCAGGTTCAACAGCCATAATATATCACCTTGAGCCTCACAGCTTCTATGAGTCATGACTGGTTAGCAAACATTTTGGGCACTTTGTCTGCACATGCGCAGTGAAATCCCATTTGGCAGATGCCAATCTAGAGCTAAATTCTTTCAAATATTGTTTTCAATGTATCTCCCCTAAAGGGCAAGTGAGAATGTCATGCATTAGCTGGGGTAAATGTTGAGAGATTGAGACCATTTGAGGCATGATCAAAATCATAGTTTGATACCTAGCTCTGTGCAAAAAATACTGATAGACTCCAGCAAACTTAAGAAAAGATGAGGGTTTCTTTGGGATGCAGTGGGGTCTGTATCTCGGGAATCAATGGATCAAATGACCCCAAGATTTGGATCACTAACCTATCTTTATGAGGCACACCAAATTTCAAGGCAATCAGCATAAACATGCAGATTTTATAGCATTTAGAGTCATCGAACTTTAAACACAAAGGCGTTCTTAACCTTAACAGCAGAACTAGAGCTCTACTATAATAAAACTTTTTTTCATCTACATCTTCTGATATTGTGATAAAGAACTGAAAGCCCCTTATCTACACTAGCCTTTTCCCTAGAATTTCCCACAATTGCTGCCACTAATTCAGATCCACCACAACCACCATGGGAGCTGTAAAGAAGATGAGGCACTGATGTTATCAGCACTGTCATCTAGACTTTCTCTGAACTCTTGTTTAACATCCTGGGGCTTGACCAAACAAGGAGAGCATAAATGTCATGATTTTTTTAAAAAATGCAACAATTTTTTAAATTATTTTATTTAAATCATTTTATTTAAACTGATTTTATATTTACGTGATGTTAGCTCTTAGTTTTCTTCCCAGTTTATTGATAAAGTGGATATTTTGTATTTGATTTTTTAGTTTCCTAATTGTTGGTAGAATTTTTAGATTTTACACAGAAATTTTTTCTAAGTTGCACACTTAAAATGTTCATCCGTATAGTAAGATAATTCTAGAGTCTCGTTAACATCCTTAGTACAAACACAACACAAATTAATAAGCAAATAGCCCAGGCTATATTTGCAACCAGCACCACCTATCAATATATTGAACTTCCACAAGTTAAGAAGCTAAAATGTTTCATCAAGACTATATTCGTCTCTCAGGGTTTGCAGTTCTGAAGTCAGTGGGGCTTGTTCTCCTAAGTCAATTAGGTGCCTAAATATGGAAACAAGGGCCCATATAAATGTCTATTTTTGTACATTTTGGCTCTTTTTATAAATTGTTTCACAATAAGTTTAACATACTGAAAGTCTAAATAACGGTAGGTGCCTGGAACGTGGAAGCAATTAAGTTTTGAAGTGAGAAAAATTTTATGCCACTAAGAGAAAAGTAAATTTTTAGCTTCTGCTGCTGCAAAAACTTACACACAAGCTTAACTTTAAGCATGAACAGCCCCACTGAAGTCAATGAGATGATTCATGTGACCCGCTAAGCATTAGTGAGATAGGAGCCTTAATTGTGAGTATTTTGTCTGCTGCCTATCACAGTAGTATAGTGGAGTTTTAAAAAGAAAGAATGGCATTTATAGATTAGATCTTCTTAAATTTTATCTGAAGCTGCAGTAGCACAAATTTTCAAATAGTTTTACAAAGTTTCAACCTGATATAAATTAATGATAAAAAGTCAAGTTATTTAATTTATGTAAACACTCCACCCCATAAATGCCTTTTCTTCCCCTTGATGATAATACCACCTAATAACTTCCACATCATTTTTGCAAATTGCATGAGTAACCAGTTTTTAAAAAAAACAACAGAGGAAAAGATCTTAGTACTTGTAATCAACTCATACTGGTCATGGAGACCTTGGTCCAACATCTTGTAAATAAAAATATTTAGCATTAAAATGGAAGATTTAAAGTAACAAATATCATTAGCAATCTTTTCCATCAAGAAAATTTTACCCATTTTGCACTCCAACTGACTGCATGCAACTTGTGAGGTTGGGTCTTCAATAGTATGGTATCACCAAGCAGCTGATAGGCTTTCTACTTGGAAAAGTTTCCAAAACCAAAATGTAATGAATAATTTGCAGGACATGGTTTGCTTAGTGCAGTGGTCCCCAATCTTTTTCAATTGTGCCCTCACAACCAGTTCGCTGCCTCCCCCCTGGTGGGATGGAGGTGTGAATGGGGCAGGACAGGGGAGGGGAGCCACACTCAGAGCAAGACAGGGATACCACCAGTATCTCTCTGACCAGAGCCATCCCTGAATGCTCCTCCAGGTGAGCAGCAGCTGCTACTCTTCCCACTAGGGGTGCCAACTTTTTAACTACTGAAAACTGGACACCCTGCCCGGCAAGGCCCAACCCCTTGTCCCGCCTCTTTCTCCAAGGCCCCACCCCCAGTCCCACCTCTTCCCCAGGACCCACTTGCTGCTCACTCCTTCCCCTGTTGCTCGCTTCACTTACCACCTGCTGAGTCTGCCTCTCAAGCTCTCGTCCACCTCAGCTCTCATCCACTGACCTCCCCTTCTCTACCTACGCTACATTGATGACATCATCATCATCTGGACCCATTGGAAGGAGACTGAAAGAATTCCACCACGATTTCAACAGCTTCCGCCCCACCATCAACTTCAGCCTAGACCAATCTACACGGGAGGTCCACTTCCTAGACAACACGGTACAAATACGTGATGGTCACGTTAACACCACCCTATATCAGAAGTCCACCAACCACTAAGCCTACCTTCATGCTTCCAGCTTCCATCCTGGACACGCCACATGATCCATCATCTACAGCCAAGCGCTAAAGTACAACCGCATTTGCTCCAACCCCTCAGGCAGAGACCAACACCTACAAGATCTTTACCAAGCATTCTCAAAACTACAATACCCGCATAAGGAAATAAAGAAACAAATCAACAGAGCCAGAAGTGTACCCAGAAGCCTCCTGCTGCAAGACAAGCACAAGAAAGAAACCAACAGAACTCCACTGGCCATCACCTACAGTCCTCAGCTAAAACCTCTTCAACACATCATCAATGATCCACAACCCATTCTGGACAACAATCCCTCACGTTCATAGGCCTTGGGAGGCAGGCCCGTCCTCGCCCACAGATAACCTGCCAACCTTAAGCATAGTCTCACCAGCAACCAAACACCACACCATCATAACTCTAACCCGGGAACCAATCCATGCAACAAACCTTGATGCCAACGCTGCCCACATATCTACACCAGCGACACCATCACAGGACCTAACCAGATCAGCCACAACATCACTGGTTCATTCACCTGCACGTCCACCAATGTAATATACGTAATTATGTGCCAGCAATGCCCCCTCTGCTATGTACATCGGACAAACTGGACAGTCCCTACATAAAAAGGATAAATAGACACAAGTCAGATATTAGGAATGGCAATATACAAAAACCTGTAGGAGAACACTTCAACCTCCCTGGACACACAATAGCAGATTTAAAGAAAGCCATCCTGCAGCAAAAAAACTTCAGGACCTGACTTCAAAGAGAAACTGCTGAGCTTCAGTTCATCTGCAAACTTGATACCATCAGCTCCGGATTAAACAAAGACTGTGAATGGCTAGCCAACTACAAAAGCAGTTTCTCCTCCTTCTCACACCTCAGCTGCTAGAAGAGGGCCTCATTCTCCCTGACTGAACTAAACTTATCATCTCTGGACTGATTCTTGCCTGCATATTTATACCTGCCTCTGGAAATTTTCACTACTTGCATCTGACGAAGTGAGTATTCACCCATGAAAGCTTATGCTCCCATAAGTCTATAAGGTGCCACAGGACTCTTTGTCGCTAGTAATGGTCAAAGCAATCTAAAACTCAGAAACTGAGAATTAAATGATATTTTACAAAGCTTTTCTAAGCAGACAGATCTTATTCAGCACTGCAGAAATATTAATGAATGCAAAGTATGTATCAGCAGCAACATCTTAGTTATTGATATTTTCTACGCTCTATAGGTGGTATAAGGCATCTGTTTCTAACATTGGCAGATCATTAAATGTGTGACATTATGATGTAGGGAAAACTAAGATTTAACAATATTTATAAAATGTATCTGTGATAAATGAAGGTGGGTGGAGTGGGATGGGGTGCGGGATAAGCTTCCTTTTATGAATACCCAGCCAGCCAGCTAGCTATAAAATCCCTCTTGGTAGCTGTTCTCTACTTGCTTTCCCTGTAAAGGGTTAAAATGTCTTACTGTATGCATAAATAAAAGGAAGTGAGCAGGCACCTGGCCAAAAGGGCCAACAGGAAGGCTAGAACTTTTTAAAATTGAAACAAGACTCCCCTTTAGCCTGTCTCTTGTTGTTCTCCGGAGAGAGAGCAGGAACAGGGCTGAACTATGCTGTAGGAAGTGTTAAACTAGGTATGAAAAATCATCAAATCATACCTAAGAACTGCTTATCTGGAACCCCAGATATGTAAATAAATCAGGGAATGTCTAGGAAGACATGATTAGGGTTATTTCTTATTGGCTTGTAGACTCCTCTCTGCTAATCCCCAAATGCTTTTGTTTTGCTTGTAACCATTAAGCTGGACCTCAAGAAGGTTATTCTTGACATTCAATTTTTGTATGTTGTTTTTTTTAAATCTAGTAAAAGCGTAAGTTCCAGATGTATTTTCTTTCTTTTTGTTTTTAATAAAATTTACCTTTTTTAAGAACAGGTTTTTGGGGGGGAGGGGTTGTATCCTCAGAGGTTGTGCATATATTGTTTAATTAGCTGGTGGCAACAGCTAATTTCCTTTGTTTTTCTTTCTCAGCTCTTCCCTGGAAGGGGGCATGAAAGGGCGTGAGGGTACCCCACAGGAAGGAATTCCCAAGTGCATCTTTGTCAGTTTTCAAAAGTGGGGGGTTGCATTTGGCTGGTGGCAGCACCTACCCATCCAAGATCAGAGAGAAGCTGTAAGCTCGGAAGTTTTTATACAAGCCTGGAGTGACCAGTATTAAGTTTTAGAATCCTTCCAGGCCCCTATCTTCTGCACTCAAAGTGCCAGAGTGGGGAATCAGCCTTGAAAGTATCACTTACAATTTACCGCTCCTTTGAAAGCCTATATATTCACAGCACGCAGCCAGCTTGGCTTTACATGTAGAAGGTTCTGAAAAATATCCTTTTTTTAAAAAAACAGCTAAAAACTCAAGCATAGTATCTGTAGAATTTCTCATATGCAGGGTACACAATGTAGTGTAGCGTAAGTGTTTTATTAGCAATCAGTGAACTGTATTACTCACCTGCAGTTTTGCCATTTGTAAATAATACAGTTATTCCAAACTCATTTCAATATAAAAATGTATATTACATCTCTCCATTTTTTAAACATATGAAGTGCATCCCAGCACAGATGGCAACATAAGCTCCTATAGATCATATAAGACCAACCTACCCAACTTTAATTATTTTAATTAATAATTTCAGTTTCACTAGTTATACAAATTGTAGAAGTGATATTTTTTCACATAAGCATTTCTAACAAATGTTTCCACCCACAATCAATATTCTTCTAAGACAGCAGGGTTGCTGAATGTGGGTGTGTGGGTTGAAAATGTTTGTGTGGTATACATTTGGCCTCATCCAGAGTGGACAGATCTGTTTATGCCAATGCTTACAAACTTTTTTAAATGTACCTTTAGGAGTGCAAACAAAACAAAACAAAACAAAACAATCGGTCTGTGCAGCATTTCTAAGTTTATTAAAGGTGATATGGTCACAGAACCTCCACCCTAGATCACTGGAATTTTCAGAATGGTATAAAGGAGAATACAAGGACTGGACATTTTAAAAGGTATTTTAAATTCTCTTTGTTTCTCACTCTATTAACTTTACCTGTTCATAATCATTGCACTGAAAATGAGAACAGACATGCCACACAGTGTAAATGATCTGGTGTAGAACTCAGCAAAATGAAATATCACTACTCAGTCAAAAGAGACTAAATTATAATTATTTTAGATAAAATTATTGGGATTGCTTTTAATGTCAGTTCCAAAAAACATATAGAAATTATATTAAAAACAAACACTTCCCATTTCAGAGATATTCTGGAAGTCACTGCTGTAAGATGGAGAAAAATCAGTTGTTTATTTCCACTGTTACTGATCTTTCACAATACCACACAATAATGTAATAGAGACAATGTCTGAATATAAATGGCAACAAGTAGAAGCTCTGGGAGATGCTGTAGCACCAGTCAGGATGAATTCATTACCCTGAGCCATTTGTTCACAGAAGAAAAAATTGTCAGAAAAGCTGGCAAGCAGATCATTAGAGAAACGAAGGAAAATTGTTGCATGGACAATTTTTTCTCCTTAAATTGCTTCGGCTTCTTTTTCTTTTGTTTTTAAAGTCTGATTTGCTGTTGTGAAGTAATTATAAGCCTCTTTCATGTAGTGTGTATAGTTTGCATAAAGCTACATTGTCCAAAAATAATGGAATCAGACATTCCTGAGGCCTCAGCTATAAATAGGTCCCTACCAAATGCAGGGTACATTATGGTCAATTTCACGATCATAGGATTTTAAAAATAATAAATTTCATGATTTCAGGTATTTAAATGTAAAATTTCAGGGTTGTAATTGTAGGGGTCCTGTGGGGGGGCTGCAGTACTGCTACCCTTACTTCTGCACTGCTGCTGTCAGCGGCACTGCCTTCAGAGTTGGGCAGCTGGAGAGCGGCAGCTGCTGGCCAAGAGCCCAGCTCTGAAGTCAGAGCCACCACGAGCAGCAGTGCAGAAGTAAGGATGGCATAGTTTGGTATTGCCACCCTTACTTCTGAGCTGCTGCCTGCAGAGCTGGGCCCTCAGTCAGTAGCTACCACTCTCTGGCCGCCCAGCTCTGAAGGCAGCAGCGCAGACAAAAGGGTGGCATGGTATGGTATTGCCACCCTAACTTCTGCATTGTTGCTGGCAGGATGCCACCTTCAGAGCTGAGTGCCTGGCCACCAGCCACCACTCTCTGGCCATCCATCTCTGAAGGCAAGGGAGCTACAATGCAATGCCTCATGTGCACAAGGCCACACCAGGGGAATTGCTCAATCTTTTCTGGGGACTCAGCAATGTCCACCAGACATGCCTGAACTTGTGTCCTCCAAGCACATGGGACTGAGCGTTTAAAACAGAACACCGGGGCCCCTATGCTTGGCCTTTTCTCCTCTTCCCACCTACGTTGCAAGCAACAAGGACACTCAGAAGACTGAAAACTCCAAGAAGGGAGACTGGCCCAGGTTTCAAGGGTGAAACCTGTGTACTATGAACTGCAATATCTAGTGGGGTGAGAAACTGCTTAATCTAGATGTTGCCCAGTCTAATAGAGATGAGAGTTTAGACTGCGTGCTTATATTTTATTTTATGTTGGTAACCACTCTGACTTTTTACCTATCACTTATATAATCACTTAAAATCTACCTTTTGTAGTCAATAAACTTGTTTTACTGGTCATCTTTACCAGTGAGTTTGCCTGAAATGTTTGATAAATCTGCTCACATTTACAAAGGCTGGTGGATATCCACTTTCTACTGATTAAGTGGTAAACCAATTAATAAACTTGCATTACTCATCTTGACCAGTGCAAGACAGTATATTCCTGAGGTACAAGCCTGGGAGCTGGGGAGGATTCGGCTGGTGCCTCTCTCTGTGATTCATGAGTGGCTCTGGGAGCATTCATGCAATCTAGCTGAGTATGGGACTGCAAATGCAGTTCTGCTGAGTGATAACAGCGCCTGAAGGGGTTTGCTACTTGTTACCAGCAAAGCATTGTGAGAGACAGCCCAGGCTGGAGAGTTAAGGGGACAAAGCAGTCCTACAGTCCCAAGCTGCACCCCGGGGATCCCGTCACATGCACATCGACATCATCATGCAGTCAATTATCATGCACTCAATTACAGGACTCACCTGCTACTGTAAGCTTTGCTGTCCTGCTTACAATGGTCCCAAGGCTTTCCACAGTTGCCACACATTGATAATATCCTTCATCAGGTTTATTGTGTTTGGAATGCACCACACTGTTTATTAATAAAGATCCATTTGGCAGCAGCTGGCGCCGGTCATCTGACACCAAATTTAGGAAAGTCCCATCTTTCTTCCATTCAATTTTTGGAGAAGGCTCACAGTAAGCTGAACAGTTCAGTATGATAAAAGCCCCTCGAACTGATAACGTGTCCACTGGCTCCACAAGAAAATAAAACGGAGTGAAGGTTCTCACGGTGGACCCTATAAAACATAAGTAAAATCTGGAAATGTTTGTTTACGCTTCCATAGTTATTAACATAAGGAGACGTTTCTTATGGGGAACAGAAAAATATTAGCAGCAAAGAATCCTGTGGCACCTTATAGACTAACAGATGTTTTGGAGCATGAGCTTTCGTGAGTGAATACCCACTTCGTCAGATGCATGCATCTGACGAAGTGGGTATTCACCCACAAAAGCTCGTGCTCCAAAACGTCTGTTAGTCTATAAGGTGCCACAGGATTCTTTGCTGCTTTTGCAGATCCAGACTAACACGGCTACCCCTCTGATAGAAAAATATTAGAATATCTAGTGTGCCATACTACTCATAACTCTTACAGTAGGAAATGTGTTTCTTAATAGTTTGGAAATGTCATTCTTCTGTTCAAGTAAGTTGAAAATATTTTAATATCTTCTATTGACAGGAGATATCTTGAGTGAACAAGTGTGTTAGGAATTTGAGACACAACACTGAAATTTTTGTAGGACAACTTTATGGAAAACCCTATTTGTTATTAAAGGTTCAAGGACAATCCGAAAAGAAAAGATACAAAGTTAAAAGCACTAGCCTGACTAACTTCTGATCAAGATAAAAAGAAAGAGGAAGGACCCATCAAGAACATCTATATGTCCAAGTTACTTTCTACTAAGCTCTATGACAGAACAGAAAATAATTCAACATACTGACATGTTATAAGAATAACTAAGCTTGGCCTATAAAAATAAGCTTTTTTGCCCTCATCCTTCCCAGAATCCCACAATAACTTTTTTAATAGGGGAAGAAGTTGTATTCCAATCATCCCAATGTTGACAAATTTAGTTTTATGAAACTTTAGGATTAAAAAGTTAACCTTTTAACTGCCCAAGACATATATCAGGGGCAGCAGAAGCTTCCTAACAGTGGCAGAGTCACCAGAACTGAACCATGCACCCCCACCCCATCCTTCCCCCCACCCAGGATCACCTGCCCCCTCTTTCCAGTGCCCCTGACATACATACTGATTGGTTAACCCTTTCAGCACTCAAAATATGCACAAAAGGCCTATTAATGCCTTCAAGTGTTGTTATTAAATTCAAGTTTAATTTCGTTTGCTGTGGACATTCAACAAAACTTGGACACTATATCAGAGACTTGTGACAAAATTTGATATACTGCATGCCAAGGTAGACCCATTATCACTGCAATAATATACTGGAACACTAATTGTTGTTCAGTGACTGGTGCCATTACACAAAGTCGAATTTCTTGTATTGACAATAAGCCAAAGCAGGAAAATAAAAGGGGCAGTAGTTCTTCCTTACCTCATGGAGTGTTGTGAGGATAAAATTTTTGCCCAGGGCTTGTTTTTAAGAAGTTGTAGACATTATCCCCTTTGTTAATAAAGCTATTTTTGGCATCGTTTTTTCTTCTCTTAAAACACTTCTTATTCTTTTTAAGCTCTCTAGCTATAAATAGCTATTTCTGCATTTTAAAACATGAACATTTTGCCCCCCTATCTTTTTGCTGAAACCCTTAATCAATTTGAGTAGTCTTATTTGGTTGACATCCCACTTTTTTATTTAAAATTCAAGCTGTTTCTTAACAGGAAATAGTCAATCTGAAATCTAGTTAAATTCAGTTTTTGTAGCATCATTTTCTAGTTAAAGTGTTTATATTTGGCTGCATATATAAAAGTTATAAAAATATAAAAGTTCAGCTGCTCTTTTGAAGATAAAGAAATCTTAGTCTTTAACGTGACAATCTAATTACTGGTATCTCTCGAAAATAACTTTTAGTAAGTTTTGGTTTTATAACTCTGATGGACTGGACTTATAAATTACTCTAATATTTCGGAGTTGCATGTTGTGGGCAGAGTGTATCAATTTTCCCAGATGTGTGTCACGGCCAACTCTAAATAGTTAACACATTTTATTTTACTTTCATTCTATAGAATATAAAAAAAAATTAGAGCAGAATTAAACGTCGTCTTATAGATTCCAATTTGTTTATAATATTATAAATAATGTGTTTTACAACTTTGATCAATTCATTACTATAAAGAGGTCTAAATAATAAGTTTCAAGATTTATCAAGACCATTATCTTCCAGATGCAAACTGACATATACCATTTAAAAATGTTATCTCTAACTGAAAGAAATATTTGATTAATGGCTAAGTGCTACTTTAGTATATTTATAGGAACAACATGGTATTGTCTTTCAGGACATTTTTCCTTGACCTTTTGTGATATATGGATACCAGTGAGAGCAGTCTGATGTCTTATTTGCAATAGTATGAAATAAAAACATTAAGAAATTAGACCTTGAGGGACAAGAGTGTCTGCTTTTTGGGTAATTATTTGTAATCCAATTCTGAGTCTAACATATCATGTGGTACCATAGTACAGTTTTTCACTCCTACATTAGTTAAAGGGTAAACATGATTACCTTTCCATTTTTAATTATTCTCAAATAAACTTCTATAACTAATATTCATAGTCTATTGCATAGGTTTTAATTACTATATTCCTAGTGTTGTCAGCGAGGGAGAGAGAAGGACTGTATGTCAGTATCACTTTCTTTTAGCATATCTTCATCACTGCCAGAGAAAACTCATCAAAGAAGCAAGAAATTATTTTGGGAGGGAACAGAGACTGACAACCAAATCAGGATCTCTTAATAAAACAGTTATTATAATGTTGGTCTGGTGGCAAGAGCAGTCTTAAAATTTTCATATCAGCTAATAAGAAAGAATGATAGGGTGCCCTAACTATTTGTTTGATCATGAAGGTGATTCTCCTTCTCCACTGAGGAATTGGAAGCAGGATATTTCACACATAATAAATCACACTGCTGGTATTATACTAATATAATTTAAAATACCACCACCAGAGCCTTTAACCACAAAATAAGAGGGTATAACATAAAATGTGGCAACTTGGTTCAGAAGCACTACTAACACAGAACACTGAAGTTTATTTCCATACCAAGCTGGGGAACAAATTGAGGAAACTGACAAGAGGCTTCTAAGAAACCAAGAGCATCCATCTATCAGCTGAAGACAAGAAAACAATGCCACACTGAGACAAAATGTCTTTTCACAACTGACTTTCTTCAGAAACTCTGCAACATTAACAACCTCTATCACAACACCATTCTTGCCATCATGGATGTCACCCCCCTATAAACCAACATCCCTTACAATAACACATACATTCCTACCTCAAATATCTACAAGACAAGGGACAACGCTCAGAGATCCACCCCAAACACATTGTTAAACTCACCTATTTCATCCTTACCCATAACAACTTTACATACAACAGCAAACATTTTGTCCAAACCATGGGAACAGGCATGGGTACAGGATACCTTCCCAGTATGCCAACCTCTTCATGAGCCACCTTGAGGAAGCATTTCTGCACAAATACAGCACAAAATCAATTATATACCTCAGTTACATCTATGACATTTTCATCCTCTGGACAGACAACCTAAACTCCCTCACAGATTTCCACCAAACTTTCTCTAGAACATTCCCACAGCTTCCTGGACAGCACAGTCAGCTCAATAATGGAATCCTACAAACAACTAAATACAAGAGAAACACACATCACTACATTTATCTTCACAGATCCACTGAACACCCCAAACACACCAAAAAATCTTATATCAAGGTCCTCAGATTCCATAGAACATGCTCCGAGAAGAAAGTCCAGGATATATATCTTCACATACTTAAAACCACCTTCACCAAACAAGGACACTCCAACAGAAAAAGCAGATTACATCCTGGAAAGGCCACCCAAATACCCCAAGAGAACTTGCTATAAAACAGGAAGAAGAAAAAAAACCCACGGCCCTAGTTGTCACCTACCACCCATACAGGAACACATAAAGGTAACCATTAAATAATTACAACCCATCCTGGATAGTGACCACATCCTGAAATATTTTTTCCAAAACCCCCTCTTCCAGCCTTCAAACAACTCTCCAGTCTCCCTAAACTCATCATCAGAAGCAACCTCCATACAGACCAGGACCCATCATTTCAATGCGGCACCAGACTCTGCCATAACAACACATGCAAAACCTGCAGATACATCTCCATTTCTACAATGATCAATATGCCCCACAACACACCTTTCAAGATCTATGGGACCCACAGAAGCCTATCACAACATGTGGTGTACCTCATCTACTGCACTAAATGCCCCCAATTATAACTATGTGGGTAAAACCAGACGATCACTACGCTCTCTAATGAACTCACACAGAAAAATGACAAAAATTAAAACATTATATCACTGAGGGGAAAACACATTTCACAAAATGATCACTCCATATCTGACCTCGTAGTCCTCCTCAAAGGAAATCTGCAAAACACTTTCAAAACAAGCCTGGGAGCTTAAATTCATAATTTTGCAAGACATTAAAAATCATGGTTATAATAAAGACACTGGATATATGGCTTATTATTACAATTTGTAACCCACTCCCTCATCCTTTTTTGTCCTATGACTGCAGGAGTGTTAAGAGGCCACTTCAGCTTGCATGGTCTATTAGAACATGTTAACTACTTATGCTGAACAATCTGTTCCACCTTGTGAGGCTGAGAATTCCTTTTCCAGACCTGAAGTAGTACTCTGTGTGGCTCAAAAGCTTGTCTCTCCCACCAACAGAAGCGGTCCAATGAGAGAGATTATTTCACTGACTTTGTCTCTCTAGGATCCTTATTCGTAGTCCAGAGAAACCAAGGACTAAATGGAAACCAAACTGGCTTCACCACTGAAAAGTGGTATTTTGGGTCAGATTTCTGGCATTTTGGTAAGATCTGCCTTTCCTTAGTCTTATCTGCATGTATATTGTAGATAGCAGCGTAGATAAAAATCAATGCTTTTTAAAAAAAATTCAGATTTTATTTAAATAAGATTTGTTTTTATAAAATGCTTTTTGAGGAAAAAACCTATCTAAAGATAGTTTTAATTAAGATACATTATAGCTCAAAGATATCTCATCATGGAATAGGGATTATAAATTCTAATTCTATAGTATGAGACAATATATTCAGGAAATGTTTAAGAAATGTTTTGTAAATGAGTTCCAATACTTCATGGATTAGGGACCCAATCTTACGGCATTCCAAGGGCTTCTGTATAGATTCTTTAGGTTAATCTTTCTACCTACCCAATGGGACTCAGTGCTCAGTCTAGAAGATACCATCAGAGATGCTTAGTTTTGCAATTCTCAAACTGTGGATTTGTCTCTCCAGAGATAACATGCTTGTTATCAGCAAAAATGTTTTTAAATAAATAAATACATAATATATAGAGGTGAAAAGCAGATCTCGACCCTACTGTCCCTCTGCAAATGTGTGTACACAAAGTCAATCCCTTACATCTCTCTAAAAAGTTCAAAGTTTCAAAAAGTTCAGTGAATAGAAGATTGGTGGAGGAGGAATAGATCTAGACAAGGAGAAGAAGTCTGGAGATAAATCTGAGTCGGGAGGATCAGGCAGTAGAAACAAAAGTGAAACTGTCTGAGCAACATATTCCAGAAGTCCTGAGGTCTTTCTGAGTGTAGCCTTCATTGATTTGAGAGCTCCCATACCATTCTCTCACTAGAAGGGAAAACCTATAATGGCAGCAGCCCATAAAAGAGACCCAGTTTGGAAATATTTTAATGAAGTTCCTCTACCTGTGGGTAAGACAGGCATGCGTACAAAATGCAGACAGTGCAACACAGAAATGCAAAACCTGGTTGCCCAAAACAACATCATGAGAAGTGTTCCTTCTCAGGAGGAAGCTGCGTTGAAGATGATGAAAGTAACGTGTCTGAACATGCAGGATCTTCAGGTTGGTAAACTTTTTTATTTCACATTTCTTTCCTAAGGACTGCCTGTCTTCCTTCTGAACTATTCCTGAATTCTCATTTTTGAGCAAAAAAAATATAATTGTTACTCTATGGTTAGGGTTAAATGCAGTTGTGATAAAAAATAAAGAGCCGAAATAGGCAGATCTTCCTTTTACAATTTCACCTTTAAAGTAGTACTGAGTGTCGGTGAATACAATGAGTAATGCTAAATGAGCAATATGGTAATAATAATCAAATAACTACATTGACTTATTTTGTTTAGGAGAATCCATCCTCAACATACTGGATTCTGAACACTATCCACCTTCAAGATCACCACCATTTTCTCTAGTTTCAGAGTTATCTACGAATGATAGTGTTTCAGTCACATCATGTATGTCACATAGCCACAGTATATTACCTGTAGCAAAAAGAAAAAAAAATCTCCATCATCCAGAAATAACCATAGATGAATTTGTGATAAGAACCAGCAGATTACAAAAAGAGGTAATTGATAAAAAAAATTGCCCGATTTGTTTATGCAACAAACTCTTCTTTCTGTATGATTGAGAATCCACGAGCACCAAAGAGATGTGGAAAGTAAAGCATGAGCAGTGAGAAAAGTATTTCAATTTCAGCATACACATGTTTACTACTAAAACCTCACCCTTCACCCCATAACTAGGGTTTTGCTATTTAAAACAGAAGCCTTGCTTATAAATATGGTGAATATTATTTTTAGTACTGTAACTGTCACTTGGCATGAGGACTTTTGTTGAGAGCTACAAAGTTAAACACTCAGCTACATGTGTAGCAGAGATCAGGCATTCCACCTAGGGTATTAATAGGTCACGCATCATTGTTGTTCAATAGAGACAAAAGCTCTTGTCTACACAGAACGACTAACCATGCTTAACTGCCATACTAAAGCATAGATTCAACATATTCTCGGTTTCCCTGCCAGTGTGGGTGGAACTTGATTAAAAACATAGTCTACTTGGCTGAAAATACAATTCAACCCATTTAAAACAAACTTCAGCCCTAAACTACTAGGCCAATCTATATCCATGTTTAAGCCACACTTTAGCATAAACACTTTGCCTTGGGCAGACAAGACCCCAGTGAGGGCTTCTATGTCTATGACAGATTCTCGGAGTCCAAGAGCGGAAAGGACCATTTCAATTATCTAGTCTGACCTCCTGTATAAACACAGGCCATAGAACTTCCTCAAGATAATTCCTAAAGCATATATTTTAGAATAAACATTCACTCTTGATTTAAAAATTCTCAGTGATGGAGAATCCACCATAATCCTGAGATTCTCCCACCCCACCAACCTACTAACAGTGCAATTAAGAAGACCACCATATTACACTGCCTGCAGCTAATTTACTGTATTTTGGATACAACTGATGAGCCTTTCAAATTTTCTTCATCTTCCCTCACTCGACTGAATGTTGTTTGTGTTAGTGCTGTATAAAGAAGCTTTAAAAATAGACATAATTTAGTTACATAAGTATGAAATGAGTTAAGTACATTTTAAAGAAATTAGATCACATTAAAATAATTTAATTACAAAATCTGAAGCCATTTTAATGATTTCTTTAATGAGGCATTGTAAACAAGTACCATGGAGATTTCATGAAAAAATAAAATGAATATTTTGTAGTACTGAGAAAGTGAATCCAAAATTTGCTATGCTAACAAAGGAAGAAGTCACAGCTGAATATTGTAAATGAGCACACTGAAATACTGTTAAATCTTTTTGAAGGTGACAGGCAAAGGTTTTGTTAAAATCTTTTTGAAAAATACCATAAGAAAAAATAAAGCTCTTTGAAAAATATAATTTTTCTCCTTAGAGCCAAAGGAATCTGAGCTAAAGACTTCTGGTTTCCCTCCCTTGCTACAGCCTCACAATCACCATGAAGTTGTAATACCAATTCTTTTGTGAATCTCTATTCCATTCCTTCAAAACCACAACCCTCTATACAATGGCATGATGTGGTTGTGCAAATGGCCACATAATTACCCATTTTAACAGTGAAATCACTGCATAATTATTCAAAACTTCTATTTTAAAAATTAATTTTGTAATCATTATGGTTGCAAAGATAACCTTCAGATAGGAAACCAAATGTAAACTGAAAGTAACATCTGTCTGAATCTAGCAACAACAGAAGTGTGAAAAACCCCATTCATAACAATGGGATGTTAGCGTGGAAGCCTGACAATTAAAATATTCCTCTTATTAGCTCTCTTGCTTTATTATTTTTAGAATCCTTGCAAGTTAATGTGGTTACTCATTATGGCTGAATGCAGTAGCAAATTTTGCAGCAGGGTACTTTGGGGAGCTAGCTGATGTCCAGAGTTGCTCCTGTGGGAAAATAAGAATTTCCCACCCACCCCTGCAAAATAAATAAATAAATAAATCTCCTTGCCACTTCCCAGAAAAGAGAAGAAATCGAGAACTACATCTTCTCTCTCAAACCAAAAATGTTTGGAGGTCAGCAGGTCAGAAGAATGAGTCAACAGTAGCAGTAGAGACCAAAGAGACACACACATTAGGCACTAACTGTGTGAAACTTTACACACTTTAAGGGGCAGTGAACACAGGAGTTGGGTCAAGGTTGAAGACAGAAAAATGAAGGTTACTCAACTGTAACCAGAGTTCTTTGACATGAACCCTGAACATTCACACTCATGTGATGCAGCAGTGATGCAGCTTAGTTAGTGGAACATTTTGCAGTCATCTTCTGGTCTCCCTCGTGCCCCTTTTCTCACTCTTCCTAAATGTTCTGAAGGCAAGCCTATGAAACCAGGGGAATAGAGGGGTAAGAGGGAGAGGCAGAGATGGCTGGAGGTCCTTCCACCACCTATCAGGTCTGAAACTGTAACTAGGACTCTGAGAAAGAGGGGAAGGTAGGAACTTTGGTTACAACTGTATAACCTTCATTTCACATTTGAGTGGCTCTACACACTTCCATTCATGGGACTGTTTGATAAGCAGTACTGTCATCAGAAGAAGGTGGGATATGGAGTCCTAATTAAAGAGTGACCACTGTACCATTCTACTAGGATTGTTTCCTGGAATTTATCAAGATATGCTACATTTCCAGTGAACAGGACCTCTCTAGATCTGACAGGGTCCTATGGCACTATAGACTGGTACATCTATCAACAATATTTATCTCATAGCTCTGCATCATGCAGCAAACACATGGAATGTAAGACAAAGGTTCTTGCTCTCACCCCTCCCTTCTGTGTTCTTCTCTTTCCCCCACCTTATTTCTTTTTCCTCTCTCTCTCTCTCTCTCTGTCTCTCTCTTTCCCTCCCTCCCCCCAGAACTTTTGCCTTTTGTTTAATAAGATTCTGGCTTGGCTTGCCAAGATAGCACCTCTAGCAACACTGCTGGAACACAATCACTTTGGAATTTCCTTGATTTCCCCTACTTCCAAGAGCAAGCAGACCTTGTTCCTCAGTAGGTTCTCGCAAGGGATCCCTAAATAGGGAGGAAAGGTGTCAAATTGTATGGAATTACGCCTTTTTACAATTTCTAGAATCCACTTGTCTGTGGTGACGGTACTCCAATTGCTGTAGGAATGAGAAAGTCAATCTCCAAAGGGGTGGGAAGGGAAGCAGTTTCAGATTGGTTAGCAGTTCTCAAACCTCATGCCAAACCTGTGGTACAAGACCTGGCACGGTAGATAAAAAGGTCTGTCTGCCTTTATATGGGTCTTGAAATTCTCTCTCTCTCTCTCTCTCTCTCTCTCTCCCCTGCTGCTACTGTTGAGCAGAAAGTTGTAGATAGGTGCTGATGTTGGTGGTCTGTGTGAAATATAAAGATGTGCATGAAGATTATTAGTCTGATATTTGAAATCAAGAGCACTAAATTTTCTCCTTCAGGTCTGCTGACCCACTAGCAACCTAGCTGTTGATCATCTTCTCTAGGACTTCATCCATCTTTGCACTGAACAAACTATCAATAGTTGAACGGAGGGAAGGATGGTAGCTTCAGTGGGATCTTAGACTGCATTTTTTATTCCCTAAGGGAATAATGAACCAATGCAGGCCTCTCAGTACACATGAAAATGGCGGTTATGGAACTGGAGGAGTTGGTTGTGAGAAATTCCTGAAGTAGTAAGGTTTAGAGTTAATTTTGATGTCCTCTGCAAGCTCTTGATGTGAAGGTACAGCAGATTATGCACCATGACAGTGTCCTCCCACCAGGCAACCTAAATACGTTTGCAGGCATCCAAAGCAGGGAAGACAGTAGTACAAGAGGCATACCTCTTGAATCCTATCCTATTGCCCTTTGGATCTGTGAGCCTGCATCAAGGTGCAAGAACCAATTAAAAGTAATACATAAATCCACAAGATCTCTTCCACTCAACTGAAATCTAAAGTACAAATGAGAATATAGATCATGGGTTAAAATTTTCAAAAGTTTTCCTTTTGGCCCAAAATTTGACTTCACTCTAAGTGAATTTTTTGGAAACAGTTAGCAAAATCAGTTAGCATTTGAGATATGAAAGGGAAATACACTGCATCCCTTTTGAAAAGTTAGACATTTTCTATTGCTTGGATAAAATAAGACAGGTCTGCTTTCAAATATCATATCTTTCATTCACATGGTCCTCACTGAAAACACATCTGAGGAAATCTGTTTCACCAAGATAAAAAAAGCAACCTTACATCAGTGACTGTTGGCACCATAGTTCATGATCCCCAAGTATTACATCAAGATTATGAATTCTACCACCAGTGACCCAACTGCAAGAAAGCTCATATATCCTGCAAGAATTTAGATATGGAAGGTCCATCTTCTTCAATGTTCTTGGCATTGTTCTGACCATTTTTCAAACATTATGAAGAGACAAGCCAGACAAATGACAAGCAACCTATGCTAGATGGGGTGGGTAGGCATGGAAAGAAACCAAGAAACCAATCCCAAGAGAGAAAAACAATGATTAAAAGGTCAACAGTAGAATAGGAGAACAACAGGAGACAGAGTAGGAAAGAAGAGTAACCATATCCTCTTATCAACAAAAATGGGAGACATTAAGAAGCCAAAAGACTGGAACAAGGAAACGTGGTATGGAATAAAAAGGACAGTGAAGAAATGAAAAAAGGGAATTAAAATTAAATATTTTCAACCTTCTATTTTCATAGATGTAAAAGGCTTCACTTAGTTCCTCAGTCCCAGCAAAGCTGGACTACTAATTGACAAAAACAAGCAGAAATGTGTAGAAATTGGGCATGGCACAAGGTCCATGGTAAGTTACCAATACAATCCTCTATGACTCAGAGATCTTGTACTTCATTAGGAAAAAGAGTATGTTTAATATGTTACTCTCTTAGTATGGACAAGGCACGTGTAGTTCTAACATGTTTTACATGGCTGAGGTAAACCCTGGAAGTAGAGGGGACTAATGCATTTACACATACTAGGTGTTAACACCCACTTTTCCGAAAAAAGATATAGTTAGAACTTAAGCACCTCTGCTTTATGGCACTAAATTAGAAAAATAGAGTGTGTACTATGGCATCAGAAAAAATTCAACATCCTGGAGTTAATTTTCATTATCTACTGTGTTAATTGATAAGTAATTAAAAACAAACACATGGGACTTGTGTTCAAAGAAAAGCAACTGCTATTTCAAGGGCAGAAATGTTTTCTTTTTTAAATGGAACCTAATCCCTTTCTACTCTGGCCACCAGAGAAACTGCATAGCTAGCAAATCCAGTCTTAGTGGGGGGAAACTGTATGCAAATACCTTGCAACACTCAACATCAACTCATTCTTGGTGACTAAGAAAAGTTAAATGTTTTAAAATCTCACTCCAGTCAATTTTCAGCCAGAAGGATGGCAGCTATAAGGCTGACTGCCTTCAACTCAACTTCCTACAAATATGTCTCAAAAGATAGAAGCAACAACAAAAGCCAGAGCCAGTCTTCTCCATCTCCCTTTCAATTCTTATTCTCCATTTAACCATTTCTTCTACTTACTTTGGTGCTCACACAAAACTCCTCCCTGCCCATATTTCAAGCCAGTAAACAGGACTTTGATTTGCCCAAAACTGTCTATATATGTCTTAGAAAATTAATGTAGCCTATGAAGAGTAAATGAGCCAAATTTAGTGAAACTGGAACACAAACTTTACTATGGAATCATGACCAATGCCTTCAAAAGAACATTCTGCTTCAACTTCATCTCCTCTCATACTAACTACTTCAAGTCAAAACGTAACTATAAACGGGGAATCGTTATCACATGGGGGTGTTTCTAGTGGAGTCCAACACCGATCAGTTCTTGACCCTACACTATTTAACATTTTATCAATGACCTGGAAGAAAACAAAATCCTTACTGATAAATTCTCCCTGAGAATGATTAAAGGATTAGAAAACATTCCTTGCAGCGAAAGATTGAAGGAGCTCAATGGCTTTGGGTTTAAAAAAACAAGGTTAAGGCACAGACTGTAACCACAGTCTATATATCTGATAATAGGGGGCTCTTCAATCTAGCTGACAAAAGGTGGAAGTTGAAGCTACACTAATTTAGCATAAAATAAGGTGCGAATTTTTAACAGTGAAGGTAATTAACTACTGGGACAGCTTACCAAAGGTAGTTGTGGATTCTCTATCACAGGCAATTTTAAATCAAGACTGGACATTTTTTCTAAAAAAGACACATTCCAGTTCAAACAGGAATTAATTCAGGGAGGTCCTAACGCCGGTGTACACAGGAAGTCAAACTAAATCACAAATGATCCCTGCTGGCCTTGTAATCTATAAACTATCTCCCATATCAATATTCCAGCACCCATTTCTCCAGAATACTGCCACTTGCTTTCTCACACTCTAAAACTCAAACATATCACTTCTTCACACACATCCACTGGATTCTCATCCATTTTAGAATGTGATTCAAAACTGCACTCTCCCACCCCCCTTAATTCTCCACTTGATCTAGTCTGCTTCCCAGACTTAAATTATGTTCTCTCCTTCCACTCTTGTTCCCTAGCACTTTCCTCTGAGACTTCCCAGCATTAGCACAAAAGACTTCCCCCTCTGCAGTGCCTCCTATCTGAAACAGCCTTCCTTTTTCTCAGTCTGTAATTGGAGCTCTTCACATTTAATTTTAAAATCTATTCCATCTTTGTCCTGGCTCTGCTATTACACCTTTTATGCAGCTTTTTAACTATGCAGAAAATATTGAGAATTTTTGAATATGCTATGTAAAATAAAAACTACTTTTCCTCATTTATGTTTTTCCAAATCTATTCATTTCTATATAGGTATTGCTGTAGTATCCAAGAACTTTAAACACTGAAATCAAACATCCTTGGCTGACTTCAATATATTAAGTGTATCTGAATTAGAACAGACCCTTAATCACGTTTGATCTTTAAAAATACCTACTAAAGTCATCTTAACTACAGCTGGTTGTGCAAGTAGCATGACTGGAAACATTCTACCTCCGTAGGTTACGTGCATACACAAGTTTAATTAATTTATGGGTAAGAATGCTATTTGTCATGACAGATTTCGGGAGGGTTGTTTTGTTTTTAAGTTATAAATAAATCATGTTAATATACCCGTGAGCATTTTTGTACTAAATTCTTGAATTTTTAGAGCAAACAAAAGTGTACATGCTTCAAGAACAGTCTGAACATAGTAATTGCTGCACAGGAAGCTATCTTTGTAAACCAAAACTGGCTTTCCAAACTGAAAAAAGATTTTCCTTCACTATCCAGTTGTCAACATCTGTAAACAGCTTTCTAAAAGACTTGAACTCTGATATTAAAATAAAACTATATTAAAATATGTTCTGATTCAAGTGCCTAAAATTAAGATATTTCAGATTGAGAAATTCTGGCAATGGTCAGAAAAAATGACCATAGAAATGACTCACTAGCTGCATGGTTCTGCTGAGTGCATCTGTTCTCCCCAACTAGTTTGACAACATGATTTTACTATTAACACTGTAGATTCAATGAAGTTAGCTGTGGAAGAACGTTATAATGTACTTTGTCTCCAACAAAATTGCCAACTTAGTACCAATTCCAAAGTCTTCATTGCTGGCAACTAATTACAAAGCTGAAGAGTTTGATACTGTTTTCATATAAGTGACTGAGATAAAACTGTGTTTTAACTTTTAAAATGAGAAAATTTGATTGGAAGTCCCTGAGAGAGTGGGAATGTGGAACATGAGCTGTTAATTCATGCACTTTTTCTGACTGTAACCACAAATTAAGGCCGACAGAAGTACCCTTACACGACAGAACGTAAGTACTTTCCAATCGTGTCACTTAGTCAAACAAGGATCTCAGAAGAATCGGTTATTTACATTTTGCTGCAAGGAAAAAAATATAAATCAGCTCGGGTGTGACATCATACATGTTAAATTAAGAGTCCAATACAATTTTAAAGAATAGATACTGAACCCCGTGGAAACCTAGGATTAGCATAGAAACACTGATGAAACTTTAACTACAGTGGCAGTCACTACGATGTCCTTCTTTGTGTTCTGCAGGTCAATGACAAAAGATCCAAGTTCTCTCACCACGGGACTTAACTTTTAAAAGGCTTTTCGCCAGAATTTAATTAACATTCCCACTGGGCCTTGTAGTACTAAAAAGAGCACGTCATGCCCTTCCTAACCTAGATCATTAAACAAGCTGTCTCAAAGAACTAGACAACTGTATTTTCATTGAAGACGTTACACAACTATAATCCTTGCAAACTGCCAACAAGAGTTTACACTGAACCTATATTTTGTGGGTTTATTGAACAATTCATGATTAAGGGACATATCTATACACACAGACTGGTACATTTTGCACAGCCAAATTAACAACATTTTAGTTGATATAGAATAGTTGGGAAAAAGTTTCAGTGAAGAAACAGATTTAGTGGCAATATTCATTATCATATTATATTTGTATGGCAGAATATGTCGGGGGAGGGTCACAAATAAAACTAAATAGCATGAGATGACTGACTATAACAAGGACCTGATTTTCTGGAATGCTAAGTGTCCACAAGACCCATTCATTTCAGTATTTTGACCACTTCTGAAAACCAAGGCCAGATTCTCTGAATTGTTACTATTTTACACTCTCCTCACAGATATAATTACATTTCATCTCAACAAATAGGGACACTATATAGTTTTACAGTCCATATTTCAGCAAGTCATCCAGAAAGGATGTTTGGATATTTTAATATTTCCAATGCAAGGCTGACAATAGGACCCTGGAGCAAATAAATGATAACTCTGACACTACTTTATTACAATACACAATTTGTTTCAGAGTGTTCCAAGTCCAGGCTTTCCCAGATTCTCAGGATTCCTCTCTCCATAAATGTAAGCAATTTTTCCTCTGAGGTCTTTAAATATTATGATTAACTACCACACAATACACAAAAATACTTGTAAAAAGGATGACTTTCTGCCCTTGCGATTAATGTACTCGGTGGCTAGGTGGTCTGGGACCAGAATTGGAATATGCGTGCCATCTATCACTCCTCCGCAGTTAGGGAAGCCCATTTACGCAAAGCCATCTACAATGTCACACACATTGCCCAGAGTCATGGTCTTTCAGAGAAGGATGAGATTAATGGCCCTGCACACTTCTGTCAACTGGAGTCCAAAGGCAGACTTTCCCACTCTGAACTGATAAGTGACTGATCGGTAACAGTCTGGAGTAGCCAGCTTCCACAGTGCAATCGCCACACCCTTCTCCAACGGCAGGGCAGCTCTCATTTTGGTGTCCTTAGGCCACAGGGCTGTGGTGAGCTCATCGCACAGTCACATGAACGTGGCTTTCCTCATCCGAAAGTTCTGCAGCCACTGCTTGTCATCCCAGATGTGCATCACGAGCTGATATCACCACTCAGGGCTTGTTTCCCGAGCCCAAAGGTGGCATTCCACTGTGGTCAGCACCTCCATGAACGCCACAAGCAATCTTGTGTCGTAGCTACTACGCATGGAGAGATGAATGTTGCACTCCTCTTGCCTTTGTAGTTTAAGGAATAACTTCACTGCCACTTGTGATGTGTTGGTTACAGCAAGCAGCATACTGGTCAACAGTTTGGGATCCATTCCTGCAGCCTGAAGAGGCAGCGCGCACAGTACACAAACCATTGAAAGATGGTGCCAAATGTGGACAGAAGCACAGGGATTGCTGGGAGGTGAAGTAATGCATCACAGGTCATTAGCACTGGACCCAGGATGCCCCATGAACCCATCCACCTTCCCACAAGTCTTAGCGACAGAAGAGAAAGAGATGCCTGGGGGATAGCTGCCAAGAGTGCACCGCTCTGAATACCACTGCAAGTGCCACAAGTGTGAACACACTATTGTGCAGGCAGCTGACAGTGTGAACACACAATAGCCACTTCCCTTCAGCACTCTCTGAGCGGTGCTGTAACTGCCAGCGCTGTAACTCTGCAAGTGTAGACATGCCCTGAGTGCTTCGAGATTGGAAACTGACTGCACTGAAGTCCTAGAACCTGATCCTCTGACAGAGACCGGAACCTTGTGCATAGGATTTTTCTTCTTAGCTAGAGATATCAGGTACCAACACTAGCTTTTTTACCACGATTCTTTAGATGGGTCTGATCTGAGAGGCTCTGAAGTCATAGCTTCTTGAATAAACAAGGCTTTCATCCAGTTCTGGCACTCCTTGCACACCCTTGGGGTGAACATGCTGCAGACAGAGGACCCTGAAGGAGGATAATGTTCTCAGAGGCATATCAAACACTGTATATGGGCATCCAACAACAGAAAGACCATCGGGAAAAAAAAAGGCACACCTTTAGAAGCCAGGTCTCAACTTTTAGATCTGCCATGGAACCCGAAGCAGGAACAAGACTTACTATCTATCCAAAGAATACAAACTTTTCCTTAAACTAAGTTTACCACTAAAACTACAATAAACTAGAGCATTAAATTCTTCTTGAGAGGAACCAGGTCCAATGGAAGCGGAGAGGTTCATGTCTCTCTCTGCTAAGGCTGGAAGGAACTGAGGCAGCAAAGGGTGCTACACCCCCCTTTACAGCCTGACTTCACCACAGAATGTTCAGAGGCACAGAAGAGAGAAGCAAGAGGGCATGTCGACTCTTACCATATGCCCATGAGTGGACACTTGAAGGACTAACAGTTGGGCAGGCTCTCTCACCCACCCCACCAAACACAAACACATAGAATGATGTGTTTGGTTGCGATTTTTGAATACTGTTCTACTATAGCTCCTAATGAACCACCTACTACAGGATAGGTTAGAACTGCTGTGGATAGAGCCATCAATATTAAACACTGCTGACAATGACCTGAAAAAGAGCTGTGTAAACTCAAAAGCTTGTCTCTCTCACCAACAGAAGCTGATCCAATCGTTTTACCTCACCCATCTTGTCTGTTCAAAGCTAGCCACTCCTCTACCTCAAACAGTATCAAAGTTAAGACATTCTTTAACTTAGCTAGGCCCATCCACATCACTCCTATTGCATTAAAATAGTTAAGTAGAAGTTTCAACACAGTTTTTGAACATAGCTCCATTGCTAGCTTAAAGCCCTTTCCAACGTGTATATTCTCCAGATCAGAAACAAACTGCTTTTAGAATTTAAGTTAGAAAAACTCAGTGTGTGTGTTTTTGCTAGTTACTGCATAGTATCTGTATTTAAATGCTAATTAATAGCTTTTGAAACAAACATTCCACTAAGATGGATGACCACGGTTCATACTTTATGCTTTTGGCTTATTCTGTTTGGCTACAGAATGAAGAACACCAGTGCCTTGCTTTGCCTGGGGAAAGCCTTTTTGACAGTCAGAGAGCTGGAAACTTTCTTTTTTAAATCATAATAGATTCTGTGGGTAGAAGACCTCTTATAATACAGATCAAGCAGATGACATTGATTGAGTACTAATTGCCTAGGATACCATGATAAACATGCACACACACTCATTCTCCTTAGCAAATGATGTTTTTTCAATAGATTATTCTCTATGGGTGACTGAAAAGCGCCTTCCTTAATTAATGCCAAGAAATTTAAATATAAGCTGTCATTTTAGGCAAGGAGCTTAGCTTTCATTTATAAGAAAAACTGTTTGTATTAGGCCTACTATGATTTTATAGGTAGTAATAAAGGAACGTGCACTTGTGAAAAGGCTAGATATTTCTTCATGTTAATCAGTAATGATCTAATATTCCAGGATTGACCATTTCTCCAACAGCATGTATACAGAACAAAAAAGTTTAGCTCTTCATTTATTAACATAAAGAAGAAACAGATTACATCTAGTTCAGTCTTCATTCTCCAACAGATGCTTTCAAAGCATCTTCCTCCATTGGGTATTCTTCAGTTTATAAACAATGAAGCTTAATGTAAGGATTACTAGAAAAAGCTGCATCTCTTTATGGGGAATTCTTCTCCTCCTTAGCCCATTTTCCCAGTTAGTTTTCATTTTCTTGAAAACAAGGCCGTCCTTAGGCATACACAGCATACATGGCTGCATGGGGCACCTGAAAATTTGGGGCACCATTTCCCCCGCTGGCCATGGCTGGAATACTCTCTTCTCTGGCCCCTCCCCGACCCCAACCCTGAACCCACCCTCACTCGCTCCTCAGCTGGCTGTCTGAGGGCTCCAGCCTCTGGCTCTGCCGCCCCAGCCCCAGGGAGCCCAGAGAGGTGTGGCTGGTCACTGGCGGCGCAGCAGCCTGGCCCACTGCCGCCTGGAGCGGAGTCCCTCACTGGATCCTGCCTGCCTACACTGCTCAGTCTCCAGCGCGGGCTGGGGACAAGACAGGAGGAGCGAAACTTCCATGTGAGTCAGCAGTGGGGTGGACCAAGCGGGGGAGGGAGGGAGGGAGAGGGGACTTAACACACACACAGGCTCTCTCACACACATACATTTTGCCTCTCACAAGTCACAGTCCCCCAATACAGATGGGGGGGTGTGAGAGAGATACACAGTCTCATGCCCCCCCAACACACACTGTCCCACAGTCCTGCAACACACAGTCACACACACACAGGCTCTCTCTCACACACGCACAAGTATTGTTGTTATTACTGCTTGGTACTTCCTGTCAAAATGCTCATGGTGAGCCAGGAGCGGCTAGCGGCTGCAGGAGGGCCGCGGGCTCTGGCAAGATGCAGCTCCCATGTGGCAGCGCAAAGCCTGCCTTGAGCCATTGCTGCATCATCTGCTCCATACAACGTTGTGTATGTGTCAGCAATGGGGGGAGTTCTGTGGGTGGAGGTGGGAGTGGAGGTGGGAGTGGCTGTGCCCCCTTGACACTGGGTGGAGGTGGGAGTGGCTGTGCCCCCTTGACACTGGGGTCAGTGACGCTGTCTGGAAACCACCTTCAATGGAACATAAGGACACCAGTTTAATAATACTGCACAGGGCCCCCTAGATCCTAAGAACTTGCTTGGAAATATGAGTTTGCCAGGTTATACACCAACTATTTGTGGAGATCCTTCTGTAAGGTCTAGAAGCAGAAAGTTGAATGCACTGCAGCAATGAATTATCCCATTAAAAAACAGTAAGGAATGAGGAAGACTAGGAGCAAGAAGTCCAACTAATATGTAGGGCAAACCATGCAGTATAAGAAAAGTACTGAACAATGAAAAACAGAAGTCTGCAGTGAGTGACAACACCGATGCTTCAAGTGATGATATAACCTTTTTAAATGTGATTGCAAAATGGGAGAGGAAAACAAGATAATTAACTAGATAAATACAAGCATATTTTATCCAAAAATTGCATAAACTTTTGTAAAATTTTAAGTAAAGTTTACAGAAAAGTAAGATGCCCTATAGTGTTTAATTTCATTTCATCTTCATTTTTCTACTTGTGGAGTAATCCTCTTTTCTTCCAGGTGAAGTGCTACTCCATCAGGCTTGGAAAACTGCTGAGAGGTAGCACATGAGGCTCCTCTTGCAGTATTTCTTCCCTGGCAGCCTGCTCTACAGCAACCTCTGGCAGTACACTTAAAGAATTACAAACATCTCTCCAAAATCCTTTGCCTCCAGGCTCCTCAGAACTCTGCTTTTTTCAGGCAGGCTTTCTAACTTTCTCCTTCCCTGCTGAGCTTGCCCTGTACCTGGTAGGGAGAGTGTCTGCCCCTGAGAACAGCAGAGTTTCAAAGGGCCAAGCTCCCACCCTTGGTTCTCTGCACTGGGAAACCCCATTCCAACTCTGCTTCTAACATCTAATAGGCAGCTTTGCAAGAGATCACTAGCTTCCAGGCCTATTTTGAGGCACAATGCTGCTTTTTTCACCATTTAATCCCAGCACCATAGCAGCCAGCACAAGTTAGGCCAGTCGGGGGGGGGGGGGGGGGGGAATGAGCAGGAATCATAGGGAGAAACCAACACAATCATTCTCCTAAATTGCAACAGTAATAGGCTCCTACTGTCCCCATCAATCTAGAGCAGTGACCTAGAAACTGTACCTGCCTCATTTCCCACAACATTCATCTTCCAATTTGGCTTGAAGATTCCCTGGACTCCGCCAGTATGTATTTGCCTAGAGAAAGCCTCACTTCAGTTCTCAAGCCTCCAGCGATACAAAATCTTAATCTTTTTGAATTAGGAGTATTTGCAGGTTCCTCCCCCTCTCCTTGCGAACTCCTGCAAGGGTTTTTTTTTAGCTAAAGCCGCCATCACTTTACATGATGTGATCACACATGGTATCAGTTCACAAGTGGTATCCATCATTGGGTCCCCCCTTTTGCTCTCAGAAGAAGAAACTCCTTAGATACTGCATGATATACAAAGAACAAGCTTATGAAGATAGCATTAGGCTCTCTCTGCATGGCTGTTTATGAAATGCTTAGTGACTTTGGTAGCTAGTAGACAAGAGGGCACCCACATTACTGCTATCTGGATAATCTGCTGGTGACGCTGCAGTCGTTGAGGTAACAACTCACATGTTTGCCAACTCCTCCAGCCCTTGTATCATTATGGATTCAAAGTGAACTTGCAGAAGAGCAGCCTAACTCTAGAGAAACTCCAACACCGGGGAACATTTTTAAAAAACTTCAGACTATATATTGTTACCCAAACAAAAATTCAAAAAAAAAACCTCAAGTCATAACCAATATTTCCCTTGCACTCCCACAGCTTTTAGCACAACACCTCATAGGCATTACGGAAGCTTGTGTGAAAATAGTTCACTTTTCCTTTGGCGATCATTTCCTAGAAGTTCTCCAAGTCTGATATTCACACAAAAGAGAAAGGTAAAATTAGTTTTCATACCTGTCATTTTGAGTTCTCCGAGTGAGAGCCTGCTCCTAAGTCAGTCCCCACTCTGTGCTGGGTACTTCCAGTAACTCTTTTAATAATCTAGTTTCATAGGGTTGGTGAATATCACATTTTCTGCCCAGAGGAAATGAATTGCAAACTTAAACTGTCTAATACACCATTTTGATTGCAAAAAGTATTCCAGCCAGACGTTTTAGAGTTTTTTTTTTAAAACACTCCGTTTTCACTGCTTTGACAGAATGGTGGGGAGAAAATTGCATCTGCAGTTCCACAAAACACTATCAGAGGGCACTGTAAAGAAGCCTGCAAGGAAAAAAAGCTGGTTTTGTATATCTGGATGTGCAACAACAGTACTCTGACTTCTATAGAAATCTTTAACAGATCCAAGCACTTGTATAGCTCCATTTGTAACAACAGCAGTTCAAAGTGAATTTTCATCTTAGTAAATTAATCATTTAGTAATGGAATTTATTAAGATGAAAATTCACTTTGAACCTCTATTATTACAAATGGAGCTTTATAAAATGCGTGTGAGAGAGAGAAACGAAAGCACTAAACAAAAACTTAGTATAAGAAGTTTGAGACTAACATTATTCACAAGCAAAAACTAGTTTGTAAGTGCACTAAAACATCTAAAGCTTGGTCACCATTCTGTTCAGAAGAGGTGCAAGTTTGGAACGATACAAATGGCAGGCCAATCCTGCAGAGAAATGACAGATGTGGAAGGGAAGTATGCCAAATTCCATCTACATTATAGCCTGTTAAAGCAGCACTATACAGTCCTTTTGGAGATCATTTTCTCATAATTTTAATTCACAAAGATGGGTGACATACAAGTCAAAACACCCATTTTTAGCAGTGCATTACAGTCTTGTTTTCAGTTAACAAGAACTAATTTTTAAGGTACAATTATACTGTAGTCTGAAAAGGACTACAAAATGACCTTATGGGTTTCTATCTTTGTCTCATTAACATCCATATTATAGAGTCAGAATTTAAGGCCAGAAGGGGCCATCGGATCATCTAGGTCAGGGTTTCTCAACCCGTGGGTCGGGATCCAAAATTGTGTTGCCAGAATGTTTCAAAGGGTTGCTTGACAGCTCCTGTCCCATGGGGCTGGCTGGGCTCACCTCCCTGCTCCAGGCACTGCAACCTCTGGGGTCCGAGCACCACTCAGGTTTGGCCCAGCCATCATTATGACAAGAGTCCAGGTAGGCCAAATTTGAGTGAGTGGCACTACAACCCCATGAGTCGGGTCACAAGCCCCTCACACAAATTTGGTTCAGTCAAGGGAACAGGGCCAAATCTGAGCAGCAGTGCAATCCCAGAGGTTGCAATGCTTGGAGTGGAGAGCAAAGCCCCAGCCAAATCCACAGCACAGAAGCTGCCTCTGTGGGGCGAGTGCTGGGCAGGACCCAACCCCTGTCCCTGCCCCAGGAGCCATGACACCATTGAAACCACCCCAGGGCCTCCACCTCCAGACTTTTCACTGAATAACGATAGGCCATAAACAGTTACAAATGGGTGCTCAAAAAGGTTGAGAACCACTGATCTAGTCTGACCTCGACTATATCACAGGCCACCAACATCATCCAGCACCCCTACACTAAACCCAACAACCAAAATTAGAGCTAAGTATTACAGACCACAGGAGACTAGACTATTATGTAACACAGGCAGAGAACAGGAGGGACCGAGGCGTACCAGGGCCTGACGCAAATGAAATCGCAGGGAAATGATTGAGATATACCGAGATAATCCTGGCAAATTACTTACACCCACACGCTGCAGAGGAAGGCAAAAAAAACTATAAGGTCACTATTCAGGAGCAGTGATTACTAAGGCCCTTAATTAAGGGAAAAATCACTAGCAAGTTTGAGGGTTTTTGTAACAATTCATAAAAACATAATGATGGACTTTGAGTAAGCCCTTTGAAAACCCATGTTTAAAAGAAGATAAAGAAAATATTGCTTGCAATGTTGTTGTAGCTATGTTGGTCCCAGGGTATGAGAAGGAGAAGGTGGGTGAGGAATTATCTTTTAATGAAGTTTTCAAGCTCCACGAAGCTCTTCCTCAGGTCCTGAAGAACTCAAATGCTTGCCTCTTACTAACAGAAGTTAATCCAATAAAAGATACTACCTCATCCTCCTTGTCTCCCTCAAAGAAAATACAGTATTCACATTTGGGGTCAGAGTCCCCTTACCCTGGCTCGCCCAAAGAAAGGATATAAACAAACACACGCATATTAAATTATGACACTGAAATATAAAGATAAAGAATTGCTAAATGATAAGATTAAGAGTTTTATTAGCTGTACCTTAATTTATGATTATGGCTATTGAATGAGTTTAGGCGATTTAACAGTTAGGCCTAGGCCTTGCTGGCATGACAGTGGTTTTGCCAACTCTTGTCCTCTTATATAATTTGCTTTAAATCAACATAAGAACAGCCATACTGGGTCAGACTAAAGGTCCATCTAGCCAAGTATCCTGTCTTCCAATAGTGGTCAATGCCAGGTGCCCCAGAGGGAATGAACAGAACAGGTAATCATCAAATGATCCATCCCGTTGTCCATTCCCATCTTCTGGCAAACAGAGGCAAGGGACACCATCCCTGTCCATCCTGGCTAATAGCCATTGAGATGGACCTATCCTCCATGAACTTATCTAGTTCTTATTTGAACCCTGTTGTAATCATGGACTTCACAACATCCTTCGTCAAGGAGTTCCACAGCACTCATTTGTAAATGATATTGCTGACTGGGCAAAGGTAACAATTTGTCCTGGAAAATTTTAGATGAAAGGTACACAAACCTGTAATGACAAAAAGTCCCCCTCTCCTGGGAAAACTGAGGACACGGGTGATACAGAAACAGAATGACATGTAAATTGTATAAACAGCAGATGGGTAAATTGAGGCTTGTGTATGTATACTGTATGGGTTACATAAAACATATGTAAAATGCTTAATGCTGATTGGAAAAAAGTTAATTAATATGTTCTGTGTAAATGTATAAAAAGATCAAAGTGAGGCTTACACTGGAGAAAAACCAGACCAGAAACTGAAGGAATGGACAAAAGGACAAGGGATCAGAGGCAGCAGCGATCATCATGAAGTACGGGAGAACTCCTCAGTGCCCCGGAATGCAGAAATTTGGGCCTCCTATCTATTCCATCTTTTTCTGCTTATTGTCTAGCATAAATATATGTCCAGAAACAAAAATGTGACAATAATTCTTTCTGCAACTGTATAAATAAAGGTGGAAATTTATTAAGCCTAACTTGGATTGAATTATGACTCAGTTTCTCACCTTATACACCATCACCACTGCCAATCTGACCTGGGGAAAATTCCTTGCTGACCCCACATTTCGTGATCATGTTTTATGTTTACTTAGTTTATAGTAATGAGCTTTTTCAGACAGCACTGTAAACGCAACTTGCAATCTGAGAACTTAAAACATGTTAAAGTATGGAAATAAATTTATGGTATCCAAACAACCTGAATTCTGCCCCACATTGACACTATGCAATAATGTATGATAATATTTTGTTGATTGGGTTCCAGTTTAGCATTGACTATTTTTAAACAGATTTTTTTCTTCTTCCCCATCCTTGCTCCATTACTACAAGCAGAGCTGAATTAACTCTCCTCTGGGCCCAGGATTATTAGATTTTGTGAGGACTCTGTATACAACTCTTTTACCTAATTTAAAACAAAATGATCACAATTATGGCATCAAGGCTATTAATGTTATAGTAAACTTGCCTCTTCATTAACAAAGCCATTCTGTGGTTACATTTCAGTCTTAAAATATGTAGAATATAGTTAAGTTAATTAAAAATAACCTACTTCTTACCTTAGAACAGCTGCTATCTCATTTTTTTTTTGCTGGGCAGGGCTCAGGCTAGAAGATACCATCAGAGATGCTTAGTTTTACAGTTCTCAAACTGTGGTCTGAGTCTCCAGAAATAACATGCTTGTTAACAGCAAAAAAAGTTTTTTAAATAAATAAATAAATAATATAGAGGTGAGATATAACAGACCGCAACCCTATTGTCCCTCTGCAAATCTGTGTACACAGAGTCAATCCCTTACCTCTCCCTAAAAGTTCAAAATTTCAAAAGTTCAATGAATAGAAGATTGTTAAGGGCGGAACAGATCTGGACAAGGAGAAGAAGTCTGGAGATAAATGTGAGACGGGAGGATCAGGCAGTAGAAACAAAAGTGAAACTATTTGAGCAGCATATTTCAGAAGTCTTGAGGTCTTTCTGAGTGTAGCCTTCATTGATTTGACATGCACCATACTATTCTCTCACTAGAAGGGAAAACCTACAATGGTAGTAGGCCATAAGAGACCCAGTTTGGGAATATTTTAATGAAGTTACTCTACCTGTGGGTAAGACAAGCATGTGTGCAAAATGCAAACAGTACAAAAAGAAATGCAAAGCCTGGTTGCCCGGAACAAAACAACATCATGAGAAGTGTTTCTTCTTAGGAGGAAGCTGCACTGAAGATGATGAAAGGAACATGCCTGAACATGCAGGATCTTCAGGTTGGTAAACTTTTTTATTTCATACTTCTTTTCTTAAGGACTACCTGTCTTCCTTCTGGACTATTATTGAATTCTCATGTTTGAGCAAAAAATACAGTTGTTACTCTATGGCACTATCATTTCAGATGCAGTTGTGATAGAAAATAAAGAGCCGAAATAGGCAGATCTTCCTTTTACAATTTCATCTTTAAAGTAGTACTGAGTGCCAGTGAATGCAATGAGTAATACTAAATAAGCAGTGTGTTAATAATAATTAAATAACTGCACTGACTTATTTTGCTTAGGAGAATCCATCCTCAACATACAGGATTTTAAAGACTATCCACCTTCAAGATCACCATCATTTTCTATAGTTTCAGGCTTATCTACCAATGATAGCGTTTCAGTCACATCATGTATGTCACATAGCCACAGTCACCTGTAGCAAAAAGAAAAAAAAAAATCTGCATCACCTAGAAATAAACATAGATAAACTTGTGATAAGAATCAGCAGACTACAAAAAGAGGTAATTGATGAAAAAATTGCCTGGTTTGTTTATGCAACAAACTCTCCTTTCCATATGACTGAGAACCCACACTTCATTAACATGGTTCAGTCATTAAGACCAGAATACAGTACACCCAACAGAGAGGATGTTGCAGGCAAATTGCTGGATAGATTGTTTGAAAGAGAAATGTGTGCAGAAGGTATAGAAGGTAAAATTGTTAACCTGAGTTTTGATGAGTGGAGCAATGTCCACAATGATCCTGTTGTATGTGCTTGTGTGACAACAGAAGAAGGGAATGGCTTCCTTATAGAAACAATTGATGCATTAGGTAATGCAAACACAACAGAATACTTACAAGAAGTAGCAGTAAAAGCTATAACAAACTGAGAAAAAATTCAAATGTCTATTACGCAGCTTGGCCACAGACAATGATGCAAATGTATACAAGATGAGAAGAAATTATTTAGAAGAGAGTCCCAAGCTAATAATGTATAGCTGAAGTGCTCCTTTGATGCACCTCCTAGCCAAAGACTTCAGTGTTCCAGAAATAAAGGCTAATGTTGTTGAAATTGCAAAATACTTCCGTAACAACCACTTTGCAGCAGCTGCTCTGAAAAGAGTGGGAGGAACCAAGCTAACTCTCCCACAAGACATGTGATGGCACTCAGGCAGCAGCAGCGGCACAGGAGTCAGCGAACAGAGCTGCTAACAGGGGAGTTTCAGTGGGAGTGCTGTTGGAGGAGCAGGTTTTTGTAGTTTGTGGATTGTATTGTGGAGTTTGTGTGTGAGTGAGTGTGTGTGCAGGCTGCTAGGGGCTGTGTGCTGGGAGCGAGTCTGAGCCCTGAGTTGGGGGCGGGGCTTACCTGATTAAGGGTCCTATACAAGGAGCCAGGCACTCAGGCAGCGGCACAGGAGCCAGCGAACAGATCTGCTAACAGGGGAGTTTCAGTGGGAGTTTCCAGGGGGAGGTTACAGGGGAGACCAAGGCAGAGAAACCAGGAAGCCAGACAAGGGAAGAGGCAGGGGTCTGCCAGCAGCCCAGCGCTTGTTGGTGGCCTGCGGTGCGGTGTGAGGCGTGGATTGCCAGGAAAAGAGTTGGAAGGGTATGATGGAGGCAGAGGCAGCAGGTACAGACGCACTGAGGATGACCGGATGCGGTAGCTGTGGCATGTACATGGTCCTGGAGGGGGCACCTGACAGGAGTTTCGTCTGCATGAAGTGCCGCCTGATAGAGCTGCTGGAGGAAAAGATAAGAGGACTGGAGATGCAGGTGGAAACTCTGGCTGAGTTTAGAAGGGGATTTGAGCAGATGATGGAACACAGACATGATGAGGCACAGGGGATAAGCTCAGACGAGCGGATAGAAGCAGGACCAAAGAACTCTGAGGAGGAGCTGCTGGGTGAGGAGAGTGGACGGTGGAAGCATGTGACTAGGAGAACCAGGCAGAGGAAAAGACGGGCCAGTGATGGAGAAATAGAACTCAGGAACAGGTTTGCTGAGTTGGAAAATGAAGATGGAGCACAGCAGGCTGCTGAAGGAGAGAGGGCAAGGAAAAAGAGACGAGCAGCTAGTCCTGCAGAAGGAGGGGTGGAGTCAATGGAGGCGACACCAAGTATGAGCCCTAAGAGGGCGAATACAAATCGAGAGGAATTGCGGCCAGCTGGTATGGGGGATAGACCGGTGAATCACACTGTCGCCAGGAAAAGGCAAGTCTACATGACTGGAGACTCTATACTGAGAAGAATAGACAGGCCTGTAACTAGACCTGATCGGGAGAACAGAAGGGTGTGCTGTCTGCCAGGGGCTAAGATACAGGATGTGGACTTGAGGCTGAATAGGATCCTAGCGGGAGCGGGAAAGAATCCGTTGATTGTCCTTCATGTGGGAACGAATGATACAGCTAGTTACTCGCTGGACTGTATCAAGGAGGACTATGCCAGACTGGGGAAGACGCTCAAAGAAATCGAGGCTCAGGTGATCTTCAGTGGGATTCTGCCGGTTCCTAGAGCAGGGCGACGAAGGAGAGACAAGATTATGGCGATCAACAGATGGCTCAGGCATTGGTGTTATAAGGAGGGCTTTGGGATGTACGGTCATTGGGAAGCGTTTACGGATAGACGACTGTTCGCTCAGGATGGACTTCATCTAAGTAAGGAGGGAAATAAAATTCTAGGATGGAGGCTCGCCGACCTCATCAAGAGAGCTTTAAACTAGGAAGTTGGGGGAGATGGTTGGGAGATGTTCAGGAGATCTCCACGCCGGAATATAACCTGGAGAGGGAAGTAAACAAAGTGAGAGGGGATACCCTTGCGGACCAAAGAATTGATCCAAGGAGAAATAGTGGAGTAGAAACCAGAGTAATGGGTGATGCTGGTGGTAGAAGGTCTGTACACGACGGGGGAAAGAATGTCACTGATGCCAAACGCCAAAAATTAAAATGTCTGTACACTAATGCGAGGAGCCTAGGTAACAAGATGGAGGAACTGGAGCTACTGGTGCAGGAAATGAAACTGGATATTATAAGGATAACCGAAACCTGGTGGAATAGTACTCATGACTGGAGTACAGGTATTGAAGGCTATGTGCTGTTTAGAAAAGACAGGAAGAAAGGCAAAGGTGGTGGAGTAGCCTTGTATATCAATGATGAGATTAACTGTAATGAAATAAGAAGCGATGGAATGGATAAGACAGAGTCTGTCTGGGCAAAAATCACACTGGGTAAAAAAGCAACTAGAGCTTCCCCTGAGATAGTGCTTGGGGTGTGCTATAGACCACCGGGATCTGATTGGGATATGGATAGAGACCTCTTTAATGTCTTTAATGAAGTAAACACAAAGGGGAAATGTGTGATTATGGGAGACTTCAACTTCCCGGATATAGACTGGAGGACGAGTGCTTGCAAGAATAATAGGGGTCAGATTTTTCTGGATGTGATAGCGGATGGGTTTCTTCATCAAGTAGTTGAAGTACCTACGAGAGGGGATGCCATTTTAGATTTGGTTTTGGTGAGCAGTGAGGACCTCGTAGAAGAAATGGTGGTAGGGGATAACCTTGGTTCGAGTGATCATGAGCTGATTCAGTTCAAACTAGATGGAAGGATAAACAAATGTAGATCTGGGATTAGGGTTTTCGACTTCTCGAGGGCTAATTTTAAAGAGTTAAGGAAATTAGTTAAAGAAGTGAATTGGAAGGAGGAACTTGTGGATTTAAATGCGGAGGAGGCCTGGAATTACTTTAAGTCGCAGCTGCGGAAATTGTCGGAAGCCTGCATCCCAAGAAAGGGGAAAAAAACCATGGGCGGGAGTTGTAGGCCAAGCTGGATGAGCAAGCAACTCAGAGAGGGGATTAGAAAAAAGCAGAAAGCTTACAGGGAGTGGAAGAAAGGCAGGATTAGCAAGGGAAGCTACCTTGGTGAGGTCAGAACATGTAGGGATAAAGTGAGGAAGGCTAAAAGCCGCATTGAACTGGACCTTGCAAAGGGAATCAAAACCAATAGTAAAAGGTTCTACAGCCACATAAATAAGAAGAAAACAAAGAAAGAAGAAGTGGGGCCGCTATACACTGAGGATGGAATGGAGGTTAAGGATAACCTAGGCATGGCCCAATATCTAAATAAGTACTTTGCCTCAGTTTTTAATAAGACTAGTGAGGAGTTTAGCGATGATGGAGGGATGATAAACGGGAATGTGGATATGGAGGTGGATATTACCGCAACTGAGGTAGAGGCCAAACTTGAACAGCTTAATGGGACAAAATCGGAAGGCCCGGACAATCTCCATCCGAGGATATTAAAGGAACTGGTGCGTGACATTGCGAGCCCGTTAGCGAGAATTTTTAAGCAATCGATAAACTCGGGGGTTGTGCCATACGACTGGAGGATTGCTAACGCAGTTCCTATTTTTAAGAAAGGGAATAAAAGTGATCCGGGTTAATTATAGGCCTGTTAGCTTGACGTCTGTAGTATGTAAGGTCTTGGAAAAAATTTTAAGGAAGAAAGTAGTTAAGGACATAGAGGTCAATGGTAATTGGGACGAATTGCAACATGGATTTACTAAAGGTAGATCATGCCAAACCAATCTGATCTCCTTCTTTGAGAAGGTGACGGATTACTTAGATAAAGGAAATGCGGTAGATGTAATTTACCTAGATTTCAGTAAGGCGTTTGACACGGTTCCACATGGGGAACTGCTAGTTAAATTGGAAAAGATGGGGATGAATATGAAAGTTGTAAGGTGGATAAGGAACTGATTAAAGGGGACACTCCAGCGGGTCGTATTGAAGGGTGAACTGTCAGGCTGGAAGGAGGTCACTAGTGGAGTCCCTCAAGGATCGGTTTTGGGACTGATCTTATTTAACCTTTTTATTACTGACCTTGGCACAAAGAGCGGGAATGTGCTAATAAAGTTTGCGGATGACACAAAGCTGGGGGGTATTGCTAACACGGATAAGGACAGGGATACTATTCAGGAAGATCTGGACCACCTTGTAAACTGGAGTAATAGTAATAGGATGAAATACAATAGTGAAAAGTGCAAGGTCATGCACTTAGGGATTAATAATAAGAATTTTAGATTTACGTTGGGGACGCATCAGTTGGAAGCGACAGAGGAGGAGAAGGACCTTGGGGTATTGGTTGATAACAGGATGACTATGAGCCGCCAATGTGATACGGCTGTTAAAAAAGCAAATGCGATTTTAGGATGCATCAGGCGAGGTATTTCCAGCAAGGATAAGGAGGTGTTAGTACCATTATATAAGGCGCTGGTGAGACCCCATCTGGAATATTGTGTGCAGTTCTGGTGTCCCATGTTCAAGAAGGATGAATTCAAACTGGAACAGGTCCAGAGACGGGCTACTAGGATGATCCGAGGAATGGAAAACCTGCCTTATGAAAGCAGACTCAAAGAGCTTGGCTTGTTTAGCCTGGCCAAAAGAAGGCTGAGGGGGGATATGCTTGCTCTATATAAATATGTCAGGGGGGTTAACGTTAGGGAGGGAGAAGAATTATTTAAGTTTAGTACTAATGTAGGCACGAGGACGAATGGGTACAAACTGGATATAAGGAAGTTTAGACTTGAAATTAGACGAAGGTTTCTAACCATTAGGTGAGTGAAGTTCTGGAACAGCCTTCCAAGGGGAGTAGTGGGGGCAAAAGACTTTTCTGGCTTTAAGACTAAGCTGGATAACTATATGGAGGGGATGTTATGATAGGATAGTTTAATTTGGGCAATTGATCTTGGATTATCACCAGATAAGTCTGCTCAATGGTCTGTGGGGAGATGTTGGATGGGATGGGAACTGAGTTACTGCAGAGAATTCCTTCTTGGGTGCTGGCTGGTGAGTCTTGCCCACATGCTCAGGGTTTAGCTGATCGCCATATTTGGGGTCGGGAAGGAATTTTCCTCCAGGGCGGATTGGCAAGGGCCCTGGAGGTTTTTCGCCTTCCCCTGCAGCGTGGGGCATGGGTCGCTTGCTGGTGGATTCTCTGCAGCTTGAGGTCTTCAAACCAATTTTGAGGATTTCAATAACTCAGTCCTGGGTTAGGGGTTGTTGTAAAAGTGGATGGGTAGGGTTCTGTGGCCTGCCTTGTGCAGGAGATCAGACTAGATGATCATATTGGTCCCTTCTGACCTATGAGTCTATGAGTAGTGGACTGTTCTGAGCACTATATCAAGAACTGGCCTAATCAGATGACAGTTTGTGAACAAAATCGTGAAAAAATAGATGGCACCATCACAGCCAAAGTTCTCAACATTGGACTTAATAGAAATGTTGAACACATATTGAGTACCCTGAAACCTATTTCTCTAGCTTTGAACAAAATGCAAGGAAATAGCACTGAAGTTTGGAAGGAACTGAGTGAGATCTTAAAAAAGAGAGAGAAATATGCAGTGATAGAGTTAAATTACAAGCATTAAAAAGAACAAATGGGACAAGCTCTATCTCAAGCTCATTTTCATGCAAATATTATCAATACTTGGTACCAGGGTCAAACCTTAACTGCTGAAGAAGAGGATTTGGCTATGACACGAACATCCAGCAATCATCCCTCCACAATGCCAACTATAATAAACTTCAGAGCTAAGGGTGAACCATTCGAGAAATATATGTTTGCTGATGATGCTTTAAAGAAAGTCACATCAGTGAAATGGTGGAAGTCACTTAAGCACTTGGATTCAGAGACTGTTTTAAGTGATAATATCATTTTTAACAGCAATCAGTAGCTTCTTCTGACAGCATAAAAAGAATATTTTCTTCCTTTGGACTAATTCATTCCAAACTGAGAAATTGTTTGGGACCTGAAAAAGCAGGAAAGCTTGTTTTTCTTTTCCAGATTATGAATAAATAGGAAAATGAAGGTGAAAATGACTGAGTTAGCTACAGAAGCCAATATTTAAAGCTTCTTATGTTGACCTGGCTAACATAGTCAATTTAATTTTGGGGTTTTTTTTAAATTTCATTTAACTATTTTAGTTAAAAACAATTTAAAAAAAAACAAACCTGATTTTAAAAAACTTGAATGTTTAAATTCAAAAATTCATATGCTTTTTTTCTTAAAATATTATGTTTGCTCTTGAAGAAAAACATCCAGAATACATAACATTGTTGTTTTAGTTAAATAAAACAATTTAAATGTCTGTCTGTTGATGTCCTCCTCCTAATACAGCATGGAAAGACAATCATTAATATTTGGAGGATTTATCTGTTGAATTAGAGAGAGAGTTCACCTCCAAATAACTTCATAAATATCTGCTTCAACTACCTCTGATAAACGAAATAACCAAACAATCTTTCATTTTCTGATATAGCTGAAAAACTAATCTGAAAAGTTTTCAAAATAAATCATTGTTTAAAAATGTATAGTCTGTCCCTTCTATAAATGAAACCTACATCTATCTCTGAGTTATGAAGAATATGTATTAAGGTTATAACAACCAACAAGAATGCACTTTTATGTAGAAGTGTGTGATTAAATCAAGTCTTCCTAACTAGTGATTTAAATCAATTTTATTTGAATCAAATCCAACTGTTGCTGGGAGAGAGTTTGGGCGCAGGAAGGGGCTCCAGGCTGGGGCAGAGTATTCAGGAGCAGGAGAGGGTGAGGGGTGCAGGCTCTGGAAAGGAATTTAGGTGCAGGGGACTGGGGTATAGGAGGGGTGGAGGTACAGGCTCCAGCTGGGAGGCACTTACCACAGGCGGTTCCTGGCTGGTGGTACAGCAGGTCTCAGGCAGGCTGCCTGCTTGCCACAGCCCCACGCCACTACTGGAAGCACCCAGCTCCTGGCATATCACTGCCCACCCCTGTGGGGAGGGGGACAGCATGTCTCCATGTGCTGCCTGTGCCCACATGCACCTCACCTGCAGCTCCCATTGGCCGGGAGCGTGCAGAGCCTCCTCCCTCCCTCCCCCCCCCCCCGCACAGATACGCTGTGCCCTTCCCCCCAGAGGCAGGCAGTTACACGCCAGCAGCCGACTGCTTCCAGGAGTGGCATGGGGCTATGGCATGCAGACAGCCTGCCTGAGTCCTGCTGCAACACTGGACTTTTAGTGGCCCAGAGATCGTGATCGACTGACAAAGGCTCCAGGATCGACCAGTCGATCACAACTGATGGGGTGGTGGACCACTGAATTGTATATAATTATGGATTTATTTTTGCAGGGGCCCCTTATCCCGAAATCCTGGGCTGCAGCCCCTGCATTAATCCGGCCCGGATTACAAAGCACAGGTATGGTTGTTCAGGTGCCCTAGCAGCATTTCCAAACCTTTGATTGTCTTTTTTGTTTGTTTGTTTGTTTAAATAAGGTAATTCTGAATTTATTGAGTTTATAACTTTTGGTTTCGGGATAATTTCAACATCCTTATAACGTATTTTCTCTTAACCACAGACGTATTCTCAACCTAAATTCCATCTTAATGTAGGTGTTGTCTGGGAATTTCTTGTTTATATTAAAAATTTCATACACAAATCAAAACCCAAAGAGACTTACTATGTGAGAATGCTAATGAGCTGAAAATATAGCAACTAGGGCTGTCAAGCGATTAACAAAATTAATCGCAATTAATCGCACTATTAAACAATAATGGAATACTATTTATTTAAATATTTTGGGATGTTTTCTACATTTTCAAATATATAGATTTCTATTACAACACAGACTACAAAGTGTATAGTGCTCACTTTATATTTTTATTACAAATATTTGCACTGTAAAAAAGAAAAATAGTATTTTTCAATTCATCTCATACAAGTACTGTAGTGCAATCTCTTTATTATGAAAATTGAACTTACAAATGTAGAATTATGTACCAAAAAAACTGCATTGTTTTATTTTTCAATGTAAAACTTTAGAGCCTACACTTCCACTCAATCCTACTTCTTGTTCAACTAAGACAAACAAGTTTGTTTACATTTACGGGAAATGCTGCTACTTGCTTCTTATTTACAATCTCACCTGAAAGCGAGAACAGGCGTTTGCATGGGACTTTTGTAGCTGGCACTGCAAGGTATTTTTGTGCTAGATATGCTAAACATTCGTATGCCCCTTCATGCTGTGGGCACCATTCCAGAGGATATGCTTCCATACTGATGATGCTCGTTAAAAAATAATGCATTAATTAAATTTGAGATTGAACTCTTTGGGAGAGAACTGTGTCTTTGGCTCTGTTTTATCTGCATTCTGCCATATATTTCATGTTATAGCAGTCTTGGATGGTGACCCAACACGTTTGTTTTAAGAACACTTTCACAGCAGATTTGACAAAACGCAAAGAAGATACCAATGTGAGGTTCTAAAAATAGCTACAGCACTCAACCCAAGGTTTAAGAATCATAAGTGCCTTCCAAAATCTGAGAGGGACAAGGTGTGGAGCATGCTTTCAGAAGTCTTAAATGAGCAACAATGCAGAAACTATAGAACCCAAACCACCAAAAAAGAAAATCAGCCTTCTGCTAGTGGCATCTGACTCAGATGATGAAAAATGAACATGCATTGGCCTGCTCTGCTTTTGATCAGTATCAAGCAGAACCCATCATCAGCATGGACGCACGACCTACAGAATGGTGGTTGAAGATGACTCTTTAGCGCATCTGGCATGTAAATATCTTGTGACACCGACTATAACAGTGCCATGCAAACGTCGGTTCTGACTTTCAGGTGACATTGTAAACAAGAAGCGGGCAGCATGATCTCCTGCAAATTGTAACCAAGTTTCTTTGTCTGAATGATTGGCTGAACTGTAGGCCATAAAGTTTTACATTGAAAAATAAAACAATGCAGTTACTTTTTGTACATAATTCTACACTTGTAAAAGTTCAATTTTCATGATAAAGAGATTGCACTACAGTACTTGTATGAGGTGAATTGAAAAATACTATTTCTTTATCATTTTTACAGTGCAAATATTTGTAATAATAATAATAATAATAATATAAAGTGAGCACTGTATGCTTCGTACTCTGCGTTGTAACAGATATCAATATATTTGAAAATGTAGAGAACGTCCAAAAAGCTTTAATAAATTTCAGTTGGTATTCTATTGTTTAACAGTTTGATTAATCGCAATTGATTTTTTTGAGTTAATCACGTGAGTTAACTGTGATTAATTGACAGCCCTAATAGCAGCCTTAACTTTTCTTTAATTTTAACTTCTATGATGCTCTGGAGCAACAGAAAGTAGCCAGAGCTTATTGGCCAGTTAAACTGGAATTTACAGCTGCATTGCAATACTTAAGAAATTCAAAAGAATTATATGCCCCAATTTCTATCTATCTTCTCCTGTTATCCAAATTCCCCCACCTCTTGCCTCTACCTATGTACTCCCAAGCATGAACATGATGCACACCGAATTTTCTTCTCTCCCCTCCACCCCGTACACTCCTCCATCTCCACTTCTTATTCCACTGAGTACATCTTGTACAAAAGATAACTTTTCAAAGTAAATATTTAGGATTGAAGTTCACATCTGTCATTAACTTTAATAACTGACAGATTATCTGTCAGCAGAGGTTGATCTATAAAAGTTTTCCTCAGAGAGACTCAAAGAACTGCCTCCTTACAAACTAGCTATCATCTCTAATTGTTACCGGTATAAATGAGGCCACAGATGCCTTCAGACAAGGCACTCTATTTTGAAATAACCACTACTTTTTCTACTGTTTCTAGTGAGAGAAAAGCCAGAAGCCATCTTTATTGAAGAGCACACTGTTGCCTGAGTCCGAGTGGGAGATGGCAGCCATTTTGAATGAGAGCAGGTCTATGTGGAATTCTCTATAGCAGAACATCAACCATCAGTACTCGCAGAAGGAGAACCTTCTAGTTATTAAGAAAAAATAACCATTAACCCATAAAAAAATCTTTAAGTGTAGCCCATGCACAAGATCAGTAATATTTTTTTTTAACTCCCAGGAAAGATTAAAGTGGGTTATTCTGTTATTACAATAATCTGGAACAAAGAAACTAACATTGGGTGCTAATTTAAAGTTTAACCCTAACTTAACCCATTTTTTAAATTAATCTGAACTACCTAGTTTGCTTATAAATTATCAGAAAAATAATTCTGTACTGAAAAATTAGGAACTTTAATTTTAGGGAAGTTTCATATATTCTTCATACATTCTTCATGTGGATGAATCACTGACTGAACCTACCTCATTATCTCTAGCTTGCCTGCATATATATACCTGCCCCTGGAAATTTCCACTACATGCGTCTGATGAAGTGGGTATTCACCCACGAAAGCTCATGCTCCAAAATGTCTGTTAGTCTATAAGGTGCCACAGGACTCTTTGCTGCTTTTACAGATCCAGACTAACACGGATACCCCTCTGATGCTTTAAATGAGAAACTCAGTGCATCCTTAACTATGGAACCATAATTCTTCTGTTGCTGTGGAAGCAAGAATAGAATCCATCTCCCCCTCTTGGTGTTGGCTCTACAGTACTGAGAAGCAAATTAGTAATAAAAACCAATTGTAGTCACCAAAGCAAGCAGGGAGTAGATCTGTTGAGTAAGTAGCTGACATTCATTTTTCTGGCCATAATGGCACAGTAAACAAGGTTTAGAACAGGAATGCAATAAAATAAAAAGGTTAATTTTTGTTTGTCCAAACAGATCCATATAAATACTTGGAGTACTCAACATTCTTTGTAATTGCTTAAGAGTTCTGCAGCAAATATGAACACTTAATACCATTTATTAAAAATAACAGTTTATTTGGCACCATACAGTATGTAGAGGAAGACACAGCAACTGCACCAAAGGACTGGCCATCTAAGTTAGACATACTATACAATTTAAACACTAGTTTCAGATTAATAACGGTGCAAATTTCTTTGTTTCCTCCTCTGCCCATTTATTTGCTTTACTCCTCTGGATGACTGACAATGAAAAAAGGTTGCAGAATTGTGATTGAAAGAGATCTGAAGGGCCAAAGGAGCACATTACAAAAGCAAGAGTGTTCCAAGCATAAGAGGCAGTAAGGAACAAGACAGAGAAAAAAGGAGGAAGGGAACAAAAAAGGAGTCCTAGTTCAGTGGGAGGCTTGATGTGGGAAAGGATAGGGTTGAAAGAAATGAAAGCAGAGATGTAAGCAAGAGCAAAGCTGGAGATCCATGAAAGTGAGAACTGGAAGCTTATTAGGGAGTCCAGCATCATCTTCCTCTATATGCCTTTTTTCAAGGTGGTCTGCATCATTTTGGTGAATTCCAAAAGGAAAAAATAATAAGTAACTCTTTAGAAGTAACTTTAAAGACATAGAAAGAACAGAGTACTTGTGGCACCTTACAGACTGTCCGGTAATGCCCCTCTGTCATGTACATTAGCCAAACTGGACAGTCTCTACGCAAAAGAATAAATGGATACAAATCTGACATCAGGAATCATAACATTCAAAAACCAGAAGAACAACACTTCAACCTCTCTGGTCACTCAGTAACAGACTTAAAGGTGGCAATTTTGCAACGGAAAAGCTTCAAAAACAGACTCCAACGAGAAACTGATGAACTTGAATTAATATGCAAACTAGACACCATCAATTTAGGCTTGAATTGGGACTGCAAATGGCTGAGCCATTACACACATTGAATCTATTTCCCCATGTTAAGTATCTTCACACCTTCTTGTAAAACTGTCTGAAATGGGTTCTTGATTATCACTACAAAAAGTTTTTTCTCTTAATTAATTAGCCTCTTAGAATTGGTAGGGCAACTCCTACCTTTTCATGTTCTCTGTATGTGTATATATATACCTCCTTACTATATGTTCCATTCTATGCATCCAGTGAAGTGGGCTGTAGCCCACGAAAGCTTATGCACAAATAAATTTGTTACTCTCTAAGGTGCCACAAGTACTCTTGTTCTTTTTGCGGATACAGACTAACACGGCTGCTACTCTGAAACCTGTCATTATAGGATATAAATCAGTCCCGCAAAGGATGGTGTAAGAGACTCTAGAGACAAGTTAATTACCACCGTCACCTATGTGAACCTCAGCAGTATGGAAGGGGGTTAAGTATTTGCAGACCGCATTTTCAGTAGCCCTGATTTAATTGACTAATATTGATAGATTAAGAAAAACATTCTTCCTTTGACTGTGTGCATTTAATAGGGCTATGAGTTTGGTCAGTTTCAGCTTCCCACTTTCCTGCATTAGTATGGCCAACATCTCTTAGCACCATAACAGTAGTGCTGTTCCTAATTCAGAATGTGCTTGACTGTTACCTCATTTAGCAAATGCCATTTTTTAAATGTATAAATATTAAAATAGAAGGACAATCATGGAAAGAGTTTAGGTCCTAATAGAATATTGAGAAACAGATTGAAGGATGTGCACCCCTGTAGGACCCATGTAAGTACCAGTAAGTGAAGGCAGCTGGCAAAGTGAATATCCCTTTTCCACAGCCCTCACGGAGGAAGACTGCCACACAGCCAAGTGAAAAAAAGGCTCTTGGGAATGTGTTTCTTTCCCTCAATGCACTTCTCCAAACTCCGTTGGGAGAATGACACAAAGGACAATGGTATGAGGCATGCTTCTTTTTGCTCCAAATACTTAACAAGGGAAGAAATCAAGGCATAGGGAAACATGGTGCAGTGGGGCAGGATTTCCTTGTGAACATGTCCATGGGGCTAGAGAAATCTCCACAAGCCAAGCTTAAGCAATACATACTGAGGCTTCCCTTTTTCAGTAGGTGGGCTTTTTCCTATCCACTAGGCCAAGCAAAGTAGAAAAGGAAACAGGAGGTTCCTTCTACCAATATGGCCAAACAGGCAGGAATCTTCTATCCCCAATCCTATCCAGTGAGACTGAATGCAGAAAGAAAGTGCACCTACGCGGGTGGGAGGGGGGCAAAGATAGTCACTACCTAGAATTCTTTCCATGGAACCACAAAGCTAGCAATGAGAGGTAATGGGAGCAAGCTAGAGAAAACAGAGTTCTTCACTCCCCAGAATCCATGCATGGGGTCACTTGGGGGTAACAAAGAACTTATGACACAAGCTGAAGAAGAATTTCTACTGGCCAGTAATACAAAATGACGTAAAAGATTATTGCAGGTCTTGCATATTGTGCTAGGCAAGGCGAAGGCCTGTAGGACCCCAGAAAGTTCCTCTATGTCCCTTGCCTATGATGCAGGAGGCATTCCTAAGGGTTGCGATGGATGTCCTGGGCCCTATGCAGCATCCCACCTGGAGAGGGAACAGATATATCTTAGTAGTACTGGATTTTGCCACCAGATATCCTGAGGCAGTTGCTCTGTCTAATAGTGAAGCCAAGATTGTGGCAAGGGCCCTTCTCACTATATTCAGCAGAGTTGGTTTCCCTAAAGTAATTTTATCTGATCGAGGGTCAAATTTCATGTCACAAATTTTCAACGAACTGTGGAAGTTGTGTGGGACAAAACAACATATAACTGCCCCATATCACCCACAGGCCAATGGTTTAGTGGAAAGGTTTAATGGGACTCTAAAATTCAGGCTAGGGATGAACACTAAGAAGAGGGGCCAAAATTGGGATGAGTTTTTACCATTTCTGTTGTATGCTTACAGGGAAGTACCCCAAGAATACACAGGTTTTTCCCCATCTGATCTTTTTTATGGAAGAAAAGTGAGGGGACCCCTCGGTCTCATTAAAGATTCCTGGGAGGGAAATACTGAGATAAAAGAAGAACCAGTAACTGAATATGTTCAGAGGTTTAGAAAAGAGTTAGAAGACATGATGGAAATCGTTCAAACCAATCTCCAGGACCGTCAATCCAGGCAAAAGGTGTGGTATGATAAAAATACTTCTAAGTGTACTTTTGAAATAGGGTATATGGTAATGATATTAAGCCCTGCGAAAAAGTATAAAATGCAAAACTCTTGAGAGGGACCTGTCATAAACAGATAGCTAAGGGTTAATGTCTCTTTCACCTGAAGCACCTGACCAGAGGACCAATCAGGAAACCGGATTTTTTCAACTTTGGGTGGAGGGATTTGAGTGTCTTTGTCTTTTTTCTTTTGTCTGCCTGCCTGCTTTCTCTGAGCTTTGGAGAAGTAGTTCTTTTTTCTAGTCTTCTGTTTCCAAGTGTAAGGACAAAGAGATCAGATAGTAAGTTATATGGTTTCTTTTCTTTGGTATTTGCATGAATATAAGTGCTGGAGTGCTTTGATTTGTATTCTTTTTGAATAAGGCTGTTTATTCAATATTCTTTTAAGCAATTGACCCTGTGTTGTATCATCTTAATACAGAGAGAACATTTGTACTTATTTTTCTTTCTTTTTATATAAAGCTTTCTTTTAAGACCTGTTGGAGTTTTTCTTTACTTCAGGGAAATTGAGTCTGTACTCACCAGGGTATTGGTGGGAGGAAGAAATCAGGGGAGATCTGTGTGTGTTGAAGTGGCTAGCCTGATTTTGCATTCCCTCTGGGTGAAGAGGAAAGTACTTTTTGTTTCCAGGACTGGAAGCAGAGAGGGGGAGTCACTCTGTGTAGTTTCACAGAGCTTGTGTCTGTGTATCTCTCCAGGAGCATCTGGAGGGGGGAAGGGAAAAAGGATTATTTCCCTTTGTTGTGAGACTCAAGGGATTTGGGTCTTGGGGTCCCCAGGGAAGGTTTTTCAGAGGGACCAGAGTGCCCCAAAACACTCTAATTTTTTGGGTGGTAGCAGCAGGTACCAGGTCCAAGCTGGTAACTAAGCTTGGAGGTTTTCATGCTAACCCCCATATTTTGGACGCTAAGGTCCAAATCTGGGACTAAGGTTATTACAGGACCCTTTGAGGTAACAGAAGTCGCAAATGAGGACAAGTATCAAATTAAAAAGCCCCTTGATGATGCTGTCCCACAGCTTGTGCACATGAACAGGCTGAAAGCCTATCACAACAGAGAAGCCATAGTAAACATGATCTGTTGTATGAAAGGGGAAACTGAGGCACATCACTTATTGATTTGATGGCTGAATGCCAAGAGGGTTCAACTATGGAAAGTGCTGAGATCTGCAATGAGTTGACACCAGCTGAAATGGGGGAGGCGTTATCAGTGCTGCAAGGATACAGTGAGGTGTTTTCCAACAAGCCAGGAAAAACACGCATGTTAACCCACAAAATCCTTACAGTAGGGACGGAACCACCCCCTTCCAGGCCTTACAGGGCCTTTGGCATGGTACAAGAACACATTTGTACAGACACACACAATATGTTGGACCTGGGAGTGATTAAGGAGTCTGACAGCTCTTGGGCATCCCCTGTGGTCTGGACAACACTAAGATTTTGTGTTGACTATAGAAAACTTAATGCTGTTACAGTATCAGATGCATACCCTATGCCTAGGAATGACGACATGCTGGATATACTGAGCAAAACCAAATACCTGAGCACCTTTTATCCACCTCAGGGTTACTGGCAAATCCCTCTTGATGAGGATGCATAGAAAAAAAATATGCTTTTCTCAGCGACAGAGGCCTCTGTGAATTCACAATGTTATCTTTTGGTTTGGTCAATGCTGGTGCGACCTTCCAGAAGCTGGTCAACAAAGTGTTAAATGGTTTACAAAATTTTGCAAGAACATATATAGATGACATAGTGGTAATCAGTGACTCATGGGACGATCATAAAAAACACCTGGGAATTATGCTGTCTAAATTCAAGGAAGCTGGTCTAACCGTAAAACCTTCTAAGTGCAAAATAGGAGCAGCCAGAGTCCCTTATTTGGGACACTGAGTTGGAGGGGGACAGATATCCCCTGATTCCGTTAAAGTGGAAGCCATTGTAAATTACCCTGTGCCCCAAACTAAAAGAAAGGTCCAATCATTCATCAGTCTGGCAAACTACTACAGAAGGTGTTTGTGTGGGTTCAGCGACTTGTGTAAAAAGCACCAACCCAATAAGGTGGTTTGGTCAAAAGCATGCCAGAAGGGTTTTGACAAGATAAAGACAATCTTGTCTGGAAAACCCATACTAGCCAGTCTTGACTTAGAAAAAACGTTTGAGCTATGTACAGATGCCTCTGACGCTGGTGTGGGTGCTGTACTGGTGCAGTCAGAGAAGAAAGAACATGATAAAAGGGAGAGACATTTGTCATGCTCTTCCTCTCTCTTTCACTTACATCTACAGGCACCACACCAAGCGACTGAAGCACTGATCAAAGGGAAGAGCTGGGCTGCAGAACAACAAGCCAGCCAGTGGTGAGAAGCATCGAAGTTTGTAAGGGCACTGAAAGTGTAAGATCAGCTTAGAATGCGTTTTGCTTTTATTTCATTTGACCAAATCTGACTTGTTATGTTTTGACTTATAATCACTTAAAATCTATCTTTGTAGTTAATAAATTTGTTTTGTTTATTCTACTTGAAGCAGTGTGTTTGGCTTGAAGTGTGTCAAAACTCCTGTGGGGTAACAAGCCTGGTGCATATCAATTTCCTTGTTAAATTGACAAACTCATAAGCTTGCAGTGTCCAGCAGGCATAACTGGACACTGCAAGATGGCGGTTCCTAGGGTTGTGTCTGGGACCGGCAATATTGGCTAGTATCATTCGGTTGCACAATCCAAGGAGCAGCTTACATACTAGAGGCTGTGTGTGAACAGCCCAGGAGTGGTGGTTCTCACAGCAGAGCAAGGTAAGGCTGGCTCCCAGAGTCAAAGATTGGAGTGACCTGGCAGATCACTGGTCCAGATAACACCAGAGGGGAATGTTACAATGGGCAAGCAAATTCACATATCAGATATCTCCACAGAGTCAGGGGAAGTGGGAGAAATTCCATGGAAGTCTGAAGGCACCCAATCCCAGAAGCAGCCCTGAGAACATGCACTCAACCCCCAAAAGACCTCTCCATGGTAGGCAGCACACAGTTTCAGAATAGGCCTGCACTTCTAAAATCAGGCTGCAGAAGCATGAACAGCAGAGAGTTCACTACACCCAGGCACATCCACTGACACCTCATGTCAGGCTTGTATCCACTTCTCTTATGTTTGAATAGGTTTATTGTTAGTTTTCAGAAATGATAAAATACATAACATGAAAAATTTGGTCCAGAAAGTTAGCAGGTCAACTCAAGGGCAGGAATTCTATAAAACTGGTGGTAATCATGGGAATTACCTTGTCTCCAGATTCTGTTGCATCATCCTTCCAAGAATTTTGAATATCTCTAGGTCTTGAAGATATTTTTGAAGAGCTATGTACTGTTTTTCCTTTAGAATTCTATAAAACAGCTTTGATTTCATGTTGGTGAAAATGACAGCACTAGCACTAACACAAAAACAAAAGAGTTGTCTTTTCCTGGAAAAATGAGAATTTGCAACTTTCCACAAGGCACCTCCTTTTCAATTAGAATTTTCACTTTTCCATGAAAGGCAAACACATCCCTACTCCTAAAAGCCACCTTTCAGATAGGTTTGGCTAAAAACTATAGTGATAATTTTGCACGAAAGGGCATCTCACAAAGTCCTCAGCTCTGTATTCCCATGCAGACCTTCACTTCTCTAAAATTACTATGCAGAACCCGTAGACTTTCTGGGCATACACATGAATAATGCTACAAGTGGCTGAGACAAACAATAAAGCACATGAAGTAGATTAAAAAACAAACAATGGAATTAATGAACTTTCCACTCCATTTATTAAGTTAAGATAAATGTCAAACAGAACTAAGCTCTTTTTAGTAGAATAAAAATGAAGAGATTTCCAAGAAGTATTAAAAGTTAGTAGGTTGAATTACTTTGATCAACAAAATGTATTTTTACATTATCCTCACAGGAATGTCATACATCATTTTACAATAAAATACTGTATAAAGGAGCAAATAATGTAACAAGAATAGCAAACAGAGATTTCTTTAGCTTTAATCGTTGTAACAGAATGGAGGCTGCCAAGAAATGACAGTTACCACGGTATCCCGCTAAGATTTTAGATCACAATTTGGAGAAATCAAATGGCCTGACAATTCAGAGCTCTAATAAAACTTCCATCAAATATAAAATTCTAATTCCTTAGCAAATTCCACATAAAATTTGGTTGATACATTCTGTTAACTGGGTACCTGTATCAATGTTTCTGAAGTGGGCTACATCATGCACCAGCCCAGCACTGAGGCATTTGGGCCAGCCAGTACCCTACTAGTCCTTGCAAGAGACGGTTACCTTTCATAACTATTGGTCTTCAAGATGTGCTGCTGTGACAAGGTGCTGGGCAAAGGGTTGCCAATAGAGGCAAAGACGGGTGAGTCATGGAATGAACATGAGCAACACATCTCAAAGAAAAGACTGTTACCTTACCCGTACTGCTAGGAGGAAAACTTCCAGCACCGGTGCACGTGGAAAACACGCACAGCTACTGTGGAATACACATGAACAATCTCTCGAAGAACAACAGTTACGAAAGGTAACCGTCTTTTATTCTTCGAGTGCTTGCTCATGTCCATTCCATTGTAGGGGACTCCCAAGCAGTATCACTGGAGGTGGGTAGGAGTTCATGGACATGTCAATTGCAACACAGCTCTACCTGATCCAGCATCATCTCTGGCTTGCTGGGTGATGGCGTAATGCGTCATGAACATGTGAAGCAAAGACCATGTTGTGGCTCTGCAGATGTCCTAGACAGGACTGTGCACCAGGAAGGTAGCCAAAGATGCCTGAGCCCTAGTTGAGTGAGCCTCCACTATCGATGAAGGTACAGCCTGCACCAACTTATAACAAGTACAGATGCAGGTGGTGATCCAGTTAGAAATCCTCTGAGAGGACACTGGACATCCTGTCAGTTATTGCAATAAAGAGCTGGGTCAATCTGGAGAAGGGCTTGGTGCGCTTCAGGTAGAAAACCAGGGCGTGCTTGATATCTAGAGTGTGCAGCCACCTCTCTTTATTGGTCGTGTGAGGCTTTGGATAGAACACTGGGAGGAAGATATTCTGGTTGACATGGAAGTGCAACACCACCTTTGGCAAGAAGGCCGGATGGGGTAGCAGTTGGACCTTGTCCTTGTAGAGTACTGTGTACGGAGGCTCTGATGTGAGGGCTTTAATCTCAGAGACACATCTCACCAAGATAATAGCTACAAGGAATGCTACCTTCCACAACAGGTTTGAGCCATAGGCTCAAAGGGTGGACCTGTGAGCCAGGAGAGAACCAGGCTGAGGTTCCGTTGAGGAACCAGGTCCTGGATCGGTGGAAAGAGACTTCCAAGGCCTTTCAGGAAACTGATCGACATTTCATGCGAGAATATCAATCTACTATGGATGCAAGGATGGAAGGCCAATATGGCTGCCAGGTGCACCTTGATCAAAGAGAAGGTGAGGCCCTGGTGCTTTAAGTGAAGCAGGTAATTCAGGATGGACTGTAGAGACAACTGGGTCAGGGAGATATTCTGCTCCAATGCCCAGCAGGAGAAATGCTTCCACTTTGCCAGGTAAGTTGCTCTAGAGGAGAGCTTTCTGCTCTGCAAAAGAACCTGCTGCACCTGACTAGAGGACTAACAACACTTCCTGTTCTGTCTGGTGGTGAACAGATCCACTCAGGGAGCAACCCACTTCTGGAAGAGCATTCTGAAAACCTCTAAGTGAAGGAAGGACCTGCTGAGGCAATCTGCCAGCATGTTCTGGATGCCAGGAATGTCAAAGGCTTCCAGGTAGATTGCATGCTGGATGCAGAAGTCTCACAGACGAGGGCCTTCTGGTGAAGAGCTGATGAACGAGCTCCCCCCTGCCTGTTGACGTAGAACATAGAGGCTGTGTTGTCCATCAATACCTGCACTACCCGACTGGATAGCTGGAGAAGGAAGACACTGCAAGGCAGACAGACAGCTTTGACGTCCCTGATATTTGAGGATTTCAATAACTCGGTCCTGGGTTAGGGGTTGTTATAAAATTGGATGGGTGGGGTTCTGTGGCCTGCCTTGTGCAGGAGGTCAGACTAGATGATCATATTGGTCCCTTCTGACCTATGAGTCTATGAGACCATAACCCCTGAGTTTGCAGTGTACCAAGATGTGCTCCCCAACCAACATCAGACACATCTGAAATCAGAGATACCGTGGGTCATGGGCTTGTGGATGGCACACCTGCCAACGCCTGAACTGTGCCAGCCCACTACTGCAGGGAGGTAAGTACCCACAGTAGGATCACGATGACCTTGTCCAAGTGATGTCTGGCCAGGAATAGACCAATGCCAGCCACATCTGGAGGGGACGCAGCCTGAGTCTCACATGTTGGACAATGTATGTGCATGCTGCCATGTGCCCCAACAGTCTGAGACAGACCCGAGCAGTGGTGAGCGAATGGGCAGTGATGCTGGCAATCAGATCTGACATTGCCCTGACCCTAACCTCTGGCAGGAATCTCTGGTTCAGGTAGAGTTAAGTACCACCTTGATATATTCTATCTTTTGGACAGGGATCAACATTGATTTTTGTTCATTTATCAGCAGGTCCAGAGCTTGACAAGTGGTTCACAACATCTCAACACTGCACTGGATCTGGACTCGGACCCTGGAGCAGCCCTTGATGAGCCAGTCAACAAGGTATGAGTACATCTGGATACCTCGACATCTGAGGTAGGCCACCACCACCAACATGCACTTCATAAACTCCCTTGGCGCCATTGCTAGGACAAAAGGGAGCACTGCGAATCTCCTGAGATGGGTCCCTGAACAGGGTGGGGGAGGGATGGGGAATGGATGATAGAAATAAACTGGAAGGTATACCCCCCCAGCTACTGTTCTGAAGACCCACTGGTCTGATGTTACAGAGGCTCAGGCAAGGAGGGAGGGAGACAAGCAGTTGGAAAAAAGCAAGGGGTGCTGGATCCAGGACACAAGCATGGTCACATTCTATTCCTGGTAAAGGGTGATGCAAGTGATAAAGTTTGGGCGCCACTGCAGTAACCAATATATGAGCACCAAAGGTGAATACGTCTGCTTCACTGGACATATGCAGATGAGGAGATAGTGGGAAGAGTGTTTCAGACAGAGGGAGAAAAATGACTTAGCATTCATGGGAGCTGTGGTTTCGGAGACATGGAGAAAAACAGCAGGATTCTAGGGCAGGGCATCAGCACGTTGTCAAGGCCTGTGTCTGCAATACAACATCCTAACCTGTGACTCAGTAAGTCTAGCCAATTACAGCAGCCAAGTCTTGAAAGAAACAAAGGTATTTGAACCTTAATATTGATTAGGACTGTTTTTTAAAACGGTATATTTACATTTGCCTTTTAATTCCAGTAAGACAAAGTATATGTTAAAACTTCAGACTGATTCTTACTATCTGGAAAGTTAATCATCATCATATGGGAACAATTAATTTACAATGAAGTTTAATCCTTCACAAAACTAAATCTGTATCTAACCAATTTACTTGTAAAAGAAAACTGACAGCTCAAAGTTCAAGTACAGAAAAGTAATATTGTATTTTACAGTAGATTTTGTATTTTGAACATTTGCTATTTAAATGGAGAGGTGCAATTTGAATGCAAAGTTAGGAAAAAAACAAACTAATTTCCAAAATAAGAGTGGCACCACAAAGAGAGAAATTTATTTACCTCCTCATTAACTTAATACAAATGTGTAGATAATAGTGATCAACAGAGCTACCAAAAAGTCATTCATCTCATGTGACACTCATGCATTTCCCAGCTCTGTCACACATTCCCCTATCTCAGATGGATGCTCATATATTCAGCTGATCTGTAAAAAGACAGCTGGCATTTGTGTGCAGTTGAGCCTTTCAACCACTAGAGATTAACGTATGCAGTCAGCGAGGCCCTTCTACTCCTGCTAGACCAGAGCCAGGAACAACCAGCTGAGCAGTGATCAGAAAAGACTATGGCAGTGGCAGTGGCAGCAGCAGCAGCTGCACAAGGTGAGACATCTGACATACTTCTTCACCTCCACAGTCAGCTACACCTGATCCTACAATCACTAATGGACCTCTATACCAGTGGGGATCTACACTGAAAACCACTACAGGGTCAGCGCCTAAACATCAGGCACCCACAAGACACAAGCATGTTACTGAGCAAGTGACCAGTGGCTGAACAACAAAAGTGGCTGGAATGGGAGAGAAGAGTGCATTGATACCATGCTAATATTTTATGAAACTACAACAACCTGCTATTGAATACACAAACAGTAGCTGCACTATTGGGAAACTAAAAGCATAGTGCATACATTATGATTATGATAAATTCTACATATGCACTGTTTAAAATGTAAAGGAAAGGTGAAACAAACATTCACTTATGCAATGGAATATTAGGGCACCGAATAAATGCTGAAATATTTAGTAAAGTAATACAAAAAAAGCAAAAATATTAAAATTTGATTACAATATAATAATCCTACTTATAAAATTAGAGATTTCAATGCATATATTAAAACACTTTTTGATTATTGCTTTACTTTCATGTTCGCTAATCTCACAGCTATCATGTTACTGGTCCTGATCATGCCCCATCCTGTGCACCAATGCACGTGAGTAGGAGGCATAATATGTCCCTCTTGGCACTCAGCATGGGAGTCGAAAACTCTGTAGAGTCACTACATTACACCACCCCCTACTCAGGCAGGCAGGAGAGGTAGGGAACTGGCAGAGCCTTGGCTACACCCTGCAACATGCGAAGCAGCATAGTTGTGCTGGTATAGACCCACAGAGTTTACTCCCTCCTCAGAGGAGTGAAGAAATCAGGCTGGAAATTATGACTCAAGACAATTTCCCTCCTGGGGAGTTCCCTGAGCAGTGCAACAATGAACTGCTCCTTATCCTAGGATTGTGGCCAAAGCCATGAATGAACCCTGTAGTTCTATGTTTTATATAATCATTACCACATTACTTTAATGCCCTAAAACAGAGATTTTATGAAGTTGGGAGCAATGAAACTACACACACACACACACACACCCCAACAACAACCTAAAAGAAAATACTAGAAACAATCTAAATTATGATCTGATTATTCAATTGTTTATCAATAAAATTCCCAAGGGTCAAATCTTGGACCCATAGATGTTTGGCCATTGACTTCAACAGCACCAAGATTTAGCCCCAGTGAATAAGCATCTCAGAGAACTTATATTAGGATAAGAAGCTTTTTACTTTTTTATTAAAATTACCTATTTTAACTCAGGGTCATTCCCAAAATTTAAAACCAATTTAGTACTGCTCCAAAGTCTATGAAATGGTCATCTCAATCCAGTTCGTAATGAACAGATGGCTACATCACACAAAAAACCTCAAAACTCTTAACAGAGGTTAGTACTGAACTTGACGGAAGCTGTGTTGGTGAGAGAGCAACATAAATTACATTGACTTAATCGGTAATGTACATGAGCCCTCAAAGAGCACATCCAAACATAGGCTACCATGTAATGAGGCAATAGGAGAAAATTAGCAGTGTTACTACCAATTCTTGTACCTGTATGGTACATAGAGAACTTAAATTTCCAGTAATATTTGTTCTTTCATAAGCAGTAATGACTACTGTACACACAAAAAATAGAAACTAAGGAAAAATTCATCTTCAATCCAATTACTGAAGCATAGAGTTGTGTTTAATATTGATATTCCACTGATCATTCACTACTTTCACTACTGCACCAGAGTTTGAATGACAGCTGAAAAATGCTATGAAAAAGACTCATCAGATTAAACTCTTTCTATATAGTCTATGTTCCAACACCTCATCTCCCCATCCACACCTCTATAAACTTCCTATTAAAGCGAACGTCATTCTGTTCAAATCTGAAGAATCTGACACCATTTAATAATTGAAGGAGACAAATGCCTTGAGGCAGAGCATTTGACGGTCATTGAGGAAAACTGCAGTAATTAGAATTATAATTACTTTATCTAGCAGGGACCTGAGCATGTTCATGCATCCAACGTTAACAGAATGGAAGCAAGGAAAGCAAACACTTACTATACATTAATACCTGCATGGTTTAGACATTTCAGAAAAAAATCTTTAAATTATAAACTCCAAAATTCATCAGGAATTAAAAGCATGCTTAGGGGTAGGAAGTATTTAATGAACAAGATATATTATGTTGATCCTACAGTACATTACAATGGCATGTCAATATGTCCAATATACCACTCAACTTCAGACCAGGAATCCCACACTAAAGAAGAACTAAAGCTAGTCATACAAATGCCTGGTCTACACTATGCATTTAAACCGATTTTAGCAGCGTTAAACCAATTTAACACTGTACCCATCCACACAACGAGGCCCTTTATATCAATATAAAGGGCTCTTTAAATCGGTTTCTGTACTGCTCCCCAACGAGAGGAGTAGCGCTGAAATCGGTATTACCATAGCAGATTAGGGTTAGTGTGGCCGCAAATCGACGGTATTGGCCTCCGGGCGGTATCCCACAGTGCTCCACTGTAACCGCTCTGGACAGCAATCTGAACTCGGATGCACTGGCCAGGTACACAGGAAAAGCCCTGCGAACTTTTGAATTTCATTTCCTGTTTGCCTAGCGTGGAGCTCTGATCAGCACGGGTGGCAATGCAGTCCCAAATCCAAAAAGAGCTCCAGCATGGACTGTACAGGAGATACTGGATCTGACAGCTGTATGGGGAGACAAACCTGTTCCATCAGAGCTCTGTTACAGAAGACGAAATGCCAAAGCATTTTAAAAAAATCTCCAGGCTATGATACAGAATCCACAGCATAATGCTGCGTAACATGCGTAACAGAAAGCCAAAGAAACAAATGGATGCTCATGGAGGGAGGGAGGGGGTACCGAGGACTCCAGCTATCCCACAGTCCCCGCAGTCTCCGAAAATCATTTGCATTCTTGGTTGAGCTCCCAATGCCTGTAGGGTCAAACACATTGTCCGGGGTGGTTCAGGGTCTATCTCGTCAATTTACCTCCCCCCCCCCTCCGTGATAGAAAAGGGGAAAAAATCGTTTCTTGACTTTTTTATGTCATCCTATGCATAGTGCATGCTACTGGTAGACACGGTGCTGCAGCAGTAAACAGTAGCATCCTCTCTCCACCCCTCCCCGGTGGCAGACGGTACAGTGCAGAAGGACTGATAGCCATCCTCGTCATAAGCCCGTGAGTGCTCCTGAGTGGCCTCAGATAAGCCGCCCGGGGGAGCCTGGGTAAAAATAGGAATGATTCCCGATCATTCCCAGTAGATGGTACAGAACGGCTGGTAACCACCTTCATCATAGAACTGGGGGCTGAGCTCCATCAGCCCCCTCCCTTTCATGTGTAAAGAAAAGATTCTGTACTGCTTGGACTATCATAGCAGCAGGATTCTGGGTTCCTCTCCCCCACACCGCTTAATGTCCTGCCTGGACTATAATAGGAGCTGGAGGCTGCCTCCCCCTCATTTTATCTTGCTAAAAAGTCAGTGTTTCTTATTCCTGCATTCTTTATTACTCCATCACAAAAATGGGGGGGACACTGCCATGGTAGCCCAGGAAGGTTTGGAGAGGAGGGAAGCAATGGGTGGGGTTGTTGCAGGGACACCCCCTAGAATGGCATGTAGCTCATCATTTCTGCGGGATCTGACATGGAGCAGCTGTGCTCTCTGGTTCTCTGATACACTGGTTCTCTAGTACGCTTGCCCCATATTCTAGACAGGGCTGACTCTATTTTTAGATATCATAAAGGAGGGATTGACTCAGGGAGCCATTCTCATTTTTGTCTTTGCACCCCCGGCCGACTTCAGCCAGTGGCACCCATGACAGCAGCAGACAGTACAGAACGACAGATAACCATTATCTCATTGCCAATTTACAATGGCGCAGCAGATGGTACAGAACGACTGATAACCGTCTCTGCTGTCATGCAAAGGCAAATGAATGCTGCTGTGTAGCGCTGCAGTATTGCCTCTGTCAGCGGCATCCAGTACACACATGGTGATAGTAAAAAAAAAAGCTGAACAGGCTCCATGGTTGCCGTGATATGGCATCTGCCAGGGCAATCCAGGGAAAAAGGGCGCGATATGATTGTCTGCCATTGCTTTCCCGGAGGAAGGAATGACTGACGACATTTACCCAGAACCACTCGCGTCAATGATTTTTGCCCCATCAGGCACTGGGATCTCAACCCAGAATTCCAAGGGGCGGGGGAGACTGCGGGATAGCTACGGAATAGCAACCCACAGTGCAACGCTCCAGAAATCGATGCTAATCTCAGACCATGGATGCACACCACGGAATAAATGTGCTTAGTGTGGCCACGTGCACTCGACTTTATATAATCTGTTTTACAAAACCGGTTTATGTAAAATTGGAATAATCCCGTAGTGTAGACATACCCTCAGAGTCAACATTGCAGGAAAGAAAGGGGAGAGGAGGAGGGAATGCCTCTATGGTCATGGAATCATAGAATATTAGGGGCTGGAAGAGACCTCAGGAGGTCATCTAGTCCAAACCCCTGCTCAAACCACGACCAACAGGAACAAAATCATCCCAGACAATGCTGTATCAAGCCAGGCCTTAAAAACCTGCAAGGAATGAGATTCCATCACCTCTCTAGGTAATCCATTCCAGTGCTTCACCACCCTCCTAGTGAAATAGTGTTTCCTAATATCCAACCTAGACCTCCCCCACTGCAACTTGAGACCATTGCTTTTTGTTCTGTCATCTGCCACCACTGAGAACAGCCTAGTTCCATTCTCTTTGGAACCCCCCTTCAGGTAGTTGAAGGCTTCTATCAAACCCCCATCACTCTTCTCTTCTGCAGACTAAATAACCCCAGTTCCCTCAGTCTCTCCTCACAAGTCATGTGCCCCAGCCCCCTAGTCATTTTTGTTGCCCTCTGTTGGACTCTCTCCAATTCGTCCATATCCCTTCTGTAGCAGGGGGGCCCAAAACTGGATGCAATACTCCAGGTGTGGTCTCACCAGTGTCGAATGATCACTTCCCTCAATCTGCTGGCAATACTCCTACTAATATAGCCCAATATGCCATAGGCCTTCTTAGCAACAAGAGTCACTGCTGACTCTGGTTACGTCTTCACTACCCACCGTATCGGCAGGTAGCAATCGATTGCTCGGGGATTGATATATCGTGTCTCATCTAGATGCGATATAACGATCCCCGAATGCGCTTATATCGATTCCGTAACTCCACCAACCCGAACGGAGTTGCGGAATCGACAGGAGGAGCCGCAGACATCGATCCCGCGCTGTGAGGACGGTGAGTAATTCGATCTTAGATACTTCGACTTCAGCTACTTTATTCACGTAGCTGAAGTTGCGTATCTAAGATCGATTTTCCCCTGTAGTGTAGACCAGCCCTCATATCCAGCTTCACATCTACTGTAATTTCCAGGTCCTTTTCTGCAGAACTGCTGCTTAGTCAGTCGGTCCCCAGCCTGTAACAGTGCATGGAATTCTTCCATCCTAAGTGCAGGACTCTGCCCTTGTCCTTGTTGAACCTCATCAGATTTATTTTGGCCCATTCCTCCAATTTGTCTAGGTCACTCTGGACCCTATCCCTACCCTCCAGTGTATCTACCTCTCCCCCTAGCTTAGTGTCATCTGCAAACTTGCTGAGGGTGCAATTCATCCCACCATCCAGAACATTAATAATTAGGTTGAACAAAACCGATCCTAAGACTGACCCCTAAGACACTCCGCTTGATACCAGCTGCCAACTAGACATCGAGCCATTGATCACTATCTGTTGAGCCTGATAATCTAGCCAGCTTTCTATCCATCTTATAGTCCATTCATCCAATCCATACTTTTTTAACTTGCTAGCAAAAATACTGTGGGAGACTGTATAAAAAGTTTTGCTAAAGTCAAGATACGTCACATCCACCGAGCCAGTTATCTCACCATATAAGGCAATCTGGTTGGTCAGGAATAACTTGCCCGTGGTGAATCTATGTTGACTGTTCCTAATCACCTTCCTCTCCTCCAAGTGCTTCAAAATGGATTCCTTGAGGACCTGCTCCATGATTTTGCCGGAGACTGACGTGAAGTCCTGTAGTTCCCTGGGTTCTCTCTCTTCCCTTTTTTAAACATGGACACTATATTTGCCTTTTTCCAAATGTCCAGGACCTCCCTGATCACCACGAGTTTTCAAAGATAATGGCCAATGGCTCAGCCAACTTGCTCCGCACCCTTGGATGCATTAGATCTGGACCTATGGACTTGTGCATGTCCAGCTTTTCTAAGTAGTCCTTAACCTGTTCTTTCACTACTGAGGGATCCTCACCTCCTCCCCATACTGTGTTACACAGTGAAGCAGTCTGGGAGCTGACCTTGTCTGTGAAGACCAAGGCAAAAAAAGCATTGATTACTTCAGCTTTTTCCACATCATCTCTCACTGTGTTGCCTCCCCCATTCAGTACGGGTCCCACACTTTCCCAGACCACCTCCTTGTTGCTAACATACCTGTAGAAACCCTATTGCTACTGTTTAGTGGTATGTTAATCATTATGCCTGCGGTTGGCTGTCCAGTTACATTTTAAAAGATCATTTAACATTTTTTGAATAAGCAAGGATGACTGGCATTCTAGGCAATGTTACTTCTCAATTATTTTTGTCTTGCCAGAGTGCCTATTGGCACCAACTTAGAGAGAAGATCCATTTTACTATACAAGCACACAGCACTTAGTTCTAGAGCCCCTGCCCCAAAGATGTTACAATTTAGACAGGCAGGACAACTTATGAGAAAGAATCAGCATCCCCATTTTATAAATGAGGAATGAAGGCAAAAATTCAACAACTTGCCTATCATAAAATAGAAAGAGTGGGGAAGAGCAAGGAATTGAATGCAAATATCCTGAGTCCTAATCCAATCCTTTTATAAAATGACTATCCTTCCTTGCTCGAAATAAAAATTCATTAATACCTGAAATGCTGAGCTGCTGCTGAACAGGCTAAAACAATATATACTTGACATTATTTAAATTTAAGGCAATAAACACCCTCTGATAAAAACAAAACAAAAAAGGCAAAAGCTTCAGGAATAAAAAGAGAATGCAGGTAGAAATCCAGCAATAAAATGGGGGCTAAATAGTTTATTGCACCCAATGCAGCATGTATGATTACCTGCCCTATGGGCAGATGGCATATGAGTGCATTCAGTTTAAGGAGCTCCTGGCCCTCTGACACTGTGTTTGGGCTTGGGAGACCAGAGTGGCTGAACTGGAAGAGCTAAGAGAGACAGAGGTACATAGATGAGACTTTCCGGAACAGAGTAGAACCCCTCGTCTGACAGCCTGCAGACTGCAAAGAGTTACAAAAGTGGGTGACTGGGCAACAAAATGGCAGATGAAACTCAATGTTGATAAATGCAACATTATTCACATTAGAAACAGACTCAATTATGCGGATAAAATGATGGGGTCTAAATTAGCTGTTACCACTCAAGAAAGATCTTGGAATAATTGTGAATAGTTTTCTGAAACCATCCTCTCAATGTGTAATGGTCAAAAAAGCTAACAGAACGTTGGGAATCATTAAGAAAGGGATATATGATAAAACAGAAATTATCATATTACCTGTATATAAATCCATGGTACACCCATATCTTGAATACTTCATCCAGATGTGGATGCCCCATCTCAAAAAAGATGTATTGGAATTGGAAAAGGGTCAGAAAAGGAAAACAAAAATGACTAGGGGTATGGAACAGCTGCCATATGAGGACAGATTAATAAACCTGGGACTTTTCAGCTTGGAAAAGAGACGATTAAAGGGGAATATGATAGAGGTCTATAAAATCATGACTGGTGTGGAGAAAGTAAATAAAAAGTGTTATTTACTCCTCATAACACACAAACTAGGGGTCACCAAATTAAATGAATAGGCAGCAGGTTTAAAACAAACAAAAGGAAATATTTCTTCATACAATGCACAATCAGCCTGTGGAACTCTTTGCCAGAGGATGTTGTGAAGGTGAAGACTATAGCAGAATTCAAAAAAGAACCAAATAAATTCATGGAGGATAGGTCTATCAATGGCTATTAGGCAAGATGGGCAGGGATGGTGTCACTAGCCTCTGTTTGCCAGAATCTGGGAATGTTCTGTTCATTCTCTCTGGGGCACCTTGCATTGGCCATTGGTCTGACCCAGTACGGCCAATCTTATGTTCTTATGTGATGTCCATGCACTTTAAAAACACTTCTCACTTAAGGAGTTAATATGGCAGCTTTTCACATTTATGAGTATGGGGTACAACTGCACTATCATGCACTTCATACTTTCATGGTATGAAAATTTACCAAATTACATATGAACCAACCTGATTATTCTAAAGATTTGAAAGCTTATAACATTACTAGTATTCTCGTTTTTAAAAGTCAGCATGTGCCCACAATTAGCTAAGCTATCTTATTGACATTTTAATAGCAGCTCATTCTATGTGTATTCCTTATGCTATTTCTGTAACAACCATATACTCTAGCAACGTCCTTCATGGACATATAACTGTTCACTTTTCAAATGACACCACTTTTTTTCAAAAGGTGCATTTAATCTAACAGTGATAGATCAAAAGTATTTTTATAAATTTAGTCAAAGAAGATACTGTTGAATTTAAGTTTTTCTAGGATAGCTGACAACACTACTTATAAAACAAAGTACTTTGAACAGCATTATCATTATAGATACCATTTTATAGGTCTTTTACTTGATTTTCAGGCCAGTCTACATCTAATATGCTTTCATCTACATAGAAATGAAAGACAAGGCCACCAATAAAGTTTCCAGCAGTTCCAAGCAACATTTAAATTCTAATGTCCAGACCCACTCAGGTACTAAACAGAAAACTTACTGAGTCATCAAGATGATATGGCATTATCTGGCTTCTTCTCTGCCACATTAAGGAACAGTACTTCAATATTTCAGCCATGGGTAGGATAGCTAACTGGGGAAAGAGCAAGTACCATAATGCTGCCACTCTGGCAATAAAATATGCAAGTCATTCATACCTAAACATCTGGCACTTGCAGAGTTCATGTCCTTAAAATGCAAATTTCTCCTCTGAGCAGTGAATAAATATGGCATTGTAGTGTTCCACATTTGTCATCTCTCAACAACATATCAAATTTTACCCATTTCACAAATAACTATTTTGTTTATTCTCAACTGCCAGCCCTGCAAGCTGATCCTGGGAATCTCCACACCTTTTACACATCTCAGCTAAATCAGAATTAATAATGTTGTGAAATGAGGGAAAGAAATCAATTTAGCTTTCAAATCTCAGAATGAGTTTACCAGGCTGGAGTTAGAAAAAATATTTAGCAGTGAACTTGAGTTATGGAAAGAAACATGGAATTCCACAATGCAAACTATGCTTACAGCTACTTTTTAATATTTAACAACGCATGTGTAAGCAGCCAAGCATAAAGTTTATATAAAAAGGAAATTTAATAAACAGTTTTTAAGTATATACCTACTTTAGAAAGGCTACTGTATAGCATTAACTACATTTACATTCAGAACAAATTGCAAAAATCTATTTGGTATGATGCATTACAGCTTCAAAATGATTTTACTTTATCTAGTTGACAGTATTTTTCAGGAAGAGCAACTAAGCTGCTGTTGATCTCTTCAGGGCAGGAAGGAAATAATTTTTACATAGTAGCATAATATGCCCTTGAAGAACTTGTACTCAGAAGCTGAACATCTACAGTTTTCACACTAATTCAGCTGAGAATTCTCAAACCCTTTCTCCCAAAAGAGGAGTGGTTGGTGCACTGACATCTCTACAGTCTGTTAAGGAAAGGGGAGGAGTCAAGTGCTTGTCTGAGTAGTTATTGCTTCAAAGTTTTACTTTAAAGCAGTGTAGTTGTCTGTGCAGGGCCGTCCTTAGGATTTATGGGGCCCTATGCAATATTAAACTGGCGCCCCTATGCGAGACAGCAGCCCGGGTTCACAGCCTGGGAGGAGGGGAGGGGAAGAGAGGGAAGGGCTGAGGGCAGCAAAGGATACCGAGACGCCCAGCCTGCCTCACAGTGGCAGAGAGTCACAGTTAGACACAGAGATCCCCGTACCCTCTCCCTCACACAGAATGCATGGCCCCAGCACATTCAGCTCTGTGAATACGGCCCCTGCCTAAGGAGACTGCAGTGAGCACTAGGTGTGCAGGAGCCAACCCACTTTTACCTGCTGTCATGGGTAGGTGAAGCTGAGGCTTGGGAAGGTTAGCTCCTCGGCCCATCTCTTCTGCCTGTGGCCCCACCCATACTCCACTCCCGCTCTATCCCAGACCTCACCCCACTCTGCCCAGGCCCGACCCTCCCCCTACCCTGCTCACCCCATTCCAGCCAAATCCCTGAACCCAAATGAAGCAAATGACATTTGAAAGGGAAAAAAAAAAAAACTTCTGCAATTTCTTTCTTAAGAAAATGGAGCATGTTTTCCACTGCATGCCAGATGGGTGAAGACTGGACATGCAGAAGGTACCTAATTAAAAGCACTAAATTTTGGAATAAAAAATGTCAGTCACAGTTTTGTTTGTTTGTTTTTTTATATGCCCTGAAGTTTGTCAGAGATTTATTTGCAAAAACTTTTAGTAAGGGCAAGTCAGCTGTCTTGCTGAATACAACATTAAATATTATGGAATACATGATGCAGCTCTTCTCTGTTTTACATTTTCTTAATCAGTATTTCTAAGTTGATCTAATATTTTAAATGTACTACTTCATAAAGTAATCATTCCAGATTATTGCATATTTACTCACTGAAACAAAAACATTATTTTAAAATAATCAGTCACAGAAGTTGTGTGTTCATAACAATGTTCATTGCTTTTAGAAAAAGGGAACATTAATTTACTTTGTGTGATCTCCATAACAGACATGTTTGTGAAATTTCACCAACTTTAAAAAATATGTTTCCAAAGATTTTAGCCATAACAAAGGATTTTATATCTTACTAGGTACTGATTTTGCTGGAGGGTTCTCTTAAGGCTATTTTATCTGATAGTCAGAGGTAAAGAATGGAAAACTTAAAGCAAATTTTAAACTAAGGTCCTGTAGACTAACATGTTCTGAGTAAATATTACAGTAATGCACAACTGTTTGTCAGTAAATTCAGAAACTGACAGTATATACCTGGAGGCTGGCAAATGCCTGTTAAATGGCTTCATTACCCCTTGAATGGCTCTTAAACAGTTTCAGTGTTGTGCTAATAGGTCTGGCAGGCTGGAAAGGTTTTTCACTTTTAAGTTACTAGATGCCATCAAGTCATCAGGCTGCAGCAGCCAGCTGTGGGAGCCTGCAGGAAGGGTCAGACCAGGAATAGGAAAAGCCAGAAGGGTGGAGACCCAGTGGGGCCCCAAATTTTCAGGTGCCCCATGGCTGCCTATGCTTAAGGACAGCTGTGTGTGTGTGTGTGTGTGTGTGTGTGTGTGTGTGTGTGTGTGTGTGTGTGTGTGTGTGTGTGTGTGTGTGTGTGTGTGTGTGTGTGATTTTACATGGCAACATGAATTACTTATTATGATTTATTGGTTCTTTCCAGTTGCCATCAATTTTCCCTATTTCATCTCAACTGACTGAGGCCATGGCTACACTTACAGCCGTACAGCGCTGGGAGTTACAGCTGTCTTCATACAGCTGTGTAGTGAAAGCGCTGCAGTGTGGCCACATTTGCAGCATTTGCAGCACTGTTGGGAGTGGTGCATTATGGGCAGCTATCCCAGCGTTCAAGTGGTTGCAACGTGCTTTTCAAAACATGCTTTAGGGTGAGGTGGAGTGCGACAGGGAGCATGGGAGAGACAGAGAGAGTGGATTTTTGGAGCTGACACTGTGTCAGCTCCCTGCCTTGCAAGTTCTAAGGACTGGAAGATACACAGCACCCGTCTCTTATTCACTAAATGCAAATTATGCACTCCTAAATAGCCTTCAGACCACATAAGCAGCTGCTCCAAAACGGACCCTCCCCTCCCAACCCGCCGTGTTGCTTCTCTCCTTAAGCAAACAGCTGTGAACATTCCAAAGCAATTCCCCTGACTGCCTCTGCTCGAGCAAACAGGAGCTGTGTTTGTTTTTTAGATAAGCAGCTCCGGGAGCCCAGAGTTCACAACAAACCGGAAGAGTGGCTGAATAGGCATTCTGGGATACCTCCAAATACCTCGGAGGCCAATTACAGCGCTTTTGGTGGCCACACTTGCGGAGCAGCGCTGCATCACCAGCGCTGCAATCCTTATACCCGAGGCAGAGCAGGAGTACAACCAGCGCTGCAGCCAAGGAGATGCAGAGCTGTATGTGCCCTGCAAGTGTGGACGGTGAGTAAGTTGGTGGTGGGTTTACAGCGCTGCAACTCTCCAGTGTAGCCAAGCCCTAAGTGTGGTAAAATTAAATGAAAAACCAGTTTTAAAAGCTTCACATAAATACTCTTCCAGTATTTTAAACCTTGTCTGCAGAACATGAAACAATAAAGTAAAATCTTTTGCCAAATATGTTTACACACATAGCTTCCCAAAATGAAACACTGGGGTTTTAAGTCACCCAATTTATTTTTGCCAGGATGCAGTTATGCCTCCATTTATTTTATCTTTTAAAATATTAGCTTCACATATGTTAAATAGAGATGTAAGGGGAAATCTAAATGATGTATTCATCTATGTATTCATTCATAACCACGATTTTTCTAATGTAAAACAAGTAGGTAAATTTATTTCAAAAGAAATTCTGGAGATTGCATTTGACCATCTAAAAATATTTGTAAATAGAACTTGATATACCAGATCACACTTGATCTTAGCTCCGAGGAGCCAAAAAGTCTAGTATCCTGTCCAACGGTGACCAGTCCCAGATGCTTCAAAGGTAACATTTCCTAACCCATATCAGTTAGTAATTGGCTTATGCCCTGAAGCACAAGGATTAATATTCCTTCTGTCTCTTAATTCTTTATACAATCTAGTGTAACAGTAGGTGCTCCCATTACCCATATAAACACCTAGGGGTTTTTTGTGATTTTTTTTTTTTTTAAATCTTACTAACCGCTTGGACTTCATAGGCTGTGTAGACAAGCCCATGACAGTGAGCCTTCCAGCCCAGGTCAACAGACTCAAACTACCAGAGCTCACCCGAGCACTCTACAAATAGCTGTGCAGACAGCTCTTTTCAAGTTGCAGCTTGGCTAGAGATTGGGTTCGGAAGCCGAGCGGGGGTGCAGAGAGCCTTGCGTTATGTCCCCCTCTTATTGGTCATCTTTGTAAGCTAATCATTTTACCTTCCAGCAATGAATTTCACAAATTAGGTAGACTCCAAGGCCAGAAGGGACCTCTATCGGTTTGGAATATGTTGCTCACAAGTTGGATGGTCCCCGTGTTCTTGTATTTCAAGCAAAGAGAAAAAACAACACAATAGTGACCCAGTCCCTCTATGTGTGCCCTATCACCCTCTTATTGGTCATTTTTATAAATTAATCTTCTTTTTATTTGGTATTCATATTAAAGCCTTTTCATGCCTCTAATAATTTTTTTTCCTCTTTCTAGACGCCCTCCTATTTCTGCTCTTTTTTCCAGGCAGGGTAATTACTACTGAATACAATATTCAAGATGAGGACAAACCAATTTATATATTGTATATTCACTATTATATTCGATACGTCCTAATATTGCTTGATTTTTTGAATGTCTGTGCACACTTAGTAGACGTTCTCACTGAGCTGTCCCCAGTAATGCAGAGGTCTTTTTCCTAAGCGGTCATAGATAATTTAGAACTCAGAACAAGAAATTCCAATAATTCCTTACAATGTATTCCTTGCATGTATTAATTCTAAGTTGCAGCCCCCATTATGTTACCCATTGATTTAGCTGTTCCCTCAGTACCAGCGAGAGTAATTGATCCAGATGAGATGGTTCTAGTTTGGGATATTCCCTTGTAATTTTCTGAGAGAAGTTTCCCTTTTCAGTTGCCTTTCTTCAGCTTTTTTAAATAGTGCTCATGGTGGTATCTTCTAACCCTGCAAGTATCCAATAGGAAACTCAATAACCAAAGAATGACAATTCCATTTTGCATCAACTTTTGAGGTTTCAAAAGGTGTTTTCTTTCTGCATTGGAACATAAGAATCACACTCTATAGTTCAGTGTAGTTAGGGTACTGACCCAGCATATGGAAGACCTGAGTTAAGGTCCCTGCTCTGCCTGATTCAGAGAAAAGATGACAGGGCTGGCCTTACCATGAGGCAAACTGAGGTGGCCACCTCAGGTGCCAGACCGTGGGGGCGGGGAGGGCGCCACTATGATCCAGAGTGTAGAAAATAGTGTCTGTTGTTGGTGCATATGTATTCTCTCTGCTCTGGATGCACAGAGATGGTGGAGTGCTGTGCTGGAGGAAGGAGGCCACAAGAGACATAACAGGCAGGCAGGAGAAAAAGTGAGAGGGAACAACAGAAAGCAGCAGGAGCTTCAGGGAGAGAGAGGAGGAGGAGGAGCCTCTTATGTACCTCTCTAGCACCCACAGGAGCCTGGACTGATTAACACCAGCTTCTCAGGGAGCCTCCTGCTTCCTGCTGCTTCCCTGAACCCACTTGAGGAGAACAGACTGTCTACTGAAGTAGTAGGAGCCAGTTAGGCCCTTAAGACGCGGATACCTTCCCTCACTCAGGCCCTACTACTACCCTGCTTATTTGTCCCCTGCAATTGAGTGTTGAGAGCCACAACAGCTGCCACAAAACAGTAGTCATGAGTGAAAGAAGAAAACGCCCCTCTGGGGCAGCATTGAGAAAAAGCAAGCAAGCAAAGGAAGCTTTACTATCTATGCAGGAAGGAGCTCTCCTGAGATACGTAGACACAAATGTTCACAGTGAGCCTTCCAGCCCCAGTGAGGATGTGAGTGGTGAGGAGATGCCTGATCTTCCAGTTAGTCAGAGTACAGGTGACCTGGCAGCTACTGCAGCATCCATATCTCCATCTCAAATGGATGTAACCATGCACATTCCTGAAGAAAAGTGTAGATCAGAGAAGAGTGTGGTGGAGGTGCAAGAAACAGATGCTGCTGAGTTTAGTTCCTTAAGTCTGGATAATCCTGGACTGTGGACCCACTTGAGCAGTAGCCTGAGGGACTTCCTTGTACTGCATGGGCCACAGCAAGTGAAAAACTTCACGTTCCCCAAAGACAATGAAAATAGAAGTCCCCATCTAACACATTATTGGTGTGAAATCCCCAATGATGACAAAGTATCAGAGGGGTAGCCATGTTAGTCTAGATCGGTAAAAGCAGCAAAGAATCCTGCGGCACCGTATAGCACGTCTGTGGCACGTCTGTTAGTTTATAAGGTGCCGCAGGATTCTTTGCTGCTTTTAATGATGACAAAATGGAGAGGCCATGGCTCAGGTACTCAAAAAACCAGAATGCTGCATTTTGCTTTTGTTGCGAACTCTTCCAGTCTAATGTTCCAACCACATTGGGGTCCAAAAGACTGCAAAAATCTGACTAGAAATCTGGCATACAATGAGAAGGCAGAAAAACACCAGAGAGCATTCCATAGGAGGAAAGAGCTTGAGATGAAACTAAGATTAAAGGCCACCATAGATGATCAGCATCAAGAGAAGATTGCATCAGAGTCTCTTTTCTGGCAAAATGTTCTGAAAAGGCTCATTGCCATTGTGAGAATGCTTGCTACCCAAAACCTAGCACTGCGTGGCACTTCAGATCAGCTGTATGTATCAAACAATGGAAACATCCTTAAAATTGTGGAGCTGACGGCTGAGTTTGATGCTTTATTACAGTAGCATCTAAGAAGAGCCACCACCCAAGATAAGTACACACACCACTACCTTGGAAAAACAATTCAAAATGAGATCATTCAGTTACTAGCAACAAAAGTCAAACAGAAGATTGTAGCAGATCTTAAGTCAGCAAGCCATTACTCTGTTATTCTGGACTGCACACCTGACATCAGCCATACAGAACAAATGACTTTAGTGGTGCGTTTTGTAACAACAACAGAACCTAGTGAAAATGTCCCTGCAATGGTGACTGTCAGACAGCATTTTCTAGAATGTATTGACATTGACGATACTACAGGAGCTGGTATAACCAATGTGCTTCTTAAAAAGCTGGAAGATATGGGAATTTAGATAGCTGACATGAGAGGTCAGGGCTACGGTAATGATGCCAACATGAGAGGCAAGAACAGAGGAGTGCAGACACGGATCCAAGAGTTAAACTCTTGACCTTTATTCGTCCCATGCAGGTCTCATTCATTGAACTTGGTGGTCAGTGATGCAGCATCAGCTTCTAGTGAGGCTGCTGAATTTTTTAATGTAATTCAAAGCATCTATGTATTTTTCTCTGCATCAACTCATCAATGGCAAATTTTGAAGCAACATCTGGGAACATCCTCTCTGACACTGAAACCACTGAGTGCCATACGATGGGAAAGTCGAGTGGAGGAGATAAAGCCTATCAAACACCAAATTGAGAAGACAGATGCCATAGTTGCCATTATGGAGGATAATGCTATGACAGGAACTGTTTGTGGAAGAAGAGTGGCAGAGGAAAATGGAATCACCAGAAACACACATAACTTCAAATTGCTGTGTGGCTTAGTATTGTGGCATGACATACTGTTTGAAATAAATGTTGTAAGCAAGAGACTCCAAGGTGATGACTGATATATCTGGAGCAGTGGAACAACTGGAAAAGCAAATTCACACCTACAGTCTTACCAGTCAGATGAGGGATTTCAAAACATTCTGAAGAGTGCACAGAAGTTGGCAGAGGAACTTCACACTGAAGCTGTTTTTCCGCCCATTCAACAATACAGGAGCCACCAAAAACGACATTTTGATTACGAGGCACAGAATAATCCCATAAGAGACCCCAAACAACAATTCCAAGTTGAATTCTTTAACCAGGTGCTAGATTGTGCAATACAGTCAAGTGAAGAACATTTCATGGAGCTTAAGGAACACAGCACTATATTTGGGATGTTGTATGATATTCCAAAACTACTCACTATACCTGAAGACGACCTACACCAGCAATGCAGGGCACTAGAGACAGCATTGACACATGATGACATGCACAATATTGATGCAAGTGATTTAAGTGATGAACTGAAAGCCCTTTCAAGATACATTTCAGCAGGATCAACTCCAAAGGCTGTTGTGGCGTATACGCGCACAAATAAGACGACCATCCTCTTTCCAAAGGCTTTTGTTGCTCTGCTCATACTTCTAACACTTCCTGTAACAGTTGCCAGTGGAGAACACAGCTTCTCCAAACTGAAGTTAATAAATAAATTTGTTAGTCTCTAAGGTGCCACAAGTACCCCTGTTCTTTTAGCAATAAACCAGCTATTTCCCTGCATTTTGTTCAAGGCTACAGAAATAGGCTTCAGGGTACTCAGCATGTGTTCAACATTTCTCTTAAGCCCAATGTTGTGAACTTTGGCTGTGACGGTGCAATCTATTTTTTCACAGTTCTGTTCACAAACTGTCATCCGATGAGACCACTGGGGGTGGAACTAAGACTGGTCAGCCAGTGCCCACAGATCTCTGTGCTTCAAAATCATAAGGTTTAGCAGCTAATTCTTTCTGCAGTAGTAGCGCTTGAAGGAGATTCTGACCCTACTTTCTGGCCCTGGAGATGGAGGTGCTGCATATGGCACAATAAGAAGGCAAATCTCTTTCCCCTGCAAGCAGGCCAAGCAGCTCACATTTGTACCTGAAATAGGATAAACAGCAATCAGGGCAAGAGAAAACTCTTGAACCCTCATTTCTGTGTCTACAGTTCTGACATATCAGAATCAAAGACCTGTGCCCAGAGCACTACAATCCTTACGCAAAAAAAAAAAAAGCAAGAGGGAGAAATAAAATAAAATATATATATATATATATATATATAAAAAGAACTATATCCTAAATAAAACTGTGATGGTGGTAGCATGGGCAAAGAGCCTTTCCAATGAATCTGGGTCCAAAGACCTCACAAGATTGCTGGTCAACCTACTGCGGCTGGAAGGAACTGAGGCAGTTGGTGGGTCACACATCCCTCTTATAACTGCACCTCTGAATGCTGAAAACCCAGTGGGGAAGGGAGCACACAAGAGCACTTTAACAGGTCCTACTACAGAAATGTCCACTGGTCCAAGCTGCACCGTAACTGCATTCCAAGAGTCAGAATTGCAAAGTCTACTAAAAAAGAATCTTAATTATGACCTTAGGCTTCTTCCAAGAACATGCAATACCACCCATCTAACTTGTGTATGTATGTCAACTATGAATATTTGGTGATGTCATAATTGTAGTTTGACTTTACACTATCATGGACAATGTGTGCGCACTGACATGGACATCAAGGTATGTTATTGGTATCTCCTTTATCAAGTTTACTTTGTGGATACAGTCACATTTAAACAACCTTAATCCTTTCTAAATGAGGCTTTTGTGGACAGATTTATGTTAAATTATAAAACAAGGTGTATAAACTAAAAGCCATTTGGATGATCAGAGAATAAAAGCAGCCTCTGAGGAGCTTTATGCTACAACAACCAACTTTTTCCCAGACAGAGAAATCAAAAAATTGTTTACCTCAATTCACTACATTCCCCCAAAAGAATCATCTTTCAGCAAAGAACAAAGCAAGAGAAATTTCAACCTAAAGGGTAATTGTTTTGAATATAAATGTCTGAAAACAGGCATTTATCATGGAGGTGGCTCCTCAGCTACAATGCCGCAATATTTTTTAACGATTATCCAGTTTAATTATTTCAGCATTCATTTAAAAAAATGTAATTGTTAGAAAAACTAAAATTGCTCTGAGGTCAAACAACTTGCATGAGCTTTTCTCATTTGAGAATTTCTTTTAACTCAAGCATACCTTAGTCATAGTATAACCAAATAATTAGGTTCTAATCCCAGAGAAATCTACCATTAACAGCAGTTAATGCTCAAGATAATGCTTCGGACAACTAAAGTTCTTGTAAACCTTTCTTTAAACTAGTTACAATCAATTTGGAGTACATTATAAGCTGTAACCTACTGTTTATAACAAGCAATAATATTCACTTTTTGAACAAAATGGCAAAAACTCAACCTTCTGGTCAATAGCTCTCATGAGGGTTTTTTTAAAAGCACAAGATAACACTATATTCAAAAAACAAAAGTAAAAACTACAATTATTGGGCTACATCTCTTTGGTCACATCTACATCAGAGAATTAGACCATTTCTAACTGATCTCATAAGAATGCACACTTTAAGCACAAACAGTTGGCTTGTTTAGCCTAACCAATAGATGGTTATGGGAAGATATGATTGCTCTCTATAAACACGAGAGGGATAAACACCAGGGAGAAAGGAGTTATTTAAGGTAAGGGCCAAGGCTGGCACAAGAACAAATGGATACAAACTAGCCATCAAGTAGTTTTATCTCACAATCAGACAGAGGACTAGCCCTCAGAGGAGTGAAGTTCTGGAACAGCCTACTGAGTTGGGGCAAAAAAACTGGCTTCAAGACTGAGCTTGAAAAGTTGGTGGGGGGGGGGGGATGATGGCATGTAGCCAATCTGCCACTGCAAGTAGCAAATATCCCCAACAGTTGGCAATGGGACACTAGATGAACATGGTCAGGGTCTAACTGGCTGTCATAGTTGGGGTCAGGTAATGATTCTCCTAGCAAATGTATTTTGATTACTCCTGTTTACAGGTGGTTGTTTACACCATCCAGAGATAAGGGAGGTGAGAATAGCTTTCTAGAGAAATGAGATGACAGACATAGGATGAGGAAGGAACCCTGGAACAGCCAAACAAAGCAAGTGTTGGGCTAGATTGTGTGTGTAATTTTTGGTTCCTTTTGTGAATAAAAGCAAAGAAAAGGTTACATTTTGACACACTACAACTTATGTGAACTCATGTTTGGATGGGGACACCATCAGCTCAAACACAGTTGTTTGAGTGTTTCTGCACATAAAGACAAAAAAAGTATTAACTCAGACAGCATGTTAACTACAGGTGTAGAGCAAGGTTCTTTTAACGGCAGAGTTTTAGAGACAGTCAAAGCTATCCCTCAAGCTCTTCTGAAACTCTACAAGAAAATCTTCCACATGCATACACTATGAATCTACTAATATCATCCATTACTATAATTAGATATCTATACAGTTTGATACCTACAATAAAGAAAGGGGCTTTTTTTTTTAATATTACATAAATGGAGGTGATATCCATGTAACAAATTGCACAGGCACGTGTTAAACACATTTTACATAGCTGTGCAACTGATCACATACCTATGATTAGATCACATGCTCACTAAACTACCACCCCGGAATTCTAAAACTCCCCTGGGAAGGTGGAGAAATCTCATTCACAGTCTGTTCTGGCATTTGTGCCTCCAGAAGGGGACAGGGCCCAACCCCTCCGGGTAGCCCCAGGGGAGAGGCCACTACTTTGCCTTGCCACACACCCCCTCCCCCCACCAAATCACTGCCCAGAAGGCTGAAACTGCAAGAAAAGCCCCTGGTGGCCGCATTTCAGAAACACTGACTTAGGATGTCTTTTTCAGTTATGGAAAGAGCACCTGAAACATATAGATAGGTGCTTTTTTAGCACTCACATAACTATTTTTCTTCTAAATTTGCAATGCTATACCCTGCTTGATCCTGAGGAGGAATCTGGGTTACTGAATAGCTGTCAATGGTTGCCATCCTACCATTTCTGCATTATTGTACTGATTGCTTCCTTGCTGCAGATCATTCTCATAGTCATACCAACCTGTGTTAAAGTACAACTGTGTTGTCTACACCACAATTCTAACATGCATGCTAGACATGACCACAACATGGTGGAGTGCGGAAGAGGAGTAGACAGGTCAGTGTGTCATACATCCTCCCACCTTAAGTAATTTACATTCTCACACTACCCATCCAACTCCCAAGAAATCATAGAGAGCCACTTTGGCTACAGGCCATTTTTAGAAGGTGTGTGTTTCTCTTGTTTTATGCTCTGTGGAAATGATAAAAGTAAATCATCTTATGGAAAGCCTAACAAAATCTTAAAAGTAACTAAAGAGGAAAAATAATTTACCAATGAAAATTTACTTTATTCAGTACTGGAAACAACAACAAAACACTTCTAAAAATGCATTATTTTAAGACAAATAGAGGACACTTAGGATGGGGAGAGGACCTGCAGATGACTGCCAAGTTCTACTCTGCTTTCAGGAAGGAAAGAAGGGTGGAGGGGTTGCAGAAGACTGTAGAATGAGAGTTTCATTAGGGGGCAGGGTTATTTGAGTACTTAATTGAACATATGGAACCTTCCTGGGGGAATTCTACACCAAAATTTTAAAATTCTGTGCAAAATACTTCATATTATATTTGTTAAAATAATACTATATAATCATGCCAGTTTTAATTATTTTGGTAATTTATTATAAAATACCTGTCAGCAACTATGTAACAATGCAGACCAAAACAAAAAACAAAAACAAACAAAAAACCAGAAGAGAGTTAAAGAAACTTCTATGACAGCACAGTTATTGTTTCTCTGCTCCCCTCCCCCACACCTCCGGCCCAGAGACTTGCATCCCCCTCCACCCTCCCAAGCAAGAAACAGCTTGATGCTGGATCCCAGGCTTGTACGGAGTTTCCTGCGCATCACCTCCTTCCTTCAAGGCATGCCGGGAACTTAACTGCCAGGAACCCTCCAGCTCCTCCTCCTCCTCCCCCCAGCAGTGTCTTTTATTTGCAAGATGACGAGCTGGGCTCTGCTGCATCCAGTGGCCCCTATTGGTGGCCAGCAGCTCTTCTGCGGAGGGAAAAGGAAATTCTGCACAGAACATTAATTCTGTGCAAATTCTGCATTGCGCAGTGGTGCAGAATTCCCCCGGGAGTAATACAAAGTGCTGCCAGGTAGAATAATGTCATGAACTTAATATGTGACATACTAAATTCCACAGAACTCACAATAAATATGCCTGTATCTTTTAGTACTCCAATTAAAGTGCCAGACGGTAATTCGCCCTTGGATTTTGCCATTTGCAAGTAATGCAGCCATCCCAAGTGAGTGCCTATCAATTTATTTTTATCTCATCATGTATTCCCTCTATATAAAAACACGCACTATAGACTGCCTATATAAGTTTATATAAGTATATCATCGTTTTCATTGACAATCACTGCTAAGATCTAAACATCAATGTGAGATCAGATTGGTCAACATGCTATTTCTGAGAAAAAACTTAGACAAACAAGTTTGAGAGTTCACTAATCCATCACTACAGTGACTTACCAGCAGTTATGTATGACAGCTCAAGTTCTGCCTTAACCTTTAAATTGAGTTTACTGAAACACTATAATACAGCAAATGCTCCTACCAAATACTTCATGACCTGTTAACAGGTCTAACAGGTCTTTGCAAAGATCTGTATGTTCAACTTGCAGGGGGTTTGCATTTCTCTGTCAGATACACATGCTTTTTCCAGCTTATAATTTCTTTTATTTTGATTTATAAAACTTGTTCATAAAGAGGAGTACCTATCCCTGGCACTCAGTGCTCCCTGGTATATTTTTAAATCCAGTAAAATACAAGTAATCCCCTTCTTCCAGTGACAATCACCACACAGCTGAAAACATATGTAAGATCTTTAAAATCTCCCGAAGTCCTCCCAACAAGGGAAAAATAAATGAGTCCTGCAGCATGCCCTGAAGGTCGGCAAACTGGGATGTGGGAAAGCTGAGGGAATGCACTGCCATCTCTTTACATGAGTGGGGCTTCAGTTTGGCATTCCCCACTGATGTAATTGTGGGTTTATGAGACAGGAAGAGAAGGTCCTAAGCCATTTAGGGCTTTACATCTTAAATTCTACCTGGTATTAAATAGCCAGTGAAGATGCAGATGCTCTGGTGTCATGTACTCCTGAAAATATGCACCCTGTAACAAGCAAGCCACTGAATTCTATGTTATCTTCAGCATCCAGATGGATTTAAGATGTAGCCAAATGCAGAACACATTGCAAAAGTCTAATCGGATTACGACAAAAGGTACTGATGATGTTGAAGTTCTGCAACTGAAAGGAAAGTAACCGGGCAGTATGTAAGTGGAAAAAGTTGATCTGACTATAGTTGCTATCTGTCCTATTAACAGTTGAAGTCCAACCAGGCTCCTAGATTGCAGAACTGCCCAACAAATGGTAGGCAAATATTTACAGAGACAGTCTCAGTCATTTCTTCCAGCTGTTTCCCCAAACCTACCAACATCCTCTGCCTTCTCTGGATGGAGTTACAACCAGGTAGCTCGCATCCATGCCCCAATCTGATTCACACACTGGGCTAGATAAGCAGCTACTTTGGCTGGATTAGTTGGTTTGTGCTGTTAATATAAAGGTTCTAATCTTGCTGATGAACCATGTGGAGGTCAGTATGGTTCCATGTGATAGAATCTTTATTTTTTTTTTTAAGTTTGCTTTTTAAAAAAAAAGTTAACATACACAAAAATGTTAAAGGAACATTAAGGATGCAAAGTCAAGAACTCAAAATTAGGAAGTGCCACAGGTAAGGTTACCTGTGCAACCTAAACTTGATTCCTTTGTTTGTATTCATAATGATGCAGTCTTTAGTTTCGTGATCACATAGTATTTTTTCCACAGGACCCCTGCCTCATTCAATATATAAGATGGATAGGGCGCAGGGAGTGAATCAGGATTGTGTAGTGGATGAGACTGTCATCTGCCTTATTTGTTGCAGAAGTTGGAAGGTGTGTAGTGCATGAGGCGGAAGATACTAGGAAGAGAAAGGATGATGGTCTGATGGTTAAAGCAGTTAAATATCACCCTGGAGAACTCAACTGTATTCCTGCCTCTGCCACAGAGTTCTTTTGTGATGCTGGGCTAGTCACTGAAACCACACTTTTCAAAAGGGCCACTAATTGTGTGTCCCTCACTTTCCGGGTGCTCACGCTGAAACACTGGGGCCTAATTTGCTGAGCACTCAAAGCTGTAATTGAAGTCCATGGGAGCTGTCCTCTGAATAGGTAAAGTGCTGTAAAATGTGAAGTACTCAGAAAAATCAGGCCCTAGGTATCTCAAATTGTGCATCCAAGATTAGTGTATGCCTTCGACCATAACCTGTGTGCCTCAGTACTCATCCTATAAAATACCACCATCTTGCCTCACGGGTATGTGATGAAGATGAATATTTGTAAACTATTCAGTTACTATAGTGTTTGCACCATAGAAAAACCCATGTGGAAATTAATAATTCTCTATTCAGAGCAAGGTTTGCATGCTATGCAGTAAATAGAGCATGGGGACATATGCTGTATGATGGGTTCTATTTCAGGTTTTAAAGTGAAGTGTGTTCCACTGGTAACAGACCTTTCTGCCCCATTCCTCCAAGCCAGACTCCTTCCGCCCCATCCCTTACCACCAATTTCACAATTATCCATCTGGCTCATTGCGCCAGTCCCCAAGCATTGCCAATCTCGTGACTTTATCACAAGTGCTTTAGCAGCCAGCACCGTGGGTCCCGGAAGTGATGGCATCCCAGAAGTGAAGGATTCATCACTTCCATCCTGGGAATCCCCCAGGGACGGCTCTGGTGCCGGAATTGCTGTCCACAGGTATGACAAGAACAGAATATAAAACTTTCTGGAATTTGTTAAACTATTAAGTGCAGACTAACAGGCAATGCATGGAATGTTTCCACTTCCACTTAGTCATCTTCCAGTGTTCTGATCAGAATGTCCATCTACCTTGGATTTGTTTATTTGCCTGAAAGCACTTAACTCTTGATTCAAGAGTTTTAGTTATTTTTTGAAATTGTCAAAAATACTTTCCAGAGAGGTGGGGAAGCAGAGGTATCTTACTTGTACAGTAACTTGAGTTTCTGATGTTTTGTCCCTATTGGTGTGCCACCATAGGATATGTACATGCCTGTGGACTCTTAACCAGAGATTGTAAATAGCAGTGTCCATGGCTTTGTGCCTCTGCAGAGCAGCACTTCATGCTCTCAGGTCAGGGCATATATGGAGGCACAGACATGCTGTTACTCCAGTTCTTCTCAACCATGAAGCCTGAAAGACTTTGCAGCAGAAGGGAAGGACTGCAGGAGTGAAGCAGCCATATGGACAAAACATCTTGAAGAATTCAAATTACTGTAAAGGAAAGTAACCTCTCCCCCTTCTTTAAGTATATGTCTTGATGGGTGCTCCACTGTAGGAGACTTCCATGCAGTATCTCAACATGGAAGTGGGTGCTGAGGCAGCAAATCCAGCTCAGAGGACCGAGCTGCCGAAAGTGGGTCAGCTCTGGATGTTGGTATTATTTTGTAAAGTTTGGCGAACATGTGAACTGAGGACCAGGTTGCAGCCCTGCAGACTTCTGTTATGGGAACATCCTTAAGGATATAGAAGTGAACTGAGTCCTAGAGAAGTGGGCTGTCACCCTATGACTCTATACCAGCTGCACTGTAGTATGTCAAGATACAACCCAAAACCCACTTAGAAAGTCTCTGAGTGGCAACTAGTGCCCCTTTCTATCCCTTCTTGAACGGATGAAGAGTCTGGGAGAGGAACTAATGGTATTAGTCCTGTTGAGGTAATAGGTGAGGGGCCACCTCATGTCTAGTGTGTGGGGAATTGCTTCCTCTCTCAAGGTATGAGGCTTTGTATAAAATATAAAGCAAACTATAAAGTATTGGTAAATTTCATATCTTGGTTGATATGAAATTCCATTGAGACTTTAGCTAGGAAGATGGGGGCATAGCATGACCCTGTCACACTAGAAGGTAGCATATGGTAGTCTGCCATGAGCACCCCAAGTTCTCTCATCCTTCTGGCCTAGGTGATGGCTATTAGAAATTAATTATTGCGGGAGAGCAGGGAAAGAGCACCAGGTAGCCATCAGTTCAAATGGGGAGAGGGGCCCCTCAAGGCATAGAGGACCAGATTAAGGTCCCATGTAGGAGCAGGGTTCTGGAGAGGGGGAAATAAGTTGTACAACTCCTTAAGGAATTTGGCCAAATAAGCATGTAGAGGAGTGTAATGGCAGCCAGGTGTACTCTAAGTTCACTGACAGACTTTGTGTCCTACCAGGTAATCTAGAATCCTTGAGAGTGGAGCTTCTGAAGCTTGCAAAGAGCAGGGATAACACCAGGAATGGAACCATTTTCAAATTTGCAGGTAAGTTCTTACAAGTAAGTTTCCTGCTAGACAGGAGGACTTACTGAACACTGGCAAAGCAGTGTAACTCTGTATCTGAGAACCAAACAGGAGCCAAGCCTTCAGGTTCAGAGATAAAAGGTTGGGCTAGGTTACAATGCCTGAGTCTTGTGATGGGAAGGCAGAGAAGCACTGCCACAGAAAGTAGAGCCAAGTACCACAATTGCCTCAGCAATGAGGACGCAGTCAAGATAGCCCTCACTCTTTTTTCTCTCAGTTTGAGCAAAGTCTTGAGGATCAGAGGCGTAGGCAGGTAAGTATAGTGCAGGACTTTAGGACAGAGTATTACTAGAGCATCTCCCAAAGAACTGTGGCTGTATCCTCCTTTGGAGCAGAAGAGATAACACTTTGCATTGGTTGAAGATCCAAAAAGAGGTCTAACTTTGGGAGGCCCCAAATTTAGCAGATGCTGTGGAAAACAGAGCAGTTGAGTTCTCACTTGCAGTTCTGACAGAAGCTCCTGATCAGGGTAAATTGCAGAAATGTCTATGTGATGAGAGAAGCATCAGCTTCACAGTTTTAGTGACTCTGTGCATAAGGATTCAGATCTCGCTCCGTCTTGTCAGCTTACGTAGTGTAGCTGTCCTGTTGTCTAACATTACTCCTCTATCTCATAGAGAAAGTGCTGACATGCATAGCCGACTGTCCTTGATTCCAGTTTGTTGATGTAACACAATGAGAACTATTTGCCCTGTGCTGTGGCAGCTCACAGATACACCTTCTCTTCCCCTGCAAGTGTTCTTGTTGCTGTTTCTTCCAGGCTGGTACCCTCTCAAATTGTTCACTGTAATATGTCAAGGGGTTCTAGTAAGGTAATCCTAGGAAACAGTCAGCCAGAGAGTCCACAGGTTTTGTGTGACTCTGAAAATGTACAGAAACTACTGGGTAAGCTTGGGAAAGTCAGTGCTGATTTCAGGGCTTAAGCCCTTAGACCACAGGATCACCACTGCCAGGAGAACTGTCAAGCACAGGCTCTGCACCTGGAGCATGTCCCTAGAGGCCCTAAACTCTGCCAAGATGAGACCCAGCATGCCAACTGGTTTGATCTGGTGAGCATCCAGCAGGAGGAGTTCATCAGGGTTGCAACAACTAGTTTTAATAGTCAATTTACACTGATGTTAGACTGTTGTGTATTTGAGTGTATATTTGGGTTATCTAATTAACACATTCAGTAAGCACTCAATTTAACTGTTCCCACGGCACAATACTACCAGCATTAAACTAAAAAATATATCTGCATTCAAAAAATATGTTTATATACTTAGCATTTTTATTCCTTAAAAGCATATACTGTAGTTACGTTTCCTCTGTTTTCAACATATCAGGGGTCACAAAATGCAACAAGACCAAGAAGCAGCTAGACAAACAGACAAGAAACATTTAAAATCGGGGGGGGGGGGGGGGGTGGAGAGACTGTTAGATTCACAAGATCAAAACAAACCATTAAAGTGTAGTGCAGGAGGTATTTCATCTATAAAATAGAATAAAAACTATATTTTTGTGAAATCTATAAAACAGTCACCTCAAAACATCAAAATTAATTCAGATTTAGTGAATCTTCATCCTCTGTTCGAATTGGAAATAAAAGTTTTCTCTTTTATGTAATCTGAGGTTAACCCAGTGCTGTGGCTCACTAAGAATTTATATTAAAAACTGCCAGAGACCCTCACCAACCACAAATCAAAACAAAATTCTGTATAGTATTCATTCTTGGTTCTCCCTCCCCATCCCCAATTTAAAAAGAGTAGTATAAATGAGGAGACGTACTAACTGAAACCAGATTTCTGGCGCAGAAGTTTTCAGATGCTTAACAGGAAAGGGCAAATCAGCATACTGCAAGTTACATTTCAAACAATGTACAAGCAGCACACACTATTTTCCTTAACAAAAAGTTGCACCCATTTTGCTGAGCACTGTAGTATGAAGGGTTCCAAAAGAAGCCATTTTCCATGTTTAAAATAACTTATATTAAGTTAAAACTGGCTCTTTTGAATCAAAGTAATCACCACCTTGCTGAAAAGTTACACCACTGTAAAAACAATAAAAGTGTATTCCAATCCTGTTTTAATACCAAATAAAGCCCTTGTTGTAAAAATGTCAATATTTCACAGAAAACACATCTGTGTATACAAATACAAATTAAATGGATAACTTAATAAGCATAGGTGGCTTCTGAAAATATACTGGAGTAGGATTAAAAAACCAAATTTCAGACAAAATTATTGAATTGAGACAAGATGGAGGACAGGAGAACCAAAGGAGAAAGGAAAATAGAAAAGTTAGGTGCAGAGAGTAGATTTATAGATTACAAGGTCAGAAGGGACCATTTTGACCATCTAGTCTGATTTCCTGTATAATAAACCAAGTAGGGCCTTGTTGTTTTAGACTAATTATTAAGTCAGAGGCCAGAGAGAAGAGATTAGATTTGAAAGTTCCAGGCATCAACTAGGACCTAGGTGCAGAGCACCAACATCTTTTCCATATCAGAGGTGTGGTATTTTGAGAAAAGGTTCTATTGGCTACTGTAGGCAGATAAAGAAAGGGAACTTGGGACCAATCTTATCTAACCTTTTTATTACTGACCGTGGCACAAAAAGTGAGAGTGTTAATAAAATCTGCGGATGACACAAAGTTGGGAGGTACTGACAATATGGAAGAGGACCAGAATATCATACAAGATGATCTGGATGGCCTTGTCAACCAGAGTAATAGAAATGGGATGAAATTTAAAAGTAAAATTGCAAGGTCATGCATTTAGGGACTAACAATAAGAATTTTTTATATAAGCTGGGGACTTATCTGTTGGAAGCAACAGAGGAGGAGAAAGATCTGTGTGTATTGGTTGATCACAGGATGACTATGAGCAGTCAATGTGATGCAACTGTGAAAAAGGCTAATGCAGTCCTAGGATGCATCAGGCGAGGTATTTCCAGTAGAGACAGGGAAGTGTTAGAACCATTATACATGACATTGGTGAGACCTCATCTGGACTACTGTGTGCAATTCTGGTCTCCCATGTTTAAGAAAGATTAATTCAAACTGGAAGTGGTGCAGAGAAGAGGTACTAAGATGATCTGGGGAATGGAAAACCTGCCTTTTAAGAGGAGATCCAAGGAGCTTGATTTGTCTAGCCTATCCAAAAGAAGGCTGAGGAGATATAATTGATCTTTTTAAACACCGCAGAGGGATAAATACCAGGGAGGGAGAAGAGTTATTTAAGTTAAGCGCCAGTGTGGACACAGGAACAAAAGGCTATAAACAGAAGGTACGTCTACACTATGGGATTATTCCGATTTTACATAAACCAGTTTTATAAAACAGATTGTATAAAGTCGAGTGCACGCGGCCACACTAAGCACATTAATTCGGCGGTGTGCGTCCATGGTCCGAGGCTAGCGTCGATTTCCGGAGCGTTGCACTGTGGGTAGCTATTCCATAGCTATCCCATAGTTCCCGCAGTCTCCTCCACCCCTTAGAATTCTGGGTTGAGAGCCCAGCGGCTGATGGGGCAAAAATCATTGTCGCGGGTGGTTCTGGGTAAATGTTGTCAGTCATTCCTTCCTCCTGGAAAGCAACGGCAGACAATCATTTCACGCCCTTTTTCCCTGGATTGCCCTGGCAGACGCTATAGCATGGCAACCATGGAGCCCATTCAGCTTTTTTTTTTTTTACAGTCACCGTATGTGTACTGGATGCCGCGGACAGAGGCGATACTCCAGCGCTACACAGCAGCATTCATTTGCTTTTGCATGATAGCAAAGAGGGTTACCAGTCGTTCTGTACCGTCTGCTGCCAGAGTAATTTGGCAATGAGATGACGGTTATCTGTCTTTCTGTGCTGTCTGCTGCTATCATGGATGCCCCTGGCTGAGATCGGCTGGGGGCGCAAAACCAAAACTGGCAATGACTCAGAGTCAATCCCTCCTTTATGGTTTCTAAAAATAGAGTCAGTCCTGCCTAGAATATGGGGCAAATGTACTAGAGAAGCAGTGTATCAGAGAGTACAGCTGCTCTGTGTCAGATCCCGCAGAAATGATGAGCTACATGCCATTCACAGGGGGTGCCCCTGCAACAACTCCACCCGTTGCTTCCCTCCTCCCCAAACCTTCCTGGGCTACCGTGGCAGTGTCCCCCCCATTTGTGTCATGAAGTAATAAAGAATGCAGGAATAAGAAACAGAGTTTTTAGTGACATAAAATGAGGGGGAGGCAGCCTCCTGGTGCTATGATAGTCCGGGCAGGACATTAAGCAGTGTGGGGGAGAGGAGCTCAGCATCCCACTGCCATGATAGTCCAGGCAGTACAGAATCTTTTCTTTTCACATGAAAGGGAGGGGGCTGATTGAAGCTCAGTCCCCAGTTGCTATGATGAAGACGGTTACCAGCTGTTCTATACCATCTACTGGGAATGACCAGGAGTCATTCCTATTTTCACCCAGGCTCCCCCGGCCAGCCTCACCTGAAGCCAGCCAGGAGCACTCACGGGTTAATAAGAAGGATGGTTACCAGTCCTACTGCACCGTCTGCCACCGGGGAGGGGAGAGGAGCGGATACTGCTCTTCACTGCTGCAGCATCGCGTTTACCAGCAGCATTCAGTAGACATAGGGTGACACTGAAAAAGTCAAGAAACTATTTCTTCCCCTTTTCTTTCACGTGGGGGGGGAGTAAATTGACAAGATATACCCTGAACCACGCCGGACAATGTGTTTGACCCTACAGTCACTGGGAGCTCAGCCAAGAATGCAAATACTTTTCGGAGACTGCTGGGGACTGTGGGATAGCTGGAGTCCTCGGTACCCCCTCCCTCCCTCCATGAGCATCCATTTGAGTCTCTGGCTTCCCGTTACACTTGTCACGCAGCACTGTGTAGCCTGTAGATTTTTTTTTTCAAATGCTTTGGCATTTCGTCTTCTGTAACGGAACTCTGAAAGAACAGATTTGTTTCTCCATACAGCGATCAGATTCAGTATCTCCCGTACGGTCCATGCTGGAGCTCTTTTTGGATTTGGGACTGCATTGCCACCTGTGCTGATCAGAGCTCTACGCTGGGCAAACAGGAAATGAAAATCAAAATTTCACGGGGCTTTTCCTGTTTACCTGGCCACTGCATCCGAGCTGAGATTGCTGTCCAGAGTGGTCACAGTGGTGCACTGTGGGATACCGCCCGGAGGCCAATACCGTCGATTTGCGGCCACACTAACCCTAATCTGTTATGGTAATAAAGATTTTAGCGCTACTCCTCTCGTTGAGGAGGAGTACAGAAACCAATATAAAGAGCCCTTTATATCGATATAAAGGGCCTCGTAGTGTGGACGGGTACAGCGTTAAATCGGTTTAACGCTGCTAAAATCGGTTTAAACGCGTAGTGTAGACCAGGCCTGACCAACAAATTTAGACTTGAAATTAGATAAAGGTTTCTAACCATCAGAGGAGTGAAGTTCTGGAACAGGCTTCCAAGGGGAGCAGTGGGGGGCAAAAAAAAAAAAAAAAAAAAGAAAAATTAAGAGGCTTCAAGACTGAGCTGGATACATTTATGGAGGAGATGGCATGATGAGACTGTCTACCATGGCACGTGGCCCATCGACTGCCAGTAGCAAAAATTCCCAAATGCTGGAGATGGGACACTAGATGGTGAGGGCTCCAAGTTATTGCATATTGGGCTGCTAGTAAGAGCATTGCCAGCAGATCGAGGGAAGTGATTATTCTCCTCTGTTCAGCATTGGGGAGGCCACATCTGGAGTACGGCATCCAGTTTTGGGCCCCTGATCACAGAAAGGATGTGGACAAATTGGAGAGAGTCCAGCGGAGGGCAACGAAAATCATCAGGGGGCTGGGGCACATGACTTACAAGGAGAGCCTGAGGGACCTGGGGTTATTTAGTCTGCAGAAGAGAAGAGTGAGGGGGGATTCGATAGCAGCCATCAACTACCTGAAGGGGGGTTCCAAAGAGGAAAGAAGGGGGGTTCCAAAGAGCTCGGCTGTTCTCAGTGGTGGCAGAAGACAGAACAAGGAGCAATGGTCTCAGCTTGCAGTGGGGGAGATCTAGGTTGTATATTAGGAAACACTATTTCACTAGGAGGGTGGTGAAGCAGTGGAATGGGTTGTGACGGGTTGGATCACAGAAACTCCCTTGGGAACTGCCCACCAATGTGCTAAGACTACTTCTGCCCCTGCTTTCCCTGCAGCCTGGGAATCCAGCATCCTGTTCTGTTGAGCCAGATACGCTATTCTACTCCAACAGAGACCCAGGGTCTGAACCACATGGCCCAAATCTGCAGACTTAACTGAAAGCAACTTACAGAAGTGTTCCTGTCTTTAAAACTCAGATGCCAAACTCCCAATGGGGTCCAAACCCCAAATAAATCCATTCTATCCTGTATAAAGCTTTTAACTCAAATTGTTCGCCCTCTGTAACACTGATAGAGAGATATGCACAGCTGCTTGTTGTCCCCCCCCACTCAGTATTAATGCATACTCTGGGTTAATAAATAAGTAAAAAGTGATTTTAGTAAATACAGAAAGCAGGATATAAGTGGTTCCGAGTAGTAACAGACAGAACAAAATGAATTACCAAGTAAAATAAAATAAAACAAACACACAAATCTATGTCTAAGAAAGCTGAATACAGATAAAACCTTACCAGTTCCAGTAAGCTTCCTTTTACAGACTAGCCTCTTTCTAGTCTGAGTCCAGCAATCACTCACACCCAGTGGTGAGCTGGAGCCGGTTCCCATCGGTTCGTGGGAATCAGTTGGTAAATTTAGAAGCCCTTTTAGAAACGGTTGTCCAGCACATGAGTTACCTAGGGATGTGGTGGAATCTCCATCCTTGGAGGTTTTAAGGCCCAGCTTGACAAAGCCCTGGCTGGGATGATTTAGTTGGTGTTGGTCCTGCAGGAGGTTGGACTAAATGACCTCCTGAGGTCTCTTCCAACTCTAATTTTTATGATTCTAATTCTTTCCAAATATCTGCCTGGTGAGTCTTACCCACATGTTCAAGATCTAACTGATCACCATATCTGGTGTTGGGAAGGAATTTTCCCCCAGGTCAGATTGGCTGAACCCCTGGGGATTTTTTACCTTCCTCTGCACATGCGGCACAGGTCACTTGCAGGTTTTAACTAGTGTAAATAGTGAATTCTCTGTAACTTGAAGTCTTCAAACCATGATCGGAGGACTTCAGTAACTCAGCCAGAGGTTAGGGATCTATTTCAGGAGTGAGTGAGGTTCGGTGGCCTGCAATGTGCAAGAGGTCAGACGAAATGATTATTATGGTCCCTTCTGACCCTCAAATCTATGGATCTATGAACTGAAAGAAGAATTATTTGAAGACTAAGGAACTGAATAGAAACATAGATTTTGTTTCATTTGGATTTTTTGTTTTATTTTGTGTTGCTTGGTGGGGACAGAAGAGAATTAGTCCTGAGTAACAACTAGAGAATGCTGTAAAAATAGATGCAAGTCCCTCAAGCACCTCAAAGATTAGTATAGAGATTTTAGAGTGGACTCTAAAACGCATTATTAGGACTTCTGAAGTTGAGGATAATGTTCTCATTTCCAGGCTGAGGACTGAGAATACTCTCTGTACTTTGTTCAGACAAATATGGAGCATTGAAAGATATACCACAAAAGAGGGGATTTGTCAACTAAAAAGCGGGGCTGAAAAACACTCTCTACCCAAAACTTTGTTAGGCACAGAAGGTCGAGGCTCTTTGCCACATGACCAAGACAGCAAATGGTGAAGAATAAAGAGAAGGAACAGCAGAATGGCTCCAAGGAAGATAGGCAAGTGGGCTGGGTAAGAGACAACCCCTTGGGAAGGAAGATTGCTGGCTCTCTCAAAGTTCAAAACAGTGAAGGAAGCAACGTATCAGACCCAGAGGCCAGCACCACTCCCTTTCACAGCAAGTGGAGCAAGACCGGCTAGGCAAAGCAGTGACTCTTTTGCTAGGATTTTATAAAGTTAGTCCAACATGTAGATTGTTCAAAACAGCCAATTTGGAGCCATGTACATATATCATCTCACAGATTGGCACTGGTTCATGACAGAAATGTGTAAAATCTACACTTGTCTCATCTTTCAAATAATTTCAAAGTACTAATTCCTAACCAGAAACTTTCCATTACTCCACCCATGCCTACATCAATGTCATTATCTTTATATTCACTCTTATTCTCTTTGGTCTCTCCATGTTCCTTTGATTCCTTCATCCACTCCAGATATTTGTGTTCTCCTGCATGCTGTCCTATGGGAGACTGTTCTAAAGAGCAACAAAGAGTCCTGTGTCACCTTATAGACTAACAGATGTATTGGAGCATAACCTTTCATGGGTGAATATCCAGTTCGTCAGATGCATGTTCTAAAGAAGTCTTAATATATTCTATGCATCCACCTGTGCCTCCATAATAAAGACTTTGCAAGACTCACCTAGTCCTTGAAATATACCATCTATGAACAAAACCTTCCTGTGTTTTATACAGTACTAACTTTTGTACCTTTATATTATAAGCCCCTTATTGTTTAGGCCTATTACTTGTTTGGCATGTTAACAGCACTATAAAAACAAAGGAAGAGTCAATGATATTAGACAAGAGGAAACCATGAAAACGTGAATATCAAATTTCATGGAGGAGCAGTTAAGAGTACCCTTTATTTACGGGACATTCTGGAATAATTTAAAATTGTAACAAAAGTTTAACAAAGGTTTAACACCCCTTCCCCCTTAGGCTATAGATCTATTATTGACAGAGGACAGGAATCCATTTACAAATTTTAGACTGTACGACCAATCTAGTTGCATCAGGGTTTCAGCAAGATGACATTTGCGTAGATTTCAAGTCTAGGTTAACTGATTCCAAAATTTTAACTTCAGATTTGTTGTATGGCATTTACATTTTGTGAAGAACTTTTAGAATAGGAGCTGAGTAACTGTTCAGATTGTAACCTATTTGAAGCAGGGACGGTCTTCATTGTGTGCACATTGCTCAGTATTAATGATCATGGCCTCCAGGTACCACTGCAATTTTTAAAACAATTCCTTTCATTTTCTCATTAGAATTAGATTTCAAACCTGTTTTAAAATTACTCTTTTTTTATCCTATGAGAATGTTTCTTAAGTCTGAGAGCATACTTTCAACTTCATTAGCAATACTGCCCAAAAGACCATGAAAAGGTAAGAAATGCTAACATGGCATTTATAGCATACTGCATGAACTGTGAATAGTTTTGCTGGTATAATACATGGTGTATTGCCATTCCACTTTTCACTTGCAGCTACAGGCCCAACGCAATGGCCTTAGTTCAAAACATTCCAATCAATCAAAAAGTACAATTCCAAGCCCTATACACAATGCCCTGCACAGGCATTCACGTACTAACAGCTACATACCACTAATCACAAAGCCCACTCCTCAGACATTTGTATAATACAAAGAGGGGGATGGGGCTCTGTGGGAATCCCATACCACTCGTTTCCATAGTTACACTAGTTGAGCAAGTAGCATTTTACAATAACCAGACTACCAGTTCTCCATGGTCATTCTTAAAAGGCAGTGCCGATCGACTATAGGAAGGTTTGCAAATAACGCTAGATTAAGATAAGGTAAATAAAAAATCAGTTTTGAACCTAAATTTGAGCATTATTAAATCTTTATCAGCTTCACTGTGATTTTAAACTACACTCCCCAAAAGGAAAATTGAGTTTGGGTTATCTGGTACTTATAATTAAGTTAAAACATACTTCCCTGCCTCTGAAATATTAAGAATAAGTGTCAAATATCAACTTATTTTCTCAGTCAGTGTAAATGTTTAATTGTAGTATTGTAAAACAAATGTAATACTAGCTACTTTACACAATTAAATACATTTTAAGCACTAATTCTTGGGGGCAAAAATGCTACAAAACAAATTTAAGAGTATCTAACATGCATATTTCTCATTTACTTTGTCATTCAAGCAACATTCTATGGGTTTTAAATATGTACATATTTGAATTACTTAGTTGCTCTTTCTGGGGAATCTCTATTTCTTTTTTCGCCACTACCTCCCCCCCATGAAATTCATCTTTATTTCCATATTGACAAATCTAACAGGCTTTTAAAAAAAATTCCTTTCTGTTACACTTCTTTAAAATAATCTATTATGACATTTGTACTGAGAATCAATCATCTAAAGCTGCAAGCAATCATGGTCACCCTGTGCATTACAAGGTGTATTAGTCAAGCTGAAAGAAAATATCATTTGACTTGCAGACTGCAACACATCAGTTTAGGACAGGCAGAACACAATGACATATTGCCATGTGGGGTTTGTTTTTTTAACCACAGAAGGAAGTTAAGATTCCTTGTGTCCACTGTTTCAGAAACTGCAGCTAAAAACTGAACATTGTCTTTTTATAGTAGTGAAGAACTCAAGAACAATTATTCTCAAATGAAACAAAGAAGAACATTCTGTCAGTCATTCAAACAGCAAATAATATTTTTCCAACTGAGCTTTTTTCAGTCAAAAACAACATGCACAGAACCTGAAATTCAATTTGAAAGGAAGTTCTTTGTTATGGGGAAAAGGATGAGGAAGAGAAAAAAGCCACCAAGTTCTTCCACTTCAAGCACAATGTCAAAATGTATGATTACAATTCTAAAAGCTTTGAGAGATTTAATGTGTTGAACATCTGCAGCACAGTTTAGAGAAAACAAATGTTAATGAGATGCTTCTAGATCCTGAACAAACTGATTTACAGAGATCTTGTCAAGTGTCTGCTACTGGGGGTTGGGGAGTCAAAGTAAACAACCACATGCTTATAAACAGAAATGAGTTATTCACTACAACAGAATATGAATTTTAAATGGAAATCTAGCTAGGGCTGTTGATATAAAAGGCAACATAGCTATACTACGTAAAACTTTTTAAAGTATTAATCTTTTTGAGACCACAGTCAGATCTTCTTGCCTGTGGAGAGACTTTCCAGCAATAGATGCCCCAAAAACCACAGGCCTCTAGCAGTTTAGCTAGTCTTCGCTACATGCAAAATTCACCAGTTTATCTTGATCACTGCAAACCTCTATGTGGACACACTTAAATTAGCTTATGACTCACTTAAAGTTAAATAGCTATAAGCCAGGTGAAAACCAATTTAAGTTATATCCACAGACATTTGCACCAGTTTAACTAAACTATTTTAATTAAACTTGTCTGTTTATAAGGCCTTGGACAAACAGGTAGCAGACCCATCCTCCAAAATAACAGTTCACTCCCAACAAGATGTATGTTTAACTGTTTTAACAGGATTGAAGATTATACAGCCAAAACAAGGGAAGGATACACCTACCACTAAAATCTTTACCTTATAAAAAAGGGTTGATATTTTTCTAGTGAAATTAAGCTTTGAGAATTGTACTTTTATTAGGCTCTGAACCTTTTTTGAACATGCAGAAGTCCAGGGATTATTTTTTGGCCATTTATATTGTGTCTATATAAATATAAACTCTACAGTTTAATTATTTTACCAAACAATTGTAGTCATAAGGGGATACGTATGTATCATAAGTCAAGCAGCAGAGCTTGTTCTGATTTTTTTTTAAATTAGTTTTCTCCATCAGTTTGTGTGTGTACAGTGAAACAGACTTTTACAGATAAAATCCTTCCAAGCCTAAATATACTGAATGACTTTCATAAGGCACAGTACAAGATAGGAATCCTGGAATCAAACACCACTTAAAGGACTAGCAGTCATGGTAAATAATAGTTGAATATGCTCCCAATGCAACGCTGTAGCTAAAGGTGAACACAGTCCTTGGATGTATAAACAGTGCAATATCAAGTAGGAATTGGGAAAGGATATATGGCATGAGAGAGACCACTACTGGAATACTGTGTCCAGTATTCACACTTCAAAAAGGATAATGAAAATTTGGAAAAGGTTCAGAAAAAAGCTACAAGAATGATTGAGGTCTACAAAAACATACCTTATGATGAGCAGGGCTGGCTCTAGCCATTTCGCCGCCCCAAGCATGGCAGCACACCGCGGGGGGCGCTCTGCCACTTGCTGGTCCTGCGGCTCCGGTGGACCTCCCACAGGCGTCCCTGCGGAGGGTCCCCGCTGGTCCCACGGCTCCGGTGGACCTCCCGCAGGTGTGCCTGCGGATGCTCCACCGGAGCTGCGGGACCAGCGGACCCTCCGCAAGGACGTCTGCGGGAGGTCCACTGGAGCAGCCTGCCGCCCTCCTGGCAACCGGCAGAGTGCCCCCAGCGGCATGCCGCCCCAAGCACGCGCTTGGCGCGCTGGGGCCTAGAGCCGGCCCTGATGATGAGATACTTAATCTCAATTTTTTTAATTTAACTGAAAGACAGTTAAGAGACAATTTGATCACAGGCTACATGGGGAAGAGGTTTCTGATTTAAAAAAGCTTTAATTCAACCAAAAAAGTGCATAAAAAGATCCAGTTAGAGCCTTCCAACCCAACAGGACCCAACTATAAGTGTTGGGTTCAGATAGGGTATGCAAACAACTCAACATTCTCAGGCTCAGTCAGGTTCAGGTACAGTTACGGTTGCGATAGCCAGCACAGCAGCCAACATCACAACCACTTGGTGTGAGAGGGAGGAGGTTGCACTGGGAGCATATTCAACTATTTACCATGACTGCTAGTCCTGGTGAAGGACAGAATGGATCTTCTGTGGGGAAGACATTTGTCCTGTTCTGCTTGGACCTCACACTCCTTGGGAATTGAGAGTTCTTATAGAGTGGCTTTTCCCATAGTGTCTTGCATTTTACGGACTTCAAGAGGAAAAGGTTTTCAAGTTTACCTTGTCTACTAAAACAGAAGGGAGGAACTACTTTGAAATTTTGTGTTAGTGCTCAGCTATAACTGTATAATTTCCACTCCTTGGGAGATGCCTTGGTGTTCCAGTGGGAGTCAGCTCTACTGGACACCCACTGTATCAGGCCGGTCACTGTTGTATCATGTAGCTGCTGCAGGTGCTCCTGCACACAAAGGCGTTGTCCTGCTGCCAACACTGAATGTAGTTTGGAGTTTTCAGTTTTTGCAAGCTGACTGTCAGTTCTCTACCTGCTAAAGAACAACAGCTGAGCTCTGGGATCCATGAAGAAACATAGATGCAGCAGATGACATCAGAAAGTATTGCTGTACCATCATCATCAATTGATAAGGAATAACTATAGACTGATACTGAAGAGTGAAGGGGAAATGATTTAGTTCTTAACATGTAAAAATGTCACTTGCAATGTTTATATAATCAGATATCCAAAAACTTAGAAGCCTTATTCTCAGTGTGTATCCTTCATTCTCACTTCCACCATCACCACTTTTATTTGCCATCTTTTTTTGTTGTGCAGTGTTTAACTGTACATTCTTTGTGGCACAGTCTATAAGAAGTTATTTGTAAAGCTTCTAGCACACTTTTGGTCAATTTATAAGTGATCACTAATCTCATTAGAGTCAAACTTAAATTCTGAAACAACTGATTTTTGCACTGAATTTTGATTAGAACATAGGAAATTCTGCTTAACTGAGTTTCTGTTATCGGTATAACATTAAAATATATTCCTCTTTAAAAACAACCCTAACCTTCTTCCTCATGCACTTCAAAACAGGAGAGTTAAAAAATACTGTAGAATTACTTTAATTCTATTGCTATTAAATAGCCTGATTTATTCTGATTAAAAAACTGATTGATAGGTCTCAAAATGTAAATGCAAATGGGGAATCATCTTAGAGTGGACTTGTTTCTAGTGGGGATCTGCAGAGATTGATTCTTTGCCCTAAGGGTATCTAACATTTTTATCAATGACCTGGAAGAACACAAAATCATCATTGATAAAGTTTGCAAATGACACAAAAATTGGTGGAGTGGAAAATAATGAAGAGGACAGGTCACTGATTCAGAGAGATCTGGAAGCTTGATAAACTTGGCACAAACAAATTATGTGTGTTTTAATACAGCTAAATGTAAATGTTTACATCTAGGAACAAAATTTAGACCATATTTAAAGGATGCAGGACTCTATCCTAAGGATGGGCGACACTCATCTATTCAGACAGTAACTCTGAAAAAAATATTGGGGTCATATTAAATAATGAACTGAACATGAGCTCAAAATGTGATGCTGCAGCCAAAACAGCTAATGAGGTTGTTGGATGCAAAACCTGGGGAACCTCGAGTAGCAAGTAGAAAGGTTATTTTACCTCTATTTGACACTGATGTGATTGCTGCTGGCATGCTGTGTCCAGGTCTGGTGTCCAAAATTCAAGAAGGATGCTGGTAAATTGGAGAGGGCGCAGAGAAGAGCCACAGGAATGATTAAAGGATTAGAAAACACACCTGATAGTGACAACCTAAATAGATTGAGCTTCTTGAGTCTAATACAAAAGGTTACAGGATAAATTGATTACAGTCTAAGTATCTACAAGGGGAACAAATACTTCGTAATTGACTCTTCAATCTACGAAAGAAAGGTATAATACTATCCAATGGCTGAAAGCTGAAGCTAGACAAACTCAGACTCAAAAGAGGTATACATTTTTAACAGTGACGGTAATTAACCATAGGGACCATTTACCAAGGGTTGCGGTCACTGTTCCCTCTAAGCTGTGCGTGTGCGCACGCACACAGATCCTAAACCCCGCACACATGGCGAAACACTTCGCACACAAAAAAATGAAATACTACATCGGAGCCAGGCCGAAAATATCATTTACGTGCAACTTTTGACATTGTTCGCAACTACAGCCAGGCATTTTGACTTATTCGCACATACTTGAGTTTGTACACAGCCAAATGAACAGATAACAAGGCGATGTGTGGGTCCTAACCATCCCAAAGTGATCAATGTTCCACGTTCGAAATGCTGACTGTGAGGACCTACACATCTCCTTCTGGTATCCTGATCTGAATGATCTCCCGTTTGCCCTTTTGTTGAGTCATGCTGTTAAGTGCATTGAAATAGTAGCCATATAATAAAAGTATTAATTTTAAATAAACCAATCTGGTGAAAAATCAAACCCAAAATGTCACTGTCTAGAGGTCTAAAGCGTAAAAAAACTTAATTTAAATCTGGATGAGACTATAGAGACAGTTACACCGAAGTCACATAGTGTAATGCTTGTTAAACTTGGTGAAATATTCACATATGATGAGGACAACAGAGTGGTTTTTGTATATTGTCGAGATGTCAGAGCTTTGGGAGAATTTTCAACAGGAAGAATGTGAAAGTTGGATTTCTTAAAGCGTCATCTGTCAAGTAAGTCTCATAGATGGTGTAACAAGACTTAGAAACAAAAACCCTTCCTTATGGAGCGGATTGCTTAGCATGATTCTTGAAAGTCCAGCTGAAAAGCAGAGGAAGCAAATAATCTTGAACGCAAGCACTCAAAACCCAGAAGAAATCAAGGTACTTATCGACAATGTGTTGTTGGCTATTAAAATGAATAGCTCAATGCTTACTGTTCAAGATATTAATGACCATATGGAAAAGTATGTGCACATACCAGTGAGCTGGAGAAGTAAAAATTATGCTTTTAAATTTCTTGAAATTATCAACTGCATTGTCCAAAATGACCTCATGAATGAAATAGCATTGGTAATGTTTCATACTCTAGCTGTTAAATTCTGAAGACTATAAAACTTCGTTTGGTGGACTATTACAATTGCAAGAATGTGATGCTGTTTTAATATTGTCTGCAAATCAAAGAGTTTTATTAAAAACACCAACTTGATCTAATGAAAATGGTGATGTTCACATCTGTGCCTCTGTGATGTTGGGCAAACTCAATGGTGTGGCGGTTCAGCTGAAATGTGATATTCCACACTTAGTCCAGCAACATTGCATTGCATTGCACACCAGGAAGACTTGGGGATTTCTGATGCATGGAAAGAGGTCAAGTTGATAAGAGACATTGAAACCTTAATGAGAACTGTTTACATGGTGTTCTGTTGGTCATCCAGGAGAAAATGCAAATTTCAGGAAATAGTGGATGCTTCTGAATGTGCATGGCTTTCAGGCCACTCAGTGAAGTATGTTGGTTATCTAGGCACTTTGCACTTCAAGCAATTATTCGCAACTATAATCCTCTTCTGAAATATTTTGAGCAAGACAAAGATACTGAACCAGTTTCTAAATACTGCCACAAAAAGCTGAATACCATGGAATACCAAATAACTTTAGAAGTTTTGAATGATGTTTTGTCGGAGCTGGCTTCACTATCCACGCTGCTCCAGAAACGGGGCCTTACACCTCTTGAAGCATTTCACCTTGCCGAGGTAAACTGAACAAGATCAGAAGACAGTACTTTGGAGAGTTAATCTTATGGACTGACAAAGTTAAGGCTCTCTTAGATATGAGCTCTCAAGAAAATAATGAAATTGATATCAGTTACATAATAACTTTCATAAACATCTTGTGTGCACATCTGGCAGACAGGTTTTCAGAGGATGAAGTCCAGGAGTGGTCCGCTTTTGATTGTGCAGCAATAGTTAAGTGTAACTTCATTCTGGAATTCATCAGGTCAAATCCCTATGTTCAAAATACAAAGACTTTCTTGCTGAAGAAATTGTTATAGTCAATCAGTACAAGGACTTCAAGTCTGCAGTTGCTGAAAGAATCAAAAGTCAATTGGTTTTAAGTTTCCCGGATATGGTGACATTTGCTCACCAGAACGAACAGTTTCAGGATCTTGCAAAGTTGATGGATATTGGAGGAACACTCCCAGCATCAAGTGCAGACTGTGTGCGTGGTTTTAGCTTAATGAGCACTCTAAAAAACAAACTACGGAATCGTTTACAAGTGGATCATTTGGGCATGCTGATGTGTATTAAGAGTTACCTGCTGGATAGAGGACTGATAGATCTGGACAGAGTTTATATTGAAAGGGAAAATGAAAATGATTGCAGGGAAAAACAGTAAGGTTAGTTTAGCAGTCTTTGACATTTCGACCAATAAGGAAATTAAAATGCATTTGTAACTACATACCTTATTCTTGGCTGATAATCATTTATTGATTTTGTTAGGAAATTTTAAAATTTAAAACACAAACTCTTGTTTTTCTTTTTTTACTTATGATGTCTCTATCTGAAAACCCATTTAAATGGACAAAATGGCATACTTATTAAATTGTCTTTATTATATGTTTATCAAAATCTTTTCAGACATGTGTATAGAATGAAAGGTGAAAGTGGACACCAATGGGCAGACACCTATGGACTGATAATGACCATGATTAATATGTGCTTGATATATGCTCGTGATTGTCTATAAAAAAAGATCATAAAGCGTAATGCTTAAAACTAACTTCTGCTTCATGAAGAATGGTTAAATTTCCTTTTTCTAAGTATTTGAAAATGACATTTATAAAATAATGTGTGTAAAACTATCACCACCACAAATTGCAAATTAAAACTTTTTAAATGTATAAGCATTTTACTCACTTGGGCACATTTGCCCCATGGTGCACAAATCTGAACTCTGCTTCAAAAATCTGCACAGAAGAAATGTTTTGCACACACAGCCTGCCAAAAATTAGAGGGAACATTGGTTGCAGTCGATTCTCTATCACTTAATTTTTATATCAAGATTGGACGTTTTTCTGAAACATATGCTCCAGGAATTATTTTGGGGGAAGTCCTATGGCCTGTCATACAGAAAGTCAGACTAGATGATCACAATGGTCCCCTCTGGCCTTGAAATCTATGAATTTGCAATATCAAAAAAATTTCTTCACCCTCAGACTGGGGGGTTTAAATATTTTAGTGCATCCAAAATGCTTCAGTCACAGTGGTCTAATAAACACCAATCTTTCCAAATAAACTGAGAAAAACATCAAGTTCTCAAAATGTGCACATTACACACTTAAGCTATGAGATTTAAAGTCAATTCCCTTAATTCCCCCTTCCCTCACCCCCACCAGTGTCATATTTCTTGTTTGTCTTAAACCTAGATTGTAGACTTTTTAGGGCAGGGATTTCTGCCCTGATTTTCAGAAGAGATGAATAACCATAGTTCCCATTGATTTCAGTGGAATTTCTGGTTGCTTACCACTTCTGAAAAATCAAGCTATCACTATTATGGCGAGGCAGTTACCGCTCCATAGTTAAGGCTGAGATTTGCTTTCCATCATGAGCCAGGTTATAACCTCTCTGGCCATGACAGATGAAGTGATTCAATGTCTGAGGTATTCACTCAAAAAATAAATGTTAATCATGCTTTGCAAGATCTTTCCTCAAACAAATTTTGTTCTAACAAACAAACTTATACTGAGATCTAATACACAGGACAGAGATATTGGCCGCAAATTAGCACCATCAGAATGGTACATTGGGCTCTACAGATTGAAAAGGAAGCCAAATGATTAGTGGAGACCTATGCTTCTGTTAATTTAAACAGGAAACATTCTTAAACACCCTGTGTAGACCCTTGATAGCAAAAACTAAAAAAAGGATCCAGTGTGCATTAATGTAGTCCTGTTTGAAATGCGACTACATCAATGCAAACTACATACCTTTTAGTTTCAGCCAGCACGGTCTACATGAGGCAGTTAGGGCATTCTATAATCTACACTCCTCTAGAGTGCACTTTTGCACTAACAGGCAAGCCTAAAGAGTCTAAGAAAATTCTATCTACACTAGTATCTGTATTGAGAATCCATTAAACTGAAGCTGCTATGACAAGTTGAATTGTATAAAAAGCTAAAACAAGTTCCATCCTACTTTGACACTGGAATGCTTCCAAATGACAAACTTTTATTGGCTGTGGTTTCTAGATAATAAGTTCCAACAGTAACATACTGTTATGAAATCTAGCAAGTGCTTCTGATTACATTTAATTATTTTAAAATAAGCCCACTGATGGACGTGGAGGGGCATGTAAATTATGAATATTGTATCTTGACTGAGTCAGTTTGATGTTTACTGTGTGAATGCATTGAGTTAATTCACTAGCAATGCTTTCAGGAAATTCCTGCACATAGGAAGAAAGGGTGGATCCTGATATATACTTCTCAATAAACTCTGACAGAATGCAAGAGCCATTCACTTAGAAGCCCTGCACAGACAGCCGGCACAGCAGACCTTGAGCAACTTGCCCAATGACCACAAGATCAGTTAAGGTACAAAGGCCAGGTTTATTGTTGACAAAGCACAGTAACAGCACCTGGCAGACTTTATGAGGCTATTAAGACATGTACCATCCTTGATATCAGGATGTTCTGGTACCACTTGATATCAGGATGTGTTTGTATGAGTATTATGTGCTTAGCAATTCTTAGGAATGCGTATTTCTGCAATATCAGCCCTGTTCTTGCATAATCTGTGAACAGGTCCAGCCTCACACCAGGCTTCTGATACAAGGCTTATGTCTCAGGCTCTCTTCTCACTATAAGCATCACTCTTGTTCAGCGTTCAAATTACTGTCTTGAAAAGTTACCTACAACAAGCAACTTCAAACTCTTTCTCATCTACCTAGCCCTTCCTCCAGATAAAAATGGCATTCCAGAAAAACAAGCACAATTAGACAACTTTAGATTATACATCCATTCAAGTAGCCTCGCCTGGCAAATGAGGCAAAATTATGTTCACTCTTTAATCCCTTCCTAGAAAACATTCATTAAGGATCATGATTTGTAAATAGACTGGACAGATTACAGAAGCTAGTTTTTGTTACCTATGAGTTTAAATACTCTAATGTAAGGTGTCACATTTCAAACCTCAACTGTAAATACAGTAAGTCAATTTTAATCAAATACCAAGGAAGCTTAAAACAATCCTGCCAAATCTGAATTAGTAATGCTGTAACAGATTTTCTGGCACACAATGAAAAGTATGTTGTATTTCACAACTGTTGAGTTTGTTGTAAGAAAAACAGGGTATAAAACAATCCTTAATTAAGCAAACTGCTTACCCAAACCAGCTTTCCTAGGGTTCTTTGGATTTCAATTGTTTAATTAAATAAATGGACTTGACAGTTATATTTTGATTTATAGAACTTTATTAACTATTCTGAACAGCAAATAATAGTATAAGATATAAGGCTAAAAGTATTGGACTACGATTTTGCTAACAAACTAGAAAATTGGTGAATATGTTAATCAATAGATGTTCAGAATCAAATAACAAAAATCACAACAAAAAAACCTTCCTTATTTTCAACCACTATCCTGGGAAGATGACTCTTTAGATTTTTGACTAAAGAGTCCCTTAGCATAGGGCTACAACTGGTTATCAACTTTGTTGTTGCTAACATAACAGAGGAAAATAAAATAAAACAAAACAATCCAAAGCTAAAGCATAAGACAGCTTGGTGAATTACTTACTTGCCAATTCATCAAGGTCTCCCTCCAAATAGATCCATAGTAGTCAACCCTTTTTAACCTATTTCCTCACAAATAGTAGCCCCAGGAACTGAGTAACACTCCTAACTACCTAACATGAATTCCTACATTTTGTGACACCATATAAGACTGAGTGCCATTCAAGAAGTCTGCACATTTGGTCTTGTTTCACGTCTATGCACACCTAGAACTTGAAAGTATGAAACCATTAGCTATGACAAGACATGTATACAGTGTTCTGTAAAATTATCAACAGTAACTTGTTCAGCTTCAAAGCTACTTTACAACAATCTTGATTAGAACCTGTTAAAAAACAAGGATACATTAACTCTGTGACAATCTTTAAAGCACCAGCATGTACACTTCCTATCTAATTAGGTGCCCGCTTTCAGGAAGTAGTCAAGTGACTGATCTGAGTCATCATCTAAGAGAAAATTTGTCTTACTTGTCACCAAATCCTTGCTCAGCCGTCAGCTCAGTTACTGTTCACAGAAGGAAAGGACACTGCAAACACAGGTGGAATGGAGGACAGATGCAACTATAGTCTTTACCCAGTGCGCTAGCAGACAACCCGAACTGCAGGAAAACAGAAACAGTGAAAGATTCCGATCCAAGACAGGTACTTGAGATCACCAGAAGGGCTCCCAGGTGGCCAGCGCAAGACCTCAGTCTTTGGCTTTAGGGAAGCAATGTGCTGAAGGAGACTGGCTGTTTTTCCCCATTTCTGCTGAATGGGCCAACTTGGTTCCTCTTCTTGAAGATGCTGGCATGGACCAACCAAATAGTTAGTCACCCATACTTCTGCTGAAGATCTGAAATGTCCAACCAAAATGTCTACCATTCAAATCAGAAAACAAGTCATCTCCTATGAGTTCCTGCAATTCCAGCCCCTTTGCAAACAACATCTTGTCATACCAGCTTGTGCAAGACAAGTTCGGCCACAACTGTTGGTACAAGCATCCTGGGACATATATTTAACACTGGCTGGTTTACTCCAGTCAGCAACTTACCTCTTTAAATTGCTTTCTGTGGGTTCCTCTATGGTACATTTCCTCACCAACTTGCTATGCTTGGTCAAGACGCAGGTTCTCTATCAACGTACTGGCTGCTGAAATGTCCTATTTAGTGTTAATATTCTTTATACATAGTCTCTCCACATCTTTGTTGTTCTTTAAACCTGTTTTAACAGTCCATTATGCAACACAAAGTCATTTCAAGAACGGATGCTCTCCAGCCAGAAAGAACATCAACATAAATCTACTTTTCTGTTCTTGTTTTAACTACAATGGTGGGACCTTTGTATGCATCATTGAGCTGTGTCTGTGCATTACTGATCGAACAAGTACATTTCTGATTATTCCACTCTGTGTTCATATATCCCTATTGCATACTATTTGGTTTCAGTCCCTTTTATTTACTGCCTCTTTCAGTGCAGGTGTATTTCACTAATTTGCTAACACAAGAATGCTATCAAGTTTTCCCAGTTTTTATTTATATCTTTAAAAAAACAGAGAGGTCCCACCTAGGAGCAAGCTCTTTATTTAGGCAAACCTATTACAGTGATATGCAGTATAGACATGCCAATGAAGTTCGCTTTTCTGTATTAAAAAATCTCAGTTAACATGTTTAAGAAAAAATTTATATTGAACCATTAAACAATTTAAAATTGTAATCCAGGAGAGGAGCAAGAGGAATAGTCTAACATTTATGTATCGTGGACAAATGTCAGCATTTTTCTCTCTTACTCAGTATGATACCTTTGGGAAACAATCTTGATCCTCATGAGCCCAAAATTTTGGTAATATCTTGCCTAAATCCAGGATATTAAAGTTAATGTGATCATATAGTCAAATACACCACATACAGCTTACTGAATACTATAGTGATTGATGCCCAAAACAGTACAAGTATATTAGCAATCTGTTAAACAGATTAATATTTTGGGGCACCAAAATAAGTATTAATTTCAACTACATTAAAATATTTTGATTTGGTATAGAGAAAAATATTTAATGTCAATCTATTTCTTGATATTTTAGAATACTTGGTACATTAGAAGTTAATTCCTTTATCATTCATTTAATTTAAAAGGACTTTGTTTATATTTTGGTGCATCCAAGTTGTTCTCAATAAATCTATTCTTTGAACAGGCATCTATTGCAAAAATCCTGAGAAAGGTACATATTGCATCTGGTATTCTTCATCTTACACACACACACACACACACACACACACACACACACACACACACACACACACCATGTACCATTTTACACAATAGTAAGGGGTGCCTCTTGGAAGATAGAACACTCCTTGATAAATATTTCATTTCTAACAGAAAAAGGGAATTTGATCTTGCGATATTGTTTAAGTTTTTATTTAACTGTGTAAAGATTTTTCTATTTAGTGTCCTAGCTACTTTATAATTCTCTATCCACTTTCAAGAGCTAATTTTTCACATTTATAATAAAACAGTATTACCATTTATTCTCTAATATGGAAAGTAAAAATAGAAGAAAGTTTCAGCGATATCTAGTATCTCCTCTTTCGCAAGGGACTATATACACTGCAGTTCATCTTCAAGTTCTATACCAGGTCATTTTTTAAAATTCTATTTTAGGTAAGCAAGGGACTGGCATATTTCATATCCTTCAAATAATATTAATGTAGCACATTGTGCCTTTCTGTGAAGGCATCACAACACCTAGTGACATGGGAAAGTTTTACCCTATTTTATATATGACAAATCTGAGAAACAGAGAAACAAGTCTATGGAAAAATTGTAAATAGAACCTAGACTGCCACACACAGTTGTGCACATTAGCTGTTAGACTGTAAGCACCTTAGGACAGAGGCCAACTTTCTTGTATGTATTTGTACAGCATCTAGTCCAGTGGGGCCCTAGTACATGACTAACTGCTACTGCAATACAAATAATACATGATTATGGCTTTGGTTATTGTCAAAGTGACGGACATGTAATACACTATACTTAAACATTAACCATAAAGCATTGATATTCCAGTAAGATAAGAAGTTATCTTCTGCTTCTCTGATGGAAGACATTACATGATACTTTAAAAACAAAATAATGGATATTCCTTATGTTTAGGTTGGCTTTCCTCCTCTCAATAAAATAGTTTGCATCAAATGCTGCAAATTAGTAAGGCTGAAACATTTGCACCCGGTAATGTACTTCTAATATGGTGAATCTCTCAAGCGTTTGGCATAGCTAACAAAATAAATGAAAGATGCTTCTATAAAACAAGGCTCTGAATGGTAATCCATATTTAAGAGCTCAGCTCCAACGCCATTGTCTTTAACATTTCTATTATAGATCACTTTAAGATCTACTTATTAAAAGACTCTAAAAAACTGCAAGAGAGTATTATTATATTTACAGACCCCAACAGAGACTGAGGTCTCACTGTGAAGACACCATACACACAATCCCTACTTCACAGAGGGTAGTTTAAAAATAAGCGACAAAGGGTGGGAGAAATGAAGTAATGGCAGGCCTGAAACGGAGATGACCATTATCATGCATTTTGTATGACATGCACAGGCGCCAACTCTGTGGGTGAGCCAAAAACACCCAGCACTCAAAGACAGCCCCATGGATCAGTATCTCCCTTCCCTTCCCTCAGCGCCTACCACCCACTGTCAGCCATGCCAATCCGCTCCGGCACCATCTGCCCCCTGCGATCAGCTGTTCAGCAGCCTACAGGAGGAGCGATGGCAGAGGGAGGGGAGTGGGGGCAGGACAAAGTGGGGAAGGAATAGGAGCTTGGCGAAAGGGGTGGAGTGGGGCAGGGCCTCAGGAGGAGCAGGGGCAGAAAGAAACATGTATTTGACAGGTCTGTTGTGCCCACCCACCTCTCAGGGAAAGTACTGAGAGTGAAAACATAACCCACTGCACAATAACTATAGTCTAAGGGAATGTGCACTGGGCTGAAAGCCGGAAAACCACAAGTTCTCATCCCAACTCTTCTAATCATAGAATCAGATAATATTAGGGTTGGAAGAGACCTCAGGTGGTCATCTAGTCCAATCCCCTGCTCAAATCAGGACCAACACCAACTAAATCATCCCAGCCAAGGCTTTGTCAAACCAGGCCTTAAAAACCTCTAAGGATGGAGATTCCACCACCTCCCTAGGTAACCCATTCCAGTGTTTCACCATCCTCCTAGTGAAATAGTGTTTCCTAATATCCAACCTAGACCTCCCCCACTGCAAATTGAGACCACTACTCCCTATTCTGTCATCTGCCACCACTGAGAACAGCTGAGATCCATCCTCTTTGGAACCACCCTTCAGCTAGTTGAAGGCTACTATCAAATCCCCCCTCGCTCTTCTCTTCTGCAGACTAAACAAGCCCAATTCCCTCAGCCTCTCTTTGTAAGTCTTCTGCCCCAGAACGCTGATGATTTTCGCTGCCGTCCGCTGGACTCTCTCCAATTTGTCCACATCCCTTCTGTAGTTGGGGGACCAAAACTGGACGCAATACTCCAGGTCGCCTTACTAGTGCTGAATAGAGGGGAATAATCACTTCCCTCGATCTGCTGGCAATGCTCCTACTAGTGCAGCCCATTATGCTGTTAGCCTTCTTGGCAACAAGGGCACCCTGCTGACTCATATCCAGATTCTCGTCCACTGTAATCCCCTGCTGTTAGCATTTTGGTGCACTCCAATCTTTGCTAACCAAAGCCTCATAACCTTTATCTTATGGGAGATAATTTGAAAAATGAGTGAAAGAGAGTTAAGATTGCACTAAGACACTTCAGAAAAAACTGGGAATAAATACCCAGTTTGTAATATGAAAACCAAAGTCTCATTCACTTGGAATATTATTATTTTTTATGAAAGGCAGTGTAGCAAATTTATGTGCTTCGCTATACTGCCTCTAGCCACTAGACTATAGTGTGCTCCTATAGCACAGAATGGAACTCAAGAATCCTGACCAACATTGAAGTGCTGTCTCAATCAGCTGCCAAAAGAAATTTGATGATGTTCAACAAGGATAAGTGCAGAGCCCTGCACTTAGGACAGAAGAATCCCATGCACCGCTACAGGCTAGGGACCAACTGGCTAAGAAGCAGTTCTGCAGAAAAAGACCTGGGGATTACAGTGCATGAGAAGCTGGATATGAATCAACAGTGTGCCCTTGTTGCCAAGAAGGCTAACGGCATATTGCGCTGCACTAGTAGGAGCATTGCCAGCAGATCGAGGGAAGTGATTATTCCCCCCTATTTGGATGCAGCACTCCAGATGTGGCCTCACCAGTGCCAGTTTTGGGCCCCCCACTACAGAAAGGATGTGCACAAGCTGTCAAGAGTCCAATGGAGGGCAATGACAATCATCAGGGGGATGAGGCACATGACTTATGAGGAGAGGATGAGGGAACTGGGCTTGTTTAGTCTGCAGAAGGGATGGGGGTGGGGAATTGACAGCAGCCTTCAACTAGCTGAAGGGTGGTTCCAAAGAGGATGGAACTAGGCTGTTCTCAGTGGTGGCAGATGACAGAACAAGGAGTAATGGTCTCAAGTTGCAGTGTGGGAGGTCTAGGCTGGATATTAGGAAACATTATTTGACTAGGAGAGTGGTGAAGCAATGGAATGGGTTACCTATGGAGGTGGTGTACTCTCCATCCTTAGAGGTTTTTAAAGCCCAGCTTGACAAAGCCCTGGCTGAGATTATTTAGTTGGTGTTGGTCCTGCTTTGAGCAGGGGGTTAGACTAGATGACTTCCTGAGGTCTCTTTCAACCCTAATCTTCTAAGATTCTAAAACTGGAAAAACAGGTTAGTCAGAGCATAATGTAGAGAAGAAAGTGGTACAGTTATTACCTCTGTATAAAACATTAGTGAGACCATATTGAATAGTGCATCCAGTTCTGGTGTCCATACTTTCAAATAGAAGTCTGAAAAATCGGAGAAGGTTCAAAAAGAAGCTACAAAAATGATCTGGGGTCTGGTCAACATATCTAACAAGAAGCCACTTTAAGGAGCTCACTCCATTTATTTTTATCAAAGAAAATGTTACAAAGCAACTAGACAGCAGTCTATAATTACTTACATAGAAAAAAGATAAAGAATACTAGACAGTTTTTCTGACTCTTACAATGCTCGTCTGCTAGTTTAATATCAAAGTTCAAACTGGAAATAAGATGTCTTTTTTATTTTTTTAAACAACTAGAGTAATGAATTACTGGAGATATGGTAAATTAGCTATCATTTGGCATCTTTAAATGACGTTTGGATGTCTAAGGTTACATCTTCACTGCAGCGTTAATCCAGGCTCTTACCCAAGTGTTAGCATAAAGCCCCTAACTATGCACAGAGCAAACATCTGACCTAGGGGTGGTGGTGCTTTAAATTAGTCTGAGATATGGGTTAGCGCTTTGGTGCTGCTTTCACTCAGGCTAGTACCCACAACTCTTTGGCAGTGAGGTCACAGGTAAAAATCACTCTGGTAATGATGGGCCTCCAATGCCCCTACTCACAATTCCTCAACTAGTCTGCAACCCACCCCCATACTGAAGGACAGGAAAGTACTCCTGCAATTGACAGGGAAAAAATTCTAAAGTGTGTCAGCACAAAGAACCAAGAGATATGGCCCAGACACACACAGATTAGCACAGAAACAGCAAGGGTACGGTAATATGGGTATGGTTTTGCTGTGGGAAGGCTCACACCCAAGCTCAAATGACTCTGGTACCAAACACCCAGATTAACTGTGCAGGGAAGATGTATCCTAGAATATATGATCTAATTCAGCCACAAGTTGTTGAACTAGATGTAAGAATTCCCTGTGTTATGCAGAAATCTACAGCCTAGATTATGCAGGTCAGACTACACAGTTATAACAGTCCCTTCTAACCTTAATTTGTGAATCTACAAATAATCTACAGGACATTTTATAAAAGTATTTCTCATATTTTGCCAATTAAACCCATTATCTCTCAAGTCAAGGTGTGCCACATCAGTAGATTCTAGAATAGTAACAGGAGAAAAATTAATGTCCAACTTTAATTACAAAAATTCTATCAGCAATTATCAATTCAAATTTTAAACTATTGATTAACAGTTACTAGCTACAAAGAGATTACAAACATGGTAAAATATCAGTAATTCAAGTTTTCATTAACTGGTAGAAAAAACAGAAATGGAGGAGAGAAGGCAAATGTGTTTCTTTATAGATATGATTTGGGAGCAATATGGTGTGCATATTCACTCAGGCAGGAATCCTACAGTTACTGTAACGTCTTTAAACAGTTTCAGAGTTTGCAGGATATACAATGCCAAGAACAGAGACCTATGGAAGCAATTTCATGGGGGGAAAAGAGGGTGTCAGAGGAAATATGTAAGGTTCTGCTGCCATGATTTTTTAAATATGGGTCATCTCCCAAAGTTCTCTGCTCTTTGGTTAATATAAGAACACAGTCGATCAAACACTGCCATCTGAAATTACATGTACTTTTCTGTACTAAATTTTCATTAGCTGTCAATATATTTTCTCCAATATTTGCATTGCCCCTGTTCTATTGTACAGAAACATTTAAAAACCAAAATGTGTGTGTGTGTGTATATATATATATATTTATTTCCTTTCCTTTGATCCTTTAGCTTCTTTTCTATGTTTTTTCTAGAGGAAACTGCATATTGCTACAAAGGCAAAAAGACTAATATATTACTGTCAAATCATAGCAGCCATGAAATATTGATACTGTTTTCTCTTATATAATTTAAACACCAGAAAATGACAATGAAAACAATTAAAAATAAAGTAAAAATATAAGGATACTGATTGAGATATCTGGATGTACTAACCAGCAACCAGTGTTGACCTATGCTTCCATTAGGGCTACTGATTAATAGCAGTTAACTCACGCGATTAACTACAAAAAATTTACTGCAATTAATAGCACTGTTAAACAATAGAATGCCAATTGAAATTTATTAAATATTTTTCGATGTTTTTCTACATTTTCAAATATATTGATTTCTATTACAACAGCGTACAAAGTGTACAGTTCTCTTTATTTTTTATTACAAATATTTGCACTGTAAAAATGACAAAAAATAGTATTTTTCAATTCACCTCATACAAGTACTGCAGTGCAATCTTATTGTGAAAGTGTAACTTACAAATGTAGAGTTTTTTGTTACATAACTGCACCCAAAAACGAAACAATGTAAAACTTTAGAGCCTACAAGTCCACTCAGTCCTACTTCTTGTTCAGACAATCGCTAAGATAAACAAGTTTAGATTTATTGGAGATACAGCTGCATGCTTCTTATTTACAATGTCACCTGAAAGTAAGAACAGGTGTTGACATGGCACTTTTGTAGCCAGCGTTGCAAGGTATTTACGTGCCAGATATGCTAAACATTTGTATGTCCAGTCATGCTTCAGCCACCATTCTAGAGGACATGCTTCCATGCTGATGATGTTCATTAAATTTGGGACTGAACTCCTTGGGGGAGAACTGTACGTCCCCTGCTCTGTTTTACCCACATTCTGCCCTATAGTTCATGTTATAGCAGTCTCAGATGATGACCCAGCACATGTTGTTTGATTTACGAACATTTGCTGCAGATTTGACAAAATGCAAAAAAGGTACCAATGTGAGATTTCTAAAAATTGCTACAGCACTCAACCCAAGGTTTAAGAATATGAAGTGCCATCCAAAATTTGAGAGGGAATAGGTGTGGTGCATGCTTTCAGAAGTCTTAAAAGAGCAACGCTTAGATATGGAAACTACAGAACTCAGACCACTGAAAAAGAAAATCAACCTTCTGCTAGTGGCATCTGACTCAGATGATGAAAATGAACATGCATTGGTCTGCTCTGCTTTGGATTGTTATCAAGCAGAACCAGGCATCAGCATGGATGCATATCCTCTGGAAGGGTGGTTGAAGCATGAAGGGAAATATTAATCTTTAAGTGCATCTGGCACATAAATATCTTGCAATGCCAGTTACAACAGCGCCATGTGAATGCCCGTTCTCACTTTCAGGTGACATTGTAAATAAGAAGTGGGCAGCATTATGTCCTGCAAATGTAACCAAACTTGTTTGTCTGAGTGATTGGCTGAAGTAGGACTGAGTGGACTTATAGGTTCTAAAGTTTTACATAGTTCTGTTTCTGAGTGTAGTTTTTTTGGTACATAATTTGACATTTGTAAATTCAACTTTCATGATAAAGAGACTGCACTACAGTACTTACATTAGGTGAACTGAAAATACTGTTTCTTTTGTTTTTTACAGTGCAAATATGTGTAATCAAAAATAAATATAAAGTGAGCACTGTACAACTTTGTGTTCTGTTTTGTAACTGAAATCAATATATTTGAAAACGTAGAAAACTTCAAAAATTAAATAAATGGTATTCTATTATTGTTTAATCGCACAACTAATCACAATTAATTTTTTTAATCGCTTGACAGACCTAGTTTCTGCTAATCCCTCCATAAATATAGCAGGAATCCTACATGCTTCTCACCAGCTGTACTAACAAAAGGAAAGCCATCTTAGAACATCCCTTTCACCTTTCCAAGGCAGTGACTTGAACATGAATGCTCCTTTCTGTGAATACCACATAATGTTTTCACACTTACTGTGCAAGTCTCATTATTTCAAAGGCTGAAACAAATTGTTCATGAAAATAAAGCTAGACACTTTCATGGGTTTAAATCAAAATTTGCACAATCCAGGGAACAAGCCACTATTCCCAGTGAAAAAGGAATAATTCAGAAACTTGTCTTAGTTCACTTTTTATGCTAGGACAACTTAAGAAAAGCCATCTAGAGTTGTATGTCCTGTGTTTTTAAATGGTTTAAACAAAACTAACGGTATGTTTCTGACTTCTAGATAATTGCTAAATGATAGAAAGAAAGTAGTAATTTTCACACACTGTTCAAACTATGAAGAGAAAGCATTCTTGAAAATAACATGACACTAAAGTGATAAAAGTGATCAATACCAAGGGCTTTGGGTTGTCCCTCTCCCCCCCTTGATCAAAAAGTCACATTTTAAATTCAGAACTAAATTTGTTGAGCTATCACACCATTAAATTTACCTTCTAGATAGATTACCACCACACTTTAGTCGCTCTTTTAAAAGCTACGTTTTAATTGAGAAAAAAATTAACATGGACACACCTTAATGTTTTCACACTTACTGTGTGAAACATAGACACACCTTAAACTATTATTCAAAATATTATACAGTAAAATAATGCAATCTTATTTTTTTTTGTTTCTTAGACCACTAGTTACAAATGTAAACCAGTCTAGGGAAATTAATGTGTTACTCAGTATGTAGGTTTAGCTCTACCAATTTTGCTCAACTTCAGCCATAGAAAAGAACATCTAAGTGAAGCCGCATTAATTCCTAAACACAGAAAATGAACAGAAAATGAATAATTTATTGAAGGTTTTTGCTTCATATCAGTAGCTTTGCTGGAGGAAGTGATATTTATGAAGTCCCTTAGGACACTGAGAAGTTAAAGATGGGCAAAAGGAACAGCAGACTAATATCAGGACTTTCACAGAATGATGCTCACTGTATCTAGGTTATTTCCTACCATGGATGAGGTACACAAAAATAAAGAAATTCAGATTTTAGGAGTCCAACAGAAGCATCAGTGACTTTATATCAAGAATCTGGATTACAGTTTTATAACTTCAACTACTTATTAGATCATTGGTGGGGAGGATTATTAAAAATATTTAATGTGAAGCCATTATTCTATTTGTATGAATAACTAGAAAAAAATTGCATCTGGATCTAGTTATCTATCAAACCTGCCAGTGTAGCTGCAAATGCCAACCCAGAACACTATTTTTAATATCCAATGCACACACTTCTAGATTTACACTGTACAGGGAGTCCTCGGATGCCATTTATGACACTTTTCAATTGACTGCCAGTTTTGCCCTTACGATGCCCAATTTGCATAAAGTTCACTTAAAATCATGTCTTGGTTGCGTTATACTGATATGGAGTTGGAAAGGGTCACTTCTGATTCGCTTCGAGGTAGCAGAGTAGCTTGTTGCCGGGTAGGGTTGCCACTTGTTTTTATTGGCTCCCGGCCCAGGCTCTGCCAATCAGAAAGCTTAAATAGTGATTGGCTGATGCTCAGCATATGTGCCCCTCTCCTTGGCTTTCTGAGCCTATTTTGCCAGCAGTATGAGCAGACTATGTGAGTTCATATATTTATTTGAATGCTGTTTACAAAATACAGCATACAGTAAATACAGTGATGTTGCAACATTAGTCATCTATAATTCACTTAGTACAAAAATCTGGGTTACAGTGGTGAAAATAACGTATCAAGGGTTGGTTCAGGAACCAATCCCCCCTTCATACCATTGATTTCTATGGGAAAAGCGATTTCAACTTACGTTTTGACTTACAATGCAATTCTGAGGAACAAATTGCGTCGTAAGTCCAAGGACTCCCTGTACTGTACTTCTACAATGATTTAGATAAAAGGACTAATTTTATCAATTAACGGTCTTAAATCAGCTGATAAAAGCAACAAGTCCTCTTCCATAAGCTCTCCCAACTAAAAAAACTAAACAAATAAAAACAACCCTCAAATACTGGCATCAATAAAACTACTATATTGCAATATGCATAGATATGCTTATTCTATTCCACTTAACAGTCTCTGTAAAGAAACTCCTTTTTACTAGGCTTGAACATTAATGAGCGAAGAAATATACAGCTTTCTGTGAGAGTTCCATTGCTTCACATTATACAGATAGGGACTATAAACAAAGTCTGCCTGCTACTGTCAAAGATAACATGGAAAAGAGCTATGAGTACTGTAACACTTCTCCTATAAAGGTACACCTCTACCCTGATATAATGCGACCCGATATAACACAAATTCTGATATAACGCGGTAAAGCAGTGCTCCAGGGGGGCGGGGCTGTGCACTCCAGCAGATCAAAGCAAGTTCGATATAACGTGGTTTCACCTATAATGCAGTACGATTTTTTGGCTCCCAAAGACAGCGTTATATCGAGGTAGAGGTGTAATTTGAACCAATAATCATTTTATTGTTGGCAATGCACTGTTTGGTACATTTGCAATTAAAACTGAAAACGATATTAAGAACAGGGAAGAGGCTAGTGATGAATACAGAACGGCCAATTACAATTTCCTGGGAAATGGATTTAAATGGAAAAGCCAACAAGGAGAGGATAACCATTTCCATTCAGCTGATAGGAACTGTTGCACACACAAATGCTGAAGGTCTGGAATGTTTAACTAAAACTGGATTAAAAGAAAAAAGCAAGTCAACTACCAAGAAAAAAAAATGATGACTTAACAGATCAAATTTACAATACTTCTGTTTAAAATGAGATTTTCAATCACCATGAACTTACTGCAATTTAATTCCTCTCCTAGCTAAACACCTTCAGTGAGCCATATAGCAAATTTATACTTAAAAAAACTACAATATTTTACTTACCCTAAAGGCACAATATAAAAATATTTAAGGAAAGTATTCCAAATAAACTGTATTATAAGTAATTCAGCCATTTTTGATATATTGCTAAGCTGTGGCAAAAAAGCATAAGAATTTTCAAAACATGACTAACATCTATTTCTTGAGTCCAGGTTGTCAAAACAGCCTGCCAACTATGATGAAAAATGTGAAATAGAAAGAATCTTCTTGAATTTTAGAGTTGGAGCTAAAATATCTGAGTAAAAATGAAAAAGGCATTTCTATCTTAACTCTATAATAAAGACTAGCAGCTTGATTTTTCAAGAGTGCTGAGTACCCACAAATTCTGCTGAAGTCAACACAAGCTGACAAACATAGCATGTTTAGGATACAGGCCATAGGTTTTTCAACCAGCAATATTTTTCAGGAATAAAACAACTTGCAGCCCAAGTCCGAAGTTGACAATATAGTACATTTTCAGTGAATCTTTCCGAAGTAAAAATTTCCTCTCAATCATTTTCCGGGTAACGACCAGAGCAATACAGACATTAAATGTGATCCTTCTTAGCTGACACCTCACTCAAATTGGATGCTTCCTATCAGAAGACAAAAATCCCAGGATGTTAAAGTAGGCAAGAACCCAAGGATGGACTGCATTTATGGCTGATGTTCATGATATATATAGTCAGTGTGTCTATGCTCACATTATGTTACTAAGTTGACATTTTAAACCTCAATCTCGTCTGCTCCCAACTGTTGCCACTACTGAAGAGTCTAAGCAATCAAAACTGTATTTTTCCAACTGTTTGCATACAGATATGTTCAACACTAGAGAATGTGGCTACGGTTACCTAAAAGCTCAAAGCACCAACACTTAAAAACTTCAGCAGAATGAATTAAGCAGATTCAGAATACTGTGTGTGATTAAAGATGATCACATCTGCAGATATTCAAACTTTTCTAAGGCCTGGTCTACCCGGGGGGTGGGAGTGGAGGGGTCGATGTAAGATACGCACCTCAACTACAGGAATAGCGTAGCTGAAGTCAACGTACCTTATTTCGACTTACCTCCTGTCCTCACGGAGCGGGATTGATGGTCGCGGCTCCCCCATCAACTCCACTACCATCGCTCGCCCTGGTAGAGTTCCGGAGTCAACGGGAGTGCATTCGGAGATCAATATATCACGTCTAGATGAGACACGATATATCGATCTCCGACAGATCAATCGCTACCCGCCCGGACGTACCCTAAGTTGACAATCTCACATGACTCTGCTGAACACACGGGAGGTCAGACCAATGAGAGAACAGCAAACACAGTTACACGTGTGACAGACAAGATTGTCCATGACCATTGCAGGCTTTTTTATTCTTGCTTTGTGCTGTCCATGCTTTTTACATAAGGTGTTAATGTGTCTTGCTTCACAGCAGTTAGTGGCAACACAGCAAACCTGCCAGCAACTTGCTCTGTTGTAGGCTGTTGCTTCTCAGTTGCTAGGGTCAACCTGACATGCTTTTTAGTTAGACTTCAGTGAATCTTTAAAATTGTTTGTATTGACCACCATGAGAACAGCTGCCTTGCTTTAGCTGACCATCAAATATGGCCTTGGGTACTCTCGAATTGACCATATTAACAAGCTGCTCAGTGAGTGCAGCTGAGCTTCAATGTGCATGTTTTGAATGCAAGACATCCAACAGCTATTAAGGAATTAGCTGGGAATCTCATCCCACCATTTAACCCTGCAAACAGCCCATGGCAAAGGCATATGAAACTGATCAACATGAACAGTTTTAGTTTTACTAATGGGTCAAAAAAATACTTAAGAATTCATTTTATGGAGACATTGACTTGGTCATGCGCAAAAAGTTTTGTCCATTTCTTTGGTGTTGAACAAGTGTCTCAGGATGAATTAAGGGTTTTGTTAACAATGAAAGAAAGACCTCATCTAAAAACATAAATACCTCTATAAGAATTTCCATTGACAATATAGACAAAAGGAGAAATACTCCTCCACAATGCTAGGAGTTCTCACACCATCTACAAATCTAAAGGAGATGGGATGAGTTGAATGACCAAACAACAAAATCAAGCCAATAAAACCTATTCCATTAAGAAGCTTAGGAGAGTCCCCCCATCTGACAACAAAAGATCAAGGATATGAATGAAAATACACATGAGGAACAGGGCTCAGTTTGATTCTTCTGGACTTCTTGAACTCATTATTGTTTCTTCATTCACTCAACTGCAGAAAAAAAAAATCTAATATTCAATATGTAGAACAAAGAAACAATGAACCGCTTGAAGAAATATAGTAGAAACTTCATAATTCATTCCAATGAGAGTGAAGCCCTCCACAAATTAACAAGTAAAGAAAACACCAAAGATAATACATTAAATAGATATTTACTTAAACAATTCTAGTTCAGCTCCAATTATTATTAATACCTCAATGTAGTCTGTACTGTGTATTTTGTTTCTAAAAAAGCCTTAATATGCAAAATTTACTACATTGCACATTTTATAATGACAAAAAAGATCTCCTCACCTTCCAATAATGTAACAGCAGACAGAGTCAATTTTCTACTGTAATTCATGGAACACTAATGCGATGGGAAGCTGCAGATTTAGAGTAAACAAAACTCAATTGTATCTGCCTGCTGGACCACTAGCAAGTCATACTGTGGAAGCTATCAGAGCTGAAAAGGTACTTCAGCTTGGTTAATTGTCAGATAATCAGAACCACATGAATGAGCTTGAACAGAAACTAGTTCATATTAATGTTAATAATCTAAAAGTTTTAAAAGAGAAATAATTTGCTCAATTCAGTAATAATATCTATTCTCCACCCACCAAAACACTTACATTTTTCGCCTACATTAGTGCACTTACATAATCACATTTCCCTTTTTTTATTCAAAAAGTTAACAGAAATGTCATCCTAATAGAATGAAAGATGGGTCAGTGTCCCATTAAGAAGCAATTAAATTTAATAATCATATTTGAAGCTGTTAATTAAGAAGCTAGAAGCAGAGGAATTCCACTTAAGTGAGAAAATTGTAATAAAATTCCATTTTAACTTGTTAAAGACACTATGTAAATAATATCGTCCTGCTGTTCCAAATTAATGTTTGATCAAAAACCCAATTATCTAGACCTCACACCTGGATAAGCTTTGGTTTTCAGTTTGTCTGCCTAAAAATATTCTTCTAATATATCAACCTCAAAACCAATGGTTCCTTAAGAATAGATATTCTCTGCCTCATGTTCTTGTGAACCAGCTAAGGGCTGGGGTACTGATCTATCTGATGAAGACAACTGAGAATTCTATAATGGCAAATTATTTATGTGAACAATGACATCTAAAACCTCACATTACACCATTTTCTTCTGGATGACTAGCCTTATATAGGAACATGAAGAGAAGTACGTATTAGCCATTTATGAATGGTACTTTAAACTGTAGGACACTGGTCAGTCTGGTTGTTTCCTGCAACCAGACTGGCCATTTTCTTGAAGCTGGATGAGGAGTATAAAGGGTTTTAAGAGAGAGAAGGTGGTGAGTTGATACTCCTAAGTACAGTCAATCCCATCACACATGCCATTCTGTCAAGACCTGCCCTATAATCATACATACAAACTGAACAGATGCAATGGCTATGGGGGACAAAACTTTCCTGAATCCCAGTGCAACTTCACAGTAAAGAGTCTTGGCAGCCAAGAGAAACATGGGAGACAGAAGCCAAGCACAGAAAGACTGACCATTTCTGAGTTTACTCTGTTCCAACCTATAGGATAAAATAAGGAAAAAAACATTAAGTTTTAACATTCCAATTTCCATGAAGTCTGTTTTTGGCATGGAAGATGTGATTCTTTTATTGTACAGTCAAAATCTGACAGATTTGGCATACTTTCTAGAGAAGATCTGAGTTACACTTCAAAGCATGTAGTATTAAACAATCTAGTATACTCAAACTCAATCTTTCTTGCTGAGCAAGCATCAAAAATGTTTTCACATACCAAAACATGACTGTTTGAAAGCATTCTCCATTAAGGCTAGCTAGGGCCGTAGATTCTGTCTTAAGATAGAAAAAACAGGCTGCTCTCAACTGAATGAATGGTGGAAAATCAGTTCATTACCTCCAATACTTCTTTTGAATATTTCAGTGACTGACACCTCTTCTATTAAGATGCCAATAAGGGCTTTTACAGAATCTTAATTGTAGGAACTGAGCACTTTATAAGGATAACATAGAATAATAGGACTGGAAGAGAACACGAGAGGTCATCTAGTCCAGTCCCCTGCACTCATGGCAGGACTAATAGATCATTCCTAACAGGTATTTGTCTAACCTGCTCTTAAAAATCTCCAATGATGGAGATTCCATAACCTCCCCAGGCAATTTATTCCAGTGCTTAACCACCCTGATAGTTAGGAATTTTTTCCTAATATCCAACCTAAACTTCCCTTGCTGCAATTTAAATCCATTGCTTCTCGTCCTAGCCTCAGAGGTTAAGAAGAAATATTCTTCTCCCTCTTCCTTGTAACAACCTTTTATGTACTTGAAAACTGTTAAGTCCTTTCTCAGTCTTCTCTTTTCCAGACTAAACAAACCCAATTATTTTCAATCTTCCCTCATAGGTCATATGTTCTAGACCTTTAATCATTTTTGTTGCTCTTCTCTGGACCTTCTACTATTTGTCCACATCTTTCCTGAAATGTGGTGCACAGAACTGGACACAATACTCCAGTTGAGGCCTAATCAGCACAGAGTAGAGCAGAAGAATTACTTCTTGTGTCTTGCTTAACAATACTCCTGCTAATACATCCTAGAGCAGTGGTCCCCAACCTTCTTGTGACCAGTAGCACATTCATGTTTTCAGAAGAGTGTGGCAGGCGCCAACAATCTTTCAAGGCTTATTTTTTATTTCTACATTAAATAATACAAAAAAAATTTTAATATTACATAATATATGAATCCAGAGAGAAGCCAGAGAGAAGCCGTGAGGATATAGAACACTGGCGCCCATAGCCCCAGAGTACTCCATCCCCAGCGGGCGCGGGGGCCCAGATTCTCTCCTCTGCTGGACACTAGGCAGGTCACGCGCCTGCCAGGGACCAAGAACACCGGCGCCCTCAGACTGCAGCCCCGGAGCTCTCTGTCCCTGGCAGACACAGGGATGCAGCTTCTCTCTCCTGCAGAGCATTAGGCAGGCCCCGCACCTGCCGGCAACAGAGAACACTGTGCTCGCAGCCTGAGTTCTCTGTCCCCGGCAGGCCCAGGGCCGCGGCTTCTCTCCCCTGCTGGACACTAGGCGGGCACACGTAAATGCCCTGGAGGGTGCCATGGTGTCCGCAGGCACCACGTTGGGGACCACTGTCCTAGAATGATGTTCACTTTTTCTGCAACAGTGTTACACTGTTGACTCACATTTAGCTTTTGGTACACTATGACTATCCCTTTCTGCAGTACTCCTTCCTAGGGAGTCATTTCCCATTTTGTATGTATGCAACAGATTGTCCTTACTAAATGGAGTACTTTGCCCTTGTCCTTATTGAATTTCATCCTATTTACTTCAGACCATTTCTCCAGCAGGAGCAGCGATCATCCGGACAGGGCAGATAAACACACTGGCCCGGCCCGCCAGGGGCTTTCCCTACTTAAGCGGCAACTCATTTGAGAAACCTTGATTTAGCCTAACTGTTAACCCCCAGCCCTGGGCAGGCCAGAGCAGCAGCAGACCGCCAAACCCAGCCCCGTTGACCCCAGCAGCAGCTCCAGACTATGCCCACTGTCCAGAGAAGCCCCAGTCCCTCTCCCTTTAATTGGTCAACTGGTTAAGTTTTAATCATTTAAGCAGTTAACTTTTTAAATGATATTTACATCCCTATTGCCAACCCTTCGGTTTTGCTGGGAGTCTCCCAGAATTGGGCTCGATGTCCCAGAGGCTAGAAGCCAAACTGGGAGATTTTAAGCCTCTAAAAGTCGGGTGGCCCAGCGAGGCTAAAGCAGGCTCCCAACCTGCCCTGGCCCCACACCACTCCCGGAAGTGGCCGGCATGTCCCTGAGGTCCCTGGGGAGGGTCAGGGGGCATCCACACGCTGCCTCCACCCCCAGCGCCCACTCCGCAGCTCCCTTTGGAAAGAACTAGATAAATTCATGGAGGATAGGTCCATCAATGGCTATTAGCCAGGATGGACAGGGATGGTGTCCTTAGCAGCTAGCCTCTGTTTGCCAAAAGTTAGGAATGGGCAACAGGGGATGGATTTCTTGATGATTACCTGTTTTGTTCACTACCTTTGAAGCACCTCACATTGGCCACTGTCAGAAGACAGGATACTGGGCTAGATGGACATTTGGTCTGACCCAGTATGGCTGTTCTTATGTTCTAAAATAGGGCTAGTGGCGTAAAAGAATTCATTAAACTTGTAAACTCAGCACATTTAGTACAGAAGTCACTGAGACATGAATATGGAACTTCACAATTCTATTTTTAATAAGTCACTTTGCAAAGTAGAATATTTTAAATCTGGCTGATAATAAGAATTCCAGTATTTTAGCCATCCAGAGACTAACTGAAGAGCTCTCTAGCTGACAGCAGAAAAAAAGAAACCCCAATAGTACTCCACTATCTTAGGTCTAAGTTTCTGTGTTAGTGCAGAACTAAGATTCAGTAGGGTTTATCTCCAACCTGAATATTTTAAATGGAAAAACCACAGATTTGACTCTTGCCTGCAGAATACAAGTAATTTCCATTGACTTCAAATGCAGGAAGTTCATTAGGACCCAAAATTCTGGCTTTTACTGGTGGTGTTCTTAGAGAGGGTAAAAGAAATTAAGAGGTATTAGCTGGCAGACTAATTTATACCTTTCAGGGAAAATCTTGAGCCTAGGAGCAAAATCCATAAAACATCCATTTGCAGTAGGCAATGAAAATCACAAACCTTATTAGTTCACCCATTCTTTCTCTCTAGTTACTTATGCGGGATCTGACAAAAGCATATTTGACAGCTGCCTTAAGAGCAAGTACAGACCTGGCACTTAGCTTCTTAGTATGCCAGCGTTATAGATAAAGTCAGTACCTACACTTCAGATGAATTGAATTTAACCACCACGTTATGTCCCAAAATAATGCTTCTGGGTGTTGGAACAAAGATTCAGACTATTTTTCTCTCTTTCCAGATTGGAAGCCAGTGAGGCAATATATGTTTGCAGAAGAAATAAAAGCAAGCATACAGTTATATTTTTCTTTATTAAATTTACATTCTTTGCCACAATATTTATTTTTCCTCTGTACATTTAAAAATAATTCATGAAGGTATTACCTTATATAAAACCATTCCATATTTATAGGTCTGTTACTATATGCCTCTGGCTTTCACAGAAATAATTTTGCATGGATTTAACTGTATGGTTATGAGCCTATTTTATACAGCTCCAGTATATATTATGGAACTGAATTACTAACATAGTAGATAAAAATAGGGATTTTTTAAAATATATATTTAAATCATATTTTATTTTAAAATACTTTTATTTAAAACAAACCTGTTTAAAATTAATGTGAAATTATGACAACCTAAGGCTTAAGTTTACTATAAGCTATTAAAATTTATTTAAATGAAATAAAATATTAACCAGTTACATGTTTTCTGACCAAGTTTTAAAGAAAGTCAAACCAATGAAGTCACTGGTACAAGTCACTAGCTAAAACACCTAGAAAGTTTGTTGCAGAGCAAAATCAGCTTTTGACAGCAGTAGCCTCTTCTTCAGGTACAAAGGAGATATTTTCTTCATTTCAGTTTATTTAATTTGTTTTGTTCAATTACTAATTCCTTTAAAGTTAAGAAACTGATTGGGAGTTGAAAAACTTCTTCCAACCTACGAACAAAACCTAGGTGTGAGAGGATAAGATCTACTAGTTCTAAAATCTTGAAGGACATGGTGACTAGAAACAATCAATTCACTAACTACAGATAATACTTATTTCACTAAATCAGTTTTAAGTACAATATATGTTTTGATACCAAATTATTATGTACATGTTATGGAATAAAGAAGCTCCTGCCAGGGTTTTTATATTCACTCCCCCATCCCTCTTGTTCTAAAATAGCTTGAATCTGATAATCCACAGGGAAGTCTGCAAATCTATTTTTTTTTTTGTCCCCAGACATTCAAAATGGGGTGGAATTATAAGGACAGACAGAGAACTAGAGTTTTTCAGTTAAGTGATTTACTGGTGGTGGGTTGTGCTGAATTGTATGGATGAATCTGGTTATTTTTTAAGTTATCTCAAAGGAAACCAGAGATAATTTCAGATGGAGAGTCACGTGGCTTAGAGCAAGCTACTCCCACTATATCCTGGTATGACGACATACCACCTTGAATTTCAGTCTCAAACTAAGCAGGGTATGGTCTGTTCGCTATTTATTTAGGTGAGTGACTTCCTAGAACATCTGATATTTCTTTGAAGTGTGATTGCTATGCAATAGGGCATCTATATATTTTTTTTCAAGATCTCAACTATGACCAAGAATTTATGTTAAGTCTGAGGTGTACGGAAAAAAATGTGTGGGGCAGAAGGGAGGAAAACATACGGAGAGATTCCAAGAGCATCACACATCACTCTGTATCTTGACATGTTGTCAGCATGCATGTCAGGAGGTTCTCTAAAAATGCATGATGGCATATCATGGGAGGCTTGGGGGGAGAGAAGAGAGAATCAAGTATTAACAGCCCTGTGGGTCTTTTGAGAAAGAAACATTATTCTTAAATGCTTATGAATCAAGGCCCTAACAGATAAGGCACAATATGGGGTATTAGTTGGTGTCTGATACAGACCACCAGATCAGACCAGGGACCAGGATGATTAGCATCTTACACACTTGCCTATGACCTGTAGTAAAAAAAGGTGAGTGATCATGGGGGATTCCAATCTGTGACATACATGCTGGGACTCTCATACTACCAATATTAAAACACTCTTGGCGTTTCTAAATATTATAGATGACAATTTCCTAACTCAAAAAGTGTTGCAATCAGCATAGAGGAATTCTATATTACACCTCATCTTAACAGACAGAGGAACTGATCAGAGTTAAAGTTAATGGTAGCTTAGGCACAAGTGACTACAATTTGGTCCCATTTATAATGTGCAAACACAATGAAGTCCACACCAGCAATATACTTGGTGCTTTAACTGTACCAATTTCATAAAGCTGAAAACAATTATGAGCCAAATCAAACAGAAAGAAAACATTCAAATTTTTCTGATTAAATTTATCTGGGAATTATTTGAGTACATTTACTAGATACAGTAACTCCTCTCTTAAAGTCGTCCTGGTTAATGTTGTTTCGTTGTTACGTTGCTGATTAATTAGGAAACATGCTCATTTAAAGTTATGCAATGCTCCCTTCTAACACCGTTTGGCAGCCACCTGCTTTGTCCACTGCTTGCAGGAAGAGCAGCCTGTTGCAGCTAGCTGGTAGGGGCTTGGAACCAGGGTGGACCAGCAGCCCCACTATCAGCCCCACTATCAGCTCCCCGCTCCGCTACGTTCCCTGTGCAGCAGCTGCCCAGTAGGTTAGCAATTGCAGCTATCCCTCCCCTCAGTGCCACGTGCTGCTCCTGCCCTCTGAATTGGAGCTGCTTCCCGAGACTCCTGCTTGTTGTGCGGGGGGAGAGGAAAAAGAGGGGGGCTAATGTCAGGGTGTCCCCCTTCCCCCTGCTCCTGAACCCCGCTTAACCTATCTTCCATAGAGCAGGGGACACACACAACAGGGAGCTTCCAGACAGCAGCAGCTGTGGTCTCAGCAAGCTGATCTAATTAACAAGGCAGTGTACTTAAAGGAGAAATGTGCATCTCCCTCTCTCACACACAGTGTGTGTCTCTGTCTGCAGTGCTCTCACCTCCCTCCATTCCTCCTGCCTTGTAGACTGTGAGAGTTAATCCTTGAGGGCTCAGCCAATTGCTAGTTCACCATTTAGTAGTAAGGCATTCCCCGTAAATATCCCACCCTCTGACTACCTCAACCAAGCTTCACAATCATCATCACTGTGTACCAGTATCGTTTGTTTAAAACATATAGAGTCTGTGTGCGCGCAAGCATACGTGCACATATATAATATAGTCTTCTGCGTGGTGAAAAAAATCCCCTGGAACCTAACCCCCACATTTACATTAATTCTTATGAGGAAATTGGATTCACTTAACATCGTTTTGCTTAAAGTCGCATTTTTCAGAAACATAACTACAACGTTAAGTGAAGAGTTACTGTACCCAAAAAGCCACAACCAAGGAAGGCTATATTGATTAAAAAACTGGTCTGATTTAGAAGGGAAGTGAAGGCAGCTATAAAAACTAAAGATGAATATATAACAAATGGAAGAAAGGGAAAGCTGACAGTAACCAATAAAAATCAGAAGTCAGGAGCTGAAGGAAACTTATAAGGGATGCCAAGAAACACAATGAGAAATCCATGGCCAGCTGAATTAAGGGCAATAAGTAGTTTTAAAAGTATATTGGGAACAAAAAGAATCCTAACAATAGTATTGGTCCATTACTAGATGGAAACAGTAGAATTTTCAAAAATACTGCAGAAAAGGCAGAAGTGTACAATAAATATTTCTGTTCTGTATTTGGGAAAAAACAGATGATGTAGTTATATAGTATACCACTTTTTCCATTCCACTAGTATCACTGGAAGACGTTAAACAGCAGCTAGTAAAGGGAGACATTTTTCAAATCAGTAGGTCCAGAAAACTTTCATCCAAGAATCTGAAAAGAGCTGGCTGATGAGCTTGCTGAACCATTAATGTTGATTTTTTATCAGTTTTGTAACACTGACGAAGTTCCAGAAGACTGGAAAAAAACAAATGTTATGCCAATATTTAAAAAGTGTAAATGGGATGACTTGGGTAATTATAGGCCTGACAATGATCCCAGGTAGGACAATGGAGCAGCTGATATAGCTGAGAATGAAGAATTAAAGGAAAGTAATACAATTATTGCCAATCAACACAGGTTTATGGAAAATAGATCCTGTTAAACCAACTTGTAATCTCATTAAAAAAAGATATCAAGTTTGGCTGATAAAGTTAAGAGTCTTGATGTCATATACTTAGACTTCTGTAAAGTGTTTGACTTGGTACCACACAATATTTTTATTAAAAAAATAGAATGATATAAAGCTAACAAGGAACACTCTAAATGGATTAAAAGCAGACTAACTAATAAGGCTCAAAATGTAACTGTAAACATGGAATCATTATTGAGCAGATGTGTTTCTAGGGGGTCTGTAGCAGGGTGGTTCCCCTGCTCCTGTCTTAAAGGGCTTAAACCAGCCCTGGGAGGGGGCTGTGGCTGCAGGGCTGGCACTTCCATTTAGGTGACCACCTAGGGCACCAGGATTTGGGAGGGCGGCAGACTGCTCCGGTGGACCTCCCGCAGGCGTGCCTGTGGAGGGTCCACTGGTCCCGTGGCTCCAGTGGAGCATCCGCAGGCACACCTGTGGCAGGTCCACCAGAGCCGCGGGACCAGTGGACTGTCCACAGGAACGCCTGCGGGAGGTCCATCGGAGCCGCAGGACCGGCAAGCCGGCCCTGCACCTAGGGCGCCAAAAACCCTGGCGCCGCTCCTGTGTGGCTGGAGAAAGCAATTCTAAAAGCCTGGGCTGATTGGGAGAAGTGGCTGCAGCTGGGGCCATGCCCCAAACTGACCCAGCTGGCCCTATAAAGGCAGAGAATCCAGGGGTAAACAGAAGCCTCCCTCTGCCTGTAGTGGGAGAAGGGCCTGGCTGCAGAGAGCTGGAGACAGGGTACCTGAGCGAAGCAGGGCTGGGGAAAGGCAGAGGAACTGGGGAGCTCCAGCCTGGAAAGCCCCAGGCTGCGGGGAGGGGAGACCCTAACACTGAGGGGTTACTGCTAGGGGGCAGCACCCTAGGTAAAAAGGGCACCGGGTCCGAGAGGGACATGGTGGGGGCCAGAGGACAGGCGGATCACCAGCCTGCAAAAGTGCTCTGGAGCTGGAACTAGCTAATTCCCTGAGTCACCAGCAGGAGGCGCCGGAGGGGTGAGTCCGCATGTCTACACAGCCCCACAGGAATCTGTTGGACCTAAGCTATTTAACACTTTCCTCAATGACCTAGAAAAAAAAATAAAATCATCACTGATAGTCTGCAGATGACCCAAAAATTGGGGGAGTGGAAAATAACAAAGAGCATGGGACACTGATACAATGGTAAGCTTGGTGCAAGCAAACAATGTGTGGTTTAATATAGCTAAACGTAAACACATACATTTAGGAACAAAGAATGTAGGCCCATACTTACTGAATGGGTGACTCTGTCCTGGGAAGCAGTGACTCAAAAAGCTTTTGTGATAGATAATCAACTAAACATGGGCTCCCAATGTGACAATGTGGCCAAAGGGGGTAACATGATCCTTGGATTCATAAACAAATGTTTAGCAGGAGTAGAGAGGTTATTTTATCTCTGTATTTGGCACTGGTGCAACCGCTGCTGGAATACAGTGTCCAGTTCTGGAGTTCACAATTCAAAAAGACCTTACATCTCTTAGTGCCTCCTGTGCAGCTGACATACTGGGTAGTCCAGCTCCTCCATTGATTCCAGTTGCTTGCTAGTTGTACTTCTTCCCAGGTGATGCCAGCACATTCAATATCTTCTCTCATTGCCTTATGCCAGTTCTTCCTTGATCTTCCTCACTTTCTCCCCTCGGGTACTAAGCAAGTCAATACTTGCTTAGCATGTCTCTCAACTTCCATCTGTGAAGCACAGCCTCCGATCTCTTTTTGTTAGCCAGTATGATTGGCCAAGTCTCTGCTCTATACAGTAACATGCTCAGTACAACCACATGGTATATGTTTGGTGTGGAGTCCTCTGCGGATACATCTACAGAGTGAGTGGCAGTGAATATCAGAGCCCAGGTTAAAGCTATGTAGATATTGTGGCTCATGCTCTGAAGCCTGGGGGGCAGGGGGGGAAAGAGTCAGAGCCTGAGCAGCAATGTCTACACAGCTATTTCTAGTGCTGTAGCAAAAGACCCATGAGCCCAAGTCTGTCAACCCAGGCTCTGCAACTTGCTGCCATGGGCTGTGTAGATATACCCTACTTGACCAGATGTATCTATTGCAGCTACCTTCAAATATCACGCTCCTTAAATACCAAAACTCTGTCTGTCCGATTTCATTTCCATCCACATATATCTTTGCATTTGTTGTCCAGTTACCTACCCTCATAATCTTGTTTTTTTTTTCTGCATTTCCAGTTTCGCTGCTTCCTGTTCTACTTCTAATGTAAGGTCAATCATCCATTCCGTGTCATACTTAGGAAAGCAATGTCATAGGCAAAGTTAAGGTCATGCAACACGTCTCTGCTACCACATTTTACACTGTCCACAATATCTTTTGTTGCCCGCTTCATCACCCAGGGTATTTGTACTGCAAAGACATACTCTGCCACTGTTAGTAGGATTTGTGACCCACTTTGGTAAAACCTTACAGCAATTTAAAAAAAAAAAAAGTTCAGTTAAACCAAAATATGAGGATAGTAGGAGCAGATGGAGCTCAAAACCCAACAACAGATCTCAATTAAGGCTGAAAACAAGCCAAGATCGAGAGACTGAATCCTGAGGACCAATCTGTAACAAGTGTAGGCACAAGGAATGTACCTACTTTGTATAGTATAGGAAAGTTGGCAAAAGTTATACACACGAAAATATAACATGAATAAGTCAAGAAGAATGTTTCAAAACTGGAGAGGGTTCAGAGAAGAGCTATGAGAATAATTAAAGGATCAGAAGACATCCCTTATAGTGATAAAACTAAAGGAACTCAATCTATTTAGCTTAACAAAGAGAATGTTAAGGGGTGACTTGAATATAGTCTATAAGTACCTACGTGGGAACAAATATTTAATAATAGGCTCCTGAATCTAGCAGAGACAGATATAACAAGACCCAAGGGCTGGAAGATGAAGGTGGACAAATTCAGACTGGAAATACGCATAATTTTTTAACAATGAAGGTAACTAGCCACTGGGACAATTTACCAAAGATAGTGGTTTATTCTCCATCACTGGTAATTTTTAAATAAAGACTGAGTGTTTTTCTAAACAGATATGTTCTAGGAATTATTTTTGGGAAGTTCTCTAGCCTATGTTATACAGGAGGTCACACCAGATGATGACAATGGTCTCTTCTGTCCTCCAACTATGCGACTTCTTGTATCTTGGTTATATCTGAATAAATTACATACTGCGGTTTGCCTAAAATCCCCCTAATAATTTTAATTTGCTAAGGAAGTGGATCTTTACTTCTTCACCATGGGCTGCTTTGGATTTAGACCCTGCAAGAGTTTTCATCCTGATCTGATACAAAATGGCTGTCACATCTCACTTGAGAGGAGGCTGCTTCCCAGTATTTATGAAGTAGCTCTTCTATGCAGTAGATGTTAGGAAACTCAGAACTTACACAGCCAAAAGGGGCTGTAACAACACAAAAATTTATTTCATATCCAGCAATATGAAAATTGGTAGAATCATCACAATTCCATACTGAAAAGGTAGACTTGCAAAGGTTTAATGCTTTACCAGCTTGCCAGTATGAGAGTCTGGTTAAAATCCAGCTTGTAACTAAAAGTGGAGAAGAAATCAACACTTCAACATTTGCTGTCAGCCTCTTTGTACTCATTTACCTTATTTAAATTACATTTTCCCAAGCAGTGTTTCCAGCTTTATACATATATCATTCACACAGGTAGTCCGAATCAAATAATTAATTTCTGTTCTCTCAGCACTATGCTAGAGGGTAATTTAGATAGATCTACAGCAGTGCAGAAGCCTTGGATTGAGCTAGCCTTGTCAATAATTAATAGAGCTCCATGCTGCAAAGCACAGCAACCAGCTAAATTAACCAAAATCTTTCCTTATAACACCAGTTACAGGTCTCCCTCAATACTTACATACACAAAACTGGCAACAAATGAAATTAAGCGTTCTACAGAAGCCCTTGATGTGAAATGACTTTTGAAGGTTACTTTCTTTTGCCATTTAAAAAAAACATTTTCTAAAAAATAAATGTTTCTAGTTCAATTTATTGTTTGTATACATCGATAAATAGTAAAATAATACATGTATATTGGACTATGTTGTTAAACAGATGAAATCATGGCACGTATCTCTTTGGTCTACGGCATGGTCTCTAAGAGTGTGGTTTCAAACAAGTATTTTGAAATCCTAGTCAGTGAATCAGTTTTAAATCACAGGGGTTTTAGGATCTTAGTATAACGAATAGAAAAACAATGAATGAATAGAATAGCAGTGATACTGTACATATCAATTTAAGAACCATGATAGCTTAAAGCACAACAGATGAAGCAATAATAGTGCCTTGATGTGTAACTTTAGCAATCAATGCTCTAATAATAATAATAACAATAATAAGAGATATACCTATCTCCTAGAACTGGAAGAGACCTTGACAGGTCAAAGAGTGCAGCCCCTGCCTTCACTAGCAGGACCAAGTACTGATTTTTGCCCCAGATTCCTAAGTGGCCCCCTTAAGGACTGAACTCACAACCCTGGGTTTAGCAGGCCAATGCTCAAATCACTGAGCTATCCCTCCCCCCTATGGCCACAGATTTTATATTACTGTATAAAAAATCACAAATTACAGGATTTTGAAGCTATATATAATAAAACATTTTTAAAATAGCACAAACCGAAATTACTAAATGATCAACTATAAATGAAGAAGTGTTAAATCAGGTACAAGTTAAGAGACTTGGAGGTCAACAAATCAATTTGCAGATTGGCAGAGCAGGGCATTACCAAAAGAAACTTCAGAAAGCCACAGTTCACGTAAACTGTAGGAGACAAACATAGATTACAGAAATCTGGTAAATTGTGGTCTGTCTTAAAGTAAAATTAAAAGCACATGGTCCAAAATTGTTAGAACATTAGATTATCCTCCATCTTAATGTTAGTTGGCTTTAGGTTACTGTATTATTTCATTTACGTAGTGCAGATACTTAATACATTTTCTTTTAGTATAAAATAACTGCCCAATTTGACAAGAGCAAGTCAAAGGAAGACATCCATCCATTTAAATAAAAAAAATCAGAAACCATAGAAATCAAGACAATTTCACAAACAATTCTGACATCATCTAGGGATATAATATATAATTAACAGAGATATCCTAGCTCCTAGAACTGGAAGAGACCTTGAAAGCTTATTGAGTCCAGCCCCCTGCCTTCACTAGCAGGACCAAGTACTGATTTTTGCCCCAGATCCCTAGAGTGGCCCCCTTAAGAATTGAACTCACAACCCTGGGTTTAGCAGGCCAACACTCAAACCACTGAGCTACCCCTTTATAATTTTTAAAAATGCCCATTTAAACTATTAAAATTATATCACTTAACTGGTTAACTGATTCAGGCCTCACAATGCCTAAAATGGCATGGCTTCCCTTCCGCTTGCCCCAGACAAACTGAGAAGGACAGCTGAGCTTATATCAGGGGTGATACAACAGGCCTAGCCAGGACAGCCTGGGACAGTTGAGGGGGCCCAGCACCCCCCTTGCATTCTCAGTACCCAGGAAAACAGAAAGGGGCCCCAGGCACCTAGTTTGTCCCAATGCAGTCTCCGCAGATGCTCCATGCCACCCCAGCAGCAGCTTCCTTTCCCTTCAATCATCAGCTGAAGCCACAGCACCGACCAGCATGCCGTCCAGCTCTGCAGCCAAACCCTTTCCAGTGGCATGGAGGCGGCTGGAGACTACTTTACCCCCCAATGGGTCCTGCAGTCCCATCCACCCATCCAGCCCCACCTAAACATGCCCCCTGCCTGGCTCACTGCTCCCTACAAAACCTCACAGACCAGCAATTTGCTCGTCCTGCTTCCCTGCGCTGCCAGGCATTTCTTGGCCTAGCGAGCAGTAGCCTTCTGTTGCCTCTGAGTCCCCTCAGAATAGTGGGGCTGGATGGACTGCTTTTACCATCTAAGGGGTGTACAGGCCCCTCCTCACCGCTGGGGCAAAGACCCCACTGGGCTAAAGCATAAATATCGACCGAGCCCCTTTAAGAGCAGTCTGGGCTCCCAATGACCTCTCGTGATGCCTGCCCCTTCCTGATTGCCATAGTCATCTCTTGCCAGCATCCTAAAATGGTGTGTCTGCTGGAGGAGAAACTGTTCAAGATCTGCACAGAGGCCCATGACCCCAGCAAGGACTTCTACCAGCTGATCACTACCCGGAAGGAGGTAGGTGAACGAGGGAGGGTTAATGGTAAGACTAATACTTATTGGTAGGGCCCTACCAAATTCACAGCCATGAAAAATGCATCACAGACTGTGAAATCTGATCTCCCACTGAGAAATGTGGTCTTGTGTGCTTTTATTCTATACTATAGAAATTTCACAGGGGAAACGAGTGGTTTCTCAAATTGGAGGTCCTAACCCAAAAGAGTTGCGGGGGGGGGGGGGGTCGTATTGCAACACTTACTTCTGCGTTGCCTTCAGAGCTGGGCAGCTGGAGAGCGGTGGCTATTGGCCAGGCACCCAGCTCTGAAGGCAGCCCTCCACCAGCAGCAGTGCAGAACTAAGGGTGACAATAACATACCATACCATGCCATCCTTCCTTCTGTGCTGCTGCCTTCAGAACTGGACGGCTGGACAGTGGTGGCCGCTTACTGAAGGCCCAGCTCTGCAGGCAGCAGCACAGAAGTAAGGGTAGCAATACCATATCATGCCATCCTTACTTCTGCACTGACTCCTTTTTGGGTCAGGATCCCTAGAATTACACCACCATGAAATTTCAGATGTAAATAGCAGAAATCAAGAAATTTACAAGTTTTAAAATCCTATGACCATGAAATTGACCAAAATGAACCATGAATTTGGTAGGGCCCTACTTATTGGTTAACCCTTTAACTGTTTATTATTTTACATCCCTAACCCTAATACTCTTCTGAATCATTAAGCAAACATTCTTAATGACCAAATCACAGTAACTTTGCCATTTCATTTGTGTTATTTAGTAGTCTTTCTTTTGACTTCAACACAATTTGGAACAGGCCATCATATGTCTCTTTAAGACCAAGAAATTTAGATAATTCAATATGTATATATTTGTTTGAAGCATCAAATTTGATGCTTCATTACTACAAGAAGTTCCTGCTTTAATGAAATGGACATGTTTTTCAGTATGCCAGGCAGTTGTGTTTGGTCCATATATTAGTTTTCAGGAATGTTTTTCCTAAGGTACAAGAAATTATTTTTCTCCTTAGGAAGAGATTATTTGGGTATGCTTATATAACCCAATGATGTAGGCACTGTGTAGAAACTTGAGAGATTAAAAGGGTAAGACTGAAGTCCAGGTAGTCTTGAAATAGTTAAATATCTTTCATTTTGTGGCTAGCTCAGCTGGTTAGATCATGGTGCTAATAACGCCAAGGTCATGGGTTCAAGCCCTATGCTGGCCACTGCATGTGCTGGATGGAGAGGGTGGCTTCTGCTCTAGTAGGGAGGGATACCTCATTGGCTTGAGCATTAGACTGCCAAACCCAGGGTTGTGAGCTAAATCCATGAGAGGGCCATTTAGGGATCTGGGGCAAAAATCTTTCTGGGGATTGGTCCTGCTTTGAGGAGGAGGTTGGACTAGATAACCTCCTGAGGTCCCTTCCAATCCTGATATTCTGTGATAAAGGTAGTTATTTATTTTACAACCTTTGTAGGAAAACACTGTACTAAAGATGTTTTCTGTTTTTCCCTTCTTCATACAGATCTGAGAAATATCTATGTGAAGAGCAAAAGTGTAGTTCTTGTGAGAACTCTGATACAGGACATGGTACGGTCTCCTTGGTCGCACCCACACCTTCTGTTAAGGTAATCAAGAAGAAAGCCCTGTTCTTAAGGCCTCAACAGGTTTGCCAGCTGCCAAAAATGCCTCCGCATGAGAACTCGCAGCCTCACTGTCTTCCTGGATCCTTTCCCCCCAGGCCCTAGCCACCTTGTTCAATTTTTTTAATCTATGACCTACCCAACGCTGTTGTCCCAATCCATACCACTACTGAAATTCAGTTTAAGTGCTAATGCTTGTAATTAAAACCTTAATCCAGCAATTACGTTAATTATGAAGAGGTTTGCAGAGATCCAGTTCACAACAAGATTCAGAACTAGCCATTTTTTTAAAAATGCCATATTTGTGAAAAATGCCCCCCCTAACTGCTGAGAGGGCTATGTGCACATATGTGCAATCTGAAGTTCTTAAATATTGTTTGTCGAGAAAGAGGTGGTCAAAGAATTATGAGACACTTGCAATATTTAAAACATGGTTAATTTTGGATTCAGAATCATTACCATATATACTCGTTCATAAGCTAAATATTTTTGGTAAAAAAATGACGCATCAGAGTGCAGGGGTTGGCTTATAAAGGGTCTACACCAAAATTTGATGATTTGAAACTCTATGGAATCATTGAACTGAATATCTAATACATCGTCGTTTTGTTTACCTGGAGCATCTGCAGGCATGAAGTGCCTCAGCTCCCTGTGGCCACGGTTTGCCGTTCCCAGCCAACGGGAGCTGCGGGAAGCTGCTGGGAATGGCAAACCACAGCCACAGGGAGCTGAGGAGCTCTATGCCTGCAGACGCTCCAAGTAAACAAAACGTCCTGACCCGCCAGCAGCTTATCCTGACGGCTGGGAGCCAACGTTTGCCAACCCCTGAAATACAGGGTCAGCTTATGAAATGGTGTGACAGTTTTTGCTATTTTTGCCTAACTATCTTGCGGGAGGGTCAGCTTATAAACAAACTGGCTAATGAACGGGTATATAGAGTATCTTTTAGTTTCTAAATTCTCAGGGGCAAGTTATTCTTATAACCTCAAGTTTTTAAACTGATAACTTCCTCAAATCAAAAGTTAGAGGACATATAAACATGGTTTATAATAGAGCAAAGTCTTTGTAGAAAGAGGATTTTAAAGACAGTCTACATATCTCTCTTACATAAACATGTCCTGAAGGCAACCGGGAAATATCTAACTTCTGTAGACACCTGAGGAGTCTCTCTCTCAATCTTGATTCTCAGAAACAAATCTTCCTTCTCCTAAAAGAGTGTTCCTTTTCAAATGTGCCACAATTCTTTTGATCACCAGCGCACGCAGACTTCTTCCTGCCCTGGCATTATCTGTTAACAACCATCAAGTTTTTGCAGAGAAGTGGCTTATCTTGACCCATTCCTTTCCTTCCTGCTTGTTTTTTCTTACAGCCCCTTACTAAACTAAAGAACCAATTCAAATACAGTGTTCAGATTATAGCAGCTCCAATTCCTATATAAACAGAAAGAAGCCAGGAATTAGCAAGGCCTTATGATGTGCATTGCCACCCACTCAATGCTGCATTTGAAAAAATCTGAAAATCTAACATATTTTGGAAACAAGAGACCACTGGCCAGGCAAGGTAGCCACCTTGCATCTCAGCGCAGGCGACATTAAATGTTTTGGGCCCACAAAGTTACTGTTGATTTCAGATAGTTTGTTTTAAGGACGCTCTGTGTGTAAGCCTCTATAATTATCAGAGTTAGCTGACAATGGGAGACTTACAGATCTTTTGGCTCTGACCACTGGATTCTAGAGGAAGAGAACTTCAGAATTCTGCAGTCTGGCTAGTGTACATCTTTACAACCCTACAGTCATCTACATTTTGCCACAGAGTTTCTTTTGGGTGAGTTCTGAACAAACAACATGCAATGTAAGAAACAACTCCTGTGATCTTGAGGGGAAAAAATTGAAAAGCACTTAAAGATAGGTTTCAGAGTAGCAGCCGTGTTAGTCTGTATCCACAAAAAGAACAGGAGTACTTGTGGCACCTTAGACTAACAAATGTATCTGAGCATAAGCTTTCATGGGCTACAGTCCACTTCACTGGATGCATGCCGTGGAAAATATTATTTCCCCATGCTTATTTTCCCCCCCTGCAGTTCCTCACATCTCCTTGTCAATTGCTGGAAATGGGCCATTTTCATTACTACTACAAACAGTTCTTTTTCTCTTCTGCTGATTAGCTCACCTTAACTGATCACTCTCCTTATAGCGTGTATGGTAACACCCATTGTTTCATGTTCTCTGTGTGTCAGCAGGAGAGAAAAAGAACTGTTTGTAGTGGTAATGAAAATGGCCCATTTCCAGCAATTGAGAAGGAGATGTGAGGAACTGTAGGGGGGGTGGAAATAAGCATGGGGAAATAGTATTTTCCACTACATGCATCCAATGAAGTGGGCTGCAGCTCACGAAAGCTTATGCTCAAATACATTTGTTAGTCTCTAAGGTGTCACAAGTACTCCTCTTCAAAAAGCACTTAGTGATTGAAGGTGAAATTAGTCCTGAAAACCAGTTTATGTACATGAATTTGTAATTTAGTCTCTATGGAGAGGCATATAAATTCCAATATTTGTCTTGCTGAGATGATAGCTAAATTATTTGACCAGAAAAAGGAAAGTGATTTTCTGAAGAGGTTCAAAAGAAAAAAAAATCATCTTTGGTTAGGCCAAATTAATTATTTAAAATCCAGAGAGGAAAAGAGGCCTATGAGTAAGTGTTTAAAGAGGAAGTCACCTTGAGGAATTTTACTTTAAAATGAGAGTAGATAATCTTAGGTCTTGTGCCCAACATATTTGAATGAGAGTGGAGGCATGGATTAGGGTTGCCGACCCTACAGATTGTCCTAGAGTCTCCAGGAATTAAAGATGAATCTTTAATGAAAGGTTATGTCACGAGATGAAACCTCCAGAAATATGTCCAATCAGAATTGGCAACCCTAGCATGGATACACTCAAAGTATTATTTTTTTTAGTAGTAGTTTATAATGAAGAATGAATATACTGTAGGAAAAGACATTTAAACAGTGATTTTATTATTCATTCATAATACACATAACTATTTCCAATTTTTTCAGGCAAAGCTTCCTTTAACTAAAAGTTTAATTCAGCCAGATACTCATCAACTAAAGATTCATTCCTGACCTGTCAAACACTATGGAATGACATCAATAGGTCATCCTCTTGAATGTCAAATTATTCAAGTAAGTATTTGTCCTCAGCCTGATTTCCAGCCTGCCAATGAAATCCTAGCTATGAAGTTCTAGTTGCTTGTAAAAAAACCAGCCTCAGGATTATTTTTCTATCACCATAAATATTTGAAAAAGACAACAATGTAGAAAACGGTTTATGACAGGAGCCACTGTGAGTGTACACATAAAAGGGAGGCTTACTTTTGAAGATAATCATTTTAAATTTTCATATCACTCCTTAGAAAGTATTTTTAGATGCTAAATGCTTGGCATAAACAAAAAAATATTAAGTAAAGTCTCTAATTTTCACTTGCTGACCCTCTCATGCACTTGATCAGTGCTCTTCACTATTTTTGAAGGGGGGACCACTTTCGCAAAAGACCTCCAATGTGAGAGTCACATGGTGTGGGGCTGAGGGGTTCGGACTGTGAGAAGTAGCCCTGGGTAGGGCAGAGGGTGGAGTGAGGGCTCTAGGGTGGAGCTGGGGATGAAAGGTTTGGGGTGCGAGAGGGGGCTCAGGGTTGGGGCAGAGGGTTCTGGCTGGGGGTGCAGGCTCTGGGGTGGGGCCAGGGATAAAGAGTTTGAGGTGCAGGCAGGCTGCCCTGGGGCTGGGGCCAGAGGACTCCCCCCTAGCCCTCTCCCTGCCACCAGCAGCTAGCTCCAGGGAAGGGACCCTCTCTCCCCATGCCAGCAGGCAGCACAGGAGCTCTTGGTGAAGAGGCCCTCTCCGTTCTCCTCACCCTCCCTCCCAGTAGCAGGGAGCTCTGGGGCCAAGCCCACAGCAGCTCTGCAAGCCCCAACGTGCTCCCTTCCTGAGTTCCCACCCATTCCCTACCTCTTCCTCTCCAGGTCCCTGCTGCGTGGCCCTTTAGAACTGTTGCGTGGCTATTTATAGCCTGCTGTGCAGCCGCACAGCTTAGAGGGAACTTATGCTCGCGGGCCTTGCAATGAAGAACATTGCACTTGATAAATACATTGCCCATTTTCACCCAGATCACCTAGAGATTTCAGCAAATTCTCCATCTAAGTAAAACAAAATAAATATCTTTCACTTTCAGGATATTTTAGTGGATTTATTTACAAAAATTCTTCATGTCAGGTAGAAATTCCTTATACTTTACAGAGAACATCTAAACTAGTATGCTATTGCATTTTCAGACCTGAAATAACCCACTATTTATGCTTGAGTTAAGATCAGCCTTTTGAATTTCAAATATTTAAACATTCTTGGTTGCTTCACATTTCAGTTTCTAAAAGGCATCTCAGGTCAAGTTGCCTCTTTATTTCACTTGCTGAAAACTGACTAAGCACCAATATATCCCAAATGATTCCATATATGGAAACAGTATTGGCACCTAAGAAATAATTATATTGTCTTTAAAAGATTTTTCTTAAGTTACATGTCTTTTGTCTATTATTTGATGATTGAATTGTTAAGGAAAGCCCAAGGCATATAGCCTCAATTTACATGCATGACTCAGGATAAACTCAAATCTCAAAATGCACAAACAAAAATGGGGGTGGGGAGCTTCGAGCACCAAACCTCCCCTCATCTTGCTTTGAAAGAAAGACTCACTGCCCTCAAATGGATATCTTTCTAAAAGTTACGCTCTAGTTAATTCAGAATTTACGAGGTTGATGCAAGCTCACGAAGTGAAATTAAACAGATGATCAGCCTGTGGATGACATTCTTCCTACTGCTCCTGCTCCTGCCCCCTTTTATATCAGGTAAGAGGACCAGAGAAGCATGAAAAGACTTTAAAAAGCCTAATCTGGCCAGAGGAGAATTCTCCCAATACAGGAACTGAGGAAGAAAGCTGCAGGATGTCTCCCAAGGACACCAATGCGAACTCCAGTATAGGGAGGCATGCCAGGAGCAGAGCTGAGAAGGGAGTGGAGCCACAGTACATAGCATTAGAGATTTTGGGCAGTGCTGCTGCCTCTAGGCAGCCAAGGACAGGTTGACATAATTTAGGTGGCCCTCCAGAGGGCTGCCTCAGTTATGCCATGCCAGCCACAAATCAGGAGGGAGCAAATGTGACTTAATCTCATCTTATATGATCCAAAGGTTCCCTTCTGACCTTCATCTATGAAAAAGAACTGTCATGCTTTCCCTATCCTCCTCCTCCTGATTTGTCTATTCAGACTCTTCTCCTTTCTCTCCACTCCACCAATTTCTTCAGCTTCCATTGCTCACCCACTATCATCTCCACCCCTTATCCAGAGCACCAATTTCCACAAAAAAATGGTTACCTACCTTTCTGTAACTGTTCTTCTTTGAGATGCATTGCACACATCCATTCCACTGTGTGTGCGCACGTCTCATGCACAGCTGGAGATTATTCCCTCAGGAGTACCACTGGAGCAGCATGAATACCTTCTGGTGCCAAACATCACCGACGCAGGTATAAAGGACAGTGCTGCCCCCAACTCACCTTAGTTCCTTCCTACTAGAAAAAAATTAGTATAAAGAGGAAAGGCGGGCAGTTCATGGAATGGACATGTGCAACACATCGCAAAGAACAACAGTTACAGAAAGGCGGGTAACAGTTGTTTCTTCTTTAAGTGACTGCACACGTCCATTCCACTGTAGATGACTTCACAAGGAGTCTGAGCTGGAGGTGGGCTCGGAGTCTACTTGAATAAGGACTGTAGGACTACTCGTCCAAATCTGGCATTGTCGCTAGACCGATGAGAGATGGCATAGTGAGAGGCAAAGGCATGGACAGACAACCATGGGGGGAGGGATAGCTCAGTAGTTTGAGCATTGACTTCCTAAACCCAGGATTGTGAGCTCAGTCCCTGAGGGGGCCATCTAGGGCAAAAATTTGTCTGAAGAGTAGTTCTGCTTTGAGCAGGGGGTTGGATTAGATGACCTCCTGAGGTCCCTTCCAACTCTCAAATTCCATGAACCTGGTTGCTGCCTTACAAATATCCAGGATGGGCAGAAAAGCCACAGAATGTGTGACCTGATTGAATGAGCTACCACTTTACATGGAGATGCAATATCAGCTAATTGGTAGCATAAACAAACACAACCAGTGTGATAAATGAAAGGGAAGGGCGGGGTAGCTTCCCTTTATGGATGGCCAGCCAGCCAGCAGCAATAAAATCCCTCTTAGTAGCTGTTCTCTAACTGCTCTACCTGTAAAGGGTTAAAAAGTCTCACTGCTATGCATAGGTAAAAGGAAGTGAGTGGGCACCTGGCCAAAAGAGCCAACGGGAAGGCTAGAACTTTTTTAAATTGAAACAGGACTCCTCTTTTGTCTGTCTGTGGTTGTTCTCCAGGAGAGGAGTACAGGACAAAGTAATGTTGTAAGAAGCTTGGGCCAGGTATGAAAAAATCATCAGTATCATACCTAGAAACTACTCATTTAAAACCCCATATATATAAGTAGATCAGGAAATGTCTAGGAAGACGTGATTAGGTTTATCCCTTTTATTTCTGTAAAAGCAGCAAAGAATCCTGTGGCACCTTATAGACTAACAGACGTTTTGGAGCATGAGCTTTCGTGGGTGAATACTCACTTCTTCAGATGCATGTGGTGGAAATTTCCAGGGGCAGGTATATATATGCTAGCAAGCAAGCTAGAGATAATGAGGTCAGTTCAATCAGGGAGGATGAGGCCCTGTTCTAGCAGTTGAGGTGTGAAAACCAAGAGAGGAGAAACTGGTTCTGTAGTTGGCAAGCCATTCACAGTCTTTGTTCAATCCTGAGCTGATGGTGTCAAATTTGCAGATGAACTGAAGCTCAGCAGTTTCTCTTTGAAGTCTGGTCCTGAAGTTTTTTTGCTGCAGGATGGCCACCTTAAGGTCTGCAATAGTGTGGCCAGGGAGGTTGAAGTGCTCTCCTACAGGTTTTTGTATATTGCCATTCCTAATGTCCTTTTATTTCTGTATGGCTTGTGGATTCCTCTGTGCTAAACCCAGGTGCTTTTGTTTTGCTTCTAACCTTTAAGTTGGACATCAAGAAAGCTATTCTTGGTGCTTAATCCTTGTAGTTGCTCTTTTAAAATCTATCAATAGCCTGAGTTTACAGATGTATTATCTTTTTTTTTAAATTAATAAAATGTACCTTTTTCTAGAACAGAATTGAATGTGTGTGTCTTAAGAGGTTTGTACACATGTTGTTTAATTAGCTAGTGGCAACAGCTGATTTCCTTCCCCCCCGCCCCCAGCTCTTCCACGCAGGGTGGTGAAAGGGCTTGAGGGTACCTCACAGGAAGGAATTCCCAAGTGTGCCTTCCTAGGCTCTCAGAGGGGTTCTGCACTTGGATGGTGGCAGCATCAACCAATCCAAGGTCAGAGAAAAGCTGTAACCTTGGGAGTTTAATGTAAGCCTGGAGTGGCCAGTATTAATTTTTAGAATCCTTGCAGGTCCCCACCTTCTGCACTTTAAGTGCCAGAGTGGGGAAATCAGCCTTCACAGACAGAAATCCAGGAAAAGGTCCTTTGAGTGGATAATGGGTGGCTCTTTACTCTTGTCTGAAACTGCAACAATGAGCTGAGATGAAGATCTGAATGGCCTAGTTTGATTTAGGTAAAAAGCCAAAGCTCCTCTAACATTCACAGCATGGAGCTTTTCTTCCCATTTACTCAAATAGGCTTTAGAAAGAAAATTGGTAAATAAATTGCTTGATTAATGTAAAAAACTGACACAGCTTTAGTCAGGAATTTTGGGTTAAGTCAAAGAAAAACTTTGTCCCTAAAGAAGATTGTATAAGGAGGCTTCAATACTAAAGCTTGCAGCTCCCTTACCCTCCTGGCTGAAGTTATAGTAACCAAGAAAGCTACCTTCGTAGACAGGTGTAACAGGGAACAAGTCGCTAGCAGTTCAAATGGGGGACCAGTCAACGTTGCTAGAACTAAATTTAAGCTCTACTGTGTAACTCGGCTATGTACCTGTAGGTATAATCTGTGCAAACCCTTTAGAAACCTGATAGACACAGAGTTTGAAAAAAAATTGATCAGTTATCCACAGGAGGGTGGAAAACTGAGATAGCCACCAGACGGACTCTGATGGAATTAGGAGCTAACCCTTATTGTTTCAGAAACAAGAGATAGTCCAAGGTATGATAAACGGAGATTGGGGAGACATTTCTTTGCATGGACCAAATGGAGAATCTCTTCCATTTGGCAAGGTAAGTAGACCCAGTTGAATGTTTTCTACTATTAAGCAGAATTTCCTGCATTCCCTTAGAGCAATCTCCTTCTGAGATTGTCAGCCTGAAGCACTCACGCTGTCAGATGGGGAGCCTGAAGTTAAGATGATGACGACAGCCGTGGTCCTGGGAGATCACATCCACTTCTCTCGGGAGAGACAGTGGAGATCTGACTGACAGGGCTAGTAGAACTGAAAACCATTATTGATGAGGCCATCTTGGGATTATTAGAATAAGGTGTTCAGAACTTTTCCTGACTTTGGCTGACACTTTGGGTAGGCGCAGAACTAGAGGGAAGGCATACAGCAGGCCTTCTGACTAGGGTAGAAAGAAAGCATGTCAGTGAAAGTGGGCTGCTCCCCACTAAGGAACAAACTTGACTACTTTTTGCTCTTGTTGTAAACAAGTCAACTTAGAGAGTACCCCACCACTGAAAAATTGGATCTGGACACATAAGGGCAAAGAGACCACTTGTGGTGGTGACCTGTGAATGACTTATGGGCTGCCAGAGAGTGTTCTGAACTTCTGGAAGGTAAGCAGGTTTCAGGCTGATGGAACTGACAATGCAGAAATTCCAAGGGAGGCTTGCCTCCTGGCATAACTTGGTCGACCAGCCCCTCCCTATGTTTGTTTACATAGAACATGGCTGCTGTATTGTCTGTGAGCAACAACAAGGTCCAACCCTTGATACGTGGAATGAATGCTGTGCAAGCCAAATGGATGGCCCAAAATTCCCTGATATTTATGGGGAGAATTAGACCAAAGGCCCTGAGCTTGAAGGGGACCTAAGTGAGCTCCCCAATCCAGATCCACTGCATCTGTGATTAGAGAGTGTATCTGTTGTAAGGCAAAGGGAACTTCCTCACAAACATTTGCAAGATTCTACCCACCAGTTCAGGCAAGACAAAACCTGAGCACATACTTGAACCATCATGTATATATGACAATGGCCAGTAAATACACCAAAGTTAGCCAATCTTGTAGTTCTCTGAAGTGCAATCTGGCATGCTGCACCACATAAGTACACACTGCCATGTGTCCTAGAAGTTTGAGGTAGCTTCAAATCATAGTGACAAGGAGGACCTTTAGATCTAGAGCAATGACCTGCATTGTTTGGAACCTCAGCTCCAGCAGGAAAGCCCTGGCCTTTGTAGCGTCAAGGACTGCCCCAATAAATTATATTTTTCAAACAGGAATCAATAGATTTCTTTGTATTAAGTGCCCTAGCACACTGAAAGAGGACTGGATAGTAGCTATGCTGGAGAGCACCTGATACAGGGACAGGCCTCTTTACTAGCCAGTCATCTAGGTAAAGGAATACGTGGACTCCCAACCTTCACAGGAATGCCACTACTACCGTCATGCATTTCGTGAATATGTGAGAGGCTGCTGACAGGCCAAAAAATACTGTGACTTGGTAGAGAGATCTGTTGACCAAGAATCTGAGAAACTTTCAGTGGCTCTGGTGAATTGTCATATGTGGGGAGACAGCTCAGTGATTTGAGCATTGGCTTACTAAAACCAGGGTTGTGAGTTCAATCCTTGAGGGGGCCATTTAGGGAGCTAGGGTAAAAATCTGTCTGGGGATTGGTCCTGCTTTGGGCAAGGGGTTGGAGTAGATGACCTTCTGAGATCCCTTCCAACCCTGATATTTTATGATCTATGAATATAAGTGTCCTAAGTTGAGAGCAGCATACCAGTCCCCAGGATCTAAGGAAAGGATATAATAGACACTAGGGCAGAGGTCAGCAACCTTTCAGAAGTGGTGTGCCAAGTCTTCATTTATTCACTCTAATTTAAGGTTTCACGTGCCAGTAACACATTTTAACATTTTTAGAAGGTCTCTTTCTATAAGTCTATATTATATAACTAAACTATTGATGTATGTAAAGTAACCAAGGTTTTCAAAATGTTTAAGAAGATTCATTTAAAATTAAAATGCTGATCTTACGCCGCCAGTCTGCTCAGCTCGCTGCCAGTCTGGTGTTCTGTTCACCGAGGCCGGCAGTAGGCTGAGCGGGGCCTACGGCCAGGACCCTAGACCTGGGGAGCGGGGTTCAGGGCAGAAGGCTGGGTTGGGGGGGGGTTCAGGGGTCAGGGCAGAGGACTGTGGGAGTGTAGGGCAGAAGGCTGGGTGTGGGGAGGGGTTCAGGGGTCAGGGCAGAGGGGGTGTGGGGAATGTAGGCCAGAAGGCTGGGTGTGGGGGGAGGTTAGGGGTCAAGGCAGAGGGCAGTGGGGGTGTGGGAGGGTTCAGGAGTCAGGGCAGAGGGCAGCGGGGGTGTAGGGAAGAAGACTGAGGGTGTGGGGAGGTTCAGGGCAGAGGACTGGGGTGCTCAGCTCATAGGGGTGCTCCCAGCCCCCTGTCCTGAGCAGCTCAGGGCAGGGCCTGGAAGGGATATGCCTTATTCCACCCCTTCCCCAAGGCCCCGTCCCTATCTCTCTCTGCCTCCTCCATGGAGCTGCGAGCATGCTGCCACTCTCCCCCCTCCCCCTCGCAAGGGTGATCAGCTGATTGGTGCAGGGAAGGAGAGGGGATGGGGCAGGAAAGCACCATGCTGGGGGAAGAAGCGGGGGAGGGGGGAAGCTTGGCTTCCGCAGGACCAAGCTTTTGCCTCCTGCCCCCGCAGGGGAGAGGGGGGACTGAGAGCCAGGACCACAGCAGCGTGCCACTCAAAGTCAGCTTGCGGGCCGTGTTTGGCACACGTGCCATAGGTTGCTGACCCCTGCACTAGGGTAACCATCCAGAATTTTGTTTTCTTTAGGAACTTGTTTAGCTACCTTAGATAAAAAAATAAGCCTGACAACCCCTCCCCATCACCCCCAACCTTCAGGATTTGGAAGGACCAGAAATAAAATCCCTTTCCTCTGAATAACATGGGAACTTCCTGTATGGCTCCCATGAGCACGAGAGACCTCCTGAAGCAGCACAATCTCATGAGAGTGGTTCCTGAAGAGGGATGGGCAAGAGGGTAGGAAGGGTGGATAAAAATAAATTGAAGAGTGTATCCCAGTTCCCCTGTGCTCAGCACCCACTGATCCATGGTGATATGGGACCAAGCACTTCAGAAGTGGGACAGGCAGTTTGCAAAAACTGAGGTGGGAAGGATGCTACTCTGGGAAGTGGTAAACTGTTCTTGACCAACAGGTCAAAATGATTATTTAGGAGGAGACAGTTTGACGAGATGAACTAGCAGCTGCAGAAGAGTGGGGAGGAGGAGGGCATCTCTTGTAACTTCTTCCCCTCTTTCTGGACAAGTCCTGTATTAGGCATGAAGGGCTGAAAGCACTGGGACTGCTGCAGGCAGAACAGTTATCTTTTTGTCACTGGTGTATAAATCCCCAGACTCTTAAGGGTTGCCCTTGAATCCTTAAGATTAAGGAGCCTCTCATCCATCTTATCAGAAGAGTGAGGGGCCCTGAATGGTTGGCTGCACCTCCAGCAGAAGGCATGACAACTGCAGCTAAGATGAACACCGCACAGTGATGGCAGAAGCCATAGCTCAAGCCACAGAGTCTACTGCATGTAGGCCTGCTTGAAACGTTATTTTAGCAAGTAATCTGTCCTCCTCGACCACAGCCTCCTGCTTTGCATTGTGCAGCAGCTTTCCTTTAAAACTTCTGGATATTATCCCACAGGCTAAAACTGTGTTGACCCAGCAGAGCCTGTTGGTTCATAATCCTAAACTATACGCCTCCTGTGGAAAAAATCTTCCCACCAAACAGATCTAGGTGGGTTTTTTTGCTTTTTGTCCCTTTAAGACCGGATGCCCTCTGTCTCTGCCTCTTTTTTGTTTGCAACAGCAACTAGCAGGGATCCTGGAGAAGGGTGTTTATAGAAGTGCTCAAACCCCTGCAAGAACATAAGACTGGCCACACTGGGTCAGACCAAAGGTCTATCCAACCCAGTATCCTGTCTTCCAACAGTGACCAATGTCAGGTGCTACAGAGGGAATGAACAGAACAAGTAATCCCTTGTCACCCACTCCCAACTTCTGGCAACATGTGAAGGGACACATTATCTTTTCGCCACCCTTTTAGCAGTGGGAAGCAAGGAAGATGGGGTCTGCCATAAAACTCTACCAGGTTCCAGGATAGCCTCATTAATAGGGAGAGCCACCTTAAAGGGTCCCACAGAGGATAAAATGCCTATACACCTGTAAAATCTTTCCTGCATGCCTTTTGGTTGGATATCCACAGCTGCAGACACCCTCATCAACAAGTCTTGATGAGCTCTGAAATCATCAGGAGGGGGAGAAGTAGACTCTGTCACTACCACCTCATCAAGCAATGAAGAAAAGGAGGTTAAGTGTTGAGGAAGTCCCTCCTCCAATTCCTCCACAGGAGAGTCTTGTGCTTGCAATTCCCCTGCACAGTACCAGTACTGGGAAAGGAAAGACTACGACCCTGCTGCAGCAGCTCATGTCACTTAGCCAATGCAGAAGGGCACAAAGGGAGCATTGGTCCTGAGGGTGCTGAGGATGTGGCCAGTAGTACGGTGGGCAGGCACCCCACTGGAGCTGCTGGGCATGCTCAGGTCAAGACACACATGATCTGACCTTGGAGTCCACTTCCTCAGATCACAGGAGAACTGATTCTATCGGTACTAGGGAGATTGACTAAGTCAGGAGATGGGGGTACCAGCCAGATGATTGCTGGCTTCTCCCTAGATGAAACCATATGGAGAGGTGCAGCCACTGTAGCAGACACTGGTACCAAACAGAGCTCTGAGGCTGAAGCGAAGACCATAGGAGTGCGTATTTACAATCCTGGTACCATGCAGGAGTCCTAAAAAGTAGGGTACACTGGCACCAACAAGTTCAGCAACTCTCAGGCAGCCTCAAAAGCCTTAGGCATAGATGGTACCAGAAAAGGCTCCTGACTCTGCAGCACCACCGTGCACGGACCCATCAGGTATTGGGCTCAATGGACCCTTCCTGAGCTGTGGAGTCAGCAATCCCTACTGCCTTATGGACTGTGTCTGAGGGCATCTTTTCTTTAAGTGCACAGCCAAGTCCTTGCCTCCACTCAGTGCCTTCAAAATCTGATGATTACACTTACACTCTCTCTTCTTCTGTACTGGTGACAAGGATCTGACTCTTGACTCAGTCATTGAGGGAGCACTACTAATCAATTCAGACGTGCTCAGTACCCATTTCGAGTGGGAACGTTCCAATGGCGGGTGAAGCACAGACTCCATAAACAGGTACTTGAGACACATGAACATAAGAATAGCCATACTGGATCAGACCAAAGGTCCATATAGCCCAGTAACCTGTCTTCTGACAGTGGCCAATGCCAGGTGCTTCAGAGGGAATGAACAGGACAAGTAATAATGAAGTGATCCAACCCCCATCACCCATTCCTAGCTTCTGGCAAACAGAGACTAGGGACACCACGTCTGCCCATTCTGGCTAATAGCCATTGATGGACCTATCCTCCATGAACTTATCTATTTCTTTTTTGAACCCTGTTGCCAGCTGTTGTTGTGAAGGCCAAAGAGTTACACAGGTTGACAGTGCATTGTGTGAAGAAATACTTCCATTTGTTTGTTTTAAACCTGCTGCCTATTAATTTCATTTGGTGACCTCTAGTTCTTGCATTATGAGAAGGAGTAAATAAAACTTCATTATATACTTTCTCCACATCAGTCATGATTTTATAGACTTCTATCATATTCTCCCTTCTCTCCTCCCCCAGGAGTCTCTTTTTCAAGCTGAAAGAGTCATATGGAAACTGTTCCATTCCCCTAATCATTTTTGTTGCCCTTTTCTGTGCCTCTTCCAATTCCAATATATCTTTTTTGAGATGGGGAGACTAGATCTGCACACCGTATTCAAGATGTGGGCATATCATAGATTTATATAAAGGCAATATATGTCTGGCACCTCTGTCCTTCTCTGATTGAGATTTGAACCCTATACAAATGTGACATTTGTCGATCACAAGCACCTCTCCCAGACAGTTAAGGCAGCTGGGTGTGGGCTGCTCACTGCCATAAACTTGTTACATGAGAGGCAGGACAGGCCTTGAAGCCAAGAGAGCAAGGCATTCGTGCAATACCAAGCCCAGTACCTAAACAGGAACTGGTCACCACACTCTAGAAAAAACTACTGTAACCTTACTCTTATATCGACTATGTACAAACATAATAGACTAAAAACTACCACTATAGATTTAAAAGTTTATTAGAGAATATTTAAATAAAGATGATACAAAGAGTTCAAAGCGTCAGTTGTTGGTCATTGGGGGCAACATACAGAGTATAGGGGGATGCTGGTATTTGGGAATTGGTTAGCACATAACATATACAGTCTGTAAGGTCCCCCAATGCGGGGTGTACGGTGGGTGGTATTAGGAAGCAGTAGGGAAGCAGTGAGGGTACATCGCTCATACAGTGGGTTATAGGCAGTCATGGGTATAAGTAAGTGGGCCGGGTAATGGGGACAGGATGACCCTCACATGGTGGAATCTAGTTCAGTGGCTTTAGGGCTTAGGGGATATGGTTCAGTAGGGTGGGTTTATAGGCCTCCTCCCCCCCGTGGGTGCACAGAGCCACACCGGCTCACTCTTGGTATTGGCGGTGGCCGGTGATGTGCTCTGTGTAAATGTCCCTAGACCACCGGATAGTGTCCGAGACCATCAAACGTGTCATGAGCCGTGCATAGCGACGGCCCACCCCACAGGCCCTAAGTACTCATTCATTACAGGGGTCCCAGGCACCCAGTGCCCCGACGATCAGGGCGTCGGTGTAAACCTCGTAGCCCTTTGCCCGCAGGATGTCAGCCAAGGGGGCATATTTTTCAAGTTTGCGGGCTCGGGCTTCGTGGAGGGCCGGGGTCCTGTTCTCAAACGGGATCGTCACGTCGACGAGGATGATCTTTTTGCGTTCCTCGTCCGTGACGACGATGTCCGGGCGCAGCAGGCTGTCGGTGTCGGGGATGGTGCGGTTGACTGCAATATCACCCAGGTGTGGGGCAATGGCCTTCACCAGCCGGTCCTGGACAGCGTTGTGGCGCAGCTGCCAGGCTCTGGCGTGGGGTTTGCAGCTGCACAGGACGTGGGGCAAGGTCTCCAGGGCATATCCGCACTTCCTGCAGCGCTTGTCTCGGTTCCCATGCTGGATGGCTCCGTTGAGCGGGACACAGTTCAGGCGGGTGCGGTGTATGAACCGCCAGTCGGCGAAACGGGTGAAGCTGCCCGCAGGGAGGAAGTGATTGCTGGAGTCCCTGGTCTGAGCCAGAGGCCCGAGAATATACACATTAAAAAGAGGGAAGACTGGCAAATACAAGGATCACAGCTCCAACTGTCTCAGGTGGTAGGAAGGAACAGAAGGGAGGCAGGAGCCACGCTGCCCTTTATACCTGCATGGCTGAGGGAAAAATCTTCAACTGTGCACGAGGCATGCACATACCTACAGTGGAATGGACGTGAAATTGCTTAAAGAACATTTAACCTGTTAACTGCTTTTCTTACTCTTTGGAACTATTCTGTTCCCCTATTCTGCACTTCATCTGCTGGTTGCACTTCAAATGAAGACATTTTAGGAAAACACCACGTTAAGATTCTAATATCAGACAGCAACACTGCTAAAAAAAAAAAAAAAAAAAAAATCAGCACTTCTACTACTCTCACCTGATTTTTGTTTTTTTTTTTTTTTTTTTTTTTTATAAAGGGAGTGATGGGTCAAGCATGGGATCCAGTATATTGTGATTCTATGTGTAATTATGTATTAGATTAGCCTGATAAAACCAGAAAATTGCTGGCTACAGCAATTTGTCCACAAGCAACAGATCCTAAAAATCAAGGGACTCATGAATATAATTAGAATTGGAAATATCAGACAGGTATTTAACTCTCTGTGGGATTTGTGCTCATCACTTAGGCACTTCTGAAAATCCCAACCAAAAATCACTAATATTGGCATTGAATTCTTAGGTGCAGCCAACTCTAAACTCAGTGGCATATTGTAATAAATGAGCCTGCTTTACTGCACTGGAGGATTTTGATTCAACCATGCAGATTAAAAATGCATTATTGGACACTGCTAACAGAAAGGTTCTTTTCATCTGAAGTAAACTGGAGCTCTACAATGTCAATGACAAAGTTTCATTAGAGAAGTCAGACAAGGTGTAAACTATAAACATTCATAATCATAGCATAGTTTAACATATCTAGAATTCCTCTGAAATTTCAACACAGATTTTATTTTAAAATCATATGACTGTACATATAAAGTCTTCCTTGACTTCATAATCAAAGTATCAGTGCTACTATTCTCACCACTATAATTAATATTTTCCTTTCATGTATCTCTACGGGAGCTTAATTGATATAAAAGTTACTCCAGACATGAATTTGTAAATGTTTCCAAACAGAAGCGTTTTTCTTCTTAAAACAACTAAATTTGCATTTAATAAAATGTATAAGCAACTAGTCCAAACACAGTTTATCCATTTAAAAGAGAACTAGATAAATTCATAGAGGATAAGTCCATTAATTGCTGTTAGCCAGGATGAGTAAGGAATGGTGTCCTTAGCCTCTGTTTGTCAGAGGGCAGGAGAGAGATCACTTGATCATTACCTGTTGGGGTCACTCCCTTTGGGGCACCTGGCATTGGCCACTGCCACAGACAGGATACTGGGCTAGATGGACCTTTGGCCTGATCCAGTATGGCCATTCTTATGTTCCACATACACACAAAATATGGATTTTAAAAATGGAATTTGGTTAGTGATTAGTCTATGCACAGTCCAAAATGGAAGACAGGAATCTGCTAGTTAAGCAGTAAAAAAAATCATTCAGTAAAGTCTCTTCCTCACGGCTTTATTCACAAGGGATAGATGAACAAAACAATTTATAATAAGAAAAAACCCCAACTGAAGTAAATCCCAATCCTTTCACGAATGGCCATGAAAACCTACCTACACATATGCATTCCCCCCTCTGGTTACCAGAAAATTGTTCCTGGAGGGTTTGCTGTATTCTCTCAGAGCCTAACCAGGCTTACAAGTCTCTAGCACTGTGTTATTATCCCATTCTGAACATATGAATCGGAACCAATGTGAAAACTATGTAAGGACTCCAAATCCTGCCATATGATCCAACTGCTTTGTTCAGTCAGAACTCATATGGGTGAGAAAAATATGGAAGATTACTATTACACACACAAAAAAACTATATTAAGAGAACATTAGTGCTTCAAATGGTCCATTTTTTTTCTAAATTTTTTAAATCAGAAAATGTCAATTTGCCAAAAACAAAACTTAGCAGAAACATATCAGTTTTGACAAAACTTGTCAGGAAGGTAAACAGCCCATATTATATATTATTATACAATGGGTTAATGTTGCTGGTTATGGCAATAAAGGCAGAGCAGGGACTTGAACCCAGGCATCCCACTTCCTAACTGAGTACTCTAACCAACACAGTATTCGCTAATCTAGAGTCAGATTTGCTCATACACATTCTGGTTTTCACAAAAAACATTTTAAAAGGTCTTGCTTTTTCTCGGGGTGGATCTGATTTAAATTTAAATCATAATTTAAATCACTAGTCAGGAAGACTCGGTTTAATCTGGATTTCTACATAAAAGTGCATTTGGTGGTTGTTATAACCTTAATACAAATTCTTCATAGACAGACATAGGTTTCATTTTTAGAAAATACACACTATACATTTTTAAATGATTTATTTTGAAAACTTTTAAGATTAGTTTTACAGCTATATCAGAAAAACGAATGATTGTTTGGTTATTTTATTTACCAAAGGTAATTGAAGCAGATATTTATGAAGTCATTGGAAGGTGAACTATCTCCAATTCAACAGGTTAATCATTAATATTTGGAGGATTTTCTTGCCATGCTGTATTAGGAGAAGATCACCACCAGACAGACATTTAAATTGTTTTATTTAACTAAAACAACGTTATGTATTCTAGATTTCTTTCTTCAACAGCAAACATAATATTTTAACAAAACAAGCATATGAATTTTTGAATTTAGTTAAACTTTCAAGTTTTGTAAAATCAGGTTTGGTTTTGTTAACATTGTTTTTAATTAAAATAGTTACATTAAATATTTAAAAAACAAAACAAAAATTAAATCAACTATGTCAGCCAGGTCAACATGAGAAACTTAAAATATTGGCTTCTGCAGCTAACTCGGTCGTCTTCACCTTCATTTTCCTGTTTGTTCATAATATGGGAAAGAAAAACAAGCTCTCTTGCCTTTTCAGGTCCCAACTGATTTCTCAATTTGGGAAGTGTTAGTCCAAAAGGAAGAAAATATTCTTTCTACACTGGCAGAAGAAGCTACTGCTGTTAAAAGTGAGATTATCACTTCAACAGTCTCTGAATCCACATGCTTAAGTGACTTCCACCAGTTCACTGGTCTGACTTTCTTTAAAAAATCATCAACGAACATATATTTCTTGAATGGTTCACCCTTAGCTCTGAAGTTTATTATAGTTGGCATTACGGAGGGATGATTGCTGGATGTCCATGTCATAGACAACTCCTCTTCTTCAGCAGTTAAGGTTTGACCCTGGTACTGAGTATTGAGAATATTTGCACAAAAATGAGCTGGAGATAGTGCTTGTCCCATTCGGTTTTTTTTAATGCTTGTAATTTAACTCTGTCATTGCATATTTCTCTTTTTAAGATCTCACTCAGTTCCTTCCAAATTTCAATGCTATTTCCTTGCATTTTGTTCAAGGCTACAGAAATAGGCTTCAGGGTACTCAGCATATGTTCAACATTTCTCTTAAGCCCAATGTTGAGAACTTTGGCTGTGACAATGCCATCTATTCTTTCATGCTTTTGTTCACAAAGTGTCATCTGATTAGGCCAGTTCTTGATATAGTGCTCAAAACAATCCACTACTGAGTTCCATCGCACGTCTTGTGAGAGAGTGAGCTTGGTTCTTTCCACTTTTTTCAGAGCAGCTGCTGAAAAGTGGCTGTTATGGAAATATTTTGCAATTTCAACATTAGCCTTTATTTCTGGAACACTGAAGTCTTTGGCTAGGAGGTGCATCAAATGTGCACTGCAACTGTATGTTGTTAGCTTGGGACTCTTCACTTTCTTCTAAATAATTTCTTCTCATCTTGGATACATTGCAGCATTGTCTGTGACCAAGCTGCATAATAGACATTTGAATTTTTTCCCCACAGTGTGTTATAGCTTTTACTGCTACTTCTTGTAAGTATTCTGCTGTGTGTGTATTTCCTGATGTATCAATTGTTTCCCTAGCAGGCCAAGATTTTTAAAACACATTATTTGCCAAGCTTGTTCTCTCACATCATTGCTATCTCAAGAGATCATTATGTTGGGGAGTTTCTGTACTAAACTTTTGTATATAATAATAATTTTTTATGTAAGAACAGCCATATTGGGTTGGACCAATATCCCAGTATCCCATCTTCTGACAGTGACTATTCCAGGTGCTTCAGAGGGAGTGAACAGAAAAGGAAATCATGGAATAATCCATCTCCTGTCGCCCACTCCCAGCTTCTGGCAAACAGAGGCTAGGGACACTCAGAGCATGGTGTTGCATCCCTGCCTATCCTGGCTAATAGCCATTGATTGATCTAACCTCCATGAACTTATCTAGTTCTTTTTTGAACTCGTATAATTTTGGCCTTCACAACATCCCTGTCAAAAATTTCAATGGGTGACTGTGTGAAGAAATACTTCCTTTTGTTTGTTTTAAACTTGTTGCCTATTAATTTCATTGGGTGATTCCCTGGTTCTTGTGTCAAGTGAAGGGGAAAAATAAAATTTCCTTATTAATTTTCTCCACACCAGTCAAGATTTTATAAGCCGCTAGCATATCCCCTCCTAGTTGTCTCTTTTCCAAGCTAAAAAGTACCAGTCTTTTTACTCTCTCCTCATACGGAATTTGCTCCACACCCCTAATCATTTTTGTTGCCCTTCTCTGTACCTTTTCCAATTCCAATACATTTTTTTTGAGATGGGATGACCAGAACGGCATGCAGTATTCAAGATGTGGGCATATCATGGATTTATATAGTAAAAAGTAGAGGTGCTTGGTTTGCCAGACTGATCAGCTAAGCCAATACTGGCAACCTATATGAAAAGGCCAAAAAACACCATGCTTCTGGACTGCATCAACATGCAGAAAGCCTTATAAGCCCATCACTGTCAATGACAATTTTAGATTAACTTAATGAGGCTGTTAAGAATGCTGGAGACACAATTCAGTTTGTGTGAACCAACATGGCTGTTGAATTATTCTTTCTACTTAAGCAAGAGAGATACCACACACTACAAACTGGAGGTCAATGTGAAGTGCATTGTTACTTGTTAATCCTGAAGTTGGACACTGGTTTCGAACAAGACTGGTAAATGCTCGCTATCTTTCTGAAAAAACTCAGCTGACTCTCTAGAGTCATGCGGTGCAACAGTGAAAGACTCAGCAGTTGAAATAGTGAACAAGTCTCTCACCATACTCCAAATGTGTGCATACATGGCTGATGAACGCACCAATGCAAAGAGGCATCAAGTATTAAGTCAGTGTGTACATTATCTTGATGTTCGTGGTAGGCCAGTAGATGCATCAACTGCATCTATGACATCTTAGAGAAGTTAAATGCCTGTAAATTGAACCCCAGACAGATGGTTGCTTGTGCATCTGATGGAGCGACAAACTTCTCTGGAAGATCTACTGGAGTATAAACTTTGCTCAGAGAAAAGTATAATCCTAATCTCTCCTATACACGCTGCAGAAGCCATCTAATCCAGCTAGTGCTAGTACAAGCTACAGAATCTTCAAAAGACATTAAAAAGCCATAAATTTAATGGCTTTTTATACTCTCTTTTTTCAGCAACAGTCCAAAAGGACTGGACATTGGGGAAAACAGAAGATACACCGGGACTGAAGTTCAAATTAGTCCAACCTGGAAAAGCCTGCTGGTTTTTTCATGAGCAATTCTTGTCTTAAAATTACTGAAACTGTTATTACTGGCTTTGGAAAGTATCCAACAAGATAGGCCAGATCTGAGTAGTGAGGCTGCTGGACTACTTTTGTTACTAAGTTTAGAGAAGACTATCACCATTCTCTCTCTTGTAAGTCTACTGTTGAAACCACTTTGTGTCATTAAATAATGTCATCCAGGCATCTGCTACAACAGTAGTAGATCTTTGTCCAGCAATAGAAGCTACATTTGGATCAATCACAGAGCTATCCACTGAAAATGTACTGGAAGAAGCAAAGACTTCAGTCCAGAAGTTGACTAATAAAGGTACTTATACTGACTCCTTAAGTGAAGGGAACAAGAAGTGTTCGTTAAGCCATCTGAAAAAGTACAGACTTAATTCTTACAAATCTACAATAACGATTTCTGGATTCTACTCAATCTGCACGTAGCTTTTACAGATGCCTGTTTATAAAACACTGACAGTTGAGTGGAGTGAGGCACTACCAGCAATGGGGCTACCATGTGATCAGGACAGAATAGAGAATTTTGAACACAAAGTGGAAAATCTTCATTTGTTCATCCTAAGATATAACTTCAAACTTCTTTATCATCACTAGTGGTTCAACCCAATCTTTGTGTTATGTTTCCTGGGATGAAAGAAGTTGGAATTCATCTCTTGCTACTCCCAGTCACAACAGCTACAGTTGAGCATTCCTTTTCGTCACTGAATAAAATTGTGTGTTCTGAAAGAAGTCGCCTTCTGCCTGATCATGAGCATATCATGAAGGACTGGAAGTGGCAGACACACAAGAAGACACCAAAGAGTGAAAGAAACCAAGAAGGATGTAGATGTACTGCTTCATAATAAGCTTGAGTAACCAACTTTAATGTTTGTGATGATTTTAAAAGACAAGTTAAATCTAATAAAATGGTTGGGAAACTTTTTTCAGTTTTTACTGTGGTGCCATACAGTCCATCTTTGCCCTCACGATCTCAACCCTCGTCAGCCCTCATCCCCCCTAATTTCAATCCCTGGGGAAAACATTAGTATGGTAGATTTCAAATCAATGAAGGCTACACTCAGAAAGACCTCAAGACTTCTGGAATATGCTGCTCAAATAGTTTCACTTTTGTTTCTACTGCCTGTCCCTTCCCTCTCACATGTATCTCCATACTACTTCTCCTTGTCCAGATCTATTCCACCCCCAACAATCTTCTATTCACTGAACTTTTTGAAACTTTGCACTTTTAGAGAGAGGTAAGGGATTAACTCTGTTAACAAATTTGTAGAGGGACAATAGGGTTGAAGTCTATTATTTCTCACCGCTACATATTTAAAAATATTTTTGCTGTTAACAAGCATATCTCTGGAGACACAAATCCAGTTTGAGAACTACAAAACTAAGCATCTCTGATGGTACCTTCTAGACTGAGTCCCATTGGGGAGATAGAAAGATTAAACCTAAATCTACATAGAAGCCCCTGGAACCCCATAAGATTGGGTCCCTGATCCACAAACTAAAGGAAAGCATTTACATAATGTTTCTTAAACATTACAGGAATATATTGCCTCATACTATAGAATTAGAATTTGTAATCCCTATTCCATGATGAGGTATTTTTGAGCTATAATGGATCTTGATTTTTATCCACTCTGGTTTTTGTCTAGATGTGGAACAAAATCAAATACTGAAGCCTTGACATTTCTGGCAAAACAGAATTCTTGTTTTCCGGCCAGCCCTATTTAAGAGGGAGACAAATACCAAAGTTAAAGTTGTCCATACAAATTTAACTCTTCTTCCTTGTGCATATGCACTGATTCTTTCGCCATACATTTACATACTAATTATTTACAAAATTCCCAGCTCATGAAGCGTGGAGGCTGGATGCTGTGCAGTGAACAAGGCATATGTTCAATACGTATTCGTTATCTGTTCAGTCCTCTCCTTCATTCACTACACACCATCCAATTCCCACAATGAATAAGGGAGGGTGCATCGGACTACTTGTCTCACTCGTTACACACAGTACTGGGTTCATACTTGGGAAGGAGCCCATGATCCTGGGTCAGGTGGCGGGGGGGGTGGGGGGGAAGGGGAAGGACAGCAGCTGTCTGCCCTGAGCAGAGCAGGCAGAGGCAGCCAGCAAGCAGGAGGCACGGTGGTGTGTCCAGCTCTGCTCCCTGCAGCAGCTCATACCACTTGGCATAGCTGGGGGCGTGGGAGGTGGTGCCCAGGCCCAGGTCAGAGGTTTCTGGCTGCCGCACAGACAGCTAGACTAGCCGATGGCACCTCCTCCCTGGGCTCTTGGGCCCCTGCCAGACCAGGGACAGCACTAGTGAGAGGGTGCTGCGCATGCAGCTGCCCTGGCCCCACCATTATTCGAATGCAGAGGCCAGGGAGTGCGATAGCCACTTCCATCTGCAATTTAAACTTGTAAATATCGTAAATAAAACCTGTGCACAAGTGTGCTGTGTCAGAGACAATTCCTGTGCCAATCTCCTGTCTTTTACAATTGTTCCCTATGAGGGCCCCACAAATACATTTGAAGCTGGGCCGACAAAAATTTAATCCGGCCCTGACTACAGATCATTCAACTTTTGCAGTAAATGAGGCAGGAGTCTAATGATTCCTTAACTCATTCACCATCCAACCTGCACAACAACTGAGGCTGGGTGCTATTGAAACAGTGATTTATATGGATATTAAATGTAAAATGTAAATATTTAGCACAGTCCTCCATATTTTTCAACTGTCATTACCAAGGTATTTTAGCTTTAAATAATTTCTGGACAGTAAGTGTTAGACCATTTTCTTTTTCCCATTAAGACAGTAGCACATTATTCCTATTTTTGGGACCTTTCACCCTCCTTTCAGCCTACAGACAGAACACAAAGAAATTAAACTTTTGTTACATTCTGGCTAATGCCACTGACAGTCACTACAGGAATATTAAAAGAACAAAAAATATTTTTTAAATAAAGTTTCCATCTCCTTATGGTGAAATTTCAATTGTAGTGACAGTATATGGGGTGTTCTATTACTCTTGAATACATCCTATTAATACAGGATCGGGGGGGTGGGGTGGCCTTTTCCATTAATACCCAACTATGAAGCCTTAGTTTGACTGTCATGACTCTTGTCAAAATCATAGCCTTAACCAACATCTTCTGTTGCTTATTAAAAATAATTTTGTTGTAACGTATAAAAAAAATCCAAGTCCCTACGCAAGGTATGTTAATAAATTCAGCAACTCAATGCATCATGCCTTCAGTTTAAGGATTCTATTAGAAATTAAACCTTTTTTGTTATGAACTAGATAATTATTTAACCTGTAGAAACTAAGGCAAAATAGTTCACATCACAGGGTTTAATGCACTAATTCACCATAACCCCTGATTTTATCACCCCCACATTTGTGTACAAGATTCCATAATGTTTAAGGTAATAACGCTCACCATTCTAGCAAATAAAAGTGTGAATTCCATATGCAGCAATATAAGGAAAGCACAGTGAACAGACTGCCATTATAACAAAATGCTTAAACACCCAGGAAACTTGCAATAGAGGGTGGATGTCAAAATTCATACTTCCACTTCAAAGTCACCTTCCTAATGCACACGGGAGAAAGACTAAGTTAATAAAACTCCAGGGATTATTTAAATTATGAAGTTTTAAAATGCTATGCTCTCAGATTTTTCCAATTAACCTCTCATGGAAATAACCACTTTAAGAGCCATCATGGTTTTTTGGGGTTTTTTTACTTAAAATGCTAGATCAAGATTAGTTTAGTTTACCCAATTGTTAACGTTTTACTTGCATTTTAAAGGAAACTAAAAGAACTTTGAAACAGATAATTTTGTTTTATTACATATTTTGTATGGCACCTATATACATTATGCTTAAATGCTACTTTAAGCTATTTCTTCAAATCCGAATTAGGACTCATTAAAGAATACTAATTGGACAACAATTGAGAATGAAACCCTGTCCACAGAACAAATACAGCACAGACAGTAATAATGCAAGCAAAATGTCCCTGCCAACCCATAACTCTGATATAAAGGAACTACCCTGAGAAGTGAGAGTGTGGTCCATTCTCTGTAGTCTTTGGCCTCTACCAAGAATGGCAGCAAGGGACACAATTAGTGCCAATTTTTTCTGTAGTGATTATGTGCACATCTGTTCACTAAAACTGAACTAAGAGGTCCAACTCATTTCATAAAGGACATCAATACAATACAAGATCTTACCTTTCAGTCACATGAGCTAGCTCAAATCAGTGAAACACAGATGACAGCAGAAGTTACTTATGTGCAATTCTTCTGAAGAACATAAGAACTTCCATACTGGGCCAGAACAATGGTCCATTAGCACAGTATCCTCTATCTGGCCAATACCAGGGACTTCAGGGAGAGTATACACAGCAGGGCAATTATGGAGAGATCTACCCATGTCTTACAGTCCAGGCTTCTGTCAATCAGAGATTTAGGGTCACCCTGAGCATGGGATCGCATCCTTGACCACTGTGGCTAATAGTCATTGTAGGACCTATCCTCCGTGAACTTACCCAGTTCTTTTTTTAACCCAGTTATACTTTTAGCCATCAAAACATTCTATGGTAATGAGATTCACAGATTTGTTGTGCATACTGTGAAAAAGTACTTCCTCTTGTTTGTATTAAATCAGCTGCCTACTGGCTTCCTTGGTGACCCTTGATTTTTGTATTTTTGGAATGAGTAAATAACACTTCCCTGTTTACTTTTTCCAAATTATTCATGATTTTATAGACCTCTATCATCTCCTTGTCTCTCTGCTAAACTGAACAATGCTAATTTTTTTAGTCTCCTCATATGGAAGACATTCCATACCCTTGATCATATTTACTGCCTCTCTCTGAACCTTTTCCAGTTTCACTATATGCTTTTTGAGATGGGGTGACGAGAATAGAACAGTATTCAAGGCCTGGTGCACCATGGATTTATATAGGGGAATGATGATATTTTCTATCTTATTATCTATCCCTTTATTGATAGTTCCTAATATTCTGTTAGCCTTTTCAACCATTGATGCGCATTGAGCTCAAGTTTTCAGAGAACTATCCAGTGATTCCAGATTTTTTTTTCTTGAGTGGTAACAGCTCATTTTGAACCATCATGTATATTTGGGGTTATTTTTTGCAATGTACATTACTATGCCATCTACCATTTTGTTGCCCAGTCACCAAGTTTTGTGAGCTCTCCCCTGTAACTTTTCAGTCAGCTTTGGACTTAAGCATCTTGAATAATTTTGTATTATCTGCAAACTTTGCAACGTCACTGTTCACAACCATTTCCAGATAATTTATGAATAATACACTGAACAGCACTGATCCCAGTACAGATCCTTAGGAGATCCTGCTATTTACCTCTCTCCATTGTGAAAACTGAACATTTATTCCTACCCTTTGTTTCCTATCTTTTAACCAGTTACTATCCTATGAGAAAACTTTCCCTATGATCCCATGGCTACTTAGTTTCCCTAAGACCCTTTGGTGAGGGACCTTGTCAAAGGGTTTCTGAAAATCTAAGTATACTACATCTACTTGAATACCTTTGTCGACATGCTTGTTGACACCCTCAAAGAATTCTAACAGACTAGTGAGGCATCATTTCCCTTTACAAAAGCTGTGTTGGCTCTTCCTCAACGTATTATGTTCATCTATGTCTGTTAATTCTATTCTTTACTATAGTTTCTACCAATTTGTCCAGTACTGAAGTTAGGCTTGCTGGCTTGTAAATTGTCAGAATCATCTCTGGAGCACACACACACACACCCCTCTCACACACACACACACACACATATATTCTTTTTTTTTTTTTTTAAATAAAGTATGTTACATTAGCTACCTTTCAGTCACCTGGTATAGTGCCTTGTTTCAGTAATAGATTACATACCACAGTTAGTAGCGCTGCAATTTCATACTTGAGTTCCTTCAGAACTCCTGGGTGAATCCAATCTGGTCCTGGTGACTTATTACATTTAATGTATCAGTTTGTTCTAGAACCACCTCTCTTATTGAGATCAGTTTGGGACAGTACTTGAAATCTGTCTCCCAGAAGGATTGCTCTGATGTGGGTATCTCCCCATATCCTCTGCAGTGAAGATGGATGCAAAGCTTCTTCCCTAAAGGTTACTAATAGAGTCATAGTGCTCGGGCTCACTCCAAGGGAATATGCAGAACTAAGTTGTTTTTGAGGTCTACCACCACTACAGCAAGTGATAGATTTCATCCCTGGTAAGTGGGTTCCACAGTAGTACTAATACAGATCTACATTGAGCCCAAGTAAACAATGGTTTTAAACTGAAATTAGACATTGGCATGAGCAATAGCCCCAAAGTGTGTGACCAAAAAGTGTAAGATCATGAGAAAGAGGAATTGTTTGTGTTAAACTTGTTGTGACCTAAGTTTCCTCTAAGTTGCATGGCCATGCAGCTGCCTATTAAGCACTGCATAGGGGCTCAGGGCTGCAGCAGGGATAGATGCCTCTCCCCCAACATGGACCTGCCTCGGACTTGTCGTGGCCAGAGGAGAGGTACTCCTCCCCCAGCCTCGGCATGGACCTGCTGCAGCTAGAGAAGAGGCGCCTCTCCCCACCCCACCCCCCTAGCCCAGGTGCTGCTGCAGAGGGAGAGAGAGCTGGGGAGGGGGGCAGAGTCCCCTCTCCCTACCATAGCCCCCAGGCAGCCTGCACCCAAAACCCCGCATCCTCAGGCCTACCCCAGAGCCAGCATCCCCAGCCAGAGCCCTCAGCCCCCACACCACAACCCTCTTCCCCAGACCTGAGCTGCCCTCCCATACTCTGAACCCCTCCGCCCCACCCCCACCACATGAATTTTGTTATGTGCACCAATGTGAAGGTGATGTGTCACATTGGTGCACACAAAGTTCACTCCGCACATGCGAGGGAACACTGGTCGTGACCTTTGAAACACCAGAGTTACCTTTTTGAACGATTAGGTTGAGAAAACTGTTAATTGGGTACCAGGTGCAGTGAATAATTGGTTTGTTTATTATAAAGAAATGCTAAATCAGTAGTTAAGAAATGATATAGCAAAATAAGGTGGAGTGATGGCATGATGGGAAGGTGTTTCCCAGGCTTGATTCTGTTATAAATATTATGGCCAATGCTTTTAACTGCATTATAATTTGGATATAAAATATAAGTTTGCAGATGCCTGCTTTGGTATTTTGGATGTAACCAACGCCATGTGGACTTTGAACTAACAAAGGAATGCTTGTGTGAAATCTGAGTCATGGCAAACCATAATAAATGTATTTGGAACATTATTTCCAATAACAGGCCTCAACTGTCAGTTCTATTTATACAAAAAAGACAGATCATTAACTAATACAACAAGCAATCTCAATTATGCAGGAACATGAGTGGGCAAATGTCAATGTGTTACAACTTACTGATATTTCTTCATAGAAGAATTACAAGACATTTACATTTCTTGAAAAACAGATTCCTGTTCTTGAAGGTAAAGTGCTCAGGAACGTCTCCATGGCAGCATATTTCAGGGAGCTCTGAACAGGGAAAGTGCCTGGCAACAATATTTCCACCTTACTATCATATAATTATGAAAGATCCTGCCAGGATGGACAGGGATGGTGTCCCTAGCTTCTGATGGAGCTGGAGAAACTTTCAAGTAGGTTAGTTCCCACCTGAAGTCATGCTCATTTTGTGACATCACAATTAGTTACTGTAAGAAAAAAAAACAGCAGGAACAGAGGAAATTCTAAACAAAAATCTTATGTTTATGCAAATATCCTTAGCAATAAAAAACAAAAAAACATACAGTATAAGCACACACAACAGAAGCAGACGTCTCTCTAAATAAGGCCTGCTCTACACTCGGGGTGGTGGGGCCGATCTAAGTTACACAACTTCAGCTGCGCAAATAATGTAGCTGAAGTCAACATACTTAGAACTACTTACCGTGGTGTCTTCACTGCGGTAGATCAACTGCTGATGCTCCCTCATTGACTCCACCTACACTTCTCGCTCCAGTGGAGTACCGGAGTCAACGGGAGAGCTCTCGGTGGTCAATTTATCATGTCTTCGCTAGACACGATTAATCGACCCCCACTGGATTGATCACTCCAGAGGTAAGTGTAGACATGCCTTTAGTTTTTCAAAGCTTTCCTTGAGGTCTCTACAATTCTTTAAACCATTCAAGGTAAGATTAAAATTCAGATACTTAATAAGCTGTGCTGGTAGCAGACAGCTGTAAATCTTTCACAGCGGAAATCTATAAATAGTGGATCAATTTCCAAGCACAGCTATGTACGTTATTCATTTCTAAAATAAAATATCCTTTAAGGTTCTATTTCTTCACTGAATTATTTTCCAATTCCCATGAAAGAAAAATGGCACATATTCAGGCTAACTAACCTGGCACATTCATGTGAGAGTCACTCTCTATTATTATTTGCATTCCAGTAACGGTTTAAGGTGCCAGAGATCAGCAACCCCATTGTGCTTGTTGCTGTACAAACATCTCTTACATCTTGAAAAATTTACAATCTAAATAGACAAGACATACAAAAGGGGGGACAGAACCAGAGGTGAAATGACTTGCCAAAAACAACACAGGGAGCAAGGGTGTGTTTTCACTGCAGAGGTAACTAAAGTAAGAACAGTAACACTGCAAAACACCACCCGGGCTGCACAGAGTTCACAGTTGACTCGTCATACTAACACAGGTTGTAGTCTATACCACCAACAGACCAGCCAACTCTAATTTAAAGCATCCACTATACTTAAAGTTTTCTTGAGAATGGATGAGATTTGAGTTTAGAGGCAATGCTCAAGTTATAACACAAGTTTACTCTGCTATGAAGATAAACCATGTGACCTATATATTTAATCTCAACACCACTGAAATGAAGTTATTAGGTGACTTCTCCCTCCCCATGATTTCTGCTACAGAGTGACCATATATTGACAATATTAAAAGCTACTTTTTCAAGCCAATTAGCTTTTTTTAATCTGGTTCCCCCCCCCAACTTCAACTTTTAGTTTAACTGTGCTGTGTAATGAGCCACTGTCTCAAACTGACCCAAGACAAGACAGTGAGATTGGTCAGAAAGGGAACACACTTTGAAAAACTGCACTCCTCTGGAACAGTGCAGGGAAGTCCCAGACGAAGAATGTGAGAACCTGGGACAAAGCATTCTGTCAACGAGATGGAACAATTTTCTAGAGAATATAAAGCAAACACGCAGTCAGGCCATCTCTAGGGCACGTTGCAAGGCATTCCTCTTTGAGAAAGCCTTTCCACCATGAGTGATGATGACAAGGTGAATACTCCTTTTATTCCCAAACCCCATGCAACTCCTCTCTACCCAAAAAAAACCTACCCTAAGCAGAATTTTGACCCCAAAAGGGAGAAGTGCCAGAGACTCCATGAAGTAAACTAGAGACTTCACTCTTCCTAAAAAAAAAAAAAAGCGCTCAGATACTACAATGATGGGCAGCAGTATAAAACCATAAAACAAACTACAAATCTAACAAGCCTATCATACCACTATGCAACTCTATGCAGTTAATTTTAATTATTCTCACGACATTCTTCTAGTTTCTCTTGGTAATAAAAACGGATATCTGCAAAAGCAGGAGACAAAATGTGTATTTAAGCCAACAGAAACTTAGCTGAAAAAATGCTAAACTCTGAAGTTTACTTTGACAGTTTGCCAATTAAAAGCATAGAAAAAATAGCAGGGTGTAATTTTAACAATTTAAAGAACTCCCATATAAATTCTTACTGGTAGAAAAAACAGCTAGTAATAATAAACAAAATGTTTATGTATGTAAGCAGAGTCAGGATAAGCTCTACACTGACATCTGGTGGAAAGAATTTCAGAGAGTGTATTTGCATAGGCACGCCTACCCTATCCCAGACTGCCAAGCTGTGGGACTGCTTGGTGACAAATTGCTCACTCTCAGTTGGGTGGTACTTGCTAGACAAGGGACATGGGTTCCAAAACCCAGAGAATTGAGAGAGGTTGGGGACAGGTATCTGTGTCTGGTGGTGCAGTCTCCTTGTGGAGCCAGAAGCATCAGTTCTAGCCCCTCCTCTCTCCACTGTGGAATGTCAGAGTTGATTTTTTTATTCCCTTAAGAATTTAAATACAGGTTACTGAGCTAAAATCACTTTGGGCTAATGGTGCACTAGCACTGGGGCTCCCCTACTATGAGCTGGAATCACTAAGAGCTGAAAATCACTAAAAAGCTAAAATCACTGAGCACTGTGCTAACTAGTGGGGAGCCCAAAGCTATAATGTGGAACAGAGCTGCTGGCGGAGTGGAGCAGTTTGTGGGGACGGCTGGAGCGGATCATGGGACAGCTGGTGGCAGCGGAGCGGCTGGCAGAGCGGAGTAGCTGTGAGATGGGTGGAGCGGCCCACAGAGCGAGCAGAGCCGAGCAGTTTGCAGGGACAACTGGAGCAGCTCACAGGACAGCTGGTGGAGCAGAGCAGCTGGCGGAGCGGAGCAGTTTCTGAGGACGGCTGGAGGAGCAGAGTGGAGCGGCTGGTAAAGCGGAGCAGTTCGTGGAGAAGGCGGGAGCAGAACCCACGGAGAGGCAGGGCAGTTGGCCCCGCACCACGTAAGGTGCCCCTTTCTACCAGGCTGCGGGGGGGAGACCTCTGCAGATAGACTCTCGAACTTTGGGGCTGCACTGACCCAGGACAGAGACTTTTGGGACTGTGGGTGATATGGGAGTTGCTGGACTCAAGAGCCCAGGAAAGAGGACACAGCCCAATTTCCTGGGGTGGGTCTTTGCTCACGGTTTGGTCTATGAACTCTAGATGAGGTGTTTTTCCCAATTTAGTGTTTGTTGTTTATCTCATGTATTAAATCTTTTCTGCTACACCGAGACTCTGTGCTTGCGAGAGGGGAAGCATTGCCTCTTTGAGGCGCCTAGGGGTGTATGTAAGATTTTCCCAGGTCACTGGGTGGGGGCTCGAGCTGGTTTGGCATTGGGTTATTGAAACGGAACCCCTGGATACTGAACCCGGCCCTTGTTGCTGCCAACTCAGAAGGGCAGAAGGGTTACATGTATACATTTAAGTTAGTAAAAATAAAATCTGAATTCTAAATTCTGAATTCTAACTAAGCATGAAGTCTCAAAAAATTGTTTCCACTGACCATTTTCTGAACTCAAGAGGGAGTTATACGTTTTAAGAACCATTACTGGGTACAGTGTCAACATTTATTATACTTTAATAATAAAATTCTTAAGTGACTTGCTGATCATAACTCTATTTGTGGGAATACATTCCTGTATTATGATAGTTATGATTACTTAACTTTCATAGACAAAGTGAACATGGAATTGCATTGCCTCTAGTTCAGAAATAAAACTGTAAAGTGCTAAGGCACAGAATTACTTTTTCTAACCATATTTCCTTATTATACTTTCCTTTTCATATTTTTTTTCAAGTTCTCCAGAAGAAAAACATTATTTTTTCTCCCTAATTAGAGGGTAAACTGGTTCATTTTAAGTCAATCTAATGGAGACAAGTTTCTCACAGCAGCAGATTTTTGGCATCTTTAATATCTGTCTCCTCATCTATTGTATGGAATTTTGGGACACCTACCAAATACCTACTACCAAGAACTTAATTGACTAGCTCAAAAGACAATATGAAAGTTAGAAGCTAGAGAGAGGATCCACTAGCAAAGTCCAGGACAACTCTTTGATAAGAAACCCAACGCTCCTACCTCTTACTCAAGTTTATATTGACTAGTCTAACTTTCCCCTAATCTCTTTTTTTGCTGCCTCCAATTTTAAACATTTTCTTTTTTGCTGCTGCTTAGTATTCCCAAACAGCAGTAGAAACTGACAAGAGATTTGCTGGTTACCCTGCTGCTATTCAGAATACCATGGGCAGCAACAGAAAAACAATGAAAGTCAAGACATTTTCACTCTGCAATTGCTTGGGAACGCTGCATACTTGGAGAGAACAGTACTGTATCAATATATTTTCTTCAGTCATTAGGAACATCTGTAGTATTTAAATTTGAGTTTTTAGAGAAATTTTATTTAGGACCCCTAGCCCTCAAGAAGACTTTCCTACTAGTCAAGAGCAAGTACATTTTTCAAGCTCTACGTTAGGGAAGACTGAGCGTTCAAAGGAATCAGCTTTTTTTAAAGTAACTCAGTGAATGTGAACTTCTGCTCCTGTTTCCTAATAACTTCCTGGATACTTTACAATTGTTTCCTCCCAGGAAGTTCATTCAATCTGTGCAGCTCCAATACTAACAATTCTTGTTGAGAGATAAGCTGTCCAAGAACATCAAAAGCGCATTCCTAAAACTCAAACATTGACTTGTTTCTGGCTCAGCAACAATAGGGTTTTCATTATAAGAAAGTAGAAGAATGAGCTGATACCGTACTGCCAAATGTCTCACTCAATTTTACTAATTCAAAACACTGCAATACAGCCTCCATCAAGAGATTAAACAAAGTTGGGATACCATTTTAAAAAAAAAAAAAAAAAAAATCTGTTCTCCTCTAACAAATCTACAATATGCATGTGTGATAAGGAATTTCTCAAGTAAAGACAAAATTACCTAATAAATGAATCATTCTGCAGAGAAGCCTGTGAGGTTACAGCTACACTGCAGCTGGGAGGCATAATATCCAGCTCAGATAGAAGATATGTGCCAACTCTGAATGGGCTATCATCTAAAATTAGTCATGTTGCTATTGCGACATGGGGAGCAGCTTGGGACAGCAGTCTGAATAAGTACCTAGGATCTCAAGACAGGTACGTACATGGGTGACAAGTGTGTGCTGCCGTGGCCACACCACTAATGTTAGGTGCTAGCTCAACGAGAGCCAGCACGTGTTCATCTACCCAAGCTGGGAACTACAACTCCCAGCTATCGTGTAGATGTACCCACAGATATCAAACAACTGACTGCCTCCATGATAAAGACAGCGTTGCAGCAGCTGCAGGTGCTTTTGGCCTATCACATTTCCTTTTGATATTTTTTACCTGTAATTCATCTAAATGTTTAAAATTCTAGTAGCTCCTTATCAAAAGCAGCTGGCCTTATTCTCTATGGAGATTTGGCATTGCATGTTAAAGACAGGGTCTACAGGGTCAGACAAATGTCCAGTTAGACTAGAATTAGGGCCATTATATGGGTAGTCAAACAAAAAGGAAAAAATAAATCTATCCTCCATTAATTTTTAATATTTTGAAGAAGAAAATTATATATACTTACCATTAAGCAAAAATTAAGAACCAAAAGTTGTTAATTGGAATACAAATCAAGACTTACTTTTATATCCAGAGCTTTACCTTTTGCCCTCCATTTAAAGAAGCAGGGGGAGGGGGGATCTGGCTTTTAATCATTTTGGTAACTTATTATTAGTTGCTACCAGTACCACAGTTGACAAAACAATGGCCGGAAAACAATGCAGAGTTAAGGTTCTTGCAAACATTAGGCAAAATTTGTGACAAAATCCTTAAAATTTGGACAAAATAGTCTTTTATCTTCTCTCTATATACATCAGCCTGATAATTAATAATTGCCTCTGGAAGAAGAGCACTTAGCATTTCTGTAGAGCTTTACATCTTCAAAGCACTGTACCAACATTAACTAATTTACAGTGATACAGAACTATCATATAAACCTAAGTTTTCAAGTAATGCAAATATGGCAGTTTCACCATCAATTTCCCAGGACAATTCATGCAATGGAAAACATAGTGAATATGAATATCAAAGATTAGTTACTTAAAATAGTATACATGTAGCATACATCAATAGAATATTCCATTGTTTACAATTACAGAACATTTTCAGGCAGGGGAAGAGCCACAAAATTAGTAATTTTTGAAAAAAATTAGACATGAACACTACTCTAAACTACTCACAATCTGAAATCAGACAAGACAAACAACATTGCAAGAGAGAAAGTTCTTGGAAAATTAAGAAGGGAGAAGGCATTCCTGGAAGAAGTGGGCTTTAGTGAGAAAAAGAGCATTCTGCAGAAAGAAGACTATGCTAGGTCCAAAGTCTAGAATGTGAAAAAGAGTAATGGAACCTACCTAGGTTGAGGGAGGGATAGCTCAGTGGTTTAAGCATTGGCCTACTAAACCCAGGGTTATGAGCTCAATCTTTGAGGGGACCGTATAGGGATCTGGGGCAAAAATCTGTCTGGGGATTGGTCCTGCTTTGAGCAGCGGGTTGGACTAGATGACCTTCTGAGGTCCCTTCCCAACTCTGATAATCTAGGATTCTATAGAACTAATAATGACTAAGCAGAGGGCCAGCTGGGGATATTAGTGCGATAATTTTAAAACAAAAACTTAAATCAGTGGCAATATTCCTGATGATTGTATACCAGTGGTTCTCAAACTTTTTTTTTTTTTACTAGTGACTCCTTTCACATAGCAAGCCTCTGAGTGCATTCCTCCCCCTTTATAAATTAAAAACACTTTTTCTATATTTAACATTATAAATGCTGGAGGCAAAGCAGGGTTAGGGATGGAGGTTGATAGCTCACGACCTCCCATGTAATAACCTCACGACCCCCTGAGGGGTCCCGACTCCCAGTTTGAGAACCCCTGTTGTATACTTATATGTTGTATCCTTTCCACTACCCTTCATTTCATTTGTATATTGTATTCCTTTGCCCCATCTTTATCCCGTTTTTAAGACAGTAATCTCTTTGGGGCAGGAATCCAGGCCTCATTTTGACTGTACACTTAGCACACTTTGGGCATTAAAAACAAAATGTAAGGGGAGGAAGTTGATCAGAGTGGTGGGTGGAGTGACATTAAATAAAGATATGGAAGGTTTGGACAAAGACACTGAGGTGAAGGGGATGAAACACAAGAAGCAAATAGAAAAATTCAACATAATCATCAAGATGTACATAATCATATGATCATCTTATCTTCATCTTCTCTCTACTTGTTTTTGATCCTCACTGGTTATGTCATGTCAAACTTAGGTTTATGCTTTTGAGGGCAGGGCCTTTGACTTGTTCTCATAAGAGGCAGACTTGCTCTTGTTCAGTGATCTTTTAGTTGCTCTCTAGGCTGCCTCAATTCTAGCTGTGAATGTCATGTCATAACTGGCATTTCACACAAATAACAATGCTGAACCTAGAAAAGATGACATTCACCTGAATTGCCTCTGGAAGCCAGAGACAAACTTTTCAATAATGTGTGATTGCCTGATAACTACTCAAGGTGTACACTGCATTCACAGAAATTTCAAGCATGAATCCAGAATCCTAAGTGGGGTCTCTCTTCTTTTGCCTATGGAGTTTGGTCCTTAAGGGAGAAGCGCTGTTATCCAGAAATTGGTTTGATTTCCCACTCAGTATATGGGTATATCAGCCCAAATACTGAGCTAAACTAGGAGAAGATACGAAGTCCATGATCTGAAGTGAATCATGGACGACAGATCTCTTCATATTCAAATAATTTTTGACATCAGGGTGCACCAATACAGGCTTATATGAGAAGAGAACCCCTCTTTTAGATTTATGTTCTTTCCCTCTTCCAATGCTGATGTTTGGACTTCTATGGCAATTACGGAGAATACGTCCTTCTTGAAGTAATTTTACTGGTAAGGTACACCAAATCCTCATGGTACTCTTAGATGACGACTAGTCCTATTCAGAAATCCATTAATGACAATCCTCAGCTACCTCAGACCCAGCAGAAGTCCTTAGGGAACAAAATCCCTCCAAGGAAAGGGGAGCCACAGCAAAGAATCAAGGAGATAATGATGAAATAACCAGCCCCCACAGCTAGGGGAAATCAATAAAACATGTTCTTTGCAGAGTAGGAACAAAGAACAACTGCAGCTCCTTCTGTAGAGGCAGCTATCTAGTGATAATCTAGACATGCTGATACCAGAGCACTAAGGTTTACAAAATGAAAATGAAGTTGACTGCTTTCAATTTCTGGCAAGTGACTGGATTACCTATCAAGAGGCAATACCAACCATACACTCAGAGAAGAGGAGATATTTTGTGATGGATGTGTAAGTTTTTAGGCTCCCTATTGCTTATGTAACCAATATTGAGTTCCCAACTTGATTGGATCTCATGAAAAGAGCCTAAATGTGGGTCAGCAGGAAAACAATTCTGTTGGTTTCAGAATTACTTGAACTGGTTTGCTTGCAGCCAAAAAATTGTAAAAGATTTTTACACTTCAAACCAGCTTGATTATTACATTTCAAGCCAGTCTTTGTTTCTAAAGCAATTGTCTTGTGTACAATACATATACCACAAACTGACATTAATGATGCATGTAGAAATCTTAGAAAGAAAACTAGGCAAGGAGTCTTCTGCTAAAGAAAGCAAGTTTGTTTCAGATGTTTTACAATGATTTGGAGTAGTGTTTGTGTCTTTAAATGCGTCTTCAAGAACGTAAAAAAAATCCTTAGTTTCTCTAGAACACTGACTGTTTTGTTTGAAACTGCCAAAAGCTACAAACTAAGATCAAACTTTTTCCCTAAAAGTATACAGTATAGTTCAGTTCACACAAGCTTCCTTGTAACTGCTAGTTTATGCTCTCTCTTCTGTGAAGCAAACCTTTATGTCTCCACAGTGGAAAAAACCACTGGTATACATCCTTTTCAAGATGTATGTAGCCAATTAAATTGTAAAATAATATCTGTTTGAAAGTTTGGCTCAAAGAAGCAATACATTCTTAAAATGAGGTCAGTGCCAAAAAAGGTCACCTTACACTATAGGGTCACCAAGACCACTCAGTTTTGGAATCTGGCATTTTGTTTCTAATTTAAATTAAAAACCAGAGGTTGGAAGGATTAAATATTATGCATATTATATATGCACACAGCTCTTGCTCAAAGGTAAAACAAACTTAGATGCAAAAACAATAATTCAGGAGTTTGTTGTGATTTTACAAGTTATTCAGAAAGAGGCAGAGAAATGACAGCTAGATTGGGCTTTGTAACTTTTCTTCCCCAAAACAGTTCTTAAATCTTACAGCTTCAAACCTAAGAATGCTGCCTGCCATGTCTCAGGAACTATCAACATCAGCTGCTGTCACCTTCACAATTATATATTCATAAAGTCTACCAAACAAGTTCAAATTTCAGTCATTCACGCTTAATCTTTGCTGATCTTAGACCTGGAGCAAATCAAGGCTCAGTCATTTCAATACTATTAGCCTGTTAAACTTTAAAATCAATATAGAAGTTTTTTTCTGAGCTAAATCTGCAGAAAGTTGTATGACATTTTAAAATCAAAGGTTTTACATATTGTAATTCAGAATTATTTCCTTATTTTAATTCATGAGTTTCCTATATATTAGAAATGTAGATGAACAGTGTTACATTACTTTTAGGTTAGCTAAAATAAATGGATATTGCAAGTGTGGTTATTTGTTCAGCTGTTTGCATGTGTTCTCCCTGTCTGCCGCCCCAGTTCTGTGCAGACAGACAGTACAGCAAATCTCAAGCGAACCACTCAATGACCACAAGATCTGTTAAGGTACGAAGGCACCAGGCCAGGTTTATTGTTAACAAAGCATGGTAACAGCACCTGACAGACTTTACGAGGATACTAAGACATGTGTGTTCACCACAATGGATGTAGTTCAGTGAGTAGTAGGACTTTCCATTCCCCCCTTGAATGGACCAAGACACTTTGTCAAAGATACCTCTTTATACCCTGATACAAACAAGTTATGTACTGCCCCTCTGACTTAGTTACTGCCCCCTGACGTGGCTAGTTATTACTCATCTTCTTCTACATGCTGGCTTGCTTAAAACATTTTTATTTATTACATTGTTATTCTGACCTTATCTGTGTTCCTGTTACCCTTTGGGACTGTTTTGTGTACCATTCTTGATATTAGGATATTTTGGTGCCACTGTTCTGGAATGCATTTGCATGAGTACTTTGTACCTAGTACTTCTTAGGAATGTGTGTTTTTGCAATATTAGCCCTGTTTTTGCCAGATTCTGTGAACTTGCAAGCAGAGCACGATGTTTGCTTACAGCTTGACTTTCGCTAACTTTGCTTTATATTAGCAAAGCTTGCTTACTATTTTAGCTCAGGACTCATACCAGGCCTTTTATACAAGGGCTTATATTTTAGGCTTTCTTCCTACTACAGCAAGCACTATTAACCTTTCAAAACACTCATGATAAAGCTATTCACCACAATTAGTGTTTTCATGACAACTGTTCCTTATAAAATTTGTCCAACCATATTCATCTTATTTTCTTCCAAATTTGCAAAAAAAGAAGAAATCCATTAGTCTTCTCATATGCATGTGATGTTTTAAATTCACTGGTGGCTTACTAACTCAACATTTTACATTATAAAAGGGTTAGAAAAATCAAGCTTTGAACAATGCCACTCTAAGTAGAGTATCAGATATTGACAGGAATAATACAGATGTCACTTTGTATATTCAAAGTTATATGGTTGGACTAATATATTTAAAAGGTACAGTATATGATATCAAAATAATCCTTATAGTTATTCTACTATAACCAAGTAATTCTAAAAGCATTACATTTATTAATTTAATATTAGTCACCTGTTCAAGTGCTCACTTCCTCTTCACAGTTCATCAGATTGATCCCTGTAGCCATGGTAATGCAATCTCCTACACATTTTTCCTTAGTTGAGAAATGTCCCACTTGGTGAAATCCTAGGGTAGCCAACTTTCTAATGGTACAAAACCGAACACCCTTGCCCTAGACCCTGCCAAGCCCCTTCCCTGAAGTCCCGCCCCCCACCCACTCCATTCCCCCTCTCTCCATCGCTAGCTCTCCCCTACCCTCACTCACTTTCATTAGACTGGGGCAGAAGATTTGGGTGCAGGAGGGGGGTAGAAGCTCCAGCTGGGGGTGTGGGCTCTGGGGTGGAGCCAGGGATGAAGAGTTTAGGGTGCAGGACAAAACTCCAGTCTGGAGCCAAGGGGTTTGGAATGCATGAGTGGGCTCAGGGCTCGGGCAGGGGGCTGGGGTGTGGACTCCAGCTGGGGGTGGGGCAGAAGATGAGGGGTTTGGGGTGTAGATGGGGTTGCAGGGTACAGGCTCCGGGAAAGAGAGTCTGGGTGCTGGAGGGGCTCAGGGCTGGTGGAGGGTGTTGGGGTGTGGGAGGGGGTGCATTATCCAGGAGACGATTCTGACATGGGGTCAGGGGCTGGAGTGCAGGAGGGGGTTCAGGCTCCAGCTAGGCAGCGCTTACCTCAGGTGGCTCCTGGTCAGCAGAGCAATGGGGATAAGGCAGGCTCCCTGCCTGCCCTGACTCTGTGCAGCTCCTGGAAGCAGCTGGCACATCCAGCTCCACGCTTGCAGGTGCAACCAGGCAGCTCCCAGCCCACAGGCCCTGCCCCCCGCAGCTCCCATTAGACACAGTTTCCAGCCAATAGGAGCTGCAGAGCTGATGCTCGGGGCAGGGGCAGCACACAGAGCTTCCTTGATCGCCACTGCACCTAGGAGCCGTACATGCTGGCCACTTCCATGAGCCGCAGTGAGCTTGCCTTAGCTGGGCTGCACCACCGATCAGACTTTTAATGGCCCCGTCAGCGGTGCTGTCCCTTTTCAACTAAGCATTCCAGTCAAAAACCAGACACCCAGCAACCCTATGTAGTCCAGGGAAAAATACGGAAGCAAATATGATTTGCTATTTCAGCAAATTTATTCTCAGTTGATATAGTCCAAGTTTCTTAAAGTACTCAATTCACACAACAAGCATTTAATGTTTATATTGCCTATATTAACCTAATGAACTTAACTTACGGACCCTAGAACATTTTGAAGAGAAAAGCACAGAGAAAAAGCATATAGCCACAACACACAGCCTACAGCAGACATAGCTCCTCTGGCTGCTCCACAGAAACATGCAATATTTAAAAAATGTTTTAAGACTAATATTTTAACTCTTCAGCCTTACACACTACAGAAAGCGAATTTTCAGACTAATGCATGTAGCTTTAGTTTAAATTTCACTCGCCCTGACATATTTGTCAAATGCCCTTCTGTTGCTCTCCCTGGGGAATTGAATTCATTCTCTTCCTAATGCGTGTTTTGTTTTCCAAGATACAGAACTCAATGTTTGTTTATATTAATGTATATATTTACATAGCCGCTTCTTCCCTACAAACACATTTCCAGTAGCATTGATTAAAAGCAGAAATGTGCAGTCTCGAAACACTGCTATGACAGAATTTTTTTTAGCTTTGTCTTTGATATCGTGCCACATTTGAAGTAATATTGTTTGATTTCTTATGCATTTCCAAATTTAAACCTTTCTGAACTGAACATAGCTATAACCAAGTAATTTAGATGCAAATATTAGCCAAAAACTGAGATTACAAGGTATTGGGGGTGCTGGTGGAGAAGAGAAGTAAATCACTTCAGGTATACAGTAATTCGTTGTAATCCAGGCCCTCAGTGTTCAGGTTTACCAAAAGAAAATCAATTTCTCGGGCAAATAAAACTGCATAAATTTAGCTTCCTTCTATTAGAACTTCATAAGAGCAGTGCACTATATCATGTGTAAATTACTTGTTCTCATCCTAAGGAAAAAAAAATCTGCTCAGCTACAACCACTTCTGTTCCGATACACAGGACTATTACAGCTCTTCTCCAATCACAGTCCAACCTTACTGCTATTGATGGCTAACAGCTTTCACCAGTCCCCTACTGAGGGCCTCAAACATTCCTCTGCTCTGTCAGGCAATGAAAATATCAGCAACAGGATTAGAGCAACCCTCTTAAGCAAAGACTTGTTCAGTAACATACAAAACAAAAAGTAAAAAAACCCGGGTGCTTTTTTGGGTACACCACACTTATTTGTCACTCCAAATTACAATCATCCAAATCTGTTTGAAAATTAACTCACCATAAATAGACTCAATAACCAACAGAAATAAAAGTAGACCTGAGAAGTGTGTGTGTTTATAAATACCTTATTGGCCATTAAAAGGCACTGATCAAATTAACTAAGGTATAGAAAAGAGTACTCTCAAAATGAATGGTTTTATATTAAAATTTATGAGGGAAAGAAAAGTGCACACCAAAAAAAAAAAAAAAGCACAACAGGATTTTTCTTGCCATTTCTGATCTCACTACACCCCTGAACACCAATTCACTGTTACTCCTATTCAACTTCATACCAGGGAGTGGTGAAGAGCTGACCAGAAGCATCCAAATAGGGAACAGTAAAAAAAAACAAAACAAAACAAACCACACATCTACTCCCCACCACACACACACACACACACACACACACACACACAAATTCTAATTTTTGAAAAACAAGAAAGGGGGACAAGACACTTGAGAGGAGCTGTAAGCACTCAAAATTTAAAAATATCTTTGGGAAAGAAGAAGATGGAAAATAATAAGGCAGGTAACAGGCCTTGTATTATAATACACAATACATTCAGAAGTATTTCTTGGACAACTTGACAAATGTAAAAATCACTAGAATGGCCAAATCACCACCACTATATATTTTTTTAAATAATTCTATCACATCTTCCAGCCTAGACTTTAGGCTGTTTTCTCAGACAACAGGCAAGTCAGGCATTCCAAGCATCAGTTCTTTTTTTTTGCCAAACATCTTAAATAAGAACACAATTTAAAGAGGGTTCATTTCTACAAGTATGTGAGAAGGACGGTGGCTGCAGCTCTTTCATAATTAGAATACGATTATTAGATTGTAAAAAAACACATTCAAGGATGAATGAAAAGCTAATTACTGTCATCACTGTTAAATGAAAATAGTAAGAATTCCATCCTAAAATTTTAAGTTTTCTTAAAAATCAACTCCTTCGAAACCTGAATATTAACACTTAGGCCCTGATCCTGCATCTAACCTGAAGGTGGACATATCAACATCAGTGCAGAAGCTCATCTTCAATAGGACTTCATGCAAGCTCAGCAGTCTGCCTCTGAAGAGTCAGCTGCAGCACTGGGGCATTAAGATATCAAATGTATGTTTCTGTAGATTTATATGGCTAAATGTTGCTTCTGTAGAATATATATCAATCTGTTTATATTTGTGCACAATACCTAATAAACATCTTACAACTACTTTATATGACAAACAGGTAGGAAGTGATTTAGCCACTGAATAAGAGCAAGGTGTAGATGACTTTTTATGCAAATATATTTAAAAACATTACAACCATGATGAAAATCCAAAGACTAGAAATGCAGATACGAAGGCACAGTATTGTATCTATTCAAATACATATTTTATACATTTATGTCTTCCCTTGCTTTGTGTTAACATTATGCATTTTGTGTACTATTTTTCTTTCATAGAATCATAGACAGCAGGGTTGGAAGGGACCTCAGGTGGTTATCTAGTCCAAACCCCTGCTCAAAACAGGACCAATTCCCAACTAGATCATCCCAGCCAGGGCTCTGTAAAGCCTAACCTTGAAAACCTCTAAGGAAGGAGATTCCACCACCACCCTAGGTAACCCATTCCAGTGTCTCACCACCCTTCTAATGAAAAAGTTTTTCCTAATATCCAACCTAAACCTCCCACCCTGCAACTTGAGAACATTGCTTCTTGTTCTGTCAGCTGGTACCACTGAGAACAGTTTAGACCCATTCTTTTTGGAACCCCTTTTCAGGTAGTTAAAAGCAGCTATCAAATCCCCCCTCATTCTTCTCTTCTGCAGACTAAACAATCCCAGTTCCCTCAGCCTCTCCTCATAAGTCATGTGCTCCAGCCCCTTAATCATTTTTGTTGCCCTTCGCTGGACTCTTTTCAAGTTTTCCACATCCTTCTTGTAGTGTGGGGCCCAAAACTGGACACACTACTCCAGATGAGGCCTCACCAATGTCGAATAGAGGGGAATGATCACATCCCTTGACCTGCAGGCAATGCCCCTACTTACATAGCCCAAAATGCTGTTAGCCAAAAGGGCACACTGTTGACTCATATCCAGCTTCTCGTCCACTGTAACCCCTAGGTCCTTCTCTGCAGAACTGCTTCCTAGCCATTCGGTCCCTAGTCTGTAACAGTGAATGGGATTCTTCCGGCCTAAATGCAGGACTCTGCACTTGTCCTTGTTGAACCTCATAAGGTTTCTTTTGGCCCAATCCTCTAATTTGTCTAGGTCCCTCTGTATCCTTTACCTTTAAAAAAGATAAAATATATATGTTGTTGAGTCTCTCAAGGTTAAACAACATTAAAATTGTGATCACTAGTAACTACTACAGATGCAAGAAGTAATAAATGGTACTAGAGAGATACCAGTCTGAAAATAGAGGTTTATGATAAAAATACTGGCATGTATTTTAAATGCACCACTAGAACACTAATTTTCCTATTTTTATTTTAAATCGTTTATTTTAAATTGAAGATACTCAATACAAGGATTATTTTTCACATTTCAAAAACGAAGCTGTTTTAATTTATTTTATATTTCTAACAAATGATTATGCAGTTTCAGAAAGTGTGGTTATGCATTATATTAGAATGACCTATGGAATAAAACCATTTTTCCAACTCTTAGGACCTGTTGCTTTAGGAACCATAAAGCTTGATTTAAAATGATTGTTCTAGTGGCTAGAGCAGTTCTTTAAGTTCTCCATGCAACCGAGGGTCTCTTGTTTTCCTTTACTAACTAAATCCAACAGGGTCAAATAGTGATGCCAAGAGAAAGCTTTAATTCGTTTCTAATCATAAATTAGGGCCTTTTTAAAATAGTAGATTGTTAGAAACAGAGACTGTTTAAAGGGCCAGAAGCACTTGGAAATGGAAATACAAAATTAACCCAACTCTACAAATACAGCTCTGTGTTTACAGACAAAAACTATCATACATTTGACTGCAGTTCATGATATAAATGGAATTATTCAAAGGTGACCTATTCCTCCCTCCACTCCACAATCCACAATTCTAATTTCTTTAAATGTAACAGAGAAAGAAATGATTCTCTGCACAACTCAGTGTATATAGCACTTCATAGACCAAGTAAAGGACAAATTCCCTGGTCACAACATCTTACAATCTCAGTCAAGTGACATAAACCAAGATGCTTTGTAAGAAATCCTTATGGAGCTTTTCAAAATCCCTAGATCACTGTGCATACTCTGAAACCCAATGCTTAACTAAATGCTAACAATTGTTTAGTCTTCACTTGGGACAGAGAATTAATCTGATATTAGGGAAGGAAGAGGGAAAAGTAGAGAAAGAAAAGGGAAATTAGTTTGTTTTTCATTCATATCTTATGCATCGCATCCAATAAGAGACTTCCATAATATTAGTATATTAGCATATTGTAGTAATATGAGGCCCCGAAACATAAACCCTTGTAACAGAGGCCCGGTATGAGACCTAAGGACTGAACTAAAGTAATGGTCAAGACTTTGTTAACATAAAGCAAAGTTAAACTGTAAGCCAGTGGCAGGCCCTGCTCACAGAAGCTAAGAAGAAAGCCGATGTTGCACATATACACATATCTAAAAGGTACTAAGTACTAGTAAGATAAACATGTGCCAGGATGGCACCAGAACATTCCCGTACTAACACGTTCCACATAGATAATAAGGAACATGCTGACCCATCCTAAAGACAGGGTCAAAAGGATAATACGATGGATAGAGTTGTTTTGTTTGAACTAACATGTACAAGGTGAGAGGCGGCACCCTAACATGTAGAGGGGTTGTCAGGAGTGATGCATAACTTGTTTGTACTTGTGTATAAGAATGAACCCGAGGAGTTGTCTTGGTCTGGCCTAGGGGGTAGTGGAGAATCCCACCACTGACTGAGCTGGTCTATTGTCAGGGGGCACATATTTGTAGTATGTCCTGTAAGGGAAACTTTTACTGTGCTTCATTTAACAATAAACCGGGCCAGTTGCCTTCGGAGTCTGTGGTCATTGGGGAGGTTCTCTCATGGTCTGCTGGGTCAGCTATCTGTAGAGCCAGGTCAGCACACACAGGGAAAACACAAACACACACACACGACTTATCATTGAACAGAGCAGAGCACCATACCACTGACATCTGACAACAGATATTACGTTGATAATCAGATATAAACTCTAGATCACAGGTCCCCCAAACCTGTGCATAGCATTGACCTCTTAAACCTGTCTTGAAGACATCACCACCACTTCCTCTTCATGAGCATCCATGCCAGCTATCACCACCGTTTACTTTCCTTATTAGCTAAAATGCACTGCATGACAAAGTATCTTAATCTGATGGATCTTAAAACAATGTTACATATGACCAGGCAGTGCTCCACATACCACCGCTTGAGAACAGCTACTATACCGTAAACCTTTGTAAGCAGATTCTTTGAGTAAAATCCTGGTTCTTTGAAATCAATGTGAATTCAGAGAATATTCAATATTCAGAGAACCTAGTTCTAGGCAAGAAATCTTCCTGACTTTCAGGCAAACTGTCTGTATAGATCACCTGTATAAGAAAACAGCAAACAAAAGCAATTCCCAGGATGACAACTGCAGAATACTACAAGACAGACTGGAGGAGGTCCCTTTCGAAAACAAAGCATCTGATCATTTTCAAGAGAACAAAGCTAATTGGCAATAACTGTATACTCTCACTGAATATACAAGACAATACCACCTTACCACGCCACAGTACCTTTGGTAGCAGTTAAAAAAAAAATTTTAAAAAAACCACACACACACACCCCGGGAGAGGTAAGTCATCCCCCTCATGCTACTGGAAACAGAGGGTATAAGAGACCTGCCCTAACCATCCCTCAGCTCCTTTCAGTTTCCACAAAACCACACTTATAAAGTTTGCCATACAGGGAGCAGCATAGTCTAGTCTAATCTTGTTCTCTACCCACTAGAAATCAGATTCTATACCCAACTCTGACACTGTTTCTCTGTGACATTTTGGTCACATTACTTTACCTGTGGTTCAGTTTCCCCAACTGTAAAACTGAGATAATAACCAGGCAATAACCATACAATTATGATTAAGATAGTTTAATGTATGCTTCTCAGATTAGCTACAACTGAATTTTAAAAAAAGATTGTTCGTTTTTCTAACACTCCCCAACTAGGTCATCACTAGGCCTCCAGTCCACAAAACAGAAGTGCTCAAACACAAGTGAGTGAGAGGTGTTGGGAAGGAGCAGCAGGATAACAGGGGGAGCTGGGAGGAAGATTGGGGCAGTAGGGTAGCCAGGGGAGGTTCAGAAGAGCAGGGGTTGACTCTCTGCAGAGCCCATACTGTCCCCCTCCAACCTGTGACTGACTCCTGCTCCCTGCACGAGGAGGATCCACTGTCCACGCAGCTCTTCTACCCATCTCCTGACATAGCCCATGCTGTCCTGACTGCAACACCACCAGCTTCCTCTATGCTGACCCACCACCAAGCACCTCCTGTTGGCTCAGAGGATACTATGCAGTTGGAGTTGGAAAAGAAGCTGTCTGACCCAGGATTGACAGAAGTACTGGAATGGCATTCTGGCTCCCCACCAAAAAAAACTGCTGTAATGGCATTCACGAGCATTCTGGCATGATTTGAGTGCTAAGTGTCATTACAGGATTGAGTTAAGTTTGCTTGGGTGCCTTACATGTGTGTTTGGATTTCTTGTACAACCTGAAAATACACTGAGTTGAAATTTAATTCTGAATTTCCTTGGTTTGTAATGATTGTTGCAAATATTTTTTTTAAAGTGTAATGTTTTCAACCCACAAATTACTAGAGTCAGTCTAACTTCAATACCTGGAAAGATGCTAGAAGCTGCTATCAATCTGTAAGAATCTAAAGGAGACTAGGATTATAGAGACTAGCCAACATGGATGTGTCAAGAAAAAATCAAGCCAAAACTACTTAATTTTATTCTTTGACAAGGTAACTGGCCTGGTGGATAGGGAGAAGTAGTAGATGTGACATATCTTGATTTTAATAAGGTTTTTGACACAGTCCTAACATGACATTCTCATATGCAAACTGGGGAAATGTGGTATAAATGAAATTACTATAAGGTGGCTGCACAACTGATTGAAAAATCCATACTCAAAGACTAAATATCAATGGTTTGCTGTCAAAAAGCGGATGTACCGAATGGTGTCCCACAGGGGTCAGTCCTAGGTCTGGTACTATTGAATATTTTTATGAATTACTTGGATAATGGAGTGGAGAGTATGGTTATAAAACTTGCAGATGACACCAAGCTGGGAGGGATTGCAAGCACTCCGGAGGACAGGATTAGAATTCAAAATAAACTTGATAAATTGAAGAATTGGACTGAAATCAACAAAATGAAAAACAATAAGAAGCAAGTGCAAAGTAGTTAATCTAGGAAGGAAAAAATCAAACGCACAACTAAAAAATGGGAAATAACTGGCTAGATGGTAGTACTGTTGAAAAGGATCTGGGGGTTACAGTTGTTCACAAATTAAATAGGATTCAATAATACTATGCAATTGTAAAAAAAGCTAATATTCTTGGGAGTACTAACAGCAATGCTATATGTAAGATATAGGCAGTAACGGTCTTATACGCTTGGGAGGCCTCAGCTGGAATACGGTGTCCTATTCTAGGTGCCAGACTTAAAAAAAGATGTGGACAAATTGGAGAGAGTCCCAAGGAGTGTAACAAAAAATTATAAATAGGTTTAGAAAACCTGATGTACATGGAAAAGTTAAAAAACTGGGCATGTTTAGTCTTGAGAAAAGATGACTCAGTGGGACCAGACAGCAGTCTTCAATATGTGAGGAGCTTTTATAAAGAGGACTGTGATCAATAGTTCTCCATGTCCACTGAAGGGAGGACAAGAAGCAATTAGCTTAATCTGCAGCAAAGATGATTTAGATTAGATATTAGGAAAACTTTTTAAACATAATGGTAGTTAACCTCTGGAATATAATTCCAAGGAAGGTTAATAAATCTCCAGTGATGGGGATTCTATAAGAACAGTTTAGACAAATGTCTGTCAGGGATGGTCTAGGTTTACTTGGTGCTGCCTCAGCACCGGTGCTGGACTGACTTCTCAAGGTCCCTTCTAGCCCTACATTTCTAAGATTCTATACTTCGAACATTATCTACAAGGTAAGGTAATTTCTACCACCTTGGATTTTCCTTTTTAATGTTTTTTTAAAATACATGAGCATTAGTCAAGAAATCCAAACAGAATGCTATCATGCAATACCTCTAATGAGCTAAAGTCATTAAACAACCTTAAATCATTTTTATTTTAAATTTAAGGCCAAATAGACCAGTTCACTCAGGTTGTTTTGTACTACTAAAGAGCAGCAGAAAGCATCTAAAGCAGGCTGGAGCATCTGGCCATTAATTTCCTAGCATGTGGCCAAAGAACTTTTAAGAGAAGCAACATCTGAGGGCCAAATAATCTACCAATGACAACTCTTGACACATGTGCAGTCCCCCCACCCCCGCACACACACACACACCCCTCACTGTGCCACTGATTCATTTCAACCATGCAAATCGACTGGAATCTAAGGGTGATCTCACAATGGCCCCACTGAGCTTGAGCTATTGATATGGCCTTGTAAATTAATCTATAACAGCAGTTCTCAAATAGTTCATGGCGACCCCATTTTAATGGGATCACCAGGGCTGACATAAGACTTGCTGGGATCCGGGGTCAAAGCAGAAGCCCAAGCCCCACTGCCCTGGTGGTGCTGGGCCCGGGGCAAAGGGGCTTGGCCTTCCCCTACCCTGCCCGGGGCGATGGGCTCGAGCGGGTCAGGCTTCAGTCCCCATTCCTGGGCTCATGTAGTAATTTTTTTTGTCAAAAGGGGCTTGCGATGCAATGAAATTTGAGAGTCCCTGATCTATAGCAACAATTAGATACAATCATTAAACTCTGGGGGCAATGCTGCCACATTGTTACTGTGTACCCCATGAGCACATTTCTGCGGAAACTAAAGCAGCAAACTGAATCTATATATGCTTGATACCAGCTACAGTGGTATGGGAGCAGTATTCATAGGTTCTTTGTTTTCCATTCTTTAACTCAAGCTTGAGGGGCTGTCAGCTGCAAAGTGCTTAGTAATAGAGAATCTTGTGGCCTGTCACAAGGTTGACACTATTTGTCTCCAAGAAATGCATCTAGATTCCTTTCTTGCCAGTAGGTTGACAATCAGAGGCTATGACATTGTTAGCTACAGTCTTCACGGGAAATATGACAGAGCCGTATATGTGAAATCTGATAGATCAGCAGTTCTCAACAAGGAGTCCGGAGCCCCCTGGGGGTGGGCTGCAAGCAGGTTTCAGGGGGTCCACCAAGCAGGGCTGGCATTAGACTCACTGGGGCCAAGGGCAGAAAGCCAAAGCCCTGCCGGCACAGGCTTGATGCCCGCAACCCTGAGACCCACCATCCGGGTCTGAAGCCTAAGCCTTGGCAACTTAGGTTTGCAGGATCTCCTGTGATGTGGGGCCCCAGGAAATTGCCTTGCCTGCTACTCCCTTGCGCCAGACCTGACTTTTATTTGCAGCAAAACAGTGGTGGCACAGGTGAGCCGTAGAGTTTTTAATAGCAAGTTGGGAGGGCCTTGAAGAAAAAAACTGAGAACCCGTGACAGATGATATAGAGGCTTTGCCAACTACTTCATCTCACTGTGACTATGTTAGAGTCAGTTAGTTTAAAGCTGAAACTGATGATAAACCTCCTGATGAAACCTGGAAGACCCCACTTTTACCAACACTTCAACAACCATCCACACTGAGAACTTCAGTAGCCACCCACACTTCATGGGACTACAAAGAATTTGAGAAAAACGGACTGCATCTCAGACTGGGCCTCTACAAATTATCTATATCTCTTGCATAACCCTAAGAAGCCAGTCACCTTTTTTTGTCACATGATGGAAGCAGGGCTATTCTTCTGACCTCAGCTGGATCACCTCAGCACACGTCTAACCATTACCAGCCTCCTGTAGAGTTCTTGGAAACTTCCCTCAAAACCAGCACTGTCAAAAAATACTCAGAGGAGACCAATGAGTATATACTATGCATACCACATGATACCTCTGTAGAAGAGGTTTATATTTATTTTCATCTTCAAAGCAGTCAAATCCATCACACATTGCTATCAAGTCTTACATACCTTGCCTACATGAGGAATGTGCATAACTTCTGAAGCAGTATGAAGAATCTAGTGACTCAGATTGCAAACCACCTCACTCACAACCTCATTGCACATCACAGGGAACACAGAGATGAAATTATATCAAATAGGGACATAAGAAGGTCTAGAATGAAAATGTGGTCTCTCATAAGGAAGCTTGGAGCAGCAGAGAATCTACCATCCGTACATCAGTGTAAAATATCCATCAACAGCATTGCCATGTACCTAACTAACATGGCAAAAACCAACAGAAATTAGCCCTTTGAGGAATCAGTAAATAGGAATGGTGCAGATACAGACTGGCTCCACCTCCGAATGAGGAAGACATATTCCAGCCTTTCTTCAATGACGAAATGGAGGAAGCACTAAGTCGCATGAAAGCATAAAAAGCAGATGGCCTTGACAAGGATTTCACCAAAAATACTACTATACTTTATTTTGGTAAGAGAAGCATAAAATGGACTGTAAATTTTCATATCCTGTGTCATTTAAGAGGACAAGACACATAAGATATGGAGGAAAGCTTGGGTGACAGCTATATCAAAAACAGGAAAAGACCACTCCCTTCTACCATCCGATTTCACTTCTGAGCTGTGCTTACAAACTTTTGGAAAGACTAATTCTGCAAAGAATCATACCCACAGTAGAGCATTCTGAGTGATGACCAGGCAGACTTCAGATCTGTTAGGAGCACTTGTGATCACATCTTTGTTCTTACCACATATGCAGAAAATGGTTTTCAACAGGAGTAGACAGCGGCTATGCCTCTTGACTTGACAGCAGAATATGACACATCTGGAATACTGGCCTGCTGGTCACAATGGCAAAGATGTTGCCTTGATGGGTCATATGATTACAAAAATTTAAAACAGACAAACCGCAAGCAATGCTAGGGAATAAACTGAGCACATGGCTGACCCAGAAGAACTGACTGCCTCAGGGGTATGCTTGCTCCAACTTTTTTTTTCTTAAAACATATTTGCAAATTATCTGCCTGCAACAATTTCAAGACATTCATGTATGCAGATGACAGATCTCAAAAAGATTGAGGACAACCTGAACACACATGGCAGCCATTAGTGGCTACTGCAAGAAATGGAGACTTAAGCCAAGCAGTGTCGCGAAGGCAGGTGTCATCATTCTCCTACTTGAGTCACGGCACTGCTCTACAAGAGTTCAACATTTTCTTGAATGGAGAAAACCTTGTACATGACCCAAAGCCAGGATATCTAACAGTAACTCTAGCTTGAACACTTACCTACAGGGTGGATAAAAAAAAAAATGTTTTTTTTTAAAATTGGATTTTTTTTTTACAAAACTCTTTTTGGAGGAAAAAACAAAACAATCTAAAGATAGTTTTAATTAAGATACATTATAGCTCAAAAATATCTCATCATGGAATAGAGATTATAAATTCTAATTCTACAGTATGAGAGAATATATTCATGTAATGTTTAAGAAAAGCTTGTAAATCAGTTCCAATAGTTCATGGATTACAGACCCAACCTTATATGGTTCCAGGGGCTTCTGTATAAATTATTTAGGTTAATCTTTCTATCTACCCAATGGGACTCAGTGATCAGTCTAGAAGGTACCATCAGAGATGCTTAGTTTTGCAGTTCTCAAAATGTAGATTTGTGTCTCTAGAGATAAAGTGCTTGTTAACTGCAAAAATGTTTTAAATAAATAAATATATAGAGGTGAGAAATAACAGATCGCAACTCTATTGCCCTTCTGCAAATTTGTGTACACAGAGTCAATCACTTACCTCTCTCAAAGTGAAAGTTTCAAAAACTTCAATGAATAGAAGATTGTTGGGGGCGAAACAGATCTGGACATGGCAAAGAAGTGTGGAGATAAATGTAGACAGGAGGAACAGGCAGTAGAAACAAAAGTGAAACTATTTGAGCAGCATATTGCAGAAGTCTTCAGGTCTTTCTGAGTGTAGCTTTCATTGATTTGACATCTACCATCCCATTCTCTCACTAGAAGGGAAAACCTGTAATGGCAACAAGCCACAAAAGAGACCCGGTTTGGGAATATTTTAATGAAGTTCCTCTACCTGTGGGTAAGGCAGGCACGCATGCAAAATGCAAACAGTCCAACAAAAAAATGCAAGGCCTGGTTGCCGAAATGAAACAACACCATGAGAAGCGTTTCTTCTCAGGAGGAAGCTGCACTGAAGAGGATGAAAGGAACATATCTGAACATGCAGGATCTTCATGTTGGTAAACTTCTTTATTTCATACTTTTCTTAAGGACTGCCTCAGTATGAGTGAATGCAATGAGTAATACTAAATGACCACTATGGTAATAATAATTAAATAACTTCACTGACTTATTTTGTTTAGGAGAATCCATCTTCAACATACAAGATTCTGAAGACTATCCACCTTCAAGATCACCACCATTTTCTATAGTTTCAGAGTTATCTGCCAATGACAGTGTTTCAGTCACATCATGTATGTCAAATAACCACAGTATACAACCGGTATCAAAAGGAAAAAAAATCTCCGTCATCCAGAAACAACCATAGATAAGTTTGTGATAAGAACCAGCAGATTACAAAAAGAGATAACTGATGGGGAAAATTGCCCAGCTTGTTTATGCAACAAAAACTCTCCTTTCCGTATGATTGAGAACCCACACTTCACTAACATGGTTCAGTCATTAAGACCAGGATACAGTCCACCCAACAGAACAGATGTCGCAGGCAAATTCCTGGATATGAAAGCATCTGAAAGGAGTATAAAAAGGAAATTGAGCAGTGTGCAAAAGGTGTAGAGGGTGAAGTTGTTAACCTGAGTCTTGATGGGTGGAGCAATGTCCACAATGATCTTGTTCTATGTGCTTGTGAGACAACAGAAGAAGGGAATGGCTTCCTTATGGAAACAACTGATACATCAGGAAAAGCACACACAGCAGAATACTTACGAGAAGTAGCAGTAAAAGCTATAATAAACTATGGGAAAATATTCAAATGTCTAGTACGTAGCTTGGTCACAGACAATGATGCAATGTATCCAAGATGAGAAGAAATTATTTAGAAGAAAGTGAAGAGAGTCCCAAGCTAACAACATACGGTTGCAGTGCACATTTGATGCACCTCCTAGCCAAAGACTTCAGTGTTCCAGAAATAAAGGCTAATGTTGTTGAAATTGCAAAATACTTCTGTAACAACCACTTTGCAGCAGCTGCTCTGAAGAAAGTGGGAGGAACCAAGCTAACTCTCCCACAAGACACGGGATGGAACTTAGTAGTGGACTGTTTTGAGCACTATATCAAGAACTGGCCTAACCGGATGATAGGTTTGTGAACAAAATCGTGAAAAAATAGATGGCACTGTCACAGCCATTCTCAACACTGGGCATAAGAAAAAATGATGAACACATGCTGAGTACTCTGAAACCTATTTCTGTAGCCTTGAACAAAATGCAGAGAAATAGCTGTTTTATAGCTGATGCTGTTGAAATTTGGAAGGATCTGAGTGAGATCTTAAAAAGAGAAATATGCAATGACAGAGTTAAATTACAAGCATTAAAAAAACGAATGGGACAAGCACTATCTCCAGCTCATTTTCATGCAAATATTCTCAATACTCAGTACCAGGGTCAAACCATAACTACTGAAGAGGAGTTGGCTATGACATGGACATCCAGCAATCATCCCTCCATAATGCCAACTATAACAAACTTCAGCGCTTAAGGGTGACCCATTCAAGAAATATATGATTGCTGATGATGTTTTAAAGAAAAATCACACCAGTGAAGTGGTGGAAGCCACTTAAGCACATGGATTCAGAGACTGTTGAAGTAATAATCTCACTTTTAACAGCAGTAGCTTCTTCTGACAGTGTAGAAAGAATATTTTCTTCCTTTGGACTAACTCTTCCCAAACTGAGAAATCATTTGGGACCTGAAAAAGCAAGAAAGCTTGTTTTTCTTCCCCAGATTATGAACGAACAGGAAAATGAAGGTGAAGACTGAGTTAGCTAGAGAAGCCAATATTTTAAGTTTCTCGTGTTGACCTGGCTGACATAGTCAATTTAATTTTGGTTTTGTTTTGTTTTTTAAAAATATTTAATTTAACTATTTTAGTTAAAAACAATGTTAACAAAAACAAACCTGATTTTAAAAAACTTGAATGTTTAACTAAATTCAAACTCATATGCTTGTTTTGTTAAAATGTTATATGTTTGCTGTTGAAGAATAAACATCAAGAATACATAATGTTGTTGTTTTAGTTAAATAAAACAAATTTAAATGCCTGGTGATGTTCTCCTCCTAATACAGCATAGCAAGAAAATCCTCCAAACATTAATGATTAACCTGTTGAATTGGAGATACTTCACCTCCCAGTAACTTCATAAATATCTGGTTATTTAATTTATCAAAGGTAATTGAAGCAAACAATCATTCATTTTTCTGATATTGCTGTAAAACTAATCTGAAAAGTTTTCAAAATAAGTCACTTTAAAAATGTATAGTGTGTACCTTCTAAAAATGAAACCTACATCTGAGTTGTGAAGAATTTATATTAAGGTTATAACAACCAGCAAGAATGCACTTTTATATAGAAATCCATGATTAAATTGAGTCTTCCTGACAAGTGATTTAAATCTATTTCATTTAAATCAAATCCACTCTGCTTACCTAACTTGGTGGGTACCACCTCACCAAAGCAGTTTATAAGATTAAGAGTGGAAATGGCCTCCTAAGTAAGCTTCCAGACTCAGCTTGAGAAGCTAATACACACACACACACACACACACACCCCCCACAGCTTGGAGCTATTCAGCTGGAGAATACTGTGCTCTTGTGTGGTTAAATTCTTCGTATACAGAGTTCATGGATGTACAACTGAATCAAATGATATGAACAACAACAGGGGTTATGTGACCAACAAACACCAAGTAGCTAACAGTCCTCTCTAATATCCCACCTTCTAATACAAAGAAGCTTGGGGGGGGGATTGCTCAGTGGTTTGAGCATTGGCCTGCTAAACCCAAGGTTGTGAGCTCAATCCTTGAGGGGGCCATTTAGAGAACTGAGGTAAAAATCTATCTGGCGATTGGTCCTACTTTGAACAGGGGGTTGGACCAGAGGACCTCCTGAGGTCCCTTCCACCCTTGATATTCTATGACAAAATGCAAGAGATGCCACAACTTCTACTTTTCAAAGATATATGTGAAGCGTCTCATCACTGACTCAGCAGCAGACAACCAATCATCGACCATTTCTCCAGCAAATGCTGCCACATTGTGCCAAGACAAATTGGAAAAAGCTGCTCCCTCTGTTGGAAACTCCTTCTTCATTACTCAGCTTGATGACAGGTTTCAGAGTAGCAGCCATGTTAGTCTGTATCCACAAAAAGAACAGGAGTACTTGTGGCACCTTAGAGACTAACAAATTTATTTGAGCATAAGCTTTTGTGGGCTACAGCCCACTTCACTGGATGCACAGAATGGAACACATAGTGAGGAGATATATATACATACAGAGAACATGAAACAGTGGGAGTTCCCCAATCAACTCTAAGAGGCTAATTAATTAAGATGAGCTATTGTCAACAGGAGAAAAAAGCCTTTTGTAGTGATCATCAAGATAGTCCATATAAGACAGTTTGACAAGAAGGTGTGAGGATACTTAACATGCGGAAATAGATTCAATGTGTGTAATGGCTCAGCCATTCCCAGTCTTTACTTAAGCCTAAATTGATAGTATCTAGTTTGCATGTTAATTCAAGTTCAGCAGTTCCTCATTGGAGTCTGTTGCAACAGAAAAGCTTCAAAAACAGACTCCCAATGGCCGCAGTTAGTCGTTCCTAGCTAATGGGAGCTGCGGGAAGCAGCAGACAGCACATCCCTGTGGCCCATGCCGCTTCCCGCAGCGCCCATTGGCCGGGAACAGTGAACCGTGGCCACTGGGAGTTGCAGGCAGCTGTTCAAATGTAAACCAATTGTCTGGTGGCCTGCCAGCAGATTATCCTGATGGACCACATATGGCCCAGGGGCCGCAGGCTGCTCACCACTGATCTAAGCCCTTTTTTACTTATACATCTGTTTGACCTCCCTACTTTACATTTTAAACTTTTTTTCATATTTATGTTACCAATTGTGATTCATGAACAACTTAGTTACAAGAAAATTTCTTCAAAACTAGCCTACACAGAGGATTTAAGTTAGTAACTATACAAGAAGTTTGAAGACTGTGTTATTCCATTATTAAGATGGGACAAAACAGGACTGGCAAGTATTGTTTCTTAAACAGTCTTATGTGTTTTTCTTAAACTGAAACTGAAATACTTGGAAACTGACAAAGTTAATTCTGTTTTCAAAGAGTGTGATTTAAGAGTGGAGAATATATATGGTGTTCTTTGATCTTCAAAGATGTTGATAACCTGCTTAAAGTGCAAATCTGAACTCAGCCTTGATTATGGAGAAGAGACCAATGCCTGAACCACAAAGTCCTCACAGAATGGAGAAATAGGATAGATTACCGCATATGTGGAGGCAATGTGGTCAGGTACCTTTAGTTATAGTTAATTAACAGACTTCTCTTACAAATTAATATCTATGAATGTCTCCATTGAATTAAATCTAGGCTGCAGTGATAGGTCTCAGAAGAACTGTAAAACACTACTTTGGGAAAACAGCACTCCAGTCTTTAGAACTCATATTGTAGTTCCCACCAGCATTATATAATTTCCATTGACTTGGATCAGAGCAAGCCCTAACCACCTAGGATTTTCGAGGATCACAACGATGCCAGGATACAATCAGATCATTCTTTCACCGTGTTTGATGAAGGAAAAAAAATGCTCTTTTGTGCATCTTCAGAAAGCTTTATATTGGTTTACAAAGCTTCCAAAAATGAACTACTCCCAGGGTACATCTACACTACCCGCTGGATCGGCAGGTAGCAATAGATCAGTGATCGATTTATTGCGTGTAGGGTAGACACGATAAAGCAATCCCCGATCACTCTCCCATCAACTGCTGAACTCCAGCAGTGCGAGAGGCGGAAGCAAAGCTGACGGGGGAGCCGTGACTGTCGATCCAATGCCGTGAGGACGCAAAGTAAGTAATTTCAATTCAATCTAAGATACGTCGACTTCAGCTACGCTATTGTCGTAGCTGAAGTTGCGTATCTTAGATCGATCCCAACCCCTCCCCCCCCCCCCAGTGTCGACCAGGCCAGATTGGGCTGAAAACCTTTTCAACTTCAGAGCCAGCTTGTTTACATCCAGTGTCTTCAGGATAGACCCACAACTCCGATTTCAAATCCAAGGAGCTCTGTTTGGAGGAGGAGAGGTTACTCATCTTGTGCAGTAACTCCAACTTAGATGCCCGTGTGCCCCTGTGCCGTTGAGCAGACATTTTTGGTAGCAGTGCATGTTCTGCTCACACATGCAACCTACACATCCTCGTGCCCTGAACCAAGGTTACACATAGGGCTTAGTGGGCAAACTGCCCTCAGTTTCTTCTCTACCACAGAGATCACAAGGGCAGCTCTGATGTAGAGAGGAGGAGGAAGGAAGTGGAGCACCTACAGGGACACATATCTTGAAGAACTCCAGTTATTGCACAAGGTAAATAACCTCTCCTCCAAGTAATATGTCCCTGTAGGTGCTCCACTTTAAGTGATTCCCTAGCAATAACACTTTAAGGAGGTGGGAGTTTCAGAAGAGAGTCCCTCACTGAAGAAAGAATTGTGTTGACTAATGCCACATATGATCTTGCAACATGAATTAGAGCATAAAGGTCAGAAAACATTTGCACTGAGGATCATTTTGCAGCCCTGCAGATTTCAACAACTGGAATGTCACTGGAGTAGAGCTCCAGACAGACTGCTATCTAGTAGAGTGTGCAGTTACTCTTAGAAAAGGCGTAAGCTCAGCGAAAGCATAGTAGGCAATAACAGAGATCCATTTAGATAGTCTCTGAATGGAGAAAGGCCTAAGGGAGAGTCTATCTGTAATAGAAAAAATATAGGGGTGTTCCTGAATGGCCTACTCCTGTCCAAGTAAAAGGTTAATTCTCTCTTAACATATAGCGTATGAAAAGCAAACTCTTCTGTACATGGATGGGGCTTCATTGGGGGGAGGGGAGAGGAGGAGCAGAAGGTGAACAGTTGGGTTGACATGAAATTCAGAAGACAAGAATTTTTGATGAGATCTTAAAGATTACTTTGTTCTCCAAAGAAAAGGGAAGGGAAGGTCTGCCATTAAAGCCCCCATCTACTCAACCCTTTGAGCAAAACTGATGGGCACCAAGGCCATCTTCACAGATAGATGTAGTGAACACAGTGTCAATGGCTCAAAGGGTCGTTTCACAAGATGGTCAAGAACCAGATTGAGATCCCAAAGTGCAGGGACTCTACTCTGAGGAAAAAGACTGATAAATCCTTCTAGGAATCTCACTGTGGTCAGATGAGCAAATACTGAGAAACCTTCTATTGGCACAAGAAAGCTGTTATTGTGCCAAACAAACCTTGAAGGAACTCATAGAAAGGCCTGAATTTTCAATTCCAACAAGTAATCCAAGATTGAGGAAAGAGACAAGTGGATAGGAGAAAAATTGCACCGCTTATTCAAAAGGCTATATCTTCTCCATTTCTGAAGGTAAGTATGTCTAACAGATTTCTTTCTGCTATTTAACAGTATCTTTGTACTTCCGATGAACATGTTCTATTCCTGAGAACCACTGAAGAACAAAGCTTGTAGCTGCAGGATGTTCAGATTGGGGTGAAGCATCTGACCCCCATCCTGAGACAACAGTCGACATTTCATAAAGACCCATCACGGAGGGCAAGAGAGGAGTCTGATGAGACAAGGAAACCAAACTTGTCTTGGCCAAGTTGGTGCAATCAAAATGACTGGCTTGGCCCTGTCTGATCTTGATAAGGATCTTTAAGAGCAACAGAGTTGGAGGATATGCATAGAAAATCCCCTTTGTCCATGTAATGAAGAAAGCATCTCCTAGAGATTGGGGATTGAGCCCCACCCTAGAACAGAATTATCTGCACTTTGTGTTGGCTTCCCCAGAAAAAAAAGTTCAACCTCTGAAAATACTCAAGATAGGAATATGTCGAGGACTCAAGAGTCCAACTACAGTTGTCTGCTCAGTTTGCCCGTCATGGTGTTTTTTATACCTAGTAGGCAAGAAACGAACATGACTATCTGACTGATTATGCACTAATTCCAAAGCTTCATCATTTAAGTGCAGAGTGAGGAGAGTGTGTGCTGACCTGCAAATTAATATAATACATGCAAGCTATGTTGCCTGTCATGATCTTGACAGACCAGCTTTTGAGCAGGGGAAGAAAGTGGAGGCAAGCATTTCTGACTATCCTTAATTCTAACACACTGATGTGCAAACATTGTTCCCGTTATGATCATTTGCCTTAGACTGTGAGAGGACCCAGACATGCTCCCCATTCCAAGAGGGAAGCATTCAATTTTAATAGGACTGTAGGAGGATTCTGGTTCAACAGGATTTCTGCACACACTTTGGATGGACCCATCCACCAGATGAGTGACTACAGGACCAGACTGAGTACAGATACTTGCTTGCTGGGTATATAAGCAGTCCTGAGACTCCCCTGGAGACATCAGAGATGCAACCTGGTAGCTCCCATGTGTTCCAGCAGCTGCAGACATGTACTTTCTGGACTGCACTGCACAATTTGTATAAGGTTCTGAAGCGCAAGAAACTTGTCTGTTCATTACTGAATCCAGAAGCGCTCTTTTAAGGAGAATTCATTGTTACAGGGCAAAGATATGCAGGCTTACCTAGACTTAGGATTAGTAAAGTTGTTATTTGAACTGCCAACTATACACCCCTACCTTGATAGAACACTGTCCTAGGGAGCCAAAAAAAATCTTACCTCGTTATATCGAACTTGCTTTGATCCACCAGAGTGCGCAGCCCCGACCCACCCCAGAGCACTGCTTTACTCGTTATATCCGAATTCGTGTTATATCAGGTCACGTTATACCTCCTTACACGACAAACCCTTGAGGAGCCAGTCAAGGTATGGAAGGACAGTTATTCTTAGACAATATAGGTAGGCAGCTACGACTGCCATGATTTTTGAGAACATCCTTGGGGCAGATGTAGGACCCAGTGCTGGTAACTTGGGTTTCAGAAAGTATCTTGAATAGACCCCTTTGTCTCTGCATTGAAGTGGGACTGGCTTCATGGCTCCTAAACTTCGGAATGATGAGATCTCCTGTATCAGCAATTGCTTGTGGAAGAAGTCTCTGAAAAGGGATGGGGAAGGAGGCGAGAAGGGTAGGGTGAAGGCAAGTTGACTAGCATAACCCAACATAATGGCAATACCCATTTGTCTGATGGTATAGCCTTCCATGCTTGATGAAAGAGAGAAGTGGTGTTCAAACTGAGGAAAGGTTGGTTGTGTCACATAACTGATAAAACCTGGTCATTGGGTGGTCTGGACTCTTGACCAAATCATCAAAACTGGCACTTGGACAATGTTGAAGGCTGGGATGAAGCACGTGAGGTAGCTACAGGCTTTTTCTTTGAAAACCTCTTAGCCAGTGGCTCTGGTGACCTAACAAAGGCGGAAAATTGGGCAGGGCAGGATCTTTGTGCCAACTGAAACCTACTAAACTTAATTTTATTTGCAGGCATGCACATCTCTAATGACCTCAGTGTTGCCCTACAGTCCTGTAGGATATGAAGCAAGTCATTCATAGAAACTGCATAAAGCTTTTGGCCATCAAAAGGTAAGTCTTCCAGAGTCAAACGTACTTCCTGTGGAAACCCAAACAACTGAAGCCAGGAGGATCACCTTATCACTATTGCACTGGAAACAGTCCTGGCTGCAGAGTCCACCACACAGAGTGAAGCCTCTGGAGAAGTTTTTGCCTAAAACTGACCCTCCTTTATGATGGCACTAAACTATTCTTGATGTTCCTGTGGCAAATGGTCAATAAAGGTACTGAACTTCTCATAGTTCATGTTGCCATATTTTGACATCAGTGCCTCATGGCACTGTGTTGTTGATGAAGAGCTCTTATGACCAAGCAGGTCGAGACTTTTTTGGTCCTTTTTTTAGAAGGGATGGCTTTGGGGGTATGCTGCCAGCCCCTTTCATTGACTACATACATGACCAGACATTTTGATGTTGGATGAGAAAATAAAAATTCAGAATCCCTGGTCATGGTGCAATTTTTTTTTTTTAAATCAGCCCTCTTGCATGGAGGGGGGGTGCGCATTGTTGGAGTTCGTCAAATGGACTAGGCTGGCTCCACAAGGGCTTCATTAACTGGCAGTATAAAGCAAGCGCAGAGGTGCCAGGTTTATGAAATTCCAAGCCTAGTGGTACCAGGGCTCAGCCCTGGCTAGCCTTGGCACAAATTAAGCACTGCTCCTTCCTTGTACTTGGAGTGGGAAGCTCTCGGAACTGGCAGTGCAGTTACTGGTACCGCAGTCAAGGAGTGTTGGAGTCTAGGGTTTTAGAGCGGATTTTCCCTTGGAAGCTCTCAGTGAATGTGATCTAGATGATGACAGGGCACTGGAAGCCGTCCAGGGACCCAGCCCAGGGGGCGTTCTCTGTACCCAGGGCCAAAGCCAGTTTTAAGGCTTGCTCCATCATTAATAGACCATACTTAATTTCCCTGTTTTTATAGGGTCTTCCCGTCAAAGAACAGATTTTACACTTGCGAGGAAAGTGAGAGTCTCCTAAGCAAAGAATGCAGTGGGAATGACTGTCACTAACAGGGATTGCTTCTCGACAAGAGCAGCACCTTTTAAATCCCAGGGAGTCCTGCATTCCTGGGAAGAAATAATTGTTCAAGCCTCTCAATAGGAGAAAAAAGAAAAACAAAAGCATGTGTGTGAAAAGAAAAGGAGAGAAAAGGGAACAAACTTTCCAACTATAAGGTACTAAAAATCTAATACTTCTAAGAACCAACTATAAAGCTAAAACACTAGTAAAAAGGGAAACAGGTACACAGCAAACAGGCACATGCTAGACTAATCTCTGGCCAAAGGTGCTCGAGAAAGAACTAAGGGTGGTTCACCAGTGTACAGAATCATAGATTAGTGTTGGAAGAGACCTCAGGAGGTCATCTAGCCCAATCTCCTACTCAAAGCAGGACCATCACCAACTAAATCATCCCAGCCCCAGCTTTGTCAAGCTAGGCTTAAAAACCTCTAAGGATGGAGATTCCACCACCTCCCTAGGTAACCCATTCCAGTGCTTCACCACCCTCCTAGTGAAATAGTGTTTCCTAATATCCAATCCAAACCTCCCCCACTGCAACTTGAGACCATTGCCTTTTGTTCTGTCATCTGCCACCACAGAGAACAGCTGAGCTCCACCCTCTTTGGAACCCCCTTCAAGTAGTTGAAGGCTGCTATCAAATCTCGCCTCACTCTTCTCTTCTGAAAACTAAATAAGCCCAGTTCCCTCAGCCTTTCCTAATAAGTCATGTGCTCCAGCCCCCTAATCATTTTTGCTGCCCTCCACTAGACTCTCCCCAATTTGTCCACATCCCTTCTGTAGTTGGAGGGACCAAAACTGGACACAATACTCAAGGTGTGGCCTCACCAGTGTCAAATAGAGGGGAATAATCACTTTCCTCCATCTGCTGGCAATGCTCCTACTAATACAGCCCAATATGCGGTTGGCCTTCTTGGCAACAAGGGCACACTGTATCAGAGGGGTAGCCGTGTTAGTCTGGATCTGTAAAAGCAGTAAAGAATCCTGTGGCACCTTACAGACTAACAGACGTTTTGGAGCATGAGCTTTCGTGGGTGAATTCCCACTTCGTCAGATGCAAGGGCACACTGCTTACTTATATCCAGCTTCTCATCCATTGTAATCCCCAGGTCCTTTTCTGCAGAACTGTTGCTTAGCCAGTTGGTCCTCAGCCTGTAGCGGTGCATGGGATTCTTCCTCCCTAAACGTAGGACTCTGCACTTGTCCTTGTTGAATCTCATCAGACTTCTGTTGGCCCAATCCTTCAATTTGTGTAGGTCACTCTGGACCCTATCCCTACCCTCCAATGTATCTACCTCTTCCCCCAGCTTAGTGTCATCTGTGAATTTGCTGAGGGTGCAATTCATCCCATCACCCAGATCATTAATAAAGATGTTGAACAAAACCAGCACTAGGACCGAGACGAAGGGCACTCTGCTTGATACCAGCTGCCAACAGCATAGTCCCATATAGCCTCGGCACAGGGCTTAAGGCTGTTTAGGGTGCTTGTGCAGGCAGGATGTGGACTGCTACCAAAAATCTCCAATCAAGAGCACCTAAAGTGGAGCACCCACAGGGACACGACATGAAAAAAAAAATCCTCTTCTTGTTTGACTCATGGGAACCACACTAGCAGACTGAAGAGTCTGAATCTACATTCAACAATAGAACCAAAATGGACAGCTCAGAACAAGTGGCCACAAAGCCTTCTTAGTTAACAAAAGTATGAGCCTTTCCTTCCAACTGCATCTGAAAAAAAAATCAGCATAAAAACCACAACTTTAAAACAAATACCCATCAACCAGCCACATCACATATCTGGCCACGGGCATCAATCACAGAGGATTTGCCATTACTGGTCTCATTTCTTGAAATTTGGCCACTTGTCAAAGAATACTATAAGAAAAAAACAGAAGTCAGTAACTACAAAGAGCCTAAAACTGCAAAAGAAAAAAAGAGGCAAAAAAGACCTAAAAGACCCAAAAGATCAGCCTTCAAATATACACACTGGCCATAAACAATCCACACAATAAAACCTAAATTAATAAGACACTTTATTCTCTAAAAAGAAATCAGGCAAATGTTTTTGTGCAACATAAATAGAATGTGACGCTTCTATGGCCAGTCCAGTCTGCAGAAAATAGGAAGCTATGGGAAAGTTATGGGGCAGGCCTTTCAAACTCCGTTTCTAGAAGAATAAATGTATTAGCATCTTGGTAAAACACAGAAGGTAATTGTTCCATTCTATTAGGCATTGGTGAGCACTGTATCCAGTTCTGGCTGTCACACTTTAAGAAAGATGTGGACATATTGGAGAGAGTCCAAGGAGAGTAATACAAATGATAGAAGATTTAAAAAACAATCTCTGAGGAAAAGCTGAAAATCATGGGGATATTCAGTTTAAAAAAAAAAGAGATGACAGAGAGGTACATAACCTTTTATATATTTGAAGACAGTTATTATAGGAAAGAAACCAATTAATTGCTCTCCTTGTCCACTGAGGTTAGGACAAGAAATAATTGGCTTAAATCTCCTTTGCTGCAAATTCTGTTATATATTAGGAAAAACTTTCTAAATGTAAGTATCAGAGAGGTAGCCGTGTTTGCTGCTTTTACAGATCCAGACTAAGAGTCCTGTGGCATCTTATAGACTAACAGACGTATTGGAGCATGAGCTTTCATGGGTGAATACCCACTTCGTCCGATGCATCCGACGAAGTGGGTATTCACCCACAAAAGCTCATGCTCCAATATGTCTGTTAGTCTATAAGGTCCCACAGGACTCTTTGCTGCTTTTTCTAAATATAAGGATAGTTAAGCACTGGAACAGGTTATCTAAGGATGTGTACAATCCCATCATCGGAGGTTTTTAAAAACAGGTTAATGAGACAACAGTTGGAGATGTTCTAGGTATACTTAATCCTGCCTCAGCATGGAGGGAATGAACTAAATGACCTCATGAAGTCTCTCACAGCCCCACATTTCTACATGTATACATACTAACTACTTACTGATAGTAAACGTTCTGTGTCCCACAAGGTAAAGCACACAATTTCTTTTTGTATGGATCTGCAAAGACAGTTATGACTGAAAATAAAGAGAATAATGCTGGGATTTGTACTGAATATTATCCCTGGATACTGTTTGAATGTTCAAGACTATCAATATCTAGTCTGGTTATTATTGATATAACTGCAACCACATTAGGGCTTTTATCAGTGTAACTATTTTGGTTAAAAGTAGGAAAAAAATCCATACTTCTAACCAAGTTTGCCAGTAAAACTTAAGTGTAGACCATGTTGCTGGAAGGGAACTGCAGCACCCTCTCTCTCACAAACTTTGAAGTCTGACTGCATCTTTACCCCTGCACCAGCTTCCAACTTTTTGGATTCTCCTCTTCTGTGAATATCTCCAGTGCACTGCTCATTGCTTTCCCAGGCAGAGTGAAATTTACACAAATCTTGTCAGTATCACTGACAACCATTATTGTTCTGGTTTCTAGTAAGTAAGGACATCATTAACTTAAGCCACACTTTGGTCTGAATTTTTTTAATCCTACTACTATTGATATAAGAAACTATCAATATATATTATAAAGGAAAGGTTCAGATAAAAATTCTCTACTTATGCACAAGGTAAACTGCAATTGCCATCACACTGCATATCATCAGTATCACCGCTGCCACTGTAAACTCAATTTTATATTTGCTTAACTCTTTCATACAGCAACAGGACAAGGAAGAGAAACATTTTTAAAACCAGAAAATGTAACTGATTGAAAAAACATTACAATTGGCAGAAGGTTTCAGAACAGATTTAGCACCTAAAACCATTTTAATGCTTTTTTTTTGAACTGACTAGATTTCAAGTTCATGTGTCTTTTATATGAAAGACAGTCATCAATTAATTAAGGCAGTTATGCTACAGGGGAAAAAAACGTTTTTAAATCCCTCCCAGTTTCAAAATGCTGAAGTTACAGCATCTAGTCCATACTATTACTACACACTTCCACTGTAATACAGCTAAATAATTCCAAATAATGACAAATTAAATTTCACACTAGTCAAGGTGAAGATCCTGAAATGAAGTTTCCTTAGGATTTCTCAGACAGATAAGTGGCTAAAGTATTTTCATGGATATTAAGCAACCATGCCTCACAGAAAAAAAAAAAAAAGTGTAATCCATGTAGTGATTTTACATTTATTTCCTCTTAGTGCTAAGTAGATCCAAACCTCTTTCAGAAAGATAATTATAGTTTGTCCCCAATTTGGAAACAGTCACATGAATGAAAACTTTCTATAAAACTGTAATTAAAAGCTAAAACTGAGAACTCATTATCAGTTTAAAGTTGAATTTTAAAAACATTGTAATTACGAGCAGATTCAGTTAGAAATAAATGTGAATTTGCATCATTTTAACTTAGCAAATTTTAGTCTACACATATGAAAACTACTTAGAATGTTTAGGCCTATTTTAATAAGATTACAGAAGGAAAAAAAATGACTTGGCTGTAGTCTCACATGAGTATTCTGCAAAACTGATTTGGTAATGTTACATTTGCCCAAACTGCATTTTTCTGGATACAAGATCATCTCAACTGATACAAAAATAAAGGAGTTTGCTGCAGTAAAATGATGTCCACTCTAATACTGTCCAATGTAAAAACATTTTGATCCCAACTTCACTACATCATATTGAATTCCCATGAGCAGTCTTGTGAAGGAGCAACAGATAAAGCGATTCTTTCTGTGGCCCATTTTCAAAATAATGTTTCCAAAAATCAATACTAGTTTCACATTTTATTTCCTTATTAATATCTATCTAGTCCTTCTTCCCCACCATGTTTGATATTCCCAGCCCACCCACTTTTCAAATAATGACTACAGTATTCATGATTAAAAATGCAACAATAATATCTGAAATCAGAACTTGGTACGCAAGTGTGTGCACATGAGACACATGATTTCTTTCAATGATGGTCACATCAGGCTTGCCATCAAGCTGCAGCATGCAGATCAGTGTAATCGCCTTACTTCACGCTCAAATTCCAGCAATGTAAAGACCAGGGCCCGCTCCAGGCACCAGCTCACCAAGCAGGTGCTTGGGGTGGCAAAGGGGAAGGGGCAGCACATCGGGCTCTTTGGTGGCAATTTGGCAGCGTGTCCCTCAGTCCCTCTCGGAGGGAAGGACCAGCCGCCGTATTGCGGCCGAAGAAGAAAGTGGTGCAGTAGAGCAGTCACCGATCGCGGATTATTTTTTTTTGCGCCACTTGTGGCAGCAAAAACCCTGGAGCTGGCCCTGGTCAGGACATACCCCTCACAGACAGGCCCCTTTCTTTTAAAAAGTTATAGCAACTGTTCTATTGATCTAAAATGCATTTTAGTAACCCGCTACACTTACTGGAGAGAATGCACCAAATTAGTAATAGTGGTAGTAGCAGTAGTGTTACAGAAGTTGGGAGCTACATTCTTCAGGTATTCAGGGCTTCAATGAATGAATCAGAAGATGATGTAAAGAGGAGATAAAGTTTATTAGACACTGGAGTACATTTTGAGGAAGGAAGAACCTATGAAGACGGGATGGATTCCATCTTAACCAAAGCAGAACCAAACCTTGCCCAATTAAATTAATAAAGTTTAGGGGAACTGTTTAACATAGGATTTGGGGGAAAACACTGAAATTTGCCAAGGATCACTCAAGTTAGACAAAGACATCTGTTAGACATGTCAGCAACACAAAGGTATCTTTGTATCAAGTACAGGATAGAACAGAAGTTACAGCTGAACAGAAGCAGAGCAGGGACAGGTCAAGATCACACAGATAATTGCTATTAAATCAACAAGATGTCACATCAAGGTAATAACAGACACATAACAAAATAAAAAAAGTTATGTCTGTATATATAAATGTGAAAAGCTTGAAAGCAACAATAAATTAACCTGTATGGAAATGGACAGTCCTTAGCATAACAGATATCACAGAGACATGGTGGGAAAAAGTAAGTGGGATACTGTAATACCTGGCTATACAATATATAAAAAGGGAAAATTAGGTTGAAGATGTGGAAGAGTAGTATATATCTAAGATTCCACACAATCTGGTAAAGTAAATTCTCTGAATGGTGAGAATTATGCAGTTGAATCTATAAGGATACAAATCTCAGATTATAAGATTACAAATATGAAAGCAGAGTTATAAAACCAACATCCATATAAGGAAAAAAGACAGTGCACAAAACAGATCAAAGAGGCAAAAAGTCTAATAAAATCATAATAATGGGAAAATTCAACTATCAACATACATACTGGTCAAATATCAAAACGTGATACGGCTTAGAGAAGCCAAAAAAGCTCCAAAGTAAAAACAAATAAATTAAAATCTTAAAATTAGGTATAGATGCTATTTAAAAAATATTATAATTTTTAAAAAGTCATGCATATTTTTGAATTAAAAAAAGCAAAAAGAAAACTTGTATGACTAAATAGCATGGGTCAAGGGGTTATTCAAGCCAAGCAGATATCCTTCCAGAAATGGAAATCTAACCCCAGTGAAACCAATAAAAAGAACCATAAATTACAGCAGCATTACAAAGGAAATTGGGAGGGCTAAGAAGGAATCTGAAGAGCAAATCAAAAGGTATAAAGAACAAAAAACTCTTGAAATATATCAGAAGCAGGAAGAGAAAAGAAATAGTAGGCCTCTGGATCACCATGCTATAAAAGTTAGAAATTCAGATAGATAAGAAAATTGCTGAGAAGCTAAGTGATTTCTTTATATCAGTCTTCACCACAGAGGATGTGAGGGGGAGACATACTCAGACTTAGTCTTTTCTGGTAATAAGCAGGTGCCACTGGAAATTGCTGTATCAAAAGAAGGGATGCAGCAACAAACTGATATATTAAAAATAAGTAAGTTATCTGATCCAGAGAGGATACACCCAAGAGTTCCAATTGAATTTAAGAATGAAATGGCTAGGCTGCTCTCAAAAAATAAGCAATCAGATATTATACCAGAGGACTGGGAGGGTAGCAAATTTTGTACATATACTAAAAAAGGCATCACGGAAGATACAGGGAGTTACAAATCAACAAGGCATACTTCTGTAGCGGGTCAACTGAATGAAATAATAATTAAAAATATCATAGAACATCAATAAAAGCATCTAACTCCACTACTACAAAGTTAACGCATAACTCTAGTTTTTTCAATAGGTCAGTAAAGTAGTAGTTAACGGAGAACCAACTGACAATTTATCTGGACTTACAAGAAGCCTTTGACAAAATTCCTCAACAAGAGGCTACTAAAGAAACTAAGTGGTCATGTATCAGAGGGGTATCCATGTTAGTCTGGATCTGTAAAAGCAGCAAAGAGTCCTGTGGCACCTTATAGACTAACAGACGTATTGGAGCATGAGCTTTCATGGGTGAATACCCACTTCGTCCAAAGCATGTAGTGGAAATTTCCAGGGGCAACTATATATATACAAGCAAGCAGCAGGCTAGAGATAACGAGGTTAGTTCAATCAGGGAGGATGAGGCCCTCTTCTAGCAGTTGAGATGTGAAAAACCAAGGGAGGAGTAACTGCTTTTGTGGTTGGCTAGCCATTCACCGTCTTTGTTTAATCCTGAGCTGACGGTGGTCATGGTGAACAGGCAAAGTACTGTCCTGGATCAGAAACTGAGAGAAAACAGAAGAAATAAGTAGCCAATTTTTATCTTGCCACAAAGTTAAGTGTGGTGCCACAAGGTTTTGAACTGGGCCAATTGCCATTTATTAACTAATTAATTCAAAAGGGGGATGAGCACTGAGGTGGCAATATCTGCAGATTACAAAATTATTTAGGTTAGCGAAGACTGGAGAACACTGAGGGACAGAAGGACCTAACCAACCTACCTGAATGGGCAACATAGGCAATATGATAGCAGATGGAAATTCACTGTTGATACATGCAAAGTAATGCACACTGAAGGAAAAAAAAAAAACCAAAACACTACCCATATCTTACTGGGTTCGAAATTATCTTACTAACTCAGGAGAAAGATCTGAACATCACTGTGGATAGCTCAACGAAAACCTCTTCTCAATGTGCAGTTGTGGTCAAAAAAAGTAAACGACATTAGGAGGCATAAAGAAATTGGATGGAGTGCACAGGAACTATTACAAAGCCATCATAAAATCAATGATATACCCTTACTCCCACTACTATGTTCAGTTCTGATTAACACATAGAATGTAGCTAAAAAAGACAGACAATGAAAATGTTTGGGGCATAAAATATTGTATGAATTGAGATTAAAAAAAGAATGGAACTGGTCACTTAGAGAGAAGATAGATGAGAGAGGGAACATGAGAGACATACACAAAAATAGCGCCTCATCTGCCTTTTGTATACTTCTATTCATCCAGGGCTTTGGAGCTGTGCTTCGGCTCTGTCTAGCCCCAGGCAAAAACCTGCAGCTCCACTGCTCCGGAGCTGCTCCACGCTCCAGCTCTGGGCTCCACTCCAAAGCCCTGTATTCATCTGCTCATAATGCAAAAACATGACTTTCAGTTCAGTGTAGATAAGCCCTACAAAAGAAGAAAAAAGTCAGATAGGAAAGATAGAAGAAACCTTAACATCTGTAACCAAGTAATCAAAAAAACCAAGGTTTTTCTGCCTCTTCCATCATACAACTCTGGATTACTGGGCCAAAAGAGACCTGATGAGGTTCAACAAGGACAAGTGCGGAGTCCTGCACTGAGGAAGGAAGAATCCCATTCACTGTTACAGACTAGGGACCAAATGGCTAGGAAGCAGTTCGGCAGAAAAGGACCTAGGGGTTACAGTGGACAAGAAGCTGGATATGAGTCAACAGTGTGCCCTTGTTGCCAAGAAGGCTAATGGCATTTTGGGCTGTATAAGTAGGGGCATTGCCAGCAGATCGAGGGATGTGATCATTCCCCTCTATTCGACATTGGTGAGGCCTCATCTGGAGTATTGTGTCAAGTTTTGGGCCCCACACTACAAGAAGGATGTGGAAAAATTGGGAAAAAATCCAGCGGAGGGCAACAAAAATGATTAAGGGGCTGGAGCACATGACTTATGAGAAGAGGCTGAGGGAACTGGGATTGTTTAGTCTGCAGAAGAGAAGAATGAGGGGGGATTTGATAGCTGCTTTCAACTACCTAAAAGGGGGTTCCAAAGAGGATGGATCTAGACTGTTCTCATTGGTACCAGATGACAGAACAAGGAGTAATGGTCTCAACTTGCAGTGGGGGAGGTTTAGGTTGGATATTAGGAAAAAACTTTTTCACTCAGAGTGGTGAGACACTGGAATGGGTTACCTAGGGAGGTGGTGGAATCTCCTTCCTTAGAGGTTTTTAAGGTCAGGCTTGACAAAGCCCTGGCTGGGATGATTTAGTTGGGAATTGGTCCTGCTTTGAGCAGGGGGTTGGACTAGATGACCTCCTGAGGTCCCTTCCAACCCTGATATTCTATGATTCTAAGATAGTTTCTTCACAACACTGTTGTGAAGAAAGCTAAGTGTAGCAGGTGTCTGAAAACCACTTCTTTGATGGTTCAGAGTCTGAGGGATCTAAAAGCTTTGACATAGTAGCCTTAGGTTTGGAAATTCTAGAAGACATATCCTTGCGCCACTTCTAATAATATGAGTAAATATATTTCGTAACCCTTTTGGTCACAAAGGAGAAGTATGGATTCTGAAATTCACTGTAGAATCAAAAAAAGAATCAGAGAATAGGAGAGAGGCTGGAATACAGAGTCCTCAGCATTAAAACTCTGGACAGAATTCCTGGTGCTGCTGTGTGTAACTCTGGTAACTGGACTAGCCTACATGTTCCAGACTGGTGTACCAAAACTGCTGAAGTATATCAATTTAGAACACTCAAAGAGTTAAAGATAAATGTAGATTTTTTTTAAGAGATAAAATGGGAAAACTTAAGTTACAGCAGAAAGACTAATAAGATTGGTCATGATTGATGAACAGTAAATTGACTGTAAATATTAGTGAAAAATTGGTGAACAAAAGAAATGTACCATGTCTTAAATAGATGTGCATGAGAGAGACACCAAAAAAAGCACAAAATATTTACATAACATCTTGTAGATCATATTTCAATTATCTTTCTAGGACAAACAAAGAAAAGATTTGCAGGAAAAGAATCAATGAACTAGTCAGCAGCATAGTCAAACTGTGGAAACAATCTTAAGCCAGGGAGCAAGCCTAGAAGTTGGCCTTAAAATAGGTTTAATAAATCCAACAAGAACGGCCACTCATTTATTTTTGCATTCAGATTCCTTTTTTTTTTTTTCTGGTTTATAAAGAAATGGAGGGATTTTACCCCCACACACATAGAAAATAAAAGACAGATGAATTAACTTCCCAAATATTACAACGTATCACATTTCATTGAGCAGAATGGATTTACCATACTGTGACAAATGATAATCTTTAGATTCTCACATTGACACCAAGCCCATTTGGTGATACCTTTTACACATATTTTCCCTGCCCTTGAAGTAACTATTGTGTAGAGCAACTGATCTGACAAAAAAAACCTCAGCAATAAGTATGCAACTTCTATTAGCAGTAACTATAAAAATGTAACATGTTCACTTCTAAAGTCCGTATTATAAGTTGTTACCTCCACTGTAACCACGGCACCCAGGATTCACCCCAATTTGAGGCACTGTTATCCTCCTAAAAAGTCCTGTCTCATACTGTTCTCCAAATAGTGTGGATTTCTAATGAGTCTGATTTCATCCTGCCAGAACATTCCAACACCGCAATGGTCTTAAACAATGCTAGGAATACTCACCAACCAACCAACTTATAAAACGATTTATAAAAAATAAAATAGCATTGGAGACTATTGTATGAAAAAGGAATTTGTTTACTTGTGGGAGAAGCATGCACAGAATTTATGTTCGCCGCAGATTTCTTTGCTTCCCCACAGAAAAATTACTTTCTGACGGGGAAGCAAAGGGAAGCCACAAGAGCAGTCATGAAACCTTTCTCAGCAGTATGTTTCAGGTTCCCAGGGCAGCCAGCAGAGAGATAAATCACTGCAGGGCAGGAGGCAGGACTGGGGAAAGACTCGCCTGATGGCTCCTACCCTGCACACTGGGCTCAGATGCTAATCCTGACTGGGCTAGGGAGAACTAGACTTCCTCTTCCTCTGCACAGCATCCAGGGCCAGGTCAGGCCCAACCCTAGATTTCTCCCCCAGCTGCAGGAAGCTCTGCAAACTCCCCCTCCCTCCTCTTTCCTGCACCCATTGCTGCTCAGGAAGCTGCTCCCCCATCGGCCCAACCTCTCGTGCATCCAGACTTCCTCATACACAGACCCTCCGGCCAAGCCTCACCAACATCCCCCCCCACAAACACACACACACACACACACACAGAACCACCCAATGAATCCCATTCTCCCTGCACCTGGACCACCTCAAGCCACCCACACCCAGATCCCCACCCCACCGAACCCCACTGCCCCAGCATCTGCATCCCCCCACTGAGCCCAGCACACCCAGATTCCCTTCCCAAGCTCTATCCCCCCTCCCACAGACTTCTCCCTCCCTCCCTCCCCCCCCCCCCCCGCTGAGCCCCAACCACCTTCACCTGGACCCCCTGCAGAGTCCCATTACCGTCGCAACCAGAAATCCACAACAAGCCCCAATGCATCCAGATCCCCCACTGCATCTGGATCCCACTGAGCCGCCCACACCCAGACTGCCCCACACAAAACCCTCTCAATCCGTCTGGATCTCTCACCCTCACCCTTAAGCCCCTCCACACTTGGATCCTGCCTTGCTGAGCCTGCCTGCCCACATGGAGGGGCAGGGCCCGGCTGTGGTATGGTTAGGCGCAGCCTCACCACTGAGTCTTTATCCGGGGTGGGGGAGACGAGGGAGCTGCACAGTAATCTCCCACCTCCGTGCGGCCAGTAGCCTGTGCTCCCCAATGTCATGCTGGAGCCTCCACATTTATTTGACATATAAGCTGCAGAATTTCACAGAATTTTAATTTTTTTGGCGTAGAATGCCCTCAGGAGTAATGTGATATGAGTCCAAGTGTTACTCTGCTTCACAACTTGCAACCCATTCAGTAAAGCACTTTTATATCACAAAAGGAATTCTCAGCACCATGTAAATGTGTATTAGAAACAATGGTGATTTAAATTTTCCAATTGGATTTTTATGAGGAAATCATTAAAAACAATTTACATTAAAAAACATACTTAGTATATTCAAAGTAGTCTATGTATAATCCATGGATTTAACAGTAGCTGGAATTACAAAATAAAATACTTCAGGGGCTTAAGTACCTTCATGCAAGAATTCAATGTAAATTGCTAATGTTTGGAGACAGGGAATGTAATGTTAATTTCTACCCACTGAATTTCTAGAGGACATTTGGGTATCTGTTCTTCAGCTAGGCGCTTTGAATTTAAGAGTATCATGGCATTGCGGTAACGTGTTCTTAAAGGGCAGTTATAACACTGTGGTAAAATGATCAAAGAGCACTAACTGCTTCTTCTATCATTCTTTTAAGGCCATTTCATCATTACACTCTCTGATGCACATGAGAATGGTAAACACATAACAATAATCTTTAACTATCAAAGTACTGTATCACTTCATATTATTCATAGTAGTCGTATATGGTTAAATGTGTATGAGTAACAGAAAGCAAGCATCCATAAACAAAAATGCACTGAATTCTACAGAATACTACAGAACGCAAAATGGATTATCGAGCCTATTTTGTGTTAGCTAGACCCTGAAGAAACATCAGTCACCTCCCTTCCTCCTCTCAAATCCTGAAGAGTCACCATCAATAATGCAGATCTGTTTATTCCTTCATCCCATTTAATCGAGTTTTTTAAATTTTAATCTCTAAAATTATTTTATCAATTCAATGTAAAGTTTTTGCATCCATCAGTTAATCATATTGTTCACTTTGCAAAATTAAGAGTTAAAGGTATTCTCTTAGTATATATTTAGCATTTAAAATATTGAACATTTTAAAAATGAAAGCTCCTAAGTTAGTTAGTTATTAGATATTGCTATATATAAATCTCATTTTTCCAACTAATATTTAGTTCCTCATACAATATCAGCAGGGGGGTGGGGGAGGAAGGTGTTAAGAACCCTATAATGCAACTATAAAAAAAAATGAAGTGTGTATGTGCATAAACTACATGGAATTACTCAGGTTACCATCTTTATAGAATACCAGGGTTGGAAGGGGCCTCAGGAGTTCATCTAGTCTAACCCCTGCTCAAAGCAGGACTAATGCCCAGACAGATTTTTGCCTCAAATCCCTAAACAGCCTCCTCAAGGACTGAACTCAAAACCCTGGGTTTAGCCGGCCAATGCTCAAACCACTGAGCTATCCCTCCTCCACAGTAGGCAGCTTAGGCCTTGGCTACAATGATGCTTTACAGCACTGCAACTTTCTCGCTCAGGGGTGTGAAAAAACACACCCCTGAGAGCAACAAGTTAGAGCGCTGTGTAAGCAGAGTCAAGATAAGCTCTACCCTGACATCTGGTGGAAAGAATGTCAGAGAGTGTATTTGCATAGGCACGCCTACCCTATCCCAGACTGCTGAGCGGTGGGACCGCTCGGTGACAAATGACTCACCCTCAGTTGAGTGGTACTTGCTAGACAAGGGACATGGGTTCCAAAACCCAGTGAACTGAGAGAGGCTGGGGACAGGTATCTGTGCCTGGTGGTGCAGGCTCCTTGTGGAGCCAGAAGCACCAGTTGCATCTCCTCCTCTCTCCACTGTGGAATATCAGAGTTGAATTTTTTATTCCCTCAAGAATCTAAATACAGGTTACTGAGCTGAACGCACTTTGGGCTAATGGTGCACTAGCACTGGGGCTCCCCCACGAAGACCTGAGATCACTAAGAGTTGAAATCACTAAAGACCTAAAATTACTGAGTTGAGAGCACTGAGTACTGTGCTAACTAGTGGGGGAGCCTGAGCTGGCGGAGTGGAGCAGTTGCGGGGACGGCTGGAGCAGATCACGGGACAGCTGGTGGCAGCAGAGTGGCTGGCAGAGCGGAGTAGCTGTGGGACGGGTGGAGCAGCCCACAGAGTGAACGGAGCCGAGCAGTTTGCAGAAAGAACTGGAGCAGCTCATGGAGCAGAGCAGCTGGTGGAGCGGAGCAGTTTCTGAGGACAGCTGGAGGAGCAGAGTGGAGCAGCTGGTAAAGCGGAGCAGTTCGTGGAGAAGGCGGAAGCAGAACCCACGGAGAGGCAGGGCAGTTGGCCCCGGACCACGTAAGGTGCCCCTTTCTACCCAGGCTGGGGGGGAGGGACCTCTACAGATAAACTCTCGAACTCTGGGGTGGCATTGACCAGAGACTTTTGGGTTGTTGGACTTTGGGGTGATTGGACTTAAAACCCTAAGGGGAAAAAGGACAGTGCCAAATGTACTTGGAGGTGGGTTTTTGTTTATGGTTTGTGTTATAACCCTGTTTGTGGTGTTTCTCCAATGGGATGCCGCATTGATTCCTTCCTTTATTAAAAGATTTTGCTACACTCAGACTCCGTGCTTGCGAGAGGGGAAGTATTGCCTCCTAGAGGCGCCCAGGGGGGTGTGGCATATGAGTGTCCCAGGTCACTGGGTGGGGGCTCGAGCCGGTTATGCATTGTGTTACTGAAACGGAACCCCTGGATACTGACCCGGCCCTTGTTGCTGCCAACTCAGAGGGGCAGAAGGGTTACAGCTGTAAAGCGCCAGTGTAAATAGTGCCCCAGCGCTGTACGCTAATCCCCACGGGGAGGTGGAGTACCTGCAGCACTGGGAGAGCTCTCTCCCAGCGCTAGTGCCACGACCACACTCGCACTTCAAAGCACTGCCGCGAGAGCGCTCCCGCGGCAGCGCTTTGAAGTTGCAAGTGTAGCCATACCCTTAGTGACTTAACTGGAGCACGAGCAATCAATAGACAACCAGTAGAATTGTTGATTTCTCAAATTCTCTCACAGCACTGTAATATTTATCCTATGGATTTAAGAATTCTTTTGGCTCTTTTACCTGGTATTTTGAGAGACACTAGGTGGGTGAGACAGTATCATTTATCAATCTATTTCAGCATGATAAAAGATATGGACAGGCAGTATATTTCCCCATTCACAATCCAAATACACAGATAGGTTATTTTAAATTTAGTGAACATAGGCTACTACTTTTAAATTAAATCTCTAAAATTTGTATTGCAAGAACAACCAGTTTGATATTTAGTGATAGCACTTTCTATTATACTTTGGGTATGTCACAGCCTACTTTTAACATGTCACATTTAACTACTAGATTTATTACCATCATATTACCATGCACCACATTAAATGTCTGTTGTAGTTAAGAAATAGACATACAAACCAGTCTGAGTATTACATCACTAATAAATAAGTTTTGGGATTTCTCCTATACATCACCACCAAAAGAAAAGCCTACTATTGCATTTTACTAGAGTACATCATTGATTTGTGCCTTTTCTCCATATGTGTCAGTCAGTCTCATTAGGGCTTGCTGGGCGGGAGGGGAGAGGGTAACATTAGAGCAACTATGAAAGAAAATATTTGTTACCATTTACAAGTGAAGCAATTAAGGAGCTAGGTAACTAATATTTAGCAGAGTAGATGAACGTCTAGAGAAAATGGATAACAAATCAAAGGAACACTGGTACCACAATGATGGGAGATTGTGAAAAGAAAGCAATGTTAGCTACAAAAAAAATTTTTTTTAAATTAGACAAGTGAGAAATAGTGATCTTGATCCTGCAGCCAGTTGAGTTCTAATCTTGCAGCCACTGAAATCAAGAGAAGGTTGGCAATTAATTTCAGTGGAAGCAGAATCAAGCCTACTTTCATTTCATTAACTTCTCTCTCTAAGCCAGAACCCAGATTCCTCACAAAACAAACTAATAAATATTAGATAAAGGCAACAATTTCATTACTCTTTCCCCTCTCACACATGCATTACAAAGTATGAAAATGAAAACAAATCCTTATGCATTTTTAGAAAAAAAAAGATCGTAACTGTGATGGCATATATTTCATGAAGTTGAAGATTTCTAAAAGGCTAAAATTACTGTAACACCTGTTTTCAGTCCCAAAGTGATCTATAGGCTGCAATTTGGAAATTATGTATTGTTACATAAATAAGAAATATATTTGCCAAAAGAACGTTAATACTGTTCTTTATGTAATTTTCTTGAAAACACCCATCTTGTTCCATTTCCATGCACCTTCATTGCTTCATATTACTGACTAAGAGGAAAGCATGCATTAAACATTTTTTTAAAATCTCATGCAGATAGAAAGCCACAAAAAATTGAGCTAGCTGAATATTATTTAAAAAAAGAACGACACGCCTGAGCTGTGTTTAGATTTCTCTGAGGATGCTTGCATAATTTTATCTTCTCTTTCAAAATAAATAAATTAATGGTTTCTCATTAAGATACATAATATATATATGTGATGATATCCATAGTTGTCCTCCTCACCTACACTCAAGACATGAACTCAGCTCCACCAGAACTAACAATGCAAGCCTCTACACAAATTTCAAAGACCCAACATTTATTAAACCTTCAAACAAAAATGTGGCATTTCTCTCCCACTTCCCCATATTACACTGCTCTGGCAATAATCAATCCTAGAACAGAACAGTGACAAAAGTCTGATCTCTTGCAAACCACCAGGATACTTTATAGCCAAGAATAACCAGGTGTGTACTATATCACTTATATAGAGAGAAAGGAGGAACACCACTAAGCCAAGAAACCCAATTTAAAATGAAAATGACAATATTTTCCACACAATTCCTGTTTGTGACATATGCATACTACGCATAGGTATATGTATAAACTGATCAAATCTGTGTAAATTTATATATTAGTTTACTATAATAATTTCATCATTAATCAACAACCATTTAATCGAAACAAGCCTGTGATGGGGTCTGCTTACCCTGCACTAGCCCAGGCAGGGTTAAGCCCATGATATTGACAGCGGAAGTCCAGCCTCCCTGGCAAGACTGGGCATGCGCCAAGTACTCTAGTAGTATAAAGGAAGGGAGACCAGCTCATTCTGGGCTGGAGGCTGCAGGGGAAGAACCTGCCTGGAAAGCTCCTGTGGAGGGCCAGCCACAGCCTCTGACTGCACTGGGAATTAAAGCCATCCATGGCCTGCCTGCACCCTGGAGGAAACCGTGGAAACCTGCTGAACACAGAGGACCCAACATCTCATGGGAAACCCCAACACAGACTCTAGTAGGAAGTGACCCAGGGAGGGTGATGGAGAGGTACCTCCCACTTGGGGAAACTCAGTGTGTTTCAGTAGGACCCCCCACTGAGTCAGTGGCAAGCTGCTATGCCACTGTTAGGGCCCTGGGCCAGGGCCTGGTGGAGCTGGGTGGACCTAGGCCCCCCTACCGGGGCTGCCACACCCCATAAAGGGTGCCCCAATGCTATAGACTCCGGCCACTAGGCCATGTTGCCCTATGCCAAAGGGCTGCTTTATAGACTGTGACTGATAGGCCACACTGCCCTGACCCTAGGGGTGTGGACCATCACAAGGACCTACAACTAAAAAAAAAATTTTAAGAATGCTAAAATGTGTAGTAACAAAGTAATATCACTGCAAACGTGAGACTGAAAGAAATAAACCACCCACTTACAACTTAGCCAAGTAGCAATGTACTGCCTTCCCCTTGAAATAACAAACTTTACATAAAGCACTATCTAGAAAGATTCTGCATAATACCCTGGTAACTGAGTCCATTCACTTTGCTCTTTTAACAACTATGGCTGAAAAGTTAGAAAAACTTATTGTACAGAAGACTAAACTAAACCAACCAGTTGCTACTAACTATGCTGTATTCTTGTTGCATAAAGTCCAGATTGACTTGCAATAGTCTCTTCTTTATTCACAAAGAAAAAACATCAAGATGGCCTTTCACTGCACTCTATTTATGGGCACTTATGCAAATACCAAAACAATACATCATGCATAGCCAAGGAGGTGTTGTTTTCAATCACGTCACTTACATGTCAAATTATATGCTGAATAGTCAATATACATGTATGACAAGTATTAGATTTATTATGCAGGTGGTGTTGGTGGCCTGTGATATAGAGGATGATCTAGTGGTCCCTTTTGGCCATAAACTCTATGACAGAGGTCCCCAACGTGGCACCTGTGGGGGCATCTTAATGTGCCCCCGTCCTGGCCCCCGGGAGAGCACCCACTGATATGCTGCCAAATTTCAGTGGCATTTCAGCGGGGATGCCTCTCAATGACGACACTTGTTGCCAACAAGTGACGTCATCGAGAGGCATCATCGCCAAAATTCGGTGGCATTTCGGCGGGTGCTCCACTGCCGCAGTGGTCCTTCGTCTAGCACCCACCAGACGAAAAGGTTGGGGACCACTGCTCTATGACATCAGTAATTCCTTTAGTACTTGTGTTTATAATTATTTTGCAAGTTAAATATATACAAAAATTCTTAATGGAAATAATAAAATTTGCACAAAATCACCCAGGCAAACTCATGATCTTATAACTGAAAAGAAACCTTGACCTCCCCACCCCTATCTGTTTCTGTTTTGTCTTCTCTTGCCATTTCACGTCTAATCTCTTTGATTTAGGTCAAATATCTAGATCTCTGACCCAAATAACATATTTTGGGAATTTAATAATCATTCCATAAATAGTTAAGACAAGAGGAATTATGTCATAAATGGTGACTTGGGACATTAAGTCTGGTAATACTCTTACCAACAGTAGCAAAAGGGTAAATTAATAATTTAAAAGTATACTTTGTTTTTTATACTTTTACAAAGGGCATGGGCTTCTTGTCCCTCTAGCCACTATGGTTCCTGTTAACATTAATGGGAATTACATAGTGCAACAATGTAAAGAATAAACCGGTCAATCCTAATAATATGTATTAGGAATATATAACCCTACAGTAACCATATGGTGGAATTCACTCCTGGGGCTCTGCTGCTTTAAGTCACTCAAGCAGTGTGTGTGGGTGGTTGTTTTTGGTTTGTTTGTTGTTTTTTTTTTTGTTAAATGGCACCTGCAGCACCCAGCAAGTACATTATATTTTATATACTAGAGGAACAAAATATTTGTTTTCCAAGTGCAGTTGTCCAATATCATTCCAGAACATGCAATAACTGCAGAAACAATCTGAAGTTTAAAATCTTACATGCCATCCAAGCCCAGTGCTAAGAGGTAAAAGTGGCATGAGCAATCTTTGCAGATCACCACTAATCTGTCATTTTCAGAATGATGACACAATTCTAGCCCTATTTCTCCAGTCCAAAGACAAAAAGATAGTACTTTTTTTCCTAGATCATTTTTTATAGAAAAATCACTTACTTGGCTCCAGGCCACAGACTCAAGCCAACTTCCAGAGAATCTTCTTTTGGTTCCAACATTTAGAGCATGTTTTTGGTACTCTCTCTTCGTGGGGTCCCTTCCCACTTCACTACATCTTTCTCTACCCTATCCCATTTTTAACATCCTTTTTGTAAGGTACAGGCCATAATTGAAAGTTAGAACTTACAAAACTTGCATTTTGTACAGACAAATTCTCTCCTATCATGTAAATATCAGCCATCATACATACATATTTTATAGCAGGACCCACACTGACAACCCCCATGCCAAGTTCCTGCCCAATGTGATTTGAAAGAGCCACACTATACCATGTAATAACAGAGCCTATTAAGTCAAGTCTATGAAGAAACTCCACTGCCTGATCAATAATTTCTTTTTCAACAAAACCTCAACACCACCACCATCTTTAATCTCAAAATGCAAAAGCTACAATAAGATTTCCAATCAAAAATTGAAGGTTTCTCGGTACCAGAAACCAGATTTTTTTTTCAGCATGAATTCAAATGCCAACAAAGGGACAAAAATGTTTTTTTCCTCTTTTAGCAAAAGCTTTGCAAACTAAGCAGCTTACACTATTAAAGACTTGATAAGCATTCTATAACATTAACAGATTTGACATTCTTTGTAAGATTTAGAAAATGCTAATTCATATTATATTTCAACTGGAGGTGATTTAATGAAAATCAGGATTCATAATGGAAACACTAAGATCATGAACTGTAAAAATCTGTCAAGTGTGACTATTATAAAAAATGAAATGCTGCAAAACCATTAATTGAAAGTCTTGTATGCCTACCAATCCCACTGTTAAAAAGGAAAGAGACACAAGCAATGCAGAAGATCATAAGTGGTCACCTGAGGGGTGACACAATCTAACCCTATTTCTTCCCACCCAAAGACAAAAACATGAGATATTTCTCTCTAATTTTTAAATAAAAAATTACTTATTGGCTCTCATTTACCCAACAGGCTCACCCTCCGCAGGCCGTCATTTTTCGGCTGGTAAGCAGTCCCTGCTGAAATCACCAAACCAGGTCTTGCAACTCAACTAGGGCCCGATTCTGCTCTCACGGATTTCGATAATAGTTTGCCCACAGACTTCAATGAGAGCAGGAGACGGAGGTGGGAATATTGAGGGACAAGAGACCCAGGTGCCTCCGGTGTGTCTCCCTGCACCGAGAAGTGGCAAGGATAACTCTACTGAAGGAGACGTGCAGTGGCCTCTGCTGGTGCATGTAAGGTGCCCAAGGCTGTCCCGCTCTCACAAGTGGAACGGACCTTCCCAGAGCTGGGGAAAGGTGCCCGTAAATGCCCAGCCCGGACCAACCGCCGTGACCTTTCCAAAGCCGCGGGGCTACCGTCCCCTGCCCGGCCAGCCGCATCGGCCCCTTCCCACCAGCGCGCGGGCGCAGCGGTCACCCAGGGCAGCCCCTGCGCGCCGCGCCAGGCCACTACTGCAGCCACCACCCACGCGCGCCCGGGCGCAACCTCTGCGCGGCGCGGAGCCCCTCTGCCCGCCAGCTCCCCCCACACCGCCGTCGCGCGCTGCCACAGGGGTTCGCCCGACTGGTTACCTGCAGGGCTCTGCGAGCTGCTCCTGGCGGCGGCGCCGGCCGGGTCCGGCTGCCCTAGGAGCAGGGCGATCCACAGGGAGCCGAGGAGCCGCCTGGCTCCCCGCGCCGCCATCGCTCCGCGCCCCGAGCCCGGCAGCCGGGCACCCAGAAGCAGCTGCCCCTCCCCCGGGGGCTTCTCCGACCGGACGGGGTCCGCTCGCCCTTAACCGGGCGCTGCGTCTGCGGCGGCCTGAGGAGAGGGCTGCCCTGCTCGGGCTCCGGGGGGCGAGCGCCGTCCGTGCAGAGAGGCCGGAGCCGGGAGTCACTGCATCGCGGGCCGGTCCCAGCGCCAGGCTTCGCGTCCCCTGCACACAGCGAGAGGGGCATTCGCCGCGCTCCGCCCCCAACCACCGCCGCCCGTGCGCATGCGCCAAACGCACTTCTCTCCTCTCAACCCCCTCCCAACGGGAGGCGGCGCGCTCCTGCGACGGCCAACAGCCGGGGGCGGGCGGGGAACGCCGCCTCCCCCGCCCCCGCCAAGAATCCCACACTGCGCCTGGAGAGAGAGAAAACGCGGCGCGAAGGGGGCGGCAGGAAAACCCAGAGAGGGGCCGTCCAGGGGGTAGCACGGCCGGGCCCAGCGGGAGCCGCTCCTAGCCGGGCACAGGGCCCCAGGCAAGGCTGTGAGGGGCCACCGGGCCCTGCTGGTGCAGGAACAGCGTCTGCTCCTCTACACCCCCCACTGGTCCCCTACACCCCTCCCCTCCCGCCGCCGGGTCCTCTGTACTCAGGGCTGGCTCCAGGCACCAGCATATCCAGTCCCGGTGGACTCTTGCACACGGGGACATTATAATGGGGTAGAGGTGTAGTTCAAAATATTTTGCTATGGACAATGTGTATTTTTGCACTTTTAACTAGATAGCAGCACTCAATTTTGTGGAATTGAGCAATAATTTAGAACAGTTTATTGTTCACCTTGATTAATAATCTGCTTTATAACACTTGCCTGGCAATCTGGATGTTCTCCTCAATTTAGTCATCTTCATACTAAAATGAGAATATTCCTGAATTTTTTTCAGTTGTACTTTGAGAAACTGAAGAATGAAAATCTTGCGGTACCCAGAGAGTGTATCTATATAGCACTGTGATCACAATGTTGGATGGTTACAAGGGGTAACCAATTAATAAAGCTAAAGGTATTGGTACAAATACTGTTATGTAAAGATATAAAACTTGGTTCACTGTTTATATTTTGTTCAGGGTTATGGTGAGAAAAGGGTAACTTTGTACTAGGGCTGTCAAGGGATTAAAAAATGAATCACGATTAATTGCACGATTAATCGCACTGTTAATAATAGAATACCATTTAATTATTTTTGGATGTTTTCTACATTTTCAAATATTGATTTCAATTACAACACAGAATACAAAGTGTACTCTGCTCACTTTATATTTATTACAAATATTTGCACCGTAAAAAACAAAAGAAATAGTATATTCAATTCACCTAATATAAGTACTGTAGTGCAATCTCTTTATCTTGGAAGTTGAACTTACAAATGTTGAATTATGTACAAAATAATGACATTCAAAAATAAAACAATGTATAACATTAGAGCCTACAAGTCCACTCAGTCCTACTTCAGCCAATTGCTCAGACAAACAAGTTTGGTAACATTTGCTGGAGATAATAATGCCCACTTCTTGTTTTCAATGTCACCTCAAAGTGAAAGTAGGTGTTCACATGGCATTGTTGTAACCAGCATCTCAAGATATTTATGTGCCAGATGTGTTAAAGATGTCCCTTAATGCTTCAACCACCATTCCAGAGGATATGTATGCATGCTGATGCCTGGTTCTGCTTGATAACAATCCAAAGCAGAGCAGACTGATGCATGTTCATTTTCATCATCTGAGTCTGATGCCACCAGCAGACGGCTGATTTTCATTTTTGGTCGTTCGAGTTCTGTGGTTTCCGCACATGAGTGTTGCTCTTTAAGACTTCTAAAAGCATGCTCCACACCTCATCCCTCTCAGATATTGGACAGCACTTCAGACTCTTAAACCTTTGGTCTAGCACTGTAGCTCTTTTTAGAAATCTCACGTTGGTACCTTTGTTGCATTTTGTCAGATCTGCAGTGACAGTGTTTGTAAATCAAACAACATGTGCTGGGTCATCGTCAGAGACTGCTATAACATGAATTATATGGCAGAATGTGGGTAAAATAGCAGGGGACATACAATTCTCCCCCCAAGGAGTTCAGTCACAAATTTAATTAATGCACTCTTTTTTTTTAAATGAACATCATCAGCCTGAAAACATCACCTCTGGAATGGTGACTAAAGAATGAAGGGGTGTACAAATGTTTAGCATATCTGGCACACAAATACCTTGCAACGGCGGCTACAAAAATGCCATGTGAACACCTGTTCTCACTTTCAGATGACACTGTAAATAAGAAGCATGCAGCAATATCTCCCCTGAATGTAAACAAACTTGTTTTAGCAATTGTCTGAACAAAAGAAGTAGGACTGAGAGGAGTTGTAGGCTCTAAAGTTTTACTTTTTTTTTTTTTTTTTTTTTTTTGCTACATAACTGCCCTCAAAAACAAAACAAACTATATTTGTAAGTTACACTTTCACAGTAGGGATTGCACTACAGTACTTGTATGAGGTGAATTGTAAAAATAGTATTTTTACTGTGCAAATATTTTAATCAAAAATATAAAGTGAGCACTGTACACTATGTATTCTGTAATAGAAATCCAATATATTTGAAAATGTAGAAAAACATCCAAAAATATTTAACAAATTTCAATTGATATTCTATTGTTTAACATTGATTCATTTTCTTAATTGCAGTTAATTTTGAGTTAATCGCATGAGTTAACTCTGACAGCCCTAATAATTACTTGGGGTGAGGGGAGGAATATCGGAGTATTTCTACTTATAAATAAATTCCTCCTGAACATCCTAGGACCTGCTCCATTCTCTCCATATTAACACATAGTAATACTAATTATATCATTTGAGGCATCCACAATGAATTATATTAATTTATATTAAACATTGGGAGACAGATTATAGGTGGGGTTGGTAGTATTGCCTGTTAAAGTTGACCAACACTTCCCATAAGATCCTGTTTTCAGTTGCTCAGACCTTTGTCAAACTAACTGTTTGGATGAAATTTTCCATGCCAGCTGTCTCCTTCAGGCAAAATTTTTCTGGAAGACTTAGTGAAAATGGTTTAGCTGTTTCTGAAAATGAGTCTAGGGGACAATAAGTTGTTTTACCAATGTTAAAAGAAATCCAGTGACTGTTTTAGTAAGACACTCTAGTGCCCCCATACTTTGGAGAAGGGACTTCTAATTTCATAGAATATTAGTGTAGGAAGAGACCTCAGGAGGTCATCTAGTCCAATCCCCTGCTAAAAGCAGGACCAACACCAACTAAATCATCCCTGCTAGGACTTTGTCAAACCAGGCCTTAAAAACCTCTAAAGGTGGAGATTAGACCACCTCCCTAGGTAACCCATTCCAGTGCTTCACCACCCTCCTAGTAAATAGTGTTTCCTAATATCCAACATAGACCGCCCCTACTGCAACTTGAGACCATTGTTTCTTGTTCTGTCATCTGCCACCACTGAGAACAGCCGAGCTCCATCCTCTTTGGAACCCCTCTTCAGGTAGTTCAAGGCCACTATCAAATCCACCTTCACTCTTCTCTTCTGCAGACTAAATAACCCCAGTTCAGGAATCTGCCTTTTACCATCCTTGTGAAACTCCACCCAAATCCATCAACCTCATGAAGAAACTTGCACAAATACAGACAGATATCATCTTCCTTTACCTCATTATCTCTAGCTTGCTTGCTAGCATATATATACCTGCCCCTGGAAATTTCCACTACATGCATCTGAGGAAGTGGGTATTCACCCACGAAAGCTCATGCTCCAAAACGTCTGTTAGTCTATAAGGTGCCACAGGATTCTTTGCTGCTTCCACCCGAATTATACAGCTTTGAAAGACTGCAGTTTTCACATACTCAAATTGCTTGAGCTTTGCAGTTTAATTCCACAAAGGTTTCATCTGCTCTGAGCACACCCCAGTGCAGAGCTGCAGGGGGTTAAGCAGGACTTTCCCTGCAATCCCAGTTCTGGGCTGCTCAGAGCTTTGCTGGATCTGGGCACAGGAACTTAGACCAGGGAACCAGTCTTTTCTATGCTCTAAATGTCCCACTTACTGATGCCTAGGCAGCATAGATCAATAAGCTGTCTGAATTAAATACAGGACCTGAGGGAAAGACAGTAAATTTGAACAAAGAGCCTGGAAGGGGAAGAAGGAAACTGGGAGCTGGAGAAGGGGAGACTAGCTAGGTAGGCAAGGAGATTGGGAGCTGGGAGAGGCAGAGGGGGTTGGGTCTTGCCCACACCAGGAGACTGAATGGGGAGATCAGGTGAGAAGCTGGGGAGGAGACAGAACGAGTAGTTTAGGGGGAAAGGTGTGTGGGGGGGAAAAACTGCCATGACAAGGAGCCAGGGTGTGGGGCAGAACTGGGACTTTTCTTGCTGGGCAAAGAAAATGAGATAAGGATCTGGGTGGGAGGCTGAACAAGAAGCCCAGGAAGGGAAACTGGGAATGGGAGCCAGGGGGATGCTGAAGGTGGGTGTGGAGGATGGAGGTAGTAGGGTTACCAGATGTCCCGATTTTTATAGGGACAGTCCTGATTTTTTGTGCCTTTTTCTTATATAGACTTCTACTATCCTCCCACCCCCATCCCGATTTTTCACACTTGCTGTGTGGTCACCCTAGGAGGTAGACAAATCAGATGAAGAGCCAGCAGGGGTAACTGGGACCACTTGGAGGAGGAGACTAGGGCCATATCTCAAAATGTAACTGTAGATGGAGAATTATCCTTGAGTGGGTGTGTTTTTAAGTGGTTTCCTCCAGGGATCAGTTCATGGCCCTATGTTCACATTTTTATCAATACCCTGGAAGAAAACAAAGTCATTACTGATAAATTTTGCAGTTGATACAAAGACAGGGGGAGTGATACATAAGAACAGCCATACTGGTTCAGATCAAAGGTTCATCTAACCCCATATCCTGTCTTCCAACAATGGCCAATTGCAGGTGCCCCAGAGGTAATGAACAGAACAGGTAACCATCAAGTGATCCAAATAATGAGGAGTACACATCATTGATACAGAGCTGGGTGCAAGCACACATTGTGCATTTTACTACAGCCAAATATGAAGTTATACCTCTAGGAACAAAGAATGTTGACCACATTTACAGCTTGGGGGGGACTCTATTTGGAAGCAGTGACTCCAAAATGGGCTTGTGGGTGATGCTGGATAATCATGATTTTCAGTGCAATGTTGTGGCCAAAAAGACTAATGTAATCCTTGAATGTATAAACAGGGGACTCTTTAGTAGGAGTAGGGAGGTTTTATTAGTTCTTAACCAGGGACTGGGGCTAATCAAGAAGACTAGGGCTTCAAAAAGCCCGCTCCTAAGCAACTAGGAGTGGCTAACAGGGGAGTTTTGTAAGGGAGTTTACAGAGGGTGTGCGAGGGGGGGCTAGATACACTTTACATTCCTTAAATGTCTTTAAACCAAAAGCCTAAACCACACCCTAATAAAAACAAAAACAGCAAAGGAACAAGCTTCAGGAGTAAAAAGAGAATGCAGGCAGAAGCCCAGCAACAGAGTGGGCATGTCAAGGCTGATTTCCCACTCTGGAATTTTGAGTGCAGAAGGTGGGGGCCCGCAAGGATTCTAAAAAATAATACTGGCCACTCCAAGCCTGTGTAAAACTTCCAAACATACAGCTTTTCTCTGACCTTGGATGGATAGATGCTGCCACCACCCAAGTGCAAAAAAACCCCTATGAGAAACCCAGGAAGGACTACTTGGAAATTCCTTTCTGCAGGGTACCCTTAAGCCCCTTCACCCCAACTCCAGGGAAGAGCTGAGAAAGAAAACAAAGAAAATCAGCTGTTGCCACCGGCTAATTAAACATGTACAAAACAATTAGGACACAAAAATCCAATCCTGTTCTTAAAAAGGTAAATTTTATTAATAACAAAAGGAAAGAAAATATACCTAAAAACTCAGACTATTGCTAGATTTTAAAATAACCACTTCTAAGGATTAAGTATCAAAATGACTTTCTTGAGGTCCAGCTTAAAGGTTACAAGCAAAACAAAAGCACCTGGGGTTAGTTAGTATAGAGGAGTCCACAAGCCATACAGAAATAAGAGAGATAAACCTAATCACGTCTTCCTAGACATTTCCTGATCTACTTACATATCTGGGGTTTCGAATGAGTAGTTTCTAGGTAAGATCTGATGATTTTTTCATACCTGGCTCAAAGCTTCTTACAGCATTGCTGCTCTATGTTTCTTCTCTGGGAGAACAACCACAGCAAACAAAAAGGGAGTCTTGTTTCAATTTTTGAAAGTTCTAGCCTTCCCATTGGCTCTTTTTGCCAGGTGCCCACTCAGTTCCTTTTACCTATGCATGCAGTCAGATTTTTTAACCCTTTACAGGTAAAGCAAGTAGAGAACAGCTACTAAAAGGGATTTTGTAGCTAACTGGCCAGCTGGATGTCCATAGAAGGGAGCTACCCCACCCACTGTATTTATCACAGGGGGCTATCTAAAGCAGCATGTATGATTACCTGCCCTAATAGGCAGGTGGCATATGTATGCATTCGGTGCAAGGAGCTCCTGGCCCTCAGAGATCGTGTATAGGCTTTGGAGACCAGAGTTGCCGAACTGGAGAAGCTAAGGGAGGCAAAGGGGAATGCAGGTGAGACTTTTCAGGACACAGTAGAAAAGGTCCCACCTCCAGTCTGACAATCTCTGTGCTGTTGAGTAGGATGAAAATCTCAGGGAAGGAGAGCATCTGTCTGGAGCAGAGGGAAGCAATCCCATAGGTGGGATGTACTATTGAGTGTCCGGGAAGTGGGCAGGCAAAGCCCGCCCACTGCTAAAGGATCCCCCCACAGCCTAAGGGTAGGACCCACAGGACCACAGAACCCACTGATTATGAGGGACAACTAATAAGAGAACAGGGACAGGAGTGCAGTCAAAGGGTCATAAGAAGGGAAACTAATGGGGACACCGAGCAGAGAACCCCGGACAGCGCCCACTGCTCCTCGAAGGCATCAAGGGAGCCAGTGGACGCCGCCCAAAGGAACTCCGCCCGGATATGTGAACGGACCATGGATCGGAAACAAGCCCCACAGTCACCGGAGTCTCCATCGGCCAACCTCCTCTCCCTGGTCGTGTAGATGGCCTTTTTAGCCAGGGCGAGGAGGAGGTTGACCAGAAGGTCCCGGGACTTCATGGGGCCATGGATAGTGAGTGAGTAGAGAAGGAGGTGAGGGGAAAAGTGCAGCGAGAAACGCAACAGAAGATTAGTGAGGAGCCGGTATAGGGGCTGCAACCTGGCGCACTCTAAGCAGACGTGCGCCAGGGTATCCCTCACGCCGCAGAAGGGGCAGATGTCCAGGACAGGGGTAAACCACGCCAAGTACACACCCGTGCTCAAGGCCCCATGAAGGAGCCGCCAACTGATGTTCCCGGCAGGCCTCAGGACCAGAGTGGAGTAAAGGCTGACCCACCGGGGCTCCTCACCCTCCAGAGGTGGCAGGAGGTCCCGCCACTTTGTATCGGGGCGGGACACGAGGCTGAGGAAGTGAAGGGTGTGAAGCACGAGCGTGTAGAGTTGTTTCCTTGATGCGGTTCGAAAACAGACCGGCTGCAGATCATGCAGCCGGCTTGAGGAGAAGGGGCAGGGGGGCCGGTCGGGTCTATGGGGCAGGGGCCCGATGAAAAGGTCCAGAGGGCTTGGGATGGGGGGTGGGCGGGGCGTGCCCTCCCGCAGGACCCGGTCGAGGTAGGCCCGAGCAGCGGGCGGCAAAGCAGCCTCCACCTCCTGGAGTACGCGCCGGGGAGTACAAGGTCTGGAGAGCCCCATGCGTTGAGCGAGCGTCAGGGGATCCAGCCAGCCTCCCCGGTCGTAGTCCAGGAGGTCTCCGACCCTGGTAGCTTCCACCAGGACCAACCTCTGGCGCACCGCGGGGGACTCTGCCACCTGCACACGGAGCTGGGGATTGTGTAGCAGGGGATCCGCGAGGAGATCTGCCCCCTCGGTGGCCGCCACGGACCTGGTCTCAGAGAGCAGCTTCCAGGTCCAGAGGAGGTCCTGGTAGAAGACCGGCAGCCCGGAGAGGTCTCGCGGAAGACCCCTCGGTTCGAGATAAAGGAGCTGCCGGTCGTATCGGAGCCCTTGGAAGCGGCGCAGGAAGGTGTGCGCCAGTGCTCTCCACGCTGGACTACCCGCAACATAAAGAAGCCTCTGCAGTGCCTGGAGGCGGAAGACGTGGACCTGAGTGCACAGGCACTTCAGACCCTGCCCTCCCTCCTCAAGGGGCAGGTGCAGTACCCCTGCAGGGACCCAGTGCAGTCCTGGCCAAAAGAACTCCAGAACCACCTTCTGGAGGTTGGCCAGGAAGCCCGGGGCCGGGACCAGGGTGTTGAGCCAGTACCAGAGCATGGACAGGACCAGTTGATTGAGCACCAGTGCCCTCCCTCGAAGGGAAAGGCACTGGAGGAGTCCTGTCCACTTCCGGAGCCGCTCCGCCACCCTGCCCTGCAAACCTTGCCAGTTCTCCAGCGGAGACGGATGCGTGGCGGAAAGGTAAACGCCGAGATAGAGCAGCAGACCCGCGCTCCACCGGATGGCCTGAAGTGCGGGAGGGAGGGAGCTCGCCTGCCACCCGTCCGCGACCACCAGGCCAGAGTCTTGACCCAGTTGACCCGGGCGGAGGAGGCTGCCGAGTACACTGCCTGGCAGGCCACCACCCGTGCCAAGTTGCCTGGGTCTTGGACCACAAGGAGCACATCATCAGCGTACACCGACAGGACCAGCCGCAGCTCCGGCTCCCGAAGCACCAACCCCGTCAACCTCTTGCGGAGGAGGCAGAGGAAGGGCTCGATGGTCAGAGCGTACAGCTGGCCCGAGAGGGGGCACGCCTGCCACACTCCCCGCCCGAAGCTGACTGACTCGGTCAGGGTCCAGTTGAGCCTGACCAGACACTCTGCAGAAGCGTACAGCACCTGGAGAAAACCCACAAACTGGGACCCGAAGCCGAATGCTCGCAGAGTGCCCAGGAGATACCCGTGGTCCACCCTGTCGAACGCCTTCCCCTGATCCAGGGACAGGAGGGCAAATGACAGACCATCCCTGCACCCAAGCTCAAAGAGATCCCGGACCAGATAGAGGTTATCAAAGATGCTACGGCCCAGGATGGTATAGTTCTGGTCTGGGTGGATCACGTCCTCCAGCACGGCCCCCAGCCGCAGCGAGATGGCCTTGGCTACGACTTTGTAGTCTGTGCTGAGGAGCGAGACGGGACGCCAATTCCGTAAATCGCGGAGGTCCCCCTTCTTCGGCAATAAGGCGAGCACGGCTCACCTGCACGAGAGAGGGAGGATCCCGCTCTGCAAGGACTCGGCCCAGACGCTGGCCAGGTCCTGGCCGAGGACATCCCAGAACACGCGGTAGAACTCCAAGGTCAGCCTGTCCATGCCCAGAGACTTGGTGGGCATGCGACGGAGGGCTTCCGAGAACTTGGCCAGAGAGAGAGGCAGCTCTAGCTGGTCCCGGTTGCCCACACTGAGCGTCGGGAGCCCTTCCCAGAGCACTCTGCGAGCGGCAGTATCGGTCGGATCCGGGGAGAAAAGGTGCGCATACAAGGTCCAGGCCCTCTCGCACATCTCCGCCGGATCTGTGAGGGGGGTGCCGTCCTCCGCCAGAAGGCAGGTGACATGCTTCTTGGTCCCCCTCCATTTCTCCAGGGCGTAAGAAGAAGCGGGAGCCTTGATCCATCTCCCGAAGGAGGCAGATGCGGGAGCGAACAGAGGCACCCCGAGCCCGATGGTCCTCGAGGACCCGGAGCTCCTCCTGCCTCTCCCGGCATGCTCCGCAAAGGGATGGATCCTCGGGGCTGGCGGCCAGACACCTCTCCAGCTCTAAGACCTCCTGTTCCAACTGCCCTACCGCCGCATCCCTCCGTTGGCTGATGCCCCGGGTATAGTCACGGCAGAAGAGCTGGGCGCGCACCTTCCCCACATCCTACCAGCGCCGCACAGAGGGAAAGGCACGCCGCTGCCCTCGCCAGGCCAGCCAGAACTCCCTGGAAGGACTGCCACGAAGCCCGCATCCTCCAGCAAGCTATTGTTGAAGTGCCAATAGGCCGGCCCCGGCCTCTCCGCACTGAGAGAGGCTGTCACAGTAACGAGGTGGTGGTTGGAAAAATGGGCCAGCCAGGACGCTGGAGAACTGGGCCCGTGAAAGGTGGAAGCGCGACGTGTAGATGCGGTCCAACCGGGAGTGGCATGACCGATAGGCTCCCACCCGGACATAGGTGAACATGGAGACTATCGTCCGGGTGGTGGTCGTGCCAGACCTCCACCAGGGAGTGATGGTTGACGATCTCCCAGAGGACGTCCGCGGCAGGCCAGGCTGTGCTCGTCCCCGAGCGGTCCCGCTCCTCTAGAATGATGTTGAAGTCCCCGCCCAGGACCAGGCACTCACGAGGATCCAAGGAGCCGAGGAAGGCAGGACGCCTGCTGATAGAACGGCAGCCAGCTCCAGGGCCGATGTCGGGGCATAGACGTTCACGAGGTTGACTACGAGCCCCTCCATGCAGGACCCGGAAGGTGCATCAGGCAACCCGGCACAGCCTTGGCAACCCCCAGCACCTCCGGCCGTTAGGTCGAGAGAGAACAGGATAGCCATGCCAGCACTACGGGTTGTGAGATGGCTGAAGTAGACCCCATCCCCCCACTCCAGCCGCCGGCGGGAAAACCACAGAGTACCCCCGCCTCCCAAAGGAAGGAGAGCACCCTACAGCTCCGGGTCAATGTGGCAAAGGTGACGGGTGCCATGAGGAGGGCTGGGGGGGATCATCGCCGGCAGGGACACCCACGGCCCTTGTTGGGCTGCGCAGCAAACCGTGACCCACCCCGAAGGTGAGCAAGTCGTGACGGAATTTGCGGACCTGGTAGTAAGATGCGGTGCCCTGCTTCCCAGTCCTTTTACACTCCCTCATGAGGGCCCTCGCGGCCCGGACGATTTGGTGGAAATCCCCCCAGCGCTGGAGAGCAAGCCGTACCTGGTTGCGGGAGCCCCTGACATCGTCCAGGAACTCCCGCAGCTCCTCTCGCAGCGCATGGGGGGGTGGAGTCACTGGCCTCCGGTGACCCGCCAGTGGGGCCGCTGGCACGGCCTCATGGCCTACAGAGACGGGAAGGTAGGGGGTGGACCCCCGACAGTGGCGCCCGATGGGCCGGCGCCACATGATCCGCCTCAGACCCCGGCTCGACGGGGACGGCAGGAGGGAAGAGTGCAGCCCCTAGGGGGTCGGGACTGTGAAACGTGAAGGCCGCCCCCTGGGGGTCACTCTCCAGGAAAGGGAAGGGGACAGCCCCAGAGGACGGCAATAACATCGGCTGGCAGGTGGAGGGGACAGGGACGGTGTCAAGAGTAAGGGCAGGGCTGGGGTCAGGGATAGGGACAGAGATGGGGTCCCGGGCCGCAGGAGCCAGACTTTCAGGAGGTGGCTCCCCGCAGCCAGGTGCAGGGGTCTGAGGGGTAGGGAGGGGGTCCCCAGTGATGCCGGGCTCAGGCTCAGCGGTAGGTGCGCTAGCCACGGCATCAGGAGATATAATACCTTCGGTGGGGCCCCCGCCCGGGAAGGAACTCGAGTGCCCCGCACCACCGAGGGATACCCCTGTGAGCCCATCTCCCGGCCGCGAGGCACCGGCTGTCGCCTCAACGGGCTCGGCGGCCATCAGCAGGGTGCTTTCCACAGCTGGGCAGGGCAGGGAGTCCAGGGGACCCTCGGAGGCGGGAGCGGACGCAGCGGTCAGGAGGAGGGAACACGGGGAAAGGGGAGCTGGGGTGAGGACGGCTAGGTCGAGGCCCGCTGGTGGAGGGTCATCCTCCCCCTGGGTAACTGGGGTCAGACCCAGGGCCTCGATCTCCTCAAAGATGGAGGGGGGCTCGCCTCCCACCACCCCGAGGTCCTCCCCGTTAGTGCCTGAGGCAGCGATCTGCCTCAAGTGTTGCAGGGGGCGCAGGTGGCAAGGGAGCAGGAGGGACCACGTCCGAGGCATCCAGAGAAAGGGATTCTGGAGGAGGGATGGTGGTACCCTCTGATGCCGCCACGGCTTCCTTGGCCGGCACTGGTGGACGGACTGACCCTGAGGGCACGGCGGAAGGCTCGGCATCTGCGGCCCCCTTTCTAGTCTTACAGGGGGCTCCTGCATCAGGTAGTAGCAGCGGAGTTTGAGCCTTCCGCTTGCCCCGCCTACCCTTGGACTTGGGTCCAGCCCTCCATGGAGTCGCTTGTGGGCTGGTTGACAGAGGTCGGGTCGGAGGGCAGAGATGGTGGGTCGTGGACTTGGAGGGGCACTGGTGGGATAGCCGGAAGAAGGGAAGATACCCCCTGGGGAGGGCCCTCTCCCACGCCCGGTGGTACCCCTGCCTGCACCCTCCTCCACAGGCCCCGCCGGAGTGCAGGCAGCGGAGGCGGGGCTCTCCCGCTTGTCTGGGCATGCCGAGGGAGGTACCCCTGCAGCCCGAGTGGGAGCAGTGATGGATTGAGGAGGAGGAGGGGCAGCCCTGGGCACCGGGCAGCCAGGGGCGCCGGCGATGACGGGGCTGGCACCCTGCCGGGGCTCGGGGGTTCCGGGTGCTTCTCTGAGCCAGGCCAAGGGGCAGTCTCTCCGGACATGCCCCGTCACCCAGCAGAGGTAGCACCGGGCCTCCCCCATGGAATAGTGCACCTGGTAATGGGCCCCCTGATAGGGGACCAGGAAGGATCCCTCGAGCGCCTCTCTGCCACGCGCCGGCGGTGGCAGTTGAAGCTGCACCTGCCGGCGGAACGAGAGGACATGACGGAGGGCGGGGTCCTTGAAGCCCAAGGGGAGAGGGCTCACGACAGAAATGGGCTTCCCCAGGGTAGAGAGAGCGGGCAACAGGGCAGCATTGGGGAAGAAGGGGGGGACAGAGGTCAGGACGACACGGACCCCCAGGTCCTCCAGCGGCACCAGGGGGACGAACGCCCCCCACCGCCAGGCCCTTCTCCACCGCCTCCTGGGCGGCGGCCTCCGAGGCAAGGAAAAAGACCACCTTGCCATACATTTTGGAGGCTTCCATGATGGCCGTGGGCCCCACCACCCTCGCCAATGCCCACACGTAGGTCTCCACGTGGGGCGAGGTGGGCACCAGGAGGCAACGGACACCGTGCTTCCTGGTCAAGGTGGGGAAGGGGCCCCGGCCGCTATAGATGATAGCGGAGCCAGCGGACTGGGGAGATGACATAGCGGCAGGCAGGGGGGCCACCGCCACTTGGGTGTATGCCCTGGGAGCTGGGGGAGGGGCACCCGCAGAGCTGGTGGAGGGAACAGCAGGGAGCCGCGGCAGAGGTGGCAGGCTCCGCCATGGAGGGCTTAGTTTTCCTAGCGGGGGCCCTTTCCCTTCTTCTTGCCCTGGCCCTTCCCGCCAGCTGGGGGGGCTCCCCCAGAAGCAGAGGGGGCGAGGGATGTGGCAGCAGCAGAGGACACCCTGTCGCCCGCCGCTGTCGGCGCCCCAGTGAGAGCGGTGGCAGGTGGTCCGGCAGCAACAGTAGTGGTGGAGACTAGGGAGGTCGTCGAGGGAGCAGGCGGGGCAGGGGGGACAGAGGTTGCCCCAGGGGTCCCACCCGTTGTGTTCCCCGCCATGATGAGTAGGGAGGGAGGGGAAACACCGGAGAAAGAGAGGGGAGGGGAAGCAGGTCAACCACTCCCCCCTGCTAGGCTGTGGGCAGGGGAGGAGGGTGCCGAAATGGGGTGGGGGCGGATAGGGGGACTATGAAGGACTTGGGGGAGGGTCAGTCACCGACCTGGGAGGGAAAGCCGGCTCCTCCAGCTGCACTAGGGGAGGGGAGGGATACAATAGCAAGTGGGGGGTGCAGTGCAAGAGGGGAAACTCAAACGGGGGGGGGGAAGCACAAGTGCATGAAAGGGGCACGGGCGTATGAGGGGAGGGGCTAAACAAGGTGAGCGGGCCGTAGGGGAAGGGGAGCAACCAGGCTGGGAACGGGGCAGAGGGTCCAAGGGGCTAGCTTCAGGGCTGGGGCAGGACAAACAAAGCTGCAAAGGGAAATGGGCGGGGCAGGCAAACAAACTGAAGCTGGGGGGGGGGGCAAAATGCTACAAGAGGCAATGGGGCAGGCAACAAGGGGAAAGGGTAGGGGGCCTGTCGCGGAAGGGAAGGGGTCACTTCGGGGAGGGGGGGTGTGTGTGCCCACGAGCACTTGTGCACAGGTCAATAGGCAGCTGGCTGCTGCTGGAGGCCCAAACGGTGGCAAAAGGGTATGGCAGGCCAGGAAAGCAGCTGAGTCCCAGAGGTGGGAACCGAGGCAGATGGTAAGCGGTCTGTGGGGGTGGTGGAGGGGGCAGCGGTGGTAGTGGGGGTTGGGGACACAGATGGACCAGGGGGCAGGCTCCACGCCACACCCCCTGTGCCCCCACAAACACAGTCTACACCCCCACCACTAGAGCACAGTCAGAGAGTTACTCAGTCCTGAAAGGCCCCCTCCACAGCGGTCTTCAAAGTCCCGTATGCTCCCCCAGCAGCCGGTGGTCCTCTCAGTCCTCACTTTCCTCCAGGCTCCAGCAGCTCCCCAGGCAAACACAGTGCCAGCAGCGGCAGCAGCAGCTCCTCCTCCAGCAACCCTGGTGGCCAGGCAGGAAGGACCCCTCACAGGTGGTAGCAGCGGTGGTGGTGGTGGTGGTGTCCTGGCTCCTCCCACTGGAGGTGGAGGAGTGGTGGCTGGCCAGCAAGGCCCCCCCACCCCTCGCTCAGCAGCAGCAGTCCGGGAGGGGTGCACTCCAGCCAGCAGCAGCCACCCAGGAAGGGAGAAGGAGCTCCAGCCATCTATTGGGTGTCTGGGAAGTGGGCGGGCGAAGCCCGCCCACTGCTAAAGGATCCCCCCTCAGCCTAAAGGGAGGACCCACAGGACCACAGAACCCACTGATTTCGGGGGACAACTAATAAAAGAACAGGGACAGGAGTGAGGTCAAAGGGTCATAAGAAGGGAGCCTGAGGGGGACACCGAGCAGAGAACCCCGGACAGCGCCCACTGCTCCTCGAAGGCGTCAAGGGAGCCAGTGGACGCCGCCCAGAGGAACTCCGCCCGGATGCGTGAACGGACCATGGATCGGAAACAAGCCCCACAGTCGCCGGGGTCTCCATCGGCCAACCTCCTCTCCCTGGTCGCGTGGATGGCCTTTTTTGCCAGGGCAAGGAGGAAGTTGACCAGGAGGTCCCGGGACTTCGTGGGGCCACGGATAGGGAGTGCGTAGAGAAGGAGGTGAGGGGAAAAAGTGCAGCCAGAAACGTAAAAGGATGTGAATGAGGAGCCGGTGTAGGGGCTGCAACCGGGCGCACTCTAAGTAAACGTGCGCCAGGGTCTCCCTCACTCCGCAGAAGGGGAAGGTGTCCGGGACAGGGGTAAACCGCGCCAAGTACACGCCCGTGCTCACGGCCCCATGAAGGAGCCGCCAACTGATATCCCCAGTGGGCCTTGGGACCAAGGTGGAGTAGAGGCTGACCCACCGGGGCTCCTCACCCTCCAGAGGTGGCAGGAGGTCCCTCCACTTCGTATCGGGGCGGGACACGAGGGTGAGGAAGTGAAGGGTGTGGAGCACGAGCGCGTAGAGCTGCTTCCTAGGCGCGGTTTGGAAACGGACCGGCTGCAGGTCGTGCAGCCGGCTCGCGGAGAAGGGGTGGGCGGGCCGGTTGGGCCTACGGGGCAGGGGCCCGATGAAAAGGTCCGGAGGGCCTGGGGTAGGGGGGTGGGCGGGGCGTGCCCTCCCGCAGGACCCGGTCGAGGTAGGTTCGAGCAGCGGGCGGCAAAGCGGCCTCCACCTCCTGGAGTATGCGCCGGGGAGTACAAGGTCTGGAGAGCCCCATGCGGTGAGCGAGCGTCAGGGGATCCAGCCAGCCTCCCCGGTCATAGTCCAGGAGATCTCCGACCCTGGTAGCTTCCGCCAGGACCAACCTCCAGCGCACCGCGGGGGACTCCGCCACCTGCACACGAAGCTGGGGATTGTGTAGCAGGGGCTCCGCGAGGAGGTCGGCCCCCGCGGTGGCCGCCACGGACCTGGTCGCAGAGAACAACTTCCAGGTCCGGAGGAGGTCCTGGTAGAAGACCGGCAGCCCGGAGAGGTCTCGCGGAAGACCCCTCGGTTCGAGATAAAGGAGCTGCCGGTCGTATCGGAGCCCTCGGAAGCGGCGGAGGAAGGCGTGCGCCAATACGCTCCATGCCGGACTACCCGCACCAAACAGGAGCCTCTGCAGGGCCTGGAGGCGGAAGACATGGACCTGAGTGCGTAAGCACTGCAGGCCCTGCCCCCCCTCCTCCAGGGGCAGGTGGAGGACCCCTGCAGAGACCCAGTGCGTCCCAGGCCAAAAGAACTCCAGAATCGCCGTCCGGAGGTTGGCCAGGAAACCCGGGGCCGGGACCAGGGTGTTGAGTCGGTACCAGAGCATGGACAGGACCAGTTGATTAAGCACCAGTGCCCTCCCCCGAAGGGAGAGGCACCGGAGTAGTCCTGTCCATTTCCGGAGCCGCTCCGTCACCCTGCCCTGCAAATCCTGCCAGTTCTCCGGCAGAGACGGATGCGTGGCAGAAAGGTAAACGCCGAGATAGAGCAGCGGACCCGCGCTCCACCTGATGGCCTGAAGAGCGGGTGGGAGGGAGCCTGCCCGCCACCCGTCCCCGACCACCAGGCCAGAGCTCTTGACCCAGTTGACCCGGGCGGAGGAGGCCGCCGAGTACACCGCTTGGCAAGCCTCCCCCCGTGCCAAGTTGCCTGGGTCCTGGACCACGAGAAGCACATCGTCGGCGTACGCCGACAGGACCAGCCGCAGCTCCGGCTCCCGAAGCACCAACCCCGTCAACCTCTTGCGGAGGAGACAGAGGAAGGGCTCGATGGTCAGAGCGTACAGCTGGCCAGAGAGGGGGCACCCCTGCCACACTCCCCGCCCGAAGCTGACTGACTCGGTCAGGGTCCAGTTGAGCCTGACCAGACACTCTGCAGAAGCGTACAGCACCTGGAGAAAACCCACAAACTGGGACCCGAAGCCGAATGCTCGCAGAGTGCCCAGGAGATACCCGTGGTCCACCCTGTTGAACACCTTCTCCTGATCCAGGGACAGGAGGGCAAATGACAGACCATCCCTGCACCCAAGCTCAAAGAGATCCCGGACCAGATAGAGGTTATCAAAGATGCTACGGCCCAGGATGGTATAGGTCTGGTCTGGGTGGATCACGTCCTCCAGCACAGCCCCCAGCCGCAGCGAGATGGCCTTGGCTACAACTTTGTAGTCCGTGCTGAGGAGCGAGACGGGACGCCAATTCCGTAAATCGCGGAGGTCCCCCTTCTTCGGCAATAAGGCGAGCACGGCTCACCTGCATGAGAGAGGGAGGATCCCGCTCTGCAAGGACTCGGCCCAGACGCTGGCCAGGTCCTGGCCGAGGACATCCCAGAACACGCGGTAGAACTCCAAGGTCAGCCTGTCCATGCCCGGAGACTTGGTGGGCATGCGACGGAGGGCTTCCGAGAACTTGGCCAGAGAGAGAGGCAGCTCTAGCTGGTCCCGGTTGCCCGCGCTGAGCGTCGGGAGCCCTTCCCAGAGCACTCTGCGAGCGGCAGTATCGGTCGGATCCGGGGAGAAAAGGTGCGCATACAAGGTCCAGGCCCTCTCGCACATCTCCGCCGGATCTGTGAGGGGGGTGCCGTCCTCCGCCAGAAGGCAGGTGACGTGCTTCTTGGTCCCCCTCCATTTCTCCAGGGCGTAGAAGAAGCGGGAGCCTTGATCCATCTCCCGAAGGAGGCGGATGCGGGAGCGAACAGAGGCACCCCAAGCCCGATGGTCCTCGAGGACCCGGAGCTCCTCCTGCCTCTCCCGGCATGCTCCGCAAAGGGATGGATCCTCGGGGCTGGCGGCCAGACGCCTCTCCAGCTCTAAGACCTCCTGTTCCAACTGCCCTACCGCCGCAGCCCTCCATCGGCTGAAGCCCCGGGTATAGTCACGGCAGAAGAGCTGGGCGCGCACCTTCCCCACATCCCACCAGCGCCGCACAGAGGGAAAGGCACGCCGCTGCCCTCGCCAGGCCAGCCAGAACTCCTGGAAGGACGCCACGAAGCCCGCATCCTCCAGCAAGCTATTGTTGAAGTGCCAATAGACCGGCCCCGGCCTCTCCGCACTGAGAGAGGCCGTCACAGTAACGAGGTGGTGGTTGGAAAAATGGGCCAGCCGGACGCTGGAGAACTGGGCCCGTGAAAGGTGGAAGCGCGACGTGTAGATGCGGTCCAACCGGGAGTGGCATGACCAATAGGCTCCCACCCGGACATAGGTGAACATGGAGACATCGTCCGGGTGGTGGTCGTGCCAGACCTCCACCAGGGAGTGATGGTTGACGATCTCCCAGAGGACATCCGCGGCAGCCAGGCTGTGCTCGTCCCCGAGCGGTCCCGCTCCTCTAGAATGATGTTGAAGTCCCCGCCCAGGACCAGGCACTCACGAGGATCCAAGGAGCCGAGGAAGGCGGACGCCTGCTGATAGAACGGCAGCCGCTCCAGGGCCGATGTCGGGGCATAGACGTTCACGAGGTTGACTACGAGCCCCTCCATGCAGACCCGGAGGTGCATCAGGCAACCCGGCACAGCCTTGGCAACCCCCAGCACCTCCGGCCGTAGGTCGGGAGAGAACAGGATAGCCATGCCAGCACTACGGGTTGTGAGATGGCTGAAGTAGACCCCATCCCCCCACTCCAGCCGCCGGCGGGAAAACCACAGAGTACCCCCCCTCCCAAAGGAAGGAGAGCACCCTACAGCTCAATGTGGCAAAGGTGACGGGTGCCATGAGGAGGGCTGGGGGGGATCATCGCCGGCAGGGACACCCACGGCCCTTGTTGGGCTGCGCAGCAAACCGTGACCCACCCCTAAGGTGAGCAAGGCATCACGGAATTTGAGGACCCGGTAGTAAGCCGCGGTGCCCTGCTTCCCGGTCCTTTTGCCCTCCCCCATGAGGGCCCTCGCGGCCCGGAGGATTTGGTGGAAATCCCCCCATCGCTGGAGAGCAAGCCGTACCTTGTTGCGGGAGCCCCTGACATCGTCCAGGAACTCCCGCAGCTCCTCTCGCAGCGCATGGGGGGGTGGAGTCACTGGCCTCCGGTGACCCGCCAGTGGGGCCGCTGGCACGGCCTCATGGCCTACAGAGACGGGAAGGTAGGGGGTGGACCCCCGACGTGGCGCCCGATGGGCCGGCGCCACATGATCCGCCTCAGACCCCGGCTCGACGGGGACGGCGGAGGGAAGAGTGCAGCCCCTAGGGGGTCGGGACTGTGAAACGTGAAGGCCGCCCCCTGGGGGTCACTCTCCAGGAAAGGGAAGGGGACAGCCCCAGGGACGGCAATAACAGCGGTGGCGGTGGAGGGGACAGGGACGGTGTCAAGAGTAAGGGCAGGGCTGGGGTCAGGGATAGGGACAGAGATGGGGTCCCAGGCCGCAGGAGCCAAACTTTCAGGAGGTGGCTTCCCGCGGCCAGGTGCAGGGGTCTGAGGGGTAGGGAGGGGGTCCCCAGTGATGCCGGGCTCAGGCTCAGCGGTAGGTGCGCTAGCCACGGCATCAGGAGATATAACACCTTCGGTGGGGCCCCCGCCCGGGAAGGAACTCGAGTGCCCCGCACCACCGAGGGATACCCCTGTGAGCCCGTCTCCCGGCCGCGAGGCACCGGCTGTCGCCTCAACGGGCTCGGCGGCCATCAGCAGGGTGCTTTCCACAGCTGGCCAGGGCAGGGAGTCCAGGGGACCCTCGGAGGCGGGAGCGGACGCAGCGGTCAGGAGGAGGGAACACGGGGAAAGGGGAGCTGGGGTGAGGATGGCTAGGTCGAGGCCCGCTGGCGGAGGGTCATCCTCCCTCTGGGTAACTGGGGTCAGACCCAGGGCCTCGATCTCCTCAAAGATGGAGGGGGGCTCGCCTCCCACCACCCCGAGGTCCTCCCCGTTAGTGCCCGAGGCAGCGATCGCCTCAAGTGTTGCAGGGGGCGCAGGTGGCAAGGGAGCAGGAGGGACCACGTCCGAGGCATCCAGAGAAAGGGATTCTGGAGGAGGGATGGTGGTACCCTCTGATGCCGCCACGGCTTCCCTGGCCGGCACTGGTGGAAGGACTGACCCCGAGGGCACGGCGGAAGGCTCGGCATCTGCGGCCCCCTTTCTAGTCTTACAGGGGGCTCCTGCATCAGGTAGTAGCAGCGGAGTTTGAGCCTTCCGCTTGCCCCGCCTACCCTGGACTTGGGTCCAGCCCTCCATGGAGTCGCTTGTGGGCTGGTTGACAGAGGTCGGGTCGGAGGGCAGAGATGGTGGGTCGTGGACTTGGAGGGGCACTGGTGGGATAGCCGGAAGAAGGGAAGATACCCCCTGGGGAGGGCCCTCTCCCACGCCCGGTGGTACCCCTGCCGCACCCTCCTCCACAGGCCCCGCCGGAGTGCAGGCAGCGGAGGCGGGGCTCTCCCGCTTGTCTGGGCATGCCGAGGGAGGTACCCCTGCAGCCCGAGTGGGAGCAGTGATGGATTGAGGAGGAGGAGGGGCAGCCCTGGGCACCGGGCAGCCAGGGGCGCCGGCGATGACGGGGCTGGCACCCTGCCGGGGCTCGGGGGTTCCGGGTGCTTCTCTGAGCCAGGCCAAGGGGCAGTCTCTCCGGACATGCCCCGTCACCCAGCAGAGGTAGCACCGGGCCTCCCCCATGGAATAGTGCACCTGGTAATGGGCCCCCTGATAGGGGACCAGGAAGGATCCCTCGAGCGCCTCTCTGCCACGCGCCGGCGGTGGCAGTTGAAGCTGCACCTGCCGGCGGAACGAGAGGACATGACGGAGGGCGGGGTCCTTGAAGCCCAAGGGGAGAGGGCTCACGACAGAAATGGGCTTCCCCAGGGTAGAGAGAGCGGGCAACAGGGCAGCATTGGGGAAGAAGGGGGGGACAGCGGTCAGGACGACACGGACCCCCAGGTCCTCCAGCGGCACCAGGGGGACGAACGCCCCCCACCGCCAGGCCCTTCTCCACTGCCTCCTGGGCGGCGGCCTCCGAGGCAAGGAAAAAGACCACCTTGCCATACATTTTGGAGGCTGCCATGATGGCCGTGGGCCCCACCACCCTCGCCAATGCCCACACGTAGGTCTCCACGTGGGGCGAGGTGGGCACCAGGAGGCAACGGACACCGTGCTTCCTGGTCAAGGTGGGGAAGGGGCCCCGGCCGCTATAGATGATAGCGGAGCCAGCGGACTGGGGAGATGACATAGCGGCAGGCAGGGGGGCCACCGCCACTTGGGTGTATGCCCTGGGAGCTGGGGGAGGGGCACCCGCAGAGCTGGTGGAGGGAACAGCAGGGAGCCGCGGCAGAGGTGGCAGGCTCCGCCATGGAGGGCTTAGTTTTCCTAGCGGGGCCCTTTCCCTTCTTCTTGCCCTGGCCCTTCCCGCCAGCTGGGGGGGCTCCCCCAGAAGCAGAGGGGGCGAGGGATGTGGCAGCAGCAGAGGACACCCTGTCGCCCGCCGCTGTCGGCGCCCCAGTGAGAGCGGTGGCAGGTGGTCCGGCAGCAACAGTAGTGGTGGAGACTAGGGAGGTCGTCGAGGGAGCAGGCGGGGCAGGGGGGACAGAGGTTGCCCCAGGGGTCCCACCCGTTGTGTTCCCCGCCATGATGAGTAGGGAGGGAGGGGAAACACCGGAGAAAGAGAGGGGAGGGGAAGCAGGTCAACCACTCCCCCCTGCTAGGCTGTGGGCAGGGGAGGAGGGTGCCGAAATGGGGTGGGGGCGGATAGGGGGACTATGAAGGACTTGGGGGAGGGTCAGTCACCGACCTGGGAGGGAAAGCCGGCTCCTCCAGCTGCACTAGGGGAGGGGAGGGATACAATAGCAAGTGGGGGGTGCAGTGCAAGAGGGGAAACTCAAACGGGGGGGGGGGGAAGCACAAGTGCATGAAAGGGGCACGGGCGTATGAGGGGAGGGGCTAAACAAGGTGAGCGGGCCGTAGGGGAAGGGGAGCAACCAGGCTGGGAACGGGGCAGAGGGACCAAGGGGCTAGCTTCAGGGCTGGGGCAGGACAAACAAAGCTGCAAAGGGAAATGGGCGGGGCAGGCAAACAAACTGAAGCTGGGGGGGGGGCAAAATGCTACAAGAGGCAATGGGGCAGGCAACAAGGGGAAAGGGTAGGGGGCCTGTCGCGGAAGGGAAGGGGTCACTTCGGGGAGGGGGGGGTGTGTGTGCCCACGAGCACTTGTGCACAGTCAATAGGCAGCTGGCTGCTGCTGGAGGCCCAAACGGTGGCAAAAGGGTATGGCAGGCCAGGAAAGCAGCTGAGTCCCAGAGGTGGGAACCGAGGCAGATGGTAAGCGGTCTGTGGGGGTGGTGGAGGGGGCAGCGGTGGTAGTGGGGGTTGGGGACACAGATGGACCAGGGGGCAGGCTCCACGCCACACCCCCTGTGCCCCCACAAACACAGTCTACACCCCCACCACTAGAGCACAGTCAGAGAGTTACTCAGTCCTGAAAGGCCCCCTCCACAGCGGTCTTCAAAGTCCCGTATGCTCCCCCAGCAGCCGGTGGTCCTCTCAGTCCTCACTTTCCTCCAGGCTCCAGCAGCTCCCCAGGCAAACACAGTGCCAGCAGCGGCAGCAGCAGCTCCTCCTCCAGCAACCCTGGTGGCCAGGCAGGAAGGACCCCTCACAGGTGGTAGCAGCGGTGGTGGTGGTGGTGGTGTCCTGGCTCCTCCCACTGGAGGTGGAGGAGTGGTGGCTGGCCAGCAAGGCCCCCCCACCCCTCGCTCAGCAGCAGCAGTCCGGGAGGGGTGCACTCCAGCCAGCAGCAGCCACCCAGGAAGGGAGAAGGAGCTCCAGCCATCTATTGGGTGTCTGGGAAGTGGGCGGGCGAAGCCCGCCCACTGCTAAAGGATCCCCCCTCAGCCTAAAGGGAGGACCCACAGGACCACAGAACCCACTGATTTCGGGGGACAACTAATAAAAGAACAGGGACAGGAGTGAGGTCAAAGGGTCATAAGAAGGGAGCCTGAGGGGGACACCGAGCAGAGAACCCCGGACAGCGCCCACTGCTCCTCGAAGGCGTCAAGGGAGCCAGTGGACGCCGCCCAGAGGAACTCCGCCCGGATGCGTGAACGGACCATGGATCGGAAACAAGCCCCACAGTCGCCGGGGTCTCCATCGGCCAACCTCCTCTCCCTGGTCGCTGTGGATGGCCTTTTTTGCCAGGGCAAGGAGGAAGTTGACCAGGAGGTCCCGGGACTTCGTGGGGCCACGGATAGGGAGTGCGTAGAGAAGAAGGTGAGGGGAAAAGTGCAGCCAGAAACGTAAAAGGATGTGAATGAGGAGCCGGTGTAGGGGCTGCAACCGGGCGCACCTCTAAGTAAACGTGCGCCAGGGTCTCCCTCACACCGCAGAAGGGGCAGGTGTCCGGGACAGGGGTAAACCGCGCCAAGTACAACGCCCGTGCTCACGGCCCCATGAAGGAGCCGCCAACTGATATCCCCAGTGGGGCCTTGGGACCAAGGTGGAGTAGAGGCTGACCCACCGGGGCTCCTCACCCGCCAGAGGTGGCAGGAGGTCCCTCCACTTCGTATCGGGGCGGGACACGAGGGTGAGGAAGTGAAGGGTGTGGAGCACGAGCGCGTAGAGCTGCTTCCTAGGCGCGGTTTGGAAACGGACCGGCTGCAGGTCGTGGCAGCCGGCTCGCGGAGAAGGGGTGGGCGGGCCGGTTGGGTCCTACTGGGGCAGGGGCCCGATGAAAAGGTCCGGAGGGCCTGGGGTATGGGGGGGGGGGGGGCGTGCCCTCCCGCAGGACCCGGTCGAGGTAGGCCCGAGCAGCGGGCGGCAAAGCGGCCTCCACCTCCTGGAGTACGCGCCGGGGAGTACAAGGTCTGGAGAGCCCCATGCGGTGAGCGAGCGTCAGGGGATCCAGCCAGCCTCCCCGGTCGTAGTCCAGGAGAGTCTCCGACCCTGGTAGCTTCCAGCCAGGACCAACCTCCGGCGCACCGCGGGGGACTCCTGCCACCTGCACACGAAGCTGGGGATTGTGTAGCAGGGGCTCCGCGAGGAGGTCGGCCCCCTCGGTGGCCGCCACGGACCTGGTCGCAGAGAGCAGCTTCCAGGTCCAGGAGGAGGTCCTGGTAGAAGACCGGCAGCCCGGAGAGGTCTCGCGGAAGACCCCTCGGTTCGAGATAAAGGAGCTGCCGGTCGTATCGGAGCCCTTCGGAAGCGGCGAGGAAGGCGTGCGCCAATACGCTCCATGCCGGACTACCCGCACCAAACAGGAAGCCTCTGCAGGGCCTGGAGGCGGAAGACATGGACCTGAGTGCGTAAGCACGTCAGGCCCTGCCCCCCCTCCTCCAGGGGCAGGTGGCAGGACCCCTGCAGAGACCCAGTGCGTCCCAGGCCAAAAGAACTCCAGAATCGCCGTCCGGAGGTTGGCCAGGAAACCCGGGGCCGGGACCAGGGTGTTGAGTCAGGTACCAGAGCATGGACAGGACCAGTTGATTGAGCACCAGTGCCCTCCCCCGAAGGGAGAGGCACCGGAGTAGTCCTGTCCATTTCCGGAGCCGCTCCGTCACCCTGCCCTGCAAAACCTTGCCAGTTCTCCGGCGGAGACGGATGCGTGGCGGAAAGGTAAACGCCGAGATAGAGCAGCGGACCCGCGCTCCACCTGATGGCCTGAAGATGCGGGTGGGAGGGAGCCTGCCCGCCACCCGTCCCGACCACCAGGCCAGAGCTCTTGACCCAGTTGACCCGGGCGGAGGAGGCCGCCGAGTACACTGCCTGGCAAGGCCCCACCCGTGCCAAGTCGCCTGGGTCCTTGGACCACGAAGGAAGCACATCAGTCAGCGTACACCGACAGGACCAGCCGCAGCTCCTGGCTCCGAAGCACCAACCCCGTCAACCTCTTGCGGAGGAGGCAGAGGAAGGGTTAATGGTCAAAGCGTACAGCTGGCCCGAGAGGGGGCACGCCTGCCGCACTCCCCGCCCGAAGCTGACTGACTCGGTCAGGGTCCAGTTGAGCCTGACCAGACACTCTGCGGAAGCGTACAGCACCTGGAGAAAACCCACAAACTGGGACCCGAAGCCCGAACTGCTCGCAGAGTGCCCAGGAGGATACCCGTGGTCCACCCTGTCGAACGCCTTCTCCTGATCCAGGGACAGGAGGGCGAACTGACAGACCATCCCTGCACCCAAGCTCCAAGAGATCCCGGACCAGATAGAGGTTATCGAAGATGCTACGGCCCAGGGATGGTATAGGTCTGGTCTGGGTGGATCACGTCCTCCAGCACGGACCCCAGCCGCAGCGAGATGGCCTTGGCTACGACTTTGTAGTCTGTGCTGAGGAGCGAGACGGGACGCCAATTCCGTAAATCGCGGAGGTCCCCCTTCTTCGGTAATAAGGCGAGCACAGCTCACCTGCACGAGAGAGGGAGGACCCCGCCTCCTGCAAGGACTCGGCCCAGACGCTGGCCAGGTCCGGGCCGAGGACGTCCCAGAACACGCGGTAGAACTCCACGGTCAGCCTGTCCATGCCCGAGACTTGTTGGTGGGCATGCGACGGAGGGCGTCCGAGAACTCTGGCCAGAGAGAGAGGCAGCTCTAGCTGGTCCCGGTTGCCCACACTGAGCGTCGGGAGCCCTTCCCAGAGCACTCTGCGAGCGGCAGTATCGGTCGGATCCGGGGAGAAAAGGTGCGCATACAAGGTCCAGGCCCTCTCGCACATCTCCGCCGGATCTGTGAGGGGGGTGCCGTCCTCCGCCAGAAGGCAGGTGACATGCTTCTTGGTCCCCCTCCATTTCTCCAGGGCGTAAAAAAAGCGGGAGCCTTGATCCATCTCCCGAAGGAGGCAGATGCGGGAGCAAACAAAGGCACCCCGAGCCCGATGGTCCTCGAGGACCCGGAGCTCCTCCTGCCTCTCCCGGCATGCTCCGCAAAGGGATGGATCCTCGGGGCTGGCGGCCAGACACCTCTCCAGCTCTAAGACCTCCTGTTCCAACTGCCCTACCGCCGCATCCCTCCGTTGGCTGATGCCCCGGGTATAGTCACGGCAGAAGAGCTGGGCGCGCACCTTCCCCACATCCTACCAGCGCCGCGCAGAGGGAAAGGCACGCCGCTGCCCTCGCCAGGCCAGCCAGAACTCCCGGAAGGATGCCACGAAGCCCGCATCCTCCAGCAAGCTGTTGTTGAAGTGCCAATAGGCCGGCCCCGGCCTCTCCGCACTGAGAGAGGCTGTCACAGTAATGAGGTGGTGGTTGGAAAAACGGGCCAGCCAGACGCTGGAGGACTGGGCCCGTGAAAGGTGGAAGCGCGACGCGTAGATGCGGTCCAACCGGGAGTGGCATGACCGATAGGCTCCCACCCGGACATAGGTGAACATGGAGATATCGTCCGGGTGGTGGTCGTGCCAGACGTCCACCAGGGAGTGATGGTTGACGATCTCCCGGAGGACGTCCGCGGCGGCCAGGCTGTGCTCGTCCCCGAGCGGTCCCGCTCCTCTAGAATGATGTTGAAGTCCCCGCCCAGGACCAGGCACTCACGAGGATCCAAGGAGCCGAGGAAGGCAGACGCCTGCTGATAGAACGGCAGCCACTCCAGGGCCGATGTCTGGGCATAGACGTTCACGAGGTTGACTACGAGCCCCTCCATGCGGACCCGAAGGTGCATCAGGCAACCCGGCACAGCCTTGGCAACCCCCAGCACCTCCGGCCGTTGGTCGGGAGAGAACAGGATAGCCACGCCAGCACTACGGGTTGTGAGATGGCTGAAGTAGACCCCATCCCCCCACTCCAGCCGCCAGCGGGAAAACCACAGAGTACCCCGCCTCCCAAAGGAAGGAGAGCACCCTACAGCTCCGGGTGTTCAATGTGGCAAAGGTGACGGGTGCCATGAGGAGGGCTGGGGGGGATCCTCACCGGCAGGGACACCCACGGCCCTTGTTGGGCTGTGCAGCAAACCGTGACCCACCCCGAACGTGAGCAAGGCGTCACGGAATTTGAGGACCCGGTAGTAAGCCACGGCGCCCTGCTTCCCGGTCCTTTTGCCCTCCCCCATGAGGGCCCTCGCGGCCCGGAGGATTTGGTGGAAATCCCCCCATCGCTGGAGAGCAAGCCGTACCTTGTTGCGGGAGCCCCTGACATCGTCCAGGAACTCCCGCAGCTCCTCTCGCAGCGCATGGGGGGGTGGAGTCACTGGCCTCCGGTGACCCGCCAGTGGGGCCACTGGCACGGCCCCATGGCCTACAGAGACGGGAAGGTAGGGGGTGGACCCCCAACATGGCGCCCGATGGGCCGGCGCCACATGGTCCGCCTCAGACCCCGGCTCGACGGGGGCGGCAGAGGGAAGAGTGCAGCCCCTAGGGGGTCGGGACTGTGAAACGTGAAGGCCGCCCCCTGGGGGTCACTCTCCGGGAAAGGGAAGGGGACAGCCCCAGAGACGGCAATAACATCGGCGGCAGTGGAGGGGACAGGGACGGTGTCAAGAGTAAGGGCAGGGCTGGGGTCAGGGATAGGGACAGAGATGGGGTCCCGGGCCGCAGGAGCCAGACTTTCAGGAGGTGGCTCCCCGCAGCCAGGTGCAGGGGTCTGAGGGGTAGGGAGGGGGTCCCCAGTGATGCCGGGCTCAGGCTCAGCGGTAGGCGTGCTAGCCACGGCATCAGGAGATGTAACACCTTCGGTGGGGCCCCCGCCCGGGAAGGAACTCTGGTGCCCCGCACCACCGAGGGATACCCCTGTGAGCCCATCTCCCGGCCGCGAGGCACCGGCTGTCGCCTCAACGGGCTCGGTGGCCATCAGCAGGGTGCTTTCCACAGCTGGCCAGGGCAGGGAGTCCAGGGGACCCTCGGAGGCGGGAGCGGATGCAGCGGTCAGGAGGAGGGAACACAGGGAAAGGGGAGCTGGGGTGAGGATGGCTAGGTCGAGGCCCGCTGGTGGAGGGTCATCCTCCCCCTGGGTAACTGGGGTCAGACCCAGGGCCTCGATCTCCTCAAAGATGGAGGGGGGCTCGCCTCCCACCACCCCGAGGTCCTCCCCGTTAGTGCCCGAGGCAGCGATTGCCTCAAGTGTTGCAGGGGGCGCAGGTGGCAAGGGAGCAGGGGGGACCGCGTCCGAGGCATCCAGAGAAAGGGATTGTGGAGGAGGGATGGTGGTACCCTCTGATGCCGCCACGGCTTCCTTGGCCGGCACTGGTGGACGGACTGACCCTGAGGGCACGGCGGAAGGCTCGGCATCTGCGGCCCCCTTTCTAGTCTTACAGGGGGCTCCTGCATCAGGTAGTAGCAGCGGAGTTCGAGCCTTCCGCTTGCCCCGCCTACCTTGGACTTGGGTCCAGCCCTCCATGGAGTCGCTTGTGGGCTGGTTGACAGAGGTCGGGTCGGAGGGCAGAGATGGTGGGTCGTGGACTTGGAGGGGCACTGGTGGGATAGCCGGAAGAAGGGAAGATACCCCCTGGGGAGGGCCCTCTCCCACGCCCGGTGGTACCCCTGCTGCACCCTCCTCCACAGGCCCCGCCGGAGTGCAGGCAGCGGAGGCGGGGCTCTCCCGCTTGTCTGGGCATGCCGAGGGAGGTACCCCTGCAGCCCGAGTGGGAGCAGTGATGGATTGAGGAGGAGGAGGGGCAGCCCTGGGCACCGGGCGGCCAGAGGCGCCGGCGATGACGGGGCTGGCACCCTGCCGGGGCTCGGGGGTCCCGGGTGCTTCTCTGAGCCAGGCCAAGGGGCAGTCCCTCCGGACATGCCCCGTCGCCCAGCAGAGGTAGCACCGGGCCTCCCCCGTGGAATAGTGCACTTGGTAATGGGCCCCCTGATAGGGGACCAGGAAGGATCCCTCGAGCGCCTCTCTGCCACGCGCTGGCGGCGGCAGTTGAAGCTGCACCTGCCGGCGGAACGAGAGGACATGACGGAGGGCAGGGTCCTTGAAGCCCAAGGGGAGAGGGCTCACGACAGAAATGGGCTTCCCCAGGGTAGAGAGGGCGGGCAACAGGGCAGCATTGGGGAAGAAGGGGGGGACAGAGGTCAGGACGACACGGACCCCCAGGTCCTCCAGCGGCGCCAGGGGGATGAACGCCCCCCACCGCCAGGCCCTTCTCCACCGCCTCCTGGGCGGCGGCCTCCGAGGCAAGGAAAAAGACCACCTTGCCATACATTTTGGAGGCTGCCATGATGGCCGTGGGCCCCACCACCCTCGCCAATGCCCACACGTAGGTCTCCACGTGGGGCGAGGGGGCACCAGGAGGCAACGGACACCGTGCTTCCTGGTCAAGGTGGGGAAGGGGCCCCGGCCACTATAGATGATAGCGGAGCCAGCGGACTGGGGAGATGACATAGCAGCAGGCAGGGGGGCGGCCGCCACTTGGGTGTATGCCCTGGGAGCTGGGGGAGGGGCACCCGCAGAGCTGGTGGAGGGAACAGCAGGGAGGGGCGCTGCGGCCGGTGGCGGGGCCGCGGCAGAGGTGGCAGGCTCCGCCATGGAGGGCTTAGTTTTCCTAGCGGGGCCCTTTCCCTTCTTCTTGCCCTGGCCCTTCCCGCCAGCTGGGGGGGCTCCCCCAGAAGCAGAGGGGGCGAGGGACGTGGCAACAGCAGAGGACACCCTGTCGCCCGCCGCTGCCAGCGCCCCAGTGAGAGCGGTGGCAGGTGGTCCGGCAGTGACGGTAGTGGTGGAGACTAGGGAGGTCGTCGAGGGAGCAGGCGGGGCAGGGGGGACAGGGGTTGCCCCAGGGGTCCCACCCGTTGCGTTCCCCGCCATGATGAGTAGGGAGGGAGGGGAAACACCGGAGAAAGAGAGGGGAGGGGAAGCAGGTCAACCACTCCCCCCCGCTAGGCTGTGGGCAGGGGAGGAGGGTGCCGAAATGGGGTGGGGGCGGATAGGGGGACTATGAAGGACTTGGGGGAGGGTCAGTCACCGACCTGGGAGGGAAAGCCGGCTCCTCCAGCTGCACTAGGGGAGGGGAGGGATACAATAGCAAGTGGGGGGTGCAGTGCAAGAGGGGAAACTCAAACGGGGGGGGGGAAGCACAAGTGCACGAAAGGGGCACGGGCATATGAGGGGAGGGGCTAAACAAGGTGAGCGGGCCGTAGGGGAAGGGGAGCAACCAGGCTGGGAACGGGGCAGAGGGACCAAGGGGCTAGCTTCAGGGCTGGGGCAGGACAAACAAAGCTGCAAAGGGAAATGGGCGGGGCAGGCAAACAAACTGAAGCTGGGGGGGGGGCAAAATGCTACAAGAGGCAATGGGGCAGGCAACAAGGGGAAAGGGTAGGGGGCCTGTCGCGGAAGGGAAGGGGTCAGTTCGGGGACGGGGGGCGTGTGTGCCCACGAGCACTTGTGCACAGTCAATAGGCAGCTGGCTGCTGCTGGAGGCCCAAACGGTGGCAAAAGGGTATGGCAGGCCAGGAAAGCAGCTGAGTCCCAGAGGTGGGAACCGAGGCAGATGGTAAGCGGTCTGTGGGGGTGGTGGAGGGGGCAGCGGTGGTGGTGGGGGTTGGGGACACAGATGGACCAGGGGGCAGGCTCCACGCCACACCCCCTGTGCCCCCACAAACACAGTCTACGCCCCCACCACTAGAGCACAGTCAGAGAGTTACTCAGTCCTGAAAGGCCCCCTCCACAGCGGTCTTCAAAGTCCCATATGCTCCCCCAGCAGCCGGTGGTCCTCTCAGTCCTCACTTTCCTCCAGGCTCCAGCAGCTCCCCAGGCAAACACAGTGCCAGCAGCGGCAGCAGCAGCTCCTCCTCCAGCAACCTTGGTGGCCAGGCAGGAAGGACCCCTCACAGGTGGTAGCAGCGGTGGTGGTGGTGGTGGTGTCCTGGCTCCTCCCACTGGAGGTGGAGGAGTGGTGGCTGGCCAGCAAGGCCCCCCCACCCCTCGCTCAGCAGCAGCAGTCCGGGAGGGGTGCACTCCAGCCAGCAGCAGCCACCCAGGAAGGGAGAAGGAGCTCCAGCCAGCAGGGCAGCCAGAGAAGGGGGAACACTCCAGCCAGCAGGACTGCCCAAGCAGACAGAGCGCTCCCGGTAACAGGGTGGTGACCCAGCTCCTGCCCTGAAGGGCTTGAAACAGCCCTGGAGGAGGGTTGTGGGAGAGCAAGACACCGGGGCTAATTGAGAGGAAGCAGGCTCAGCTGGAGCCACACCTCAATCAGGGCCCAGCTGGCCCTATAAAGGCTTGAGCCAGGAGCTCAAGCAGATAGTCTCTGTGTTGAAAGGGAGAGAGGAAAAAAAAAAAGTCCGGTTGCAGGGAGCTTAACTAGGTATCTGGAGTGGAGCAGGGTTAGAGAAAGGCCAAGGGAGCTGGAGAGCTCTGGCCTAGGAAAGCCTCAGGCTGCAGGCCTGGTAAGGCCTATTAGGCACTGGGTTGCAGGGGGCAGCCTACAGGTAGCCCGAGGCAGCAGGTCTAAACCCCTGATACTGCAGTCTGCCCCAGTGAACAGGGGCTAGATGGAGACTGGGCAGTAGCCAAGACTGAGGCAAAGTGGGCATAATGGGTGGAGGTTCCCCTGGAAGGGGGAGACCCAGGACTGTGGGGGTTCTGCCAGGGGGCAGCACCCAGTTAAAGGGGCACCAGGGTCCTGGGAGGGAGACGGGGGCCAGCAGTGGTAGCAAATCACCGGCTGACAAAGGGTGCTCCTGGGTTGAAGAGCTAATTCCCATAGACAACCAGCAAGAGGTGCCACAGGGTGAGTCCCGCACATTTATATGGGACCATCCTTCCAGACGATGTTGTGGTATCCTCTCGCACTGATGATACCTCTCTGGGGAAGGGGACTCTAGTTTTTCAGAAGAGACGGATATTAGTCTTGGGCAATTCAATCATTAGAAACAAAGATATCTGGGTTTGTGATGACTGGGAGAACTGCATGTCACATACCTGCCTGGTGCGAAGGCTGTGAACCTCTCAAGACCTCTAGATAGACTTACGTGTCGTGCTGGGGAAGAGCTGGTGGTCAGAGTACATGTAGGTACCAGTGACATAGGGAAGGATAGGAGAGAGGTATTTAGGCTGCTAGGTAAGAGACTGAAGTCCAGAACCTCTAGCATTCTCTGAAATAAGTGACAAAGTCCTGTAGCACCTTCTAGACTAACAGACGAATTGGTGCATAAGCTTTCATGGGTGAATACTTACTTTGTCAAACACAAAAACTTATGCTCCAATACGTCTGTTAGTCTAGAAGGTGCCACAGGACTCTATCGCTTTTTACGGATCCAGACTAACACAGCTACCCCTCTGGTATTTGATTCCCTGAAGTGCTTCCAGTTCCACGTACAGGGCCAGTTAGACAGGCAGAACTGCAGGGTCTCATTGCATGGATGAGGCAATGGTGTAGGGCGGAGGGGGGTTGATTTATTAGGAATTGGGGAAACTTTTGGGAAAGGGTGAGCCTATACAGGAAGGACGGGCTCCACCTAAACCAAAATGGAACCAGATTGCTGGCACTTAAAATTATAAAGGTTGTTGAGCAGTGTTTTTAAACTAAGGGCTGGGGGAAAGCTGACAGGTGCAGAAGAGCATGTTGTTCAGACAGACATCCCTCAGGGGAGAATCTATTAATGGAGATTCTCCATGTCCTAGTAAGGAGGAGAGGATGGAAGATGATAAAATACAGGTAGGATCTGATGAGAACCAGTCAAATGAAAAGTCCCATTCAATTAAATTGTATAATGGCAGACACCTAAAAAGTGACAAGTTTTTAAAGTGCTCATATACCAGTGATAGAAGTCTAAATAATAAGATGGGTGAACTAGAGTGCCTTGTATTAAATGAGGATATTGATATAACAAGCACCACAGAACTTGGAATGAGGATACTTGATAGGACACAGTAATACCAGGGTACAAAATATATCAGAAGGACAGAATAGGTCATGCTGGTGGGGGAGTGGCACTATATCTGAAAGAAAGCATAGACGCAAATGAAGTAAAAATCTTAAATGAACCGAACTGTACCATAGGATCTCTATGGATAGTAATGCCATACTCGAATAATAAGAATATAGCAGTAGGGATATATTACCAACCACCTCACAAGGATGGTGATAGTGACTGAAATGCTCAGGGAGATTAGAGAGGCTATTAAAATTAAACTCCATAATGGAAATTTCAGCTATCCCCATATTGACTGGGTACATGTCATCTCAGAATGGGATACAGAGATAGTTTCTTGACACCTTAAATGACTGCTTCTTGGAGCAGCTAATCCTGGAACCCACAAGAGGAGAGGCAATTCTTGATTTAGTCCTAACTGAAGGACAGGATCTGGTCCAAGAGCTGAATATAGCTGAACCACTTGGTTATAGTGACAATAATATAAAATGATTCCCCATCACAGGGATGGGAAAAACACCACAGCACCCAACACGGTAACATTTAATTTCAGAAAGAGGAACTGCACAAATGAGGATGTTAGTTAAACAATTAAAAGGTACAGTGCCAAAAGTGAAATCCCTGCTAGCTGCATGGAAAATTTAAAGACACCATAATAGAGGCTCAACTTAAATGTATACCCCACATTAAAAGACACAGTAAGAGAACCAAAAGATTGCCACCATGGCTAAACAAAGTAAAAGAAGCAGTGAGGCAAAAAGGCATCCTTTAAAAAGTGGAAGTTAAATCCTAGTGAGGAAAATAGAAAGGAGGATAAACTCTGGCAAATGAACTGTAAAAATATAATTAGGAAGGCCAAAAAAGAATTTGAAGAACAGCTAGCCAAAGACTCAAAGTAATAGCACTTTTTTTTTTAAGTACATCAGAAGCAGGAAGCCTGCTAAACAATCAGTGGGGTCACTAGATGATTGAGATGCTAAAGGAGCACTCAAGGATAAGGCCATTGAGGAGAAACTAAATGAATTCTTTGCATTGTTCTTCATGCCTGAGGATGTGAGGAATATTCCCAAACCTGAGCTATTCTTTTCAGGTGACAGATCTGAGGAATTGTCCCAGATTGAGGTGTCAGAGGAGATTTTGGAACAAATTGGAAAACTAAACATAAGAAGTCACCAGGATCAGATGGTGTCAAGGCTGAATGCCCATTCTGTCACTCCAAGTGCAGAAGTGGGGCCTGCAAGGATTTTAAAAATTAATACTTGCCACTTCAGGCTTGTATTACACTCCCAAGGTTACAGCTTTTCTCTGATCTTGGCTTGGTAAATGCTGCCACCACCCAAATGCTCAAAAACCCTTTTGAACCCAGGAAGGAGCACTTGGGAATACCTCCCTGTAGGGTACCCTCAAGCCCTTTCACCCCCTGTCCGGGGAAGAGCTGAGAAAGAAAACAGGAAATTTAGCTGTGGCTACTAGCGAATCAAACCTCTTAGGACACCAAAAATCCAATTCTGTTCTTAAAAAGGGTAAATTTTATTTTAAAAAAAGGAAAAAAAAATACATCTGGAACTTGGGCTCTTGCTACCTTTTAAAAGAGCAATTCTGAAAATCAAGCATCCAAGATAGTTTTTTTTTGGGGGGGGGGTGAGGAGGGGGTGTTTCAGCTTAAAGCTTACAAGCAAACAAAAGCATCTGGGGTTAGCACAGAGGAGATCCACAAGCCAAAATAAATAAACTTGATTGTGGCTGTCTAAACATTCCCTATCCAAATAATTTCTTCTAGGTATGGAAGATGAATTTTCATGCCTGGTTCAAGCCTTACACAGCATTGCTGCTCCATCCCTACAGCCCAGAGAACAATAGACAAAAGGCAAGTTTCTTTCCCAATTTTAAAAAGTTCGACCTTCCCACTGGCTTTTGGTCAGCTGCCCACTCCTTTTACCTGTGGGCTTGTTACCCTTTATGGGTAAAGCAAGCAGAGAACAGACCAAGAGGGATTTTACAGATAGCTGGGTGTCTAAAGGGAGCTTCCCTGCCCCCTGTATCACAGATGGTATTCACCCAAGATTTCTGAAGGAACTCAAATATGAAATTGCAGAACTACCTATAGTGTGTAACCTAGCATTTAAATTAGCTTCTGTTCCAAATGATTGGAGGATAGCTAATTGATGCCAGTTTTTAAAAAGAGCTCCAGAGGTGATCATAGATTATTAGGATTGGAAGGGACCTCAGGAGATCATCTAGGTCAACCCCTTGCTCAAAGCAGGGCCCATCCCCAAATGGCCCCTCAAGTATTGAATTTATAACCCTGGGTTTAGCAGGCTATTGCTCAAACCACTGAGCTATCCCTCCCCCTGATCCTGGCAGTTACTGGCTGGTAAGCCTGACTTCAGTACCAGACAAACTGGTTGAAACTATAGTAAAGAACAAGATTGTCAGACACATAGATGAAGAGAATTTGTTGGGGGAAAGAGTTAACATGCTTTTGTCAAGGGAAATCATGCCTCACCAATCTACTAGAATCCTTTGAGGGGGTCAACAAGCATGTGGACAAGGGGATCCAGTGGATATAGTATACTTAGATTTTCAGAAAGCCTTTGACAAGTTCTCTCACCAAAGGCGCTTAAGCAAAGTAAGCAGTTACGGGATAAAAGGGAAGGTCCTCTCATGGACTGGCAACTGGTTAAAAGACAGAAATCAAAGAGCAAGAGTAAATGGTCCATTTTCAGAATGGAGAGCGGTAAATAGTGGTGTCCCCCAGGGGTCTGTATTGGGACCAGTCCTATTCAACATATTCATAAATGATCTGGAAAAAGGGGTAAAGAGGTGGCAAAATTTGCAGATGATACAAAACTACTCAAGATAGTTAAGTTCCAGACACACTGCAAAGAGCTAAAAAAGGATCTTTCAAAACTTGGTGACTGGGCAACAAAATGCCAGATGAAATTCAATGTTGATAAATGCAAAGTAATGCACATTAGAAAACAATCCCAACTATACTTATAAAATGATGGGATCTAAATTAGCTGTTATCACTCAAGAAAGATCTTGGAGTTATTGTGGATAGTTCTCTGAAAACATCCACCCAATGTGCAGCAACAGTCAAAAAAGCAAACAGAATGTTGGGCATCCTTTGTTTTCTTTCATCTCAAAGGAGGAGGGATAGTTCAGTGGTTTAAACATTAGCCTGCTAAACCCAGGGTTGAGAGTTTAATTCTTGAATGGCCATTTAGGGATCTGGGGCAAAAATCTATCTAGGCATTGGTCCTGTTTGAGTAGAAGGTTGGATTAGGTGACCTCCTGAGTTCCCTTCCAATCCTGAGATTCTATGAAAGGGATAGATAATAAGACAGAGGCAATATGATATTTTCTATATAAATCCATGGTAGGCCCACATCTTGAATACTGCATGCAGATGTGGTTGCTCCATCTCAAAAAAGATATATTGAACTTGGAAAAGGTTCAGAAAAAGGCAACAAAAATGGTTAGGGATATGGAACAACTGCTATATGAGGAGAGATTAATAAGACTGGGACTTTTCAGTTTGGAAAAAAAAGATGACCAAGGAGGGATATGACAGAGGTCTATACAATCATGACTGGTGTGAAGAAAGTGAAAAGGAAGTGCTATTTACTCCTCATAACAGAAGAACTAGGGGTCACCAATGAAATTAATAGGCAGCAGGTTTAAAACAAACAAAAGGAACTATTTCTTCACATAATGCACAGACAACCTGTGGAACTCTTTGCCAGAGGATGTTGTGACTATAACAGGGTTAAAAAAAGAACCAGATTAATTCATGGAGGATAAGGCCACCCAGGGCCAGCTCCAGGCATCAGCATTCCAAGCAGGTGCTTGGGGTGGCAATCTGCAAGGAGTGGCAGTACATGTGGTTTTGCCCCCAAGCAGAGCACCGAATTGCTGCTGTGGACGGCGGGGGCAGTCCGTGTGCTGTTAGGGCAGCACGTGCATTTCCGCGGCGGCAGCTTCTATGTTCAGCTGTCCGCTGCAGCGCAGTTTCTGTCTTCTAGCTGAAGACAGAAGCTGCCGCCAAATTGCTGCCACCGCAGAAATGCGTGTGCTGCCCTAACACGTGTGCTGCCGTCCGTGGCGGCAATTCGGCGCACTGCTTGGGGCAACGAAAACAGTAGAGCCGGCCCTGAGTCCACCAATGACTATTAGCCAGGGATGGTGCCCCTAGCTTTTGTTTGCCAGAAGCCAGGAATGAGCAACAGGGAATGGATCATTTGATGGTTATCTGTTCTGTTCATTCCCTCTGGGGCACCTGGGATTGGCCACTCTTAGAAGACAGGATGTCCATTCTTATGTTCTCTGTATATGACAGTGGTGCTACCAGTACTCAGTGGCGGATTAGCCAATGGACCAACAGGGCCTGTGCCCAGGGGCCCTGGACAATTGGGGGGCACCAGACACTTTTGAACAGATTCCAAAATTTTTTTATTTTCTTATTATTATCATGGGTTTTTTTTTCTTTTTAATTATTTTCTTTGAAGTCTGGACCTTGATTATACCTGGACCAAGAAATTTGGACCTTGACAAAAATAATTGACTAGGTCAGCTTAGAATGTAGTTTAAGAACCACATAACCCAAAGGAGATTTCAAACAGTGTTTATCCCCAAATATTTCCAACAATTTCACAACGGTAATTACCAGTCCTGACAACTAATGTTATTTTTGTATTACAGTGGTGCCTAGAGGCTAAAGTAATATTGGGGCCCCATTATGCTAGGGACCATACAAACACAGGCTGAGAGACAGGCCCTGCCTCCAAAGATCTCACGCCCAGATCCTAAAAGATATTTAAGTGCCTAACTCTCACTGATCACAATGGGAATTAGATGGATAAATAACTGAGGATCTGGGCATCACAATCTAAGGAGACAAGAAAAACAACTGTTTATAAAGGAACAGAGGCACAATTTGACTTACCAGGGGCACCAGCAAGCCAATGATCAAGCCAGGAATAGAGTTCAGGTCTTCCAAGTCCCCATTCACGCCCTACCCATCTGACTGTGCTGCCTTTCAAGGTACTAATCTGCCTAACAAGACAGCAGCATTACTGCAATCTGTGAACAATTCAAAATAGTGAGGGGGGGAAAACTACAAGAGGGAGGGGAAACAGTGTCAAACACAAAGAAAAATAGTTACAGTCACTTGCCTCCAGGGAAAGGAATTCAAACACAAGGGAACAATTTTAGAACTAAGATGGAAGCAGGGCTGGCCTTACCATGAGGTGAACTGAGGCAGCCGCCTCAGGTGCCAGACTGTATGGGGGCGCCACTAGGACCCAGAGTGTAGAAAATTGTGTCTGCTGCTAGTGCACCTGTATTCTCTCTGCTCTAGATGCACAGAGATGGTGGAGTGCTGTTCTGGAGGAAGGAGGGCACAAGACACATAACAGGCAGGCAGGAGAAAAGGTGAGACAGAATAACAGAAAGCAGTAGAGCTGCAGGGAGAGAGAGAGGAGGAGGAGCCTCTTATGTACCTCTCTAGCACCCCCGGGAGCCTGGACTGATTAACACCAGCTTTTCAGGGAGCTTCCTGTTTGCTACCTCTTCCCTGAACCCACTTGAGGAGAACAGGCAGTCAACTGTAGTAGGAGGAACCAGTTAGGCCCTTAAGATTCTGACATCTTCCCTCACTCAGGCCCTGCTACCAGCCTGCTTATTTGTCCCCTTTAACTGGGGGAAGGGATAGCTCAGTGGTTTGAGTACTAGCCTGCTAAACCTAGGATTGTGAGCTCAATCCCCCAAGGGGACCTTTTAGGGATCTGGGACAAAAATCTACCTGGGGATGGGTCCTGCTTTGATCAAGGGGTTGGACTAGATGACCTCCTGAGGTCCCTTCCAACCCTGATATTCTATGAACTGAGTGTTGAGAGCCACTATAACTGGTACAGACAAGCAGTCATGAGTGAAAGGAAAAAAATGTCCCTCAAAAGAAAGAAAGCAAGCTTTTCTCCCTAAGCAGGAAGGAGCTCTTCTAAGATACAGACACAAATGTTCACAGTAAGCCTTCCAGCCCCAGTAAGGATGAGAGTGGTGAGGAGATGCCTGATCTTCCAGTTAGTCAGAGTGCAGGTGACCTGGCAGCTACTGCAGCATCCGTATCAAATGGATGTAACCATGCACATTCCTGAAGATCAGAGAAGAGTCTGGTAGAGGCTCAAAAAACAGCTGCTGCTGAGTTTAGTTCCTTAAGTTTAGATGATCCAGGACTGTGAACCCACTTGAGCAGTAGCCTGAGGGACTTCCTTGTACTGCATGAGCCACAGCAAGTGAAAAACTTCATGTTCCCCAAAGACAATGAAAATAGAAAATAGAAGTTTCCATCCAATACATTACTGGCATGAAATCCCCAATGGTGACAAAGTGGAGAGGCCATGGCTTATGTACTGAAAAACCCAGAATGCTTCATACTGTTTTTGTTGCAAACTCTTCCACTCTAATGTTCCAGCCACATTAAGTTCTACAGGAACAAAGGACTGGGAAAATCTGGCATGCCATGAGAAGGCAGCGAATCACCAGAGAGCATTCCTTAGGCGGAAAGAGCTTGAGATGAAACTAAGGTTAAAGGTCACCTGTAGCAGGGTGGTCACCCCACTCCTGCTTGGAAGGGCTTAAAACAGCCCTGAGAGAGGGCTGTGGCAGGGGAAAAACTGGGCTGATTGGGGGAAGCAGCCACAGGTGGGGCCACACCTCAAGCCTCTGCAGTCGTGCTTAGCTTAGTTTTTCTTTCTCATGGCTGATCACGGTTGGAATCTAGGCGCCTGTCTTTTTTGGCAGGTAGCCAAGAGTCAGTTGTGTGCAGTGGCCTTAGGCTGAAGTCAGCCTCTTATCTTCGGACCTAGCTGGAGTGTCAAGTTAACTCATTCCCTTCTCTCTCCCTCCCTCTTCGGCCTCTTGCAACCTGCAAAGGAACTTTTCATTTCACACTCATACCTTTAACACTTCCCGAAATACCTTGCAATGCCTATAACAATGTTAGCAACATACAGTGATGATCTGCCTCCCCAGGGGACCCCCTGAAGAAGGTGGCCATTGGAGTGTGACGCTGGGTGCCCCTCTGTGCCAGGCCAAGGGGCAGTCCCTCTGGACGTGCAGAGGTAGCACCAGACCTCCCCCATGGAATAATGCATCCAGCAGCAGGCCCTCTGGTAGGGGACCAGAAAGGATTCCTTGAGTGCTTCTCTGTCACAAACCACCATCAGCAGTTGCACCTGCCAGTGGAATGAGAGGACATGACAGAGGGTGGGGTCTTTGCAACCCATTGGGAGAGGGGTTTCCCCAGGGTAGAGAGGCAAGGTAACATGGTGGCATTAGGGAGGAACAGAGGTCAGGGTCATTCGGATGCCCAGATCTTCTAGAAGCTCCAAGGGGAAGAACATGCCCTCCATCGCAAGGTCCTTCTCCACTGCCTCCTGGGTGGCAGTCTCCATTTCCAGGAAGAAGACCACCTTTCCATATATTTTGAAGGCTGCCACTATGGCCATGGGCCCCACCACCCTCGCCAAAGCCCACACATAGGTCTCCATGTGGGGCAAGGCAGGCACCAGGAGGCAATGGATGCTGTGCTTCCTGGTCAAGGTGGGGAAGGGGCTCTGGCCATCAGAGTTAGTAGCAGAGACAGAGGCTGGGGGAGATGACATGGCAGCAGATGGGGGAGCCACCGCCATCTGGGCATAGGCCCTGGGAACTGGGAGAGGGGCATCCACAGAGCTGGTGGAGAGAGCAGCAGGGAGGGATGCCATGGCTGGTGGTGGGGCTGCAGCAGAGGGGCAGCCCCTACCATGGAGGGCTTAGCCTTTTTGGCAGGGCCCTTGCCCTTCTTTTTGCCCTAGCCTTTCCCTCTGGCTGGTGGGGGGGGGGGAAATTGGATGGGGCAAGGGATGTGACAGCAGTGGACTTCATCCCTTTGCCTGCAGCTGCCCCAGGGGGAGGTGTAACAGACGGCTTGGCAGTGGCAGTCAAGGTGGGAGCCACAAGGGACAATGGGGGGGCAGGTGGAGAAGAGGCAGCAGGGTCTGCCTGAGGGGTCCTACTCACCTTGTCTCCCACCAAAACTAGCAGGGATGGAGGACAAACACCGGAGGGGGTAGGGAAAGGAGGAACAGGTCCACCACTCCTCCCCACTAGGCTGCAGATAGAGGAGCAGGGAACCAAAATGGCAGGGGCATACGGGGGGTGGTCTGTAGAGGCAAGGAGTTAATAGAGGAGGTATCTGAGCCTCTAGCTATTATCTTTGGGAAATCATGGGAGACGGAGGAGATTCCAGAAGACTGGAAGGGGGCAAATATAGTGCCCATCTATAAAAAGGGAAATAAAATCAACCCAGGAAACTACAGACCAGTTAGTTTAACTTCTGTGCCAGGGAAGATAATGGAGCAAGTAATTAAAGAAATCATCTTCAAACACTTGGAAGGTGGTAAGGTGATAGGGAATAGTCAGCATGGATTTGTAAAGAACAAATCGTGTCAAACTAATCTGATAGCGTTCTTTGATAGGATAACGAGCCTTGTGGATAAGGGAGAAGCGGTGGATGTGATATACCTAGACTTTAGTAAGGCATTTGATACGGTCTCACATGATATTCTCATAGATAAACTAGGAAAGTACAATTTAGATGGGGCTACTATAAGGTGGGTGCGTAACTGGCTGGATAACCGTACTCAGAGAGTAGTTGTTAATGGCTCCCAATCCTGCTGAAAAGGTATAACAAGTGGGGTTCCGCAGGGGTCTGTTTTGGGACCGGTTCTGTTCAATATCTTCATCAACGATTTAGATGTTGGCATAGAAAGTACGCTCATTAAGTTTGCGGACGATACCAAACTGGGAGGGATTGCAACTGCTTTGGAGGACAGGGTCAAAATTCAAAATGATCTGGACAAATTGGAGAAATGGTCTGAGGTAAACAGGATGAAGTTCAATAAAGATAAATGCAAAGTGCTCCACTTAGGAAGGAACAATCAGTTTCACACATACAGAATGGGAAGAGACTGTCTAGGAAGGAGTATGGCAGAAAGAGATCTAGGGGTCATAGTAGACCACAAGCTTAATATGAGTCAACAGTGTGATACTGTTGCAAAAAAAGCAAACGTGATTCTGGGATGCATTAACAGGTGTGTTGTAAACAAGACACGAGAAGTCATTCTTCCGCTTTACTCTGCGCTGGTCAGGCCTCAGCTGGAGTATTGTGTCCAATTCTGGGCACCGCATTTCAAGAAAGATGTGGAGAAATTGGAGAGGGTCCAGAGAAGAGCAACAAGAATGATTAAAGGTCTTGAGAACATGACCTATGAAGGAAGGCTGAAGGAATTGGGTTTGTTTAGTTTGGAAAAGAGAAGACTGAGAGGGGACATGATAGCAGTTTTCAGGTATCTAAAAGGGTGTCATCAGAGGAGGGAGAAAACTTGTTCACCTTAGCCTCCAATGATAGAACAAGAAGCAATGGGCTTAAACTGCAGCAAGGGAGATTTAGGTTGGACATTAGGAAAAAGTTCCTAACTGTCAGGGTAGTTAAACACTGGAATAGATTGCCTAAGGAAGTTGTGGAATCTCCATCACTGGAGATATTTAAGAGTAGGTTAGATAAATGTCTATTAGGGATGGTCTAGACAATATTTGGTCCTGCCATGAGGGCAGGGGACTGGACTCGATGACCTCTCGAGGTCCCTTCCAGTCCTGGAGTCTATGAATCTATGAATAAGGTCGGGGGGAAGGTTCAGTCTCATAGACTCATAGACTTTAGGGTCAGAAGGGACCAATATGATCATCTAGTCTGACCTCCTGCACAAAGCAGGCCACAGAACCCTACCCATCCACTTCTATAACAAACCCCTAACCTATGTCCGAAGTTACTGAAGTCTTCAAATTGTGGTTTGAAGACCTCAAGCTGCAGAGAATCCCCCAGTAAGTGACCCATGCCCCACGCTGCAGAGGAAGGCGAAAAACCTCCAGGGCCTCTGCCAATCTGCTCCGGAGGAAAATTCCTTCCCGACCCCAAATATGGCGATCAGCTAAACCCTGAGCATGTGGGCAAGACTCGCCAGCCAGCACTCAGGAAAGAATTCTCTGCAGTAACTCAGATCCCATCTCATCCAACATCCCATCACAGACCACTGGGCATACTTATCTGCTGATAATCAAAGATCAATTGCCAAAATTAAGCTATCCCATCATACCATCCCTTCCATAAACTTATCAAGCTTAGTCTTAAAGTCAGATATGTCTTTTGCCCCCACTACTCCTCTTGGAAGGCTGTTCCAGAACTTCACTCCTCTAATGGTTAGAAACCTTCATCTAATTTCAAGTCTAAACTTTCTAGTGTCCAGTTTATACCCATTTATTCTTGTGTCTACATTGGTACTAAGCTTAAATAATTCCTCTCCCTCCCTAATATTAATCCCTCTGATATATTTATAAAGAGCAAGCATATCCCCCCTCAGCCTTCTTTTGGCTAGGCTAAACAAGCCAAGCTCTTTGAGTCTCCTTTCATAAGGCAGGTTTTCCATTCCTCGGATCATCCTAGTAGTCCGTCTCTGAACCTGTTCCAGTTTGAATTCATCCTTCTTGAACATGGGACACCAGAACTGCACACAGTATTCCAGATGAGTTCTCACCAGTGCCTTATATAACGGTACTAACACCTCCTTATCTTTGCTGGAAATACCTTGCCTGATGCATCCTAAAACTGCATTAGCTTTTTTAACGGCCATATCACATTGGTGACTCATAGTCATCCTGTGATCAACCAATACTCCAAGGTCCTTCTCCTCCTCTGTTGCTTCCAACTGATGTGTCCCCAATGTATATCTAAAATTCTTATTATTAATCCCCAAGTGCATGACCTTGCACTTTTCACTATTAAATTTCATCCTATTACTATTACTCTAGTTTACAATATCATCCAGATCTTCCTGTATTATATCCCGGTCCTTCTCTGTGTTAGCAATACCCTCCAGCTTTGTGTCATCCACAAACTTTATTAGCACATTCCCGCTTTTTGTGCCAAGGTCAGTAATAAAAAGGTTAAATAAGATTGGTCCCAAAACTGATTCTTGAGGAACTCCACTAGTAACCTCCTTCCAGCCTGACAGTTCATCCTTCAGTACGATCCATTGGAGTCTCCTCTTTAACCAGTTCCTTATCCACCTTTCAATTTTCATATTGATTCCCATCTTTTCCAATTTAACTAATAATTCCTCATGTGGAACCATGTCAAATGCCTTACTGAAATTGAGGTAAATTAGATCTACTGCATTTCCTTTGTCTAAATAATCTGTCACCTTCTCAAAGAAGGAGATCAGGTTAGTTTGGCACGATCTACCTTTAGTAAAACCATGTTGTAACTTGTCCCAATTACCATTGACCTCAATGTCCTTTACTTTCTCCTTCACATTTTTTTCCAAGACCTTACATACTACAGATGTCAAACTAACAGCCGATGGGATTCCGGCTCCTCTAGCTGCACTAGGGGAGGGTTGCTATAATAGCATGTGTGTGTGTATGCGTGCAGTTATACAGGAGTTCAACTGAAACAGGAGAAGGGCACAAGTGCATGGGAGGGGGGCATGGGTACACAGAGCAAGGGGCTAATCGGGGCAGGGGTACTATGGTGGGGGAGGAGACAAACAGGCTGAAGGTAGGACAGGGCAAGCAAGGGACTAGCTTCAGGGGCTGGGGCGGAGCAAAGTATGAAACATAAGGGAAAAGGGCAGGGCAGGCAAACAAACTTAAGCTGTTGAGGGGCTAGGATAAATGGGGGGAAGCAAAAGGCTGCAAGGGGCAGGCAGTAAGGGGAAAGGTGGTGGTCTGCTGTAGGGGGACATTTGCACCAACATGTGCTTGCAGAAAGTCAAGAATTTGTGCTGGCTGCTGCTTCAGGCCCAAGCAGTGGAAACAGGGCTTGACAAGCAGCTGAGTCCTGGAGGCAGGAGCTGAGGCAGATGGTAAGTAGCCAGTGGGGGTGGTGGACGGGATGGTGGGGGACACACAGATGGGCCAGGGTGCAGGCTCCACAACACACCCTCTATGTCCCCACAGACAAGACCCCCACCACAAGAGCAGTTTGAAGGTTACTCAGTCTTAGAAAGCCCCTTCCATGGTGGTCTGCAGAGTCCCTGGACACTCCCCCAGCAGCAAACAATCCTCTCTTTCCTCCTCCTTGAGGCTCCAGCAGCTCCCAGGCAGCAAATGCAGCAGCAGGGGCTCCAGTAGGCAGTTCAGTGGCCAGGCAGGAGGGACCCTTCTCAGGCAGTGGTGCCCACAGCCACAGCAATGGCTGGGGCAAGGGTCCCCCCTCTGGAGAGCAGGCCAACAGGCCCCCTCAAGGGGCTGCAGCAGGAGCAGTAGCAACCAGGGGGTCCACCAACAACAAGGGGTGGTGGTAAGTCTGGTCCAGACAAAGGGGATAGCTGGAGCAGCAGTAAGAGCCCAGGGTCTAGCAGTACCAGCACTCCCTACCTCCCTTCCACCCCCCAGACCAGAGGCTACAGGAAGGTGTATTGGAAGACAGGAATCTGGTAGAGGTCAACACATTTGATGAGAAGTTTTCTGTTTCCTGAGTGACCAGAGCAAGAGCTACCCCAGAGTAGTCAGGAACGTGCTAGAAGCAATTAAGTCAGGCAGACTCCATAAGACACCTGGAACCAACTGAGAACTGATTAGAAGTAATCAAACGAAACAGGCTAATCAGATCACCTGAAGCTCATTTAGAACTGGCTGGGAATAGTTTAAAAGAAAGTCCCTTCAGTGAGGCTCTCTGGTAGGAGCAGGAAGGTGTGTTGTGGGATGACTGGGAGAAAGAAGTTGCACAATAAAAGACCCAGGAGAACAAGCATGGTTAGGTACCTAGGAGGGGCCATTTGGAGAAGTAACCTAGGGAAGGGTTGTAGCTCTAGCTGCATAGGAAAACTACCTGTTTCTACTGCTAATTAGAGTCCCTGGGCTAGAACCCAAAGAAGAAGGCAGGCCTGGGTTTCCCCTTTCCCCCCGCACAAACATTCCCACAGGATTGAGCCCAGGGACCACCCAGATGGGCAGGGAGGCCATCCCTGGAGTAAAACCTGAGGCTGAGAAAAGGGGGGCTGAGCAAGATCAGGCCTCGCATCAGCTTAAGGGGGGAGGTATGTAGCAGGGCACGGGTGTAGAAGCACCTAATTAGCCCCTGTCTGGTCAGCTCCAATCGAGGAAAGCAGATAGAAGCTGATGGAAAAGGCCTGATGCTGGCTGAGGATTGGCAACACCTGCTGGCCTGACAAGCCAAGGGCTATAAAGGCTTGGAGGAAGCCGGAAGGAAGGGCTTGGCAAGGGAGAAGTCAGTTAGTCAGTCAGGCAGGAAGCTAGAGGTCTCCTAGCTGAAGGCTGACTCTGCCTGTAAGGGAGGTAACCAGACCTGTAAAGCTTGTATATAGATGGACACCAGTGGTGGAACAACTATAAGTAAATACAGACATGGGTGTTTTGCACAACCCTGAAGCCTCTCTGAGCCTTATTAGGGAGGCCAAGTGGGCCCCTGGAAGAGGGGTGGTCGTGGACTCTGTTACACAAACAAATAAAATAATCATATTCAGTAAATAATAACCTTTCCAATGATATCTCACATGACTCATTTTGTATAAACCACATCTTAATTTTGCCAAAAACACACAACAATATTTCTAAGAAAACTGTGGGGCATAATGTTACAGGGCATATCATAAGCATCTTTGGGATGAGAGGCTTTTCCTTGGGGCGGCTTGGGGTCTGGAGAGGGGAGGCGTGGCACAACTGTGGCTGGCCTGGGATGACTCTGGGCAGGTGGGGGAGGGCCTCGGGGCTTCGGCTGGCCCAAGGCGTCTTTGGTTGGTCGAGTGGGGCACCTGAGGCTCTGGCTGCGGGAGGTGGGAGCTAACCTCCCTGAAGGGGGGCTCCATCCGTCACCCATGCATGAGACTCGGTGGAGCAATTATAAATCTAGATTTACCATGTAGCATAGACATCCATCACGGGCTTGAAAACCCCAAGTCCACAAACCTAAGTCCCACAGGCCTGGGTTTAGTGTGCAATGTAGACATACCCTTACAGTTTATATTAGGGACAGCAGTTGTCTTCATTTACAATCCTAAACTGCTGTGTAGTTTTGCTCTGATGTCTCACTTGAGTGGTGCACATAGGGACCCCTATATAATATGGGACATATAGTATATATCCTTTGGAGTGATGTGCACCTTAATTAGTTACGGGGCAAGATTCTGCTCTCATTCCCAATGGTGCAGCTCTGTTCAGGTCTGTGGGGTTACCCTGTTTGTAAAACACTTTGAAATCCTCAGATGAAAGCTACTCCAGAGAGCTAAACTATGGTTACTCACAATTAAAACACACATCAGTGGGCAGTGGGGACATGCTGACGAACATGAGACGAATTCCCTTCTCTCCCCAGAGAATAAGCATAGCAAGTCTGGAACAGACACACCAGCTTTTAGGGAGGAGTTTTACAGTTGCCCTTGAACAGAGGTTGCCTTCTAAGCATTGCAAATGTTAGAAAAACTCTTCTTATTTATTTACCAGTACTGCTATGTGTGGGCTGTGGCATTGCAGTGTGGAAATAAGAGGGTTAACAGAATGCACTTTAATGTGCAGATGAGCTCTACTGGCAGCCAATGTATGCTAAGAGTGATGCTGATGCCAAACCCTCAGTTTATCCAACACTGCACTGAAGAAATGTCTGCTGAGATGTCTCCTCAATGCACCTGAAGGGGAGCCAACTTCTTGTTAAAATAACATTTGCTCTTATACATAGGCTGCTGGAATGATACAGCTTCAGAGAAAGGCTAGCTCCCTCTTGAGAAGTGTCGTCCCAGCACAGAAGTGGATGGTGTATGTTTGCCAACACCCATCACTATCTAGTACTAGGGAGGGCTGCCAGGCCCTTGTGCATGTGACCACGAGAGTTCATGTGAAGGCACCAGTTGGGGCTCATATAACATTTTCTGGAAATGGAAAACAGTAGTTTTCATCTGAGGGCTAGATTATGCCTTGGTCATCCTCTGCAGCGGTGAAGGAGAGCTTGGGGGGGAGGAAGGTCTCTACCCAACCACCTGTATAACTGTGGAAGACCTTTTCACATTGCTGCTCCAGGAGCACATGGGGGTTTGCAGGTGCTATGCACCCAATTCCCCACTTCATGAGCAAGCTGCAAAGGAGGTGTTAAGTCACGGCTTCCCCTCCTGGCGCCAGTCAGCAGAGCTGAGGGCAGGGGCTATGCTGTAAGAGCCTAAGGAGGGGACTGGGCTTCAGATCCTGAGCTGTTGTTATGGAGTGTTGTCTCCATAGCTATTCGCAGAGCCCTCCCACAAGTCCCGCTAGCCCAAATCCGTCAATCAGGGGTGGGGATCTCTGCCACAGTCTGCGTAGACATACCCTAAGAGAACAGAGAACCTAGAAAGGCTGTGGTAGGAAGAAGCCTATGGAGACAGTAATAAGGAGTTGAACTGAGCAGACCTTGGCTGCTGATCAGGGCCACCCGGGGGGGGGGGGGCAAGAGGGGCAATTTGCCCCAGGCCCCGGCCTCCACAGGGGCCCCCACGAGAGTTTTTCGGGAGCCCTGAAGCGGGGTCCTCCACTTGCTCCAGGGGGCCTGGAAAACTCTTGCGGGGCCGGGCCCCAGAGCTTCTTCCGCTCCCGGTGTTTGCCGGCGGGGGGAACCTTCAGCTCCGGGAGGAAGGACCCCCTGTCAGCGAATTACCGCCAAAGCGGGATCTGCTGCCGAAGTGCAACCCGGTCTTCGGCGGTAATTCGGTGGTGGGGGGCCCTTCCGTTCCGGGACCCACCGCCGAAGTGCCCCGAAGACCCACGGCAGGGGTCTCCCGCCACCGAATTACCGCCGAAGAGTGGGCTGCACTTCGGCAGCGGGTCCCGCTTCGGCGGTAATTCGCCAGCGGAGGGCCCCCGCCACGGGTCTTCGGGGCACTTCGGCGGTGGGTCCCGGAACAGAAGGGCCCCCCGCTGCCAAACAGGGCCGGCTCTAGACATTTCACTGCGCGGGGGGCGCCCTGCCGCTTGCCGGTCCTGCGGCTCCGGTGGACTTCCCGCAGGCATGCCTGCGGATGCTTCACCGGAGCCGCGGGACCAGCGGACCCTCCGCAGGCACGCCTGCAGGAGGTCCACCGGAGCCGCCTGCTGCCGACGGCCTCAGGCCCCCGGAATCCTCTGGGCGGCCCTGCTGCTGATTAGAGGGTTCCTGCTGATTAGAGTGTCCCAGTGGAGGGGCAGGCCCAGGTTTCCTTCTCAGCCACTGGTACAGTGATATGAGGCTGGGGATGGGGACATAAGGATCACAGGGCCCAGAGTTGGGGCCAAAGACCTGATCTAAGGACACTGGACTTTTATTTTAAGACTCTATTACTCCAGAAGGGGTGGACTTCAATTGTGACCTGTCCACATCACTGAGTGACTCACAGGAAGAAGCAGACCACCAGTGTGGTCATTGGTAGAGGAGAGAGCAGTGATGCTACACCTGGCCAAGAAGAGGCACTCCAATAGCGAGACCCTTCCCTTCACATGTTGTGAGGATTAACATCTGCAAGGCTCTGAGTTCCTCAGCTGGAAGGAAAATAAACCAGCTTTGAATAAGCTTTGAATAACCGAGTCTGACTGAATGTATTAATAGGACTCAGATGGATGCAATATGCTTCTCGGTATGACAATTGTGAGCTCAAGTGCAGCAATGTGTCTTGGGAACCTGCCACAACAGTGCAGTTTTGAAAGGTGCAGCATTCCACTGTTAGATATGTCATGCCTTGAATGAGGCCTCTTGGCTCAATCCTTTCTTAGGTAGCTGTCTAAGAGTATGTCTACACTACGGGATTATTCCGATTTTACATAAACCGGTTTTATAAAACAGATTGTATAAAGTCGAGTGCACGCGGCCACACTAAGCACATTAATTCGGTGGTGTGCATCCATGGTCCAAGGCTAGCGTCGATTTCCGGAGCGTTGCACTGTGGGTAGCTATTCCATAGCTATCTCATAGTTCCCGCAGTCTCCCTTGCCCCTTAGAATTCTGGGTTGAGACCCCAGTGGCTGATGGGGCAAAAATCATTGTCGCCGGTGGTTCTGGGTAAATGTCGTCAGTCATTCCTTCCTCCTGGAAAGCAATGGCAGACAATCATTTCCTGCCCTTTTTCCCTGGATTGCCCTGGCAGACGCCATAGCACAGCAACCATGGAGCCCGTTCAGCTTTTTTTTTTTTTACAGTCACCGTATGTGTACTGGATGCCGCAGACAGAGGCAATACTCCAGCGCTACACAGCAGCATTCATTTGCTTTTGCATGATAGCAGAGATGGTTACTAGTTGTTCTGTACCATCTGCTGCTAGTGTAATTTGGCAATGAGATGATGGTTATCTGTCTTTCTGTGTTGTTTGCTGCTATCATGGGTTCCCCTGGCTGAGATTGGCTGGGGGTGCAAAAGCAAAACTGGGAATGACTCCCTGAATCAATCCTTCCTTTATGGTTTCTAAAAATAGTCAGTCCTGCCTAGAATATGGGGCAAATGTACTAGAGAAGCAGTATATCAGAGAGTACAGCTGCTCTGTGTCAGATCTTGCAGAAATGATGAGCTACGTGCCACTCATGGGGGGGTGCCCCTGCAACAACCCCACCCGTTGCTTCCCTCCTCCCCAAACCTTCCTGGGCTATGGTGGCAGTGTCCCCCCCATTTGTGTCATGAAGTAATAAAGAATGCAGGAATAAGAAACACTGAGTTTTTAGTGACATAAAATGAGGGGGAGGCAGCCTCCTGGTGCTATGATAGTCCAGGCAGGACATTAAGCAGTGTGGGGGAGAGGAGCCCAGCATCCTACTGCTATGATAGTCCAGGCAGTACAGAATCTTTTCTTTTCACATGAAAGGGAGGAAGCTGATTGAAGTTCAGACCCCAGTTGCTATGATGAAGACGGTTACCAGCCATACTGTACCATCTATTGGGAATGACCAAGAGTCATTCCTATTTTCACCCAAGCACCCCCAGCCAGCCTCATCTGAAGCCAGCCAGGAGCACTCACAGGTTGATAAGAAGGCCAGTTACTAGTCCTACTGCACTGTCTGCCACCAGGGAGAGGAGAGGAGCAGATACTGCTCTTCACTGCTGCAGCATCACATTTACCAGCAGCATTCAGTAGACATAGGGTGACATTGAAAAAAGTCAAGAAATGATTTCTTTCCCTTTTCTTTCACGTGTGTGGGGGTGGGAGTAAATTGACGAGCTATTCCCTGAACCACACCGGACAATGTGTTTGACCCTACAGGCATTGGGAGCTCAGCCAAGAATGCAAATACTTTTTGGAGACTGCTGGGGACTGTGGGATAGCTGGAGTCCTCAGTACCCCCTCCCTCCCTCCATGAGCATCCGTTTGAGTCTCTGGCTTCCCATTACGCTTGTCACGCAGCACTGTGTAGCCTGTAGATTTTTTTTTCAAACGCTTTGGCATTTCGTCTTCTGTAATGGAGCTCTGATAGAACAGATTTGTTTCTCCATACAGCGATCAGATTCAGTATCTCCCGTACGGTCCATGCTGGAGCTCTTTTTGGATTTGGGACTGCATTGCCAGCCGATCAGAGCTCCACGCTGGGCAAACAGGAAATGAAAATCAAAATTTCGCGGGGCTTTTCCTGTTTACCTGGCCACTGCATCCGAGCTGAGATTGCTGTCCAGAGTGGTCACAGTGGTGCACTGTGGGATACAGCCCGGAGACCAATACCGTCAATTTGCGCCCACACTAACCCTAATCCTCTATGGTAATACTGATTTTAGCGCTACTCCTCTCGTTGGGGAGGAGTACGGAAACCGATATAAAGAGCCCTTTATATTGATATAATGGGCCTCGTAGTGTGGACGGGTACAGAGTTAAATCGGTTTAAATGCGTAGTGTAGACCAGGCCTTGATGGAAGCTAAAATTCATTAAAAACCTCCAGAGGACACTCAGAGCCCTGGCCAGCATTCCCTTTCTCAATAAATGAAACAATTTCTAGTATAGGAGACTGTGGATTATTAAAGAGCATATAATAGTCATATTTGCCTATACAATCACTGCACCATCAGACTAACTCATTATCATGCTTAGGGAAGCACTTTGAACTGCTTCAAGCATGAAAGCACCATCTAAGAACAAATTTTATTCTCACAGAAAGGTATTAAGGAAAGTTAGAGTTGCTGTTGGCACACACAATGTTATAATTGGCTCTTGTTCATAAAAGTAAAATCCAGCTTTGTGCATCAAAGCCACAGGGAACCTATTTGCACACTATTCTTCCCAAAGTGCATCCTCTCTCCTATACTTTGAATGGTCTGTGTTCCCCAACGTGAGCCAGATGATAGTGGGAGGGATCTAAAATAATCAGCCTTTCTGAATTTTAGAGGAAGAATTAGAAATCTAATCACAGGTTTCTTTCAGCTATTTGAATGAATATTAAAGTGAACAGCTAACATTACTGAACCTGGAGCTCTCATGCAGGACCACCCTAGCCTTTTCTGTTCTGCAATTCCTCCTTATTTCCATCCTGGTCCTTATACAGCTCACTCTAACCATCTGGCCACCATCCTTATAGTATCTGAGCTCTACCTATGCACCTTATTTTTAATTGTCTGTCCTCAGTCTAGGCCTTTACACAGTTATAAACCCACCTCATTTCTGACCTGCAGTACTCTCTGTTGTATTATTCCTGGAGTTTCACCCAGTTTTGCCCTTGCACCTCACTTCTGAACTGCAACACCCACATGTTATTTCAATTACTAGTTTATGCCAAGCTCTGTCAGCACCCCACAATCCTGACCTTCCATGCACCCTGCTGTTCCAATCCTGGACTCCTATGAACTGCCTGCTAAACTGGAATGTTTACTGTGAAACAGACAAACATACAGTAGGGACTCAATTGAGACTGGTAAACTTATTTTCATGGATGACCTGCAGACCTTGAATGGTTTGTTGTAACCAGAAGACCCTGAAAAATTAGTCAGTTATGTTTGGAGATGCTATGTTACTAACATACCCTGAAAGTCTTCATTCTGGCCCTGTGCATATTGATGTGATCACAGGAAACAAGAGTTGTGAGGGCAAAGGGAATTGTTTTGCAGACCCACTCAACAAAGGCATAAAGGAGGTGGCATAAAGAGTATAGTTTGGATGGTCTCCATCAATAGATGCGGGACAACTCTCCTTGGCTGATTACAGTAGTCAGGAGGGGATTAAACTAATAGCAAAAGGGTAGAAAAGAAAAAGGGAAGATATGAGCACTCACCACACAATTGAGAACAAAATTAATACAAAATCCAAAGGACATGGAGAAGAATTTCTTGAATTGCCTTTAGGCCATATTTACAAGATTAGGACTCTATCCTGGGAAGCAGTGATTCTAAAAAAGATCTGGGCCTTGTGGTGGATAATCAGCTGAACATGGGCTTGCAGTCTGATGCTGTGGCCAAAAGAGCTAATGCAATCCTGGGATGCATAAACCGGGAAATCCTGAGCAGGAGTACAGAGGTTATTTAGTTTAGCACTGGTGCAACTTCTGCCAGAATATTGTATTCATTTCAGTGCCCAGAATTCAAGAAGAATGTTGATAAACTGGAGAGAGTTCAGAGAAGAGCATGAGAAACGAATGACTGAAGGATTAAAAAACATGCTTTATAGTGACTCAGCTCCTTGAGTCTATCTATTTAGCTTAACAAAAAGGAAGTTAATGGGTGACTTGATTACAGACTATAAATACCTACACAGGGAACAGATATTTATGAATGGGCTTTTCAATCTAGTGGAGAAATGTGAAACATGATCCAATTGTCTGGAAGTTGAAGCATTCAGTCTGAAGCATTCAGTCTGGAAATAAGACATATATTTTTAACGGTGAGTAATTACCCATTGGGACAATTTACCCAGGGTTATGGTGGATTCTCCATCAGTGACCATTTTTAAAACAAGACTAGGTGTTTTTCTAAAAGATATACTCAAGCAAATATTTCATGTAAGTTCTATGGCTGGTGTTATGCAGGAGGTCAGACTATATGATCACAATAGTCCCTTCTGGTCTTAGAATCTATGAATTATCAGTAGTCAAAATCATTAGGCCAAATATTAAAGAAAATACTGAGAGATACTGAAAATATGCATACAGTCACAGAAGGGGATGAGGAGGGATGTGAGTGTATAAATAAAATGGATTCATGGTATTATCCAGGATCCCATCCCACAGGCATTCCATCCTCTTCAATTCCCTTCATAAGAAGGAAGACCCATGACCAGTTGTGAAGCATTAAAACCTCTATTTTGAAGTTTAAATGTACTACTTTGCAAGAGGTTTGAGCTCAGTCTCTCCCCTCTCTTCCTGGCCTGCCAGACACTTGGAAAGGAGCAGAGACAGCATGCTCAGTCCTCAGGAAGCTAAAGTGCCACACGTTGCTTTGTAGGAATCATTTGAGGGCCTCCAGACAAACCCAGCTGCAGTGTTCCACAGCTGGAGGTCTGTCATGAGACCCAAAGCCATGAAGCTGGAGGGCGGGAAGATAAGTAAAGAGAACATGAAGGGAATCTTTGGGATTCCTAGAGCTCAGTGGCCCTTTATGTGTCAGATCAAGGAAGAACACACACATTTGCACCCACTTCTAAGACTGTGTCCAGAGATCCTTATCAGCTCGTATTCCACAAATTCCCAAAGGCTTCAGTGGAAACATGCCTGAGTAATAGCCTCAGGATTTAGCCCATCATGACTCTAGATAAAATGAAGCTCCACTTACAGGGCCCTTGGATCTGCACATAAGGTTTATGGTGACATGCATGAGAGCATTCTCAGGAAGAATTTGTCCCAGAGAGGAGTTGGATAGAATTCCAATATTACTTCCTACACTGCAATTCCAGCTAGAGCCTAGTTCTGCAGTTCCACTTCAAGTTAAGTATCAACTTAAACAGGAGCAAAGACTTGACTGAGGAAGGGGTGCCGCGTTGGGTCCTCAACGAACAGCTGTGTTTGAGAAAACATTACTATAAAAAGGTTCCAAGGTGTATGATAACTATGCTATTGAGTGCACAGGAAATGCAGTTCAGGGCCTCACATTTAAAGTGCTGACTAAATGATTCACTATATTTTTCAGATTCTTCAGTTTGATTTTTCTACACTATCCCCCTCTTGCTGCTGCTGCTGCTGCTGCCAACAAACTACTGCTGGACTAGAGAAGCTGCCTTATTTGCAAGCACAAAGACAAGAAGTTTTGTCCTTCAGAAACAAATTACTGAGTGGGACCTTGTGACAGAGTGCTGGCCAAGACCAGCTGTACCTGTACTCTGATCACTGGATCACCAATTCTATTGCCCCAGGGTAAACCTGAGGGGCAAAGCTGTGCCTACTTGATAGATTGGGATGGGTGGAGGTGGGCCCCAAAGGCTAATTAGCTCATTAGCTCAGAAAGGAAGTGCTCAGGGGGAGGAGAGAGGCTGTCAGGTTTTTCAGAATCAGAACAAGGAGAGATCTATCTCTGGCAAAAAAGGTACCCTTGGTCCCTGCTCCTTGGCTGAGTGAGCTAAGGACTGTATGCCTATAACTACAGAACTGCACACGTTTGTAAAGATGGTGTGGAAAACACGGTAAAGAAATTGCACAAGGTGTTTGACCAGAAGAAGGTCTCGCAGCACTTTGTGTCTAGGAAAAAGAGGAGTGGGGCAATGCCCTCTCACAGATCCTTACACAAAGAGTGGCCTCACCTTGGATCCAGTGAGCAGATTATCCACTCAGTAATTCTGCATATATGTAGCTCCACTGACTTCAGCCAAATGACAGCATTTTTAGACCAGTGTTAAGTGGGAGGAGAACCAGGCCCAGTATATGCCCCTATTGCTTCATTTCCAGAGCCCTTCAGAGGGTAGAAATTCAAAACAGAAGGACATGCTCCCAGATCGGTTCCATCTGATTGCCAGGACTCTTTGAAAACTTGATGAGAGCCAGTCTCCCGCTAGTACCAACAGAATGAAATCCAGGTCTCTGAGGGTACGTCTACACTACGGGATTATTCCGATTTTACATAAACCGGTTTTGTAAAACAGATTGTATAAAGTTGAGTGCATGCTGCCACACTAAGCACATTAATTCGGCGGTGTGCATCCATGGTCCGATGCTAGCGTCGATTTCCGGAGCGTTGCACTGTGGGTAGTTATTCCGTAGCTATCCCATAGTTCCCGCAGTCTCCCCTGCCCATTGGAATTCTGGGTTGAGATCCCAGTGGCTAATGGGGCAAAAATCATTGTCGCGGGTGGTTCTGGGTAAATGTCATCAGTCATTCCTTCCTCCTGGAAAGCAACGGCAGACAATCATTTCGCACCCTTTTTCCCTGGATTGCACTGGCAGACACGGCTACCATGGAGCCCGTTCAGGTTTTTTTTGCAGTCACCGTATGTGTACTGGATGCCGCGGACAGAGGCGATACTGCAGCACTACACAGCAGCATTCATTTGCCTTTGCATGATAGCAGAGATGGTTAGCAGTCATTCTGTACCATTTGCTGTGCCATTGTAAATTGGCAATGAAATGATGGTTATCTGTCATTCTGTACCATCTGCTGCTGTCATGGGTTCCCCTGGCTAAGGTCAGCTGGGGGTGTAAAGACAAAAATGGGAAAGGCTCCCTGGGTCATTCCCTCCTTTATGGTATTTAAAAATAGTCAGTCCTGCCTAGAATATGGGGTAAGTGTACTAGAGAACCAGTGTATCAGAGAGCACAGCTGCTCTGTGTCAGATCCTGCAGAAATGATGAGCTGCATGGCATTCTAGGGAGTGTCCCTGCAGCAACCCCACCTGTTGTTTCCCTCTTCCCCAAACCTTCCTAGGCTACTGTGGCAGTGTCCCCCCCATTTGTGTCATGAAGTAATAAAGAATGCAGGAATAAGAAACACTGACTTGTTACTGAGATAAAATGGGGGGGAGGCAGCCTCCAGCCACTATGATAGTCCAGGCAGGACATTAAGCTGTGCAGGGGAGAGGAGCCCAGCATCCTGCTGCTATGATAGTCCAGGCAGTACAGAATCTTTTCTTTACATGTGAAAGGGAGGGGACTGATAGAGCTCAGCCCCCAGTTGCTATGATGAAGACAGTTATCAGCTGTTCTGTACCATCTACTGGGAATAACCCAGAATCACTCCTATTTTTACCTAGGTGCCCCCAGCCAGCATCACCTGAGGCCAGACCAGGAGCACTCACAGGCTGATTATGGTGACAGATAGCAATTATATTGTACCATCTACCACTGGGGAAGGGAGAGGAGCAGATACTGCTCTTCACTGCCGCAGCATCGCGTCTACCAGCAGCATTCAGTAGACATAGGGTGACATTGAAAAAAGTCAAGAAACTATTTCTTTCTCTTTTCTTTCACATGGGGGGGTGGGAGTAAATTGACGAGCTATTCCCTGAACCACACCGGACAATGTGTTTGACCCTACAGGCATTGGGAGCTCAGCCAAGAATGCAAATACTTTTTGGAGACTGCTGGGGACTGTGGGATAGCTGGAGTCCTCAGTACCCCCTCCCTCCCTCCATGAGCATCCATTTGATTCTTTGGCTTTCTGTTACGCTTGTCATGCAGCACTGTGCTGTGGATTCTGTATCATGGCCTGGAGATTTTTTTCAAATCCTTTGGCATTTCATCTTCTGTAACGGAGCTCTGATAGAACAGATTTGTCTCCCCATAGAGCGATCAGATCCCGTATCTCCCATATGGTACACGCTGGAGCTCTTTTTGTATTTGGGACTGCATGGCCAGTCGTGCTGATCAGAGCTCCACACTGGGCAAACAGGAAATACAATTCAAAAGTTCGTGGGGCTTTTCCTGTTTACCTGGCCAGTGCATCCGAGTTCAGATTGCTGTCCAGAGCGGTCACAATGGTGCACTGTGGGATACCACCCAGAGGCCAATACCGTCGATTTGCGGCCACACTAACCCTAATCCTCTATGGTAATACTGATTTTAGCGCTACTCCTCTCGTTGGGGAGGAGTATGGAAACCAATTTAAAGAGCCCTTTATATAGACATAAAGGGCCTCGTAGTGTGGACGGGTACAGCTTTAAATCAGTTTAACGCTGCTAAAATCGGTTTAAACGCATAGTGTAGACCAGGCCTCAGATAGTGCCTGATGCAGCGGAGTGGATAGCACTGAGGACCAGACAGTCCAGTGCCATAGCTTCTCCTGACTGGCTCTGACTCACTACCATATTTCTTGTCTGCTCACTATTAACACCATTGTGCTGCTGGTTTTGACATCCCTATAACAAACTTTGGTTTATATGACCTTATACAATCCCTCCTCCTTTGCATGGCCTTGAGAGCAGTGTAAAGTGGAACTCATTCGAATGGGTCTCTACCAAAGGAGCAGACCTGTCCAAAAAATACTATATTTATGAGTTAAACCTCACCCAGTACAGAATAAGCCAGGCTCCTTTATGAATACAGCTTATTTGGATTTTGCAGAGACCAAGTCTAGCATTTACTCCAATGAGTAAACTTTTAAAAAAAATAAAAAGAAGAGGTGTGGGAGTATGAATGAGATTTACAGGGTTATAGAATGAAGGAAAGAAACGATCTAGAGGAAAAATAAAATGTGCTACATTCATCACTCCATCATTCAATTTAGAGTGACTTCAAGTATTTGAGCAGCCCTATACACAAGAATTCAGTTCCCCATTTTATAGCGCACCTCTGACTGTATCTGATTCCTATCCACATGGCAAGGCAGCAGAGAAGTAACACTCTTTCCCACCCCCACTGCCCGTAAAAAACTTGTAAGCCATTGTGTCATGAAAGTCATGTGGAGTTATTTCAGTGTACGATATCAGAACATGGAGTGCCGCCAAACTGGCAATGTCCACTAATAAACAAACAAACAATCTGATCCCTTCAGGGAGATGGTCTTTTTAAAATTATTAACTCTACAATTATGTGCTGCATGTGCCAAATCGCAAGGGTTGGGTGAGGCAGGGGGGAGCCTTCAGCTGAGAAATTATTGTACCTATTTTTAGACTCTGGAAGTAATGTTGTGCTGCTCCCACTCCATCATGATGACCCAGCGTGTAGCATTCTAGGATGTGAGAGATCCCAGACAGTCATAATGGATTGTGGAGCTGGCCTAGAGGGTGGGGTTAGGGAAGGTAAACAGCAATTATTTGTATTATGTGGTGTGAATACATTATTTGAACAACACTTATAAGACTTTATTATTAATAAAGAATGTCTCCTAGGAAAAGAACCTTTTTCCAGAGCACAATATTATAATATAAAAGCAACTTACTTTAAGCTTCCTCTGCTCCCATAGGCCATCCTTATAATGTGCCAGGACTTTCCACTCTCTGACATCCCAGAATGGTGCATGCTGAGGCATCCCAGTGCCAGGGGACTGGAGAGTTGCGATTATATATGAGAGCCAGGAGGAGAGTGTAATTTCTGTGCTGAGCACCCTTCTTTCCTGCTGCTTGGGGCTTTCAGAGTATGGTCTAATTATAGAATAAATAGATACTTATATGGCTTAAGGGGTGCTTCACAATCCCTTCACAACACTCTAGTGAGGTAGAGGCATACTGTTATCCGCATTATACTGAGGCAGAGAGAGACTAGGGCCTGGATGCACTAACAGGAGTTAGGTGTTGCGATACCACCCATCACAGTCCCTAACTTTTAGGGGCCTAGAGAATCATTGTGATGCACAAAGCTGAGTTAGACACTGAAGCTGCTATACAATGAGGGGGGAGAAACAGGCTCTTGGACTGCCCTTCATAAAAGCCAGCACTTTAGGCAGGGAGGCATCTAAACTATCCAATGGGAGATGCCAACCACAGGGTTGCATGCTAACCCTCACCCTCTAGGAGCCTCTCTTGGCTAGTGAAGCACACCTGGGAGCCCTTGTCTGGAGTTAGGCACCTACAGTGTTTTAGTGAGAAGCTAGAGGAGGAAGAGGACCTCCCTTGTAATTTTTAGATTAGGATGTGGGGACCACATTTCAAGTCCCTCTTCTACCTGAGGGTGTGGAGGGAGTGGAACAAGGAGCTAGAACCTCTTAGGTGAGTGCCTAACCACTGGGCTGAGGGGTATTCTGATGTCAGGCTCCACAGTCTTTGAACCTGTTCCATTATGGATAACTACTTGGAGTCACTGGACCAGAGAGAGCAAACAAACAGGAGAATGATTCAGTAGCCTGGTGATGAGAGCTCTTGCCCAGGATCTACTCCCTTTCACCCCTGGTTATTCACACTGCATCAGCAGTGGGAGCGATTGAGGCAGTCCCTCTACGTCAGATTAGCCCAATGGTTAGAGTATGCACCTGACAGATGGCAGATCTCTGTTCAAATCCCTTCCTCCCCTCAGGAGATGGGGGACTTGAACCAGGGATCTCCCACATCCTAGGCAAGTACATTAACCACTGGCCTAAAAGTGATGAGGGAGGTAAGCCTCCTTTCTGCCCACAGCTGCTTTGGGTGAACACATCTGAGGTGCTTGATCCAGTAGGCATACTCAGAGAGTGCCTACCAGATTGGGCCCCACATGTGATTTAGCCAGCTGAACATCTATCTTCCCCTGGTTTGTGACATGCTCTTGGTCTTAGGCAGGAGATAGACAACTGGGCACCTAGGGGGAAGCAGCAGTGCACACACTCAATGGCAGAAATATGGGCGCTGAGGGACTCACTACTGCAAAAAAAGTAGGTGAGGAGTGAGTTTAGGTACCTCCAGCAGGAGTTTTGTGCATTACAGTGGTCCTGAAACTAGGACTTAGGTGCCTATTTTTGTACATTCAGGTCTGTGTGACTTGCCCAAGGTCACACAGGAAGTCTATAGCAGAGCAAGGAATTAAATCCAGATCTTCTAACACCTATGCTAGTGCCCTAACCAGTGGGCCATCCTTCCTTCAGGTTACTTTTAAGGACCCTGGTATACACATTAGCTGCACACAAACATTCTCCACAACATTCAGCAGACACTTACCCAAAAGCAAGTACGCTCAGCTACAAGCAATTAAAAACACACATGTAACAGAGTTCTCTTACTCTCACAGTACCAGACAACCAAGTTAGTAGTAAGAATACAATGGCAAGAGAAAATTATGTGATAAATATTTACTGCATAAAGTACGGGTTTATTATTTGAGAATCCCTTCTAAATAAGTTATTGATAAGAGAATAAACCAGTAACAATAAAAATTAAAATTATTAATCACCACCACCACACTTTTGCAACTATACAACCTTATCCACCTTCCAACATTTAACTATGAACTAACCTATGGAATCTTTCAGTGAGAAAAAGCTTCCATTGGCATTAAGAGGGAAAATGTAGTGGGAAAGTGACCTGATGAAAGAGGTGAGGCCTAACACAAAGTAAGTTCCCTTGACTTCAGTTGGTAGTTGCTTGAGCTCATCACCTCTCAGGATTAGGCCCTTCCTGGGTAGGGTGACCAGATGTCCCGATTTTATGGGGACAGTCCTGATATTTGGGGCTTTTTCTTATATAGGCTCCTATTACTCCCCACCCCCGTCCCGATTTTTCACATTTGCTGTCTGGTCACCCTATCCCTGGGTTAACCAAATACATTTTCTGTGCCCACACAACCTTAGACTGCATTAGCAGGACCACTTTAAACAAAAACTGGTTAAAGAAACATAGCATCAGTATAACAAGGTTATCCAGGTGATTTAACTGGTGTGAGATTTGATAGCCACAGACTGGGCATTGAAACTCGAGTCTAGAGTGACCATTTTCACCATCATGATGTGAACAGAATTGCTGAAAATGTCCGCACTGCTTCTTTCCATTCCAGTCTGTGCTGAAGGAGTCATAGTAACAGCTTTTGGATTCAAGTCCTCTGATGAGCCCCTCTGATTTATTAGGTAAAACATCTGGAAAAAATGAAGCCTTGTGGCAGTGAAAATCCCCACAAAGGAGAGGAGAGAGGTTTCAGCTGAACAGGGATCCTGTCAGAAACCTGAGCTCTGGTGAGCGGGCTGAGATTACTGTCAGGTTCAAAACCTCAAGTTTAGAGCTGGCCTGTTACCATTTTACCCACTGGCTCAGAAGCCATGGTACAATGCTGGTCCACTTTGGCACAGAGGAATGGATGGTAGCTAACAGCCCTCAATATGTGGACCATGCTACAGCCACTAACCAATTTTCATGTTCTCTTGCAGCTTGAATGTCTGTAGCAATTCTGTCCTTGTCATTAATATGGTAGCTGCTGCTATAAATCACTGCCTGCTGTGGTGGCAGTATGAAACATAGAATACATATATCCTTCCCTCAAAACAAAGAGGGACAGCTAACTGCAGAGGGGCATGAAATGTATAGTCCAGATCACCTAGGTTATGTTGCTATTATGTGGAGGGAGGTGACTTACAGCTATCTATCCGAGTAAAATAATAGAAGTTTTTAAAAGGGAAGGAAACAGCTAATTGAGGCTAATAATGATCAGGAAGGGACAGAACCTGTACAGGTGGCAGCCGTGTATTTTATGAAGTGGAATTTTGGTTTCATTTGGGCTGTGTTAGGTGAGTTTAATAGAGACAGAGACATGCTGACTGTGTTAGCAGGAAAATCTTGCTTTACTATTGAGTTACTGTGTAATCACTTGTTCTATATTTTATATTAAAAAATCAAGGCTATGGCAGAGCTAGAGCTCACACAGGTACTAGACTCAGAATTATTTATTCTTTCTGCACTTCTTCATATAACAACCCATGTTCCAAATTTCAGAGCTAATGATATTTCCCCAGAGAACTATCTTTTGACTGTATTTTTCCATCTAAATCCCCTTTCCAACAATTTGAATAATAGTTCAGAATACTACCCTGGATGCCAAGGATTTTTTTTTGGAGGGGGTGTAGGATAGGGGGAGGAGTAGGAGTTTATTTTTTAATCAGATAAATTATTGCAGGGAAACCAGCCACTTCTCTCCATTCAATGTATATTCTATGGGGAATCCATCTAATACCCTTTCTCTTAGTGTGAAGCAGGACCAGCAAGATGCTGTATCAAACCAGGGAAGAACAGAAAAGCTGGGATGGAGCACAGGAATGACCAGGGAATCTGAGGAATGGATTATATGAACTTGAGCAGTGAAACTGCCAATGAATAGGTGAGATGGAAACAACGTTTATTTCTTTTCATTGCCGACAAACTGCACCAGGCTAAGACTGTGATTTAGGTAGAGTGGAATATGCTTTCTGGGGGGAATTGCGTGCAGGGCCAGATTAACCTTTTGTGGGCCCCCATGTAGTCATTGTGCGCTCTGAGTGTGGGCCTGGTGTGGCAGTGCCATTGGTGCCATAGTGTATCTGGTACTGAATCTCAGAGACATTTTTCATTTTGGTCACACACCTCTACATGACTGTATGCATTGCCATACACAGTTCCCTCAGCCCCCTGCTTTCACTGAGCTGTACACCCATGTGGGTTTACCAGTGTCCACAGTGAGCAGAACCTGGGCCACCCAGAGGATTCAGGGGGTCTGGGGCAAACCAATTTCAAGGGCCCCTTCCATAAAAAAAAGTTGCAATACCATAGAATACTATATTCTCATGGGGACCCCTGTGGGGCCCAGGGCAAATTGCTCCTCTTGCCCCCCCTTCCCCCATTGGGCTGCCCTGGGAAAAATAAACATTTAAAAACCTTCCGCATCTTGGCACAAACCCAGTTTTAAGAAAACGTCTTTTCAAGTCACCTTTACAAGGTATCACTGGTTCTCAGCATCAGCTAGTGCTAAAAGGCACTAAAGCTCATTAAAAAGGTTGGACAAATATTTTCCATCAAAACTTTTTTGGGATCGAAAACTAGGGGTTTTTAAAAAGCAGAAAAAATCACGGACAATGTCTGCTTTCCTTCAAAATTTATTATGTTTTTTTTAATTGAAAAGCTGAAATTAGTCTGCCAAAACCTGAACATGGTTTGGGGTTTCAGAAGTGTGTGGCCAAATATTTGCTGCTTGCTGTGTTTGATTGTTTAAAGAAACAATTAGAAAATTCTGCTTAAAAAAAATCCAAAATTTTTGAACCACCTCAGCTTGTGACCGAACGCCTGAGCCCATCCAGTCAGAGATTTTTCCAGGTTTCTGATACTCTGCTGGTTTCCTTGACTCATATCTGTCTCCATAGATTTGGGTTCATTTAGGTTAGAACATAACATAAGAATGGCCAAACTGGGTCAGACCAAAGGTCCATCCAGCCCAGTATCCTGTCTACTGACAGTGGCCAATGCCAAGTGTCCCAGAGAGAGTGAACCTAACAGATAATGATCAAGTGATCTCTCTCCTGCCATCCATCTCCACCCTCTGAGAAACAGAGGCTAGGGACACCATTCCTTACCTATCCTGACTAATAGCCACTAATGGACTTAACCGCCATGAATTTATCTGTTTCCTAGAGACTGTCTCCGTGGGGTCCCTCACAAACTGAAGACAGTTACTGTGGGTTTGTCTTTAGTATAGCTTATGCACATACTCCACGAACTGAGCATTTGAGCTTGTTCCGGAATCTGGGATGAGCCTATGTTGTGAAAACTGAAATGCTCAAAGTAGCACATGCATGTGAATGGACACAGGGTGCTAAAATTAAATTAACCCAGGGGGTCAGGACCCCTTGGGGTCATGAGGTTATTACTGGGAATCAAGAGCTGTCAGCCTCCACCTCAACCCCTGCTTTGCCTCCAGCATTTATAATAGTGTTAAATATATAAAAAGTGTTTTTAATTTATAAGGGTGGGTCACACTCAGAGGTTTGCCATGTGAAAGGGGTCATCAATACAAACGTTTGAGAATCACTGAATTAACCCCTCTGGATCCTTGGGGAATGCAGGGAGGGGTCTCCCTTGGTAGGGTTGGGAAGGAGGTAGGTGGTGTAGGATATTGGTCTTCTCATGTGATCCCTCCCCCATGGCTCTCTTGGCTCTATCACTGTTAATCTAAAGTGGCTAATTTTAAATGAAGCTACCCTCCCCTGACATGAATCTCCCTATGGCACTGAAATTTATGTAGACTATAATTTGGCATTTGAGAAGTGAAAGGGATGGTAGCCCTAAGCGAAAAGATAACAGCTGAATGAGCTTTAGGGTAGGGAAGGCTGAGCATCCCCAAACAGCCTGGCCCTGCCCCCTATCCGACCCCCACCCATTTCCTGCCCCCCACCTGCCCCCCTCAGAATCCCCTACCCATCCTGCCCCTTAACCCCTGACTGCCTCCCCGAGACTCCCCCTCAACCACGACCCTGGGACCCCACCCCCCATGAACCCCCCTGCTCCCTGTCCCCTGACTGCCCTGACCCCTATCCACCCCCCCGCCGAGTCCTAACAGACCCCCAGAACTCCCCACAGATTTATCTCCTTCCTCATTCAGACCTTCTACAGCCATGTCTCCAGTACCACCCTATGTCACCAGTCACTGTATGTGGTTCTGGTTTCAGCTCAATAAAGTTCCACAGCCAGCAGATACCTGCTCAGTGCTGACAAATGCCTCCCTCAGCACCCATCCTGCTATTTGAGCAAGCCACTTGCAAACACCATTTCCCCAAAGTGAGGACTTAGCCTCTGGGATCCTGAAGTCACCAGCTTTTCTCCCTCTCCTCCCATCTACATACTAGTCTACTACCTGGTCAGCACCACCTCTCCCCATGCCTGTCTCCCTTCTACTTTGGATGCTATTTTTCACCTGCAAGCCTGACCTCTTCCTCTTTCCCTGCTTTCCTTTCCTATGGATGACCTCTGTTCCTTGAGGTTAACTCCAGTTTCCTTATCTGCCCCTAACTTAATGGCCCACAGTAGACACAAAGCCACCTGCAGCTTCTCTGGCTACAGCCATAAGGCCAATTGCCAGAGGCCAGCCTTAGATAGCTGTAGCTACTAGTCTAAGGAGAGGTGGCAATTCCCAGGCTGAACATGCTTGAATCTTGCAATGGCGGCACTATGGATTCTAAATCCTCAGTGCTGCAGACTCTGCAGTTAGGCACTTCCCTCCTCTAGGCCATGGCTTTAAGGACTTGAGATGTCCATCACCTGCAGCAGAGGCCACCAATTCCCACACACCTCTCAGCTAGCACATAGCTGAGCAGAAAGTGCATCCTGAATGATTTTGGAGGCTAGAGTTCCAGGGGTTCCCATCCCTGAGCAGCAGCTCTACAACAAGCTCACATGCCCTCCCCCCCCCACCACTGTGGGACCAGAACCCTATGAAGACAGTGGAGTTACAGAGACACAGAGGACTGAATGGGAGTACAGTCAGTTCCCACCTCACTCACAGAGGCTCCTTCTAAGCCAGATTTCATGGCCATGCATGTGGGAAGCTTGCCCTGCTGTCTCTGTGTACATTTTATTACTTGTATTATGGCAACACCAAAGACCCCAGCTGAGACTGGGGCTGTACTGTGCTAGGTTTTGTACCCTCAGAGTGAGAGATGGTCTCTCTCCTGAAGAGCTCACAATCAAAATAGACCAAATAGATAAGGGGTAAGAGAGGAAAGATGTACCCAAGGTCAGAGCAGAGCTCAGAACAGAACTCATGTCTGAGTGCTCGGCCAGGGTTCTAACCACTAGATCACCCTAGCTTTGTCTCTTATGGATTAAAAGAGAATTTCAGTCTCATAGGCTGCCAATCTAGCACCCTTTAACCATTACAGAGTCACACAATGGATTTTAAAATGTTTCTTATCAAAGAAACACATGGGCAATGGGGGCTGAATGGGTGTCAGAGCTGTCATATGGTGTAATTCATACATACACTTGTACAAAATGCTTCAGTGGGAGAGTAGATCATAAGTGAACACAACAAGGAAAGCTTTAAGGTGAGATTTCTTGGACTCCAGGAGCTGCTAGTGCTACAACACAAATAATAACAGTGAATAAAGGAATTGATTCAGGGGGAAGGGAGTGCAACCCCAACAAATGGGGGAGAACAAGTAGAAAAGTAACTCCCAGCTCAGGAAAGACGCAGGGAGAGTGTGATTTACTGGGACAGAAGAAAATAAATAAGGCCAAGATTCCAAGATTTCCAGCCTTGGGTAGTGATTATGTGTGCCTAGGCTTTGGGTACCCAACTTAAAACACTTTAAACAGGCCTGATTTTTAGAAAATGCTCTCTGAAAATCCAATCTCTTTACGTTACCTCAGGTTGGGACCACCCATCAGCAAACAGCAGCTGAACCCAGCAGGCAGAAAGGAGAGCTGGCCTCCCTGAGTCTGCACAAAGGGACCACCACAGACTCCACTACCAGGGGTGGCCTGACAGACCTCTTCTGCAATGGAAGTCAAGTGAAGGCCAGGGACTGAGCAACTGAGGGACCTGCATCACTACAGAGTGAGCTGTCTGCCTTGCAGGAGGACATCACAACTGTAAATACTGCCTATACTACTGTGAGGTAGCAAGGAAAGGAGTCTGCGATGAGTGAAGACCTGGTCTGTGTGTGCAGACACGTGAAGGTTCACAGGTGAAGGGATGTGTCAACATCACCATACACCCATGCGATGATCAGGCCTGAAACAGGTATATGGAAACATACCTGTCAGCAGTCAGCCCTGCAGAGCTCCCAGCTAAGGGACAGTGTGTACAGGCCCAAATAACTATGAGAACATGGCTTGTACAATCAAGCTCCTAAGCAGCATTTCAATTTACTATGAGCGTGTTTGTGGGTGAAAGGAGGGAGTTTGTCCTCCCCTGGAAAACTTCATTTCCATGACTCTGAGTCTGGGTACCAGACTCTGGATGACAACTGGATCCTGGCAGATTCTACCTGGTTTTGCCCCCAGTTCCCTAAATTCTACTGCCTTCCTAAACTGTGTCAGGGAAATCTCTGGGACTGCTGCCAGTCCACGGACTGATCCTTGAGAAACACTGATCTAGACTTTTGATGGAGCAAGGCAGAAGTTGTCAGGGGTCCTGCGTCTCTCTATACAGAAGGTGAATGGGAGTGTAGAATGAAGGCAGGGCTCCACTTCCATAAGATACCTGAATGGACTTATGAACAAAGCAGGGCTTTGAAGGACTCTTACCTTTTAACATGGAATGACAAGCCTTGTGGATGGGGGGGAAGTGGTAGATGTGGTGAATCTTGATTTTAGTAAGAGTTTTGATACTGTCTCACATGACCTTCTCATAAACAAACTAGGGAATTATAGGCTAGATGGAGCTGCTGTAAGGTAGGTGCACAACTGATTGGAAAACTAGTCCCAGAGAATAGTTATCAGTGGTTCACAGTCAAGCTGGAAGGCATATTGAGTGAGTCCTGCATAGAGGGTACATTTTTAAGGTTTGTGGATGCTAACAAGCTGGGAGGGGTTGCAGGTACTTTGGGGGATAGGATTAAAATTCAAAATGATATGGACAAACCGGAGAAATGGTCTGAAATTAAGAGGATGAAATTGAATAAGGGCAAATGCAAAGTACTCCATTTAGGAAGGAACAATCAATTGCACATATACAAAATGGGAAATGACTGCCTAGGAAGGAGTACTGCAAAAGGGAACTGAGGGTCATAGTGGATCACAAGCTAAATATGAGTCAGTGTAACACTGTTGCAAAAAGAAAAAAAATGCAAACATCACTCTGGGATGTATTAGTAGGAGTGTTGTATGCATGACACGAGATATAATTCTTCTGCTCTACTCTGCACTGATTAGGCCTCAACTGGAGTATTGTATCCAGTTCTGGGTGCCACATTTCAGGAAGGATGTGGACAAACTAGAGAAAGTCCAGAGAAAAGCAACAAAAATGATTAAAGGTCTAGAAAACATGACCTATGAGGGAAAATTGAAAAAAAATGGGTTTATTTAGTTGGAAGAAGAGACGATCAAGAGGGGACATGATAACTGTTTTCAAGTACATAAAATGTTGTTATAAGGAGGAAGGAGAAAAATTGTTCTCATTAACCTCTGAGGACAGGACAAGAAGTAATGGGCTTAAATTGTAGCAAAGGAGGCTTAGGTTGGACATCAGGAAAAACTTCCTATCAGGGTAGTTAAGGATTGCCTGGAACAAATTGCCTAGGGAGGTTGTGGAATCTCTGTCACTGAAGGTTTTTAAGAGCAGGTTAGACAAACACCTGTCAGGAATGGTCTAGTTATTATGTAGTCCTGCCTTGAGTACAGGGTACTGGACTAGATGACCTTTTGAGGTCCCTTCCAGTCCTACAATTCTGTAATTCTATGATTCAGGGCTCAAAGTTGATCACTGAGGCCTTGATTCAGAAGGGAACTTACATACATTAGAGTTAGGCCTCAGTTCTTTTAACTTAGCTTTATTTCATGAAATTCATTCATGAATCCAATGAAAAGTGAAATACTCACTGTATTATCTTTATGGGTATGTACACAGTGGCGACATGTTCTACCATTTAGGCTCTATCACATGGTCTTGCCACTCAGTGGAGTCACATCTCAGGATGTCCTTTGGTAGTTCACAAGAGATTTGAGACTTACCATGTTTCACCTCTTTTCAGTAGTGTTTGGATGGTGGATGCTGTACAGAATGCAAGAGGTAGTAGAGAGTGTTTGAAATGCGTAAGTAACTGTGCTATGTAGCTACCCACATACTCACATCACTAGGATCATACATGTACACAGCTAGAGATTTAATTTTGGGATCAGGGTGGAACTGGATTTCATAGGCATAGAACTACAGTTGGCAGGCAAACAACAATTCCATTCCATGAAACATTTTGAGGTTTCAAAATTTGGTTTAATTTCCATGTGGAACAAAATGGAGACCACAAAATATGAGATCCATCTAGACTGACTCTCTATAGCCTAGTGCAGGGGTTCTCAGACCAATTTTTTTGGTAGCTTCAGAGTGTGGCCACCAACCCTTGCTGGTGGCCACTCTGAAAATTTTTCCAAACCCAAGCCCTGCCACTCCAGGCTGAAGCCCAAAGCTCGCTGAGCGCACACACACTGATCCCGTGTGACTGTAGACGTGCTGCCCAGAGCCCTCAGGAGGCTGTGTGGTGCAGGCTGCTGATCCCCTGCTGGTGGTACCAGGGAACACCAAGGCAGCCAGGAGCAACAGCTGGATGCTTCAGGGAGGGGCTGCTGCTCCCCCCCCCCCCCAATATCCACCCAAGAGGCTGTTGTGGCTGCAGAAAAATCCCTTGGTGGCCACATTTGAGAAATGCTGGCCTAGTGTTTAGGGCACTGCTGTGGGATGTGGGAGAACTTGATTCAAGTCACTGGTTGATCTGGGATGAAAAAAGGAGAGTTGGCTCTGAATCTCTCCAGAGAAACCTTCCTGACAAAGTTGTTGTTGAAACCAGTGTTTCCATGTGTGATGGGTGGGGGATCCTCATCCAGTGCAATCCATCTGTCAAGCCACCTTCTGCCTCTAGGCAGTGAGGTCTAAGGGTTTAAATCCAGCAATTGGCTCTTTTCTGTAGGGCTGTGCGGCCTAGGAATCAGAATCTATAGGAGTCATCTGAGTCCCCGGGCTGTAAGGCCTAGTGGCCAGAGTACCTAGTAATATCCTGACTCCCAGGACAATGAGGCCTAGTGGCCAGAGTCAATAATAACAATACCCTGGCTCCAAGGGCAGTGATGCCTAGCAGCCAGAGTCAATAATAAAAATACCCTGACCCACAGGTCAGTGAGGCCTAGCGGCCAGAGTCAATAGGTTTGCCCTGGTCCATAGAGCGGTTAGGTTTAGTGGACAGAGTCAATAGGATTGGGCCACCTCCCGGGGGGGGGGGGGGGCAGAAGCCGGGGTAGAGGGACCCAGGTCCTTCCTGCTTCACCGGGTCCCAGCTCTGGGCTCTAGTAGCAGTGAGTAGGCTTGCCACTTAGTCAGAGGGGATTCGCCCAAAACACACTGACTGCTGTAGGGACAATGGCTCATCCCTCCCTGGGCTACTTACTATCATGACTCCTGCAGTCCTGGTCTAGACATATTTGGGGTCTCTGGTCTCCTCAGGTTGTGCTGATCCTGGAGGCTCCAACCTCTGAGTGGCATCCTCAGGTACCTGAGCGTCTGCCTGAGTCTTGGTGTCTCCAGCTCCCACAGTCTGGGGCTTCTGCAGCTCCTGGGCTAGAATCTGCAGCATGTACCCTTTCTTTCTGGCAGCTAGCCCAGACTGAGTTGGGCTGCTCTCTCTTATACTGGTGCTACACCTCGAGCATGCCCGATGGGGATGTGGGGGCATCGCTTCCTCAGCCCACAGTGAGGAATTAACCATTCTCCATCCAGTGTGAGGTGAGTGCACCCTGTTAAACCATGTAATGGCATTTTATAATAGAAAAACTTTCATCAAACAGTTTGAGTAGCTCTCCCTAGCAATACCTCCTCACAATAGGGATGCTGCTCATGCAAACAAACACTTGGAGAGCCCCCAGAAACTAGGTCCAATTTGCATATTGTGAAAGTAGAATGAATTATATAGTAAAAATAGAAAGGATTAAAGAAATGCTGTCTGTACCTTTAAGCAAAACTGTTGGAATGCTGCAATCCAGGTGTCAGGAATACAGACATTAACATAGAACAATTGCACCGTTTAAGGGCAATTGGTGAAGTATTAGCCTTAAATCGATAACAGTTAGTAAGGAAATAGGATATGCATGCTGTGCCCCAGGTGAATTTTCCTGTTTTGCTTTCTTTGTCCCTTTGTCTAATTCCCGCTCTTTTATCTGTATAAATAAGACTGTTTGGGCCTTGCATGGCCACTCACATATTCTGAATGTTATTGGCGGAGCGCTGCGCTAATAAACAGAGTGGTCTGACAAATTGTGAGTCCTGATTCTAACTTTGACAATTTGGAGGTTCCACCGAGATGGCAACCGTCTTCACTGGGGCTGTGTGATTCCTGACTGTTTTTGTGGGATAACCGTGGCAGCCGGCACCTGGGCATTTGGCCCAAGCGGTCCCCCACTAGAGCGGAAAGGCGCACAGCCACAGTGAGGTCTACGCCATCGAACCTGTTGGTTCCCACTCTGTTCTGGTAGGGATCCTGGGATCTGACATCAGGAATCTGGTCAGGTAATTATTTCTGTGTTTTGTCCGGACTGAGGACTGTCCTGTCTCTGTGTCTATCTGTCCTCTTGTGGAGTGTTTGAGTCTGGGTGCCGTCTCTGTCTGGGGATCGGCTGACCAAGGGGTTCCTGTCCTCGCGGTCTGAGTGAGTGGAATCTGCACAATTGCAGCCGCACCGCACTTTGGGTAAAACCCCTGGTGTGAAAGCAAGGGCGATTGAGGCAGTAGCCTGTGCGCTCCTTTTGTGTGTTGCACTGGGCATCGCTCTGACGAACCCGAATTTCCTTCTTGTGTGATTGGTGTGTGAAGTCCTCCTGTATTGGTAAACAGACGTCTAAGTCGGGACAGTTCCCTAAATGAACGCCGGCTCATTTTATGTATTTAGGATGGGTCCAGACTCCTGTAAAAAGGGTCCAGACTTCTGTAAATTTCTGGGAAAATGGTCTAGGCTAACTCAGGGGGATCCCAAAACTCAGTGGCCACTGTTAAAATCTTGGAACAAAGACTGAGTGGACGTCTTAAAGGACAAACTCAGCCAACCTAAAACTAAATTGGCTAAAGGAGAGGTTAATTGTTTCATGCAGTGGTGGCAAGAGGCAAATCATAGGTGGACAAAATCAAAACTGGCCTCTCTCAATTATTCAAATAATAAGTTAAAAGTTTTATTAAAAGCATCCTGTCCCAACACTAGACCGAGCGCTCCCCTTTACCCCGTTCTCCAAACCCCGGATCGATCCAACCCGCTTCATACTCCCATCTCATTGTAAAAAGGACAAAAAGTCCCTTGTTCTGTTCCCCTTTGTTGTCTGCCTCAGAAACTGATTCTTTATAGTGTCCCACTACCAATTCAGCAAGGCTGGGGGCAGGGGGAGCTCCTCAACTAGCCTCCACCCTTCCTGGTCCCTTTCCTTGAACATTTCTTTCAAAATTGTGAAGTGACCACAATAGCACTCACAAACGGTTCATTGGAAAAAGCAGGATCGGGCCCAGACAAGCAGGCAAGCAACAGATAAAGAAACAGGTTGAAAGCCCTAAGGGAATAGTGTCAGGAGTAAGAAAAGCAGTAAGTGCAGGCATGAATCCCTGGAACAATACTTAAAATGTTGAAATCTAAGGTGATAAAGGTGTCATTTTGGGACATAAACAAGTGATTTAAGGGAAGAGAGTAAAAAGTTAACTCTATAGAGGCTGGAGAGAATTAAGCAGTTAAACTTTGTGGAAAATGTTAAAAGGACCATGTTAAAGAGAGAGAATTCTTGGTTTCTTTGCAGCCATTCTGAAGGGAAATGGGCCCTTTTCCAGAAGAGTGCCTGTAAATAATCCATATATATATATACAGCTATGCAAAAACAAAGCAGTGTAAAGGAATGTTAAGGAAAAGAAAATGTATGTATCTATTTGTCTGTGAAAATATGTAAAGTTCTAAGAATCTAAACCAGCATATCTGGTTTGTAAAACTCCTGTTTTGTAGGTGTAAGAAATTGATTTTGTTTTTGTTTTTAATGCCACTACAAATTCATTTGACTCTTTAATTCAAAGTTGCAAAACTGACAGACCTTTTTGCAAGACACAGGTAATTAGTGTTGTTTGGCTTTGGGATTTAGCATTTAACCCTTAAGGGGTAACTTGATTCTTTACAAAAATTATAATGTTTTTAAATAAAGACCAAGTCATGGCTGCAATAGGGCAGTCAAAATCAGGAGAATAGGGAGAGATTCTGAAGTCTTTTTGTTTGTTTGTTTGTTTGTTTTGTAACAATAGCAGATAAAAGCTGTAATGACAGAATAAGAAATTAACAGTGACCCTCTGAAGCAACAGCAGAGGTGAGGTGCATAAAACAAAAAGAAACAATGTTAAAAACACTGAGCCTTAAAATGGCTCTGTGTAATCAGACTGTCACTTTGATAAGAGTACATGAAAACTCTGTAAGAACAAAACAAACAGTTATACCTTATGTAAAAATTAATATGGCTACTGTTTTTGAAAAGTTATAGTATAGAAAGAATGTGCATTTTCCCTAGGACATGTGCAGTGTATATTGTAGAAAGGGATGTAAAAAAAAATGCAAATGAAACGTGCTGCTGAATTAAAATCCTATTAGGGCTCCAAAAAGAGCCGCAATAGGCTGTGTTTTCTTTTTCAGATTCCTATATGTTAAGACAGAGTCTCTGAGCTCCGCTGATGGCTTTGAATCCAAAAGCCTAGCCTGTGTTGATGCAAATTACCTAACTGATAAAGAAAGGTGAGAACTGCTAGCACAAAAGAAGCTGCAAATAAAGAACATACCTGGTCAGCACACAAACTGCCTACATAAAAGGCATGGTATAACAAGATACCTTTAATAGATTTGATGCTAATGTTACTGTTAATATTAAACATTAAAATAACTTTAATGTTAGTAAGTACCCCTGTAACAACTTGTAGTGTGTATGATTTTTGGAAAAATCCTTTAAAGTAATATGGTAATGATGCTTCTCAGCTATTACCTGTGAATAAACTTAAAGCTTAACACAGCAGGAAAAACATTACAAACTTGGTCTGCTATATAAGAGGCAAAACTTGAGGTACACCACCTCATGAATTTAATAACTAAACAGTGGAATAATTTTTGCATAACCCTTAAAAAGTAGAAGCCATTAAACCTGGCCTGCCTATAAAAAAAAAAAAACACAAGAAAATATGGGGGTAATGCCTCTGTTTTGCCTGCAATCAGCAAGGGTATTTGTAAAAGAAAGGAATCTTTTAAGTAATAATCAATGCCACCCCAAAAGGGGTAGAAAAATGTTATTTTTGTCTTTCAGATAATCCAAAGTACTGTATAATGGACTATGTGTATGTGTTAATTCTTGGGGAAAAGTGTTTAAAAAGTGTTAGCAACTTACCAGAAGACAAATGTAAATGTAATGTAAGTACTGTGTTTACCAATAATCACATTTACTATTTGCCACAACAACAACACCAAAAGAGTCTCAGCTTACTGTAAGCACTGATTTAGTTGAGTTCTCTATCAATCTTGGCATTGAATGGCAAACAGTTACCAATCATCTGTTAAAAGGTAAAAAGGTAACATGGTTCCTAAAAAAAAAAATTGTGGAAAACTGGACTATTCATATTATACACGCAAATGGGGACATGTTAAGAATTGCCACTGCAGAAAAGCATAACAGCTTACCATTGGTATAACATATTTTCTGGATTGTCTCCCACAACTACTGGCATACTAATGTTACTACCCCTAATTGTTTTTGGTTTTAAATTGTATGTGTTTAATTGAAATGTTTAAAATGTGCTGGTGGATAAAACAAATGTATGTCAAGCTAAAACCACAGGCCCAAATCATCTCCCAGTATTTTCTATTACATGGACTAAATAAGAAGTGACACTGGCGATTAATAATCTTAGTGTCAAAAGGGGGATATGTAGGAGCAGGATTTTATAATGTCCCATAAGAATTACAGTATAATTTGATTTCATCCTGCTAGCCGCCTTTTTTTAAATACCAGAAAGAACTGACCCCCTGGGACTATAAGATTCTGTTTTCCCATATGCATTACAAATTGGGCCCTCTCTAACTCTTTGTTTTAAGATTTAGGTAGTAAGAGACAGGATTCTCTATTGTGTCTGTGTTAAGTAAATTAGAGAAACATTGAAGGCCTGGGTCTTAATGTAAATTGTCTTAGTTATCAATTGTAAAACTTAGCAAGGTTTAATTTGCAATGCTTTTTTGTTCTATATAAAATACTACTGTTTGTATTCTCAATCTATTTGTGTGAATGAGGAATGTATGCATCAGGAAAAGACAAGGTGTGAAGGCCATTGTTACAGCCAGAGTCAAGGGACAGCTGTTAAACTGTCTGGCATCTCAGAGTGGATACATGCTTCGCAGTGTAAGAATGCACCACCCCCAGTGAACCAACCACCACCTCAAGACCACGCAGAGTCAATTTTTTTGACTCCAGAAGAAGACGTAGAGGAACAGCCTGCAATAACTTACAATCTACGCTCTCGTAAGGGTTGCCAGAAGCAGATGACTACATAAAGCAAGGCCCTAGAAGAAGCAGTAGTGAGCTTAGCGCCTGCTGCCTGGTGGACATAAAACTGTGACTGCAGTTCCCTCAGTTGAGGTTGTAAGAACCAGAAGGGCCCTGCCTCCAACATGCGCCTCTGGTGGTGCCTGTTCTTCTGCTGCTGGTGTCTTAAGGTCTGAGGAGTCCACAATGACAATTCTTTTATCCAGCAGCAAGTGTGGATAGCTCAGACCCTTATTATTTCTAAATGCTGGGTCTGCAGCCACATCCCAGCCCACTTTCAAACTGGTGTTCCTGTCCTGGCTATCCCACTCAATTCCCCAGACCTCACTGGAGGACCTTGTCCGTTTAACACAATATGGAACAGTCGTGACACCTGGAAGAGGCTATTGGCAGTTCCTTTATCCCACTTGGGGGAGCAATACACCAGGCAAAAAAAGGCTCCTAAGTAGTTAAATAATGGCAAATAAAACCAGAGAAAGTTTAAGAGCCCTGGCCAAAGAAACAGGGGCGATCAGACAGGTGGCCCTCCAGAACCGTCAGGCATTGGACATAGTGCTGGCGGCCAAAGGAGGGACCTGTGCTCTCACTGGAAAACAATGTTGTATGTTTATACAATATCAATGAGGTAATAGATCGCTATAGCCACTTAGAACAAATCACATATCTTCCCCATGAAGATTCGAGTTCTTTATGGAAGTGGCTAAGTAACCTGTTCAATTTCTCTGGCATAGGAAACTGGTTGTTTCAGGGAGCCCTAACTATCCTGTTTGGAATCTTAGTGATTTTTGTATGCTTTCAGTTAATCTCCTGTTGTATACAGAATTGTGTCACCCAGATGACTGCCCCAAAACAGAGTGCTAATATGATGATTTTGAATATCGCTGATGAACTAAGAGATAAGGAACGGTTAATTTGTGGAACTCAGTAAGGGTTGGTCATGGCGTACGCCTGACCAAAAGGAGGGATTGTGAAAGTAGAATGAATTATATAGTAAAAATAGAAAGGATTAAAGAAATGCTGTCTGTACCTTTAAGCAAAACTGTTGGAATGCTGCAATCCAGGTGTCAGGAATACAGACATTAACATAGAACAATTGCACCGTTTAAGGGCAATTGGTGAAGTATTAGCCTTAAATCGATAACAGTTAGTAAGGAAATAGGATATGCATGCTGTGCCCCAGGTGAATTTTCCTGTTTTGCTTTCTTTGTCCCTTTGTCTAATTCCCGCTCTTTTATCTGTATAAATAAGACTGTTTGGGCCTTGCATGGCCACTCACATATTCTGAATGTTATTGGCGGAGCGCTGCGCTAATAAACAGAGTGGTCTGACAAATTGTGAGTCCTGATTCTAACTTTGACAATATCTTGTGCACCTAGCACATTTTGGGGCACTGTGTAAATAATAAGAATGTTCTATACCAAGAGAGGTTTCTCAAAGGCGTGTCTGCACTAGAATGTTTCTTCATATTTCCCATCATGGAGGCTGTTGGGGAAGCTCCACCAGTGATAGCAGTGGTGGCAGGGATAGCATGGATGTGCTGCCAGTATTTTTAACCTCTGTCTAATCCTGCTCAGGAAGGCCTAGATGGTGGTTTAAAAGGCTAGTGAGAACTAACAACCTTTTTACGTTAGTGATAATGACAGTGAGTGCTAACAGAGGTGCGCCAGGGGGAAATTGAAAGAAGAATACAGTGTAGAGAAGGTTGGTAGAAATATACCACCCACTTTCTACACTACTTCAGTTTTCTACAAGTTTTAACATGAACAGTATTTGCTGGAAATAGCTGACTGTGCCAAAAACATACTAGTTGATTTTTTTTCTCCCAGTCATTTACTTTTCAAGAGCCACTGCCACCTCCCAGAAAACAAAGAAAGTTGCTCTGTGCTTGTGCGAGAGCCAGATCTTTGCTTCTGAGGAATTCATCTGCTCCTGCTGTTTATTAGAATCCTCTGTTTGGGGCACTGCTTGTAGTTACTTTGTTAAGAGTAAATAAAAGTTGAGAAATTTCAGGTAGGGAGTGAGCAGTAAGGAGAGAAAGACACAAACTCTGTTTTCATTCAAATATCTCTAAAATAAAAAAGGTGGGGGGGGCGCTAAGAAAGCAGATGATGGATTTTAGTGTCACAATCGTTTCCAAGTACAGTGTTTTTTTTCCACATTTTTATGAGCTTCAAAGCATTTAGAATCAAATTGAACTGAAAGAAACAAAGATTCTGTTTCTCCTCAAACTACAGCACTTTCCCCTAATCTCTGCATTTTAAGGCTCCACACAGCTAAATTGGATAGATGAGACTTTCTCTTCTTTGCCCACATCTGTGTGTTGAAATTGATTTTGTTCAAGATCCTCTTTGCATCAGTTAACTCATGGTCCCATTGTCATGTTTTTCTGTACCAGATATGAACTGGTCACAAAGTTTGCTTATACACACCATATGTGTTCATCATTATAAGATCTTTTAACGCTTTGCCAGAAATGGCTGAGATTAGTTTAAATAAAGTATTTTATACAGCTCCACATAGTAGCTGGACTGTTCAGAATTCCATTACATCTCCCCATTTAAGTTCTACATTCCTACCATTTGCAATATTTAAACTATCACTGTCTTTGTAGTTCAGTGCAGAACAGTCTGTTAATGTCTCTGAATCATTTTGGTTTTCTAACAACTCAAATGCATAACAACTTGGTCATCTGGCTGTTCATTAGTTGCAATGACTGGCTGTGGTTGATCCAGAATCCTTGAATCTTCTTCTTGTTCTGCATCTGCCAGCTGCTCCATTGATTGTTCTCTCTGAGGAGCAAACTGTAGATGTCGATGGTTTCTGTTGGACTCTCCAGTGTCGGTCTTAATCACATATAATTTGGGCATTGAATTATTTTTTCTTTATAACAGCTGAAGTTGTCCATCCCTTTTCTCCATCTAGTTTGACAAGAACAGCATCACCAGGTTCTAGTCCTGGCAGTTCTTTTATTGAGTGACATCTGTTGCAAAAGTGTTCATAAGGTCTTTCAGCCCTTTTATCCAATTTGGCTACTCTCTTCATGCCAGACCACTTTGGGGATATCTACTGTTCCACCTCTGGAAAAGAATTCGAGTCATCTTCCCATCATGAGTTGGACTGTATCCAGTAGCTGCTATTGGTGTTGATCTGTAATTTAGAAGAGCAAGGAATGTGGATCTTCCTGCTATAGGATTTTCTTGACTGTCTGTACAGCTCTCTCAGCCTCTCCATTTGCTTGTGGGTAATGTGGGCAGCTAGTAACATGATCAAAGTCATATTTCATCTGGAGTTGTGGTCTGTTGTCTTTCACTAGTTGTTCTGGAATACCAAAAGTGAGCAAAAGTGCACTTCAGTTTCTCAATAACAATCCAAAGTGTTACACCTTTCAAGTACATTATTTCTATATACCTGGAAAAAATAGTCCACTACAACCAGGTGATAATGTCCTTTGAATTTGCGTAAATCTGCAACTAGTCTCTTCCAAAGTCTGTCTGGTAAAGGTGGTGTTATTAAAGGTTCTTTGTGTTGTGTTGGTCTGTTAGTGCTGCAATGTTCACATGCAGATAAAAAAAAATAAAGTATGTCCTTGATGATGCCTGGCCACTACATTGACTGGTTGGCCCATTGATGGCATTTAGTTAATCCTTGATGTCCTTTATGGATGAGGTTTAGGATTTCTCCTCTCATTTTGTTTGGAATTACAACGTAATAGCCTTTAACCATGAGTCTATTTGACCTAATTGTCCACATGCCGCAAAGTAGCTTTTTGTCACTTCCTTAGTCTTCTTTAGATAGTTGGGCCTAATGTAACTTAGAACATCCTGAAGTTGTGTGTCTGTCGAGGATGCTTTTTGTAGCTGGAGTGGTCTCTTTTTGACACTGGTCTGTATGCGTCCATGGCATCCATGTATGCTTTTACATCATGTTCACGTTCATGGGTAGTTGAGTGTGAGTCTGGGCTCTGTGACACAGAGCCTGCCACTACCAGATTTTTCCTGGGGGCATATTTAGCAATTGGGGTAAATTGCATTAACTTTAGCAATAAACTTTGATGATGGTTACAAGTGATTTATGGTCTGTTACCAGTGTAAACAAATCCTATCCACATAGATAACTAGTTGTGCCAGTTCTGGCCTGATACTGGTTAGATGGTTGCTGGTTCAGCAAAAGGGAAAAAGCCAGAGAAAACACCAGCAACTGCCTCACACTTTTGGTCCTGTAACTAAATACAACAAATTTGTTTCCTTTCAATCACACTTTAGGTTAATTTGCAGGCAGGGTGAACAATGTGTTTCCACAATATGTATGAATAGTCCATTTGCTGGGGAGTGGAGAGGCATAAGAGAGTGAGAGTATGTGGTTGGTGGAGGTGGACAGGGGGAGGGGAATCAGACTATGCTGTTACTTTTGAAAGAGAAGATCGAGGACTCCAGGAAACATTTTGGATCTGGAGTCTTGACAGCGTTAGCAGGGAGCTGCCGACAAGCCGTGTTCAGACCTGGATAGAGAAGAGTAAACAAGGGAGAGATTATATATAATTATAGACAATCATGTTGCTGGGCATAAACAGGAATCAAAAGCACAGAGGCACTGAAGTTTGGCACATCCCCAAGCCTAGAACAGAAGCCAGCCAGCAAAAGGCAGCGCGACTGGAAAGCTCTTCCCTTTGGGCCTGCTTTCAGTTAGCTCAGGGGCTGTTTTTTCTTTTTTTTTTTGGCTTGAGGCATTCCCCCATAAAGAAAGAGTCTGTCTGAGGGAACATGGGAGCCAAACTGAAGTCAGCAGAATCCTTGTCTGTGACATTAATGGATCGCTCTGTGAGAAATGTCAGAAGCATTTGGAAAAGTTACAGCGTGCTTAGGTCAGCAAAAACATGTAGGAATTTCTGAACAAAAATCTCTTTACAAACGCTCCAACTGTCTCTCTCGCATACCCTGGGAGCAGACAGTTCCTGCCAGAAGAAGGGGCACTGCAGCCTGGAAGCCAAGGGCATCCACATCTAATAGTGGCCTGTTAGCCCCATTCACAACACTGGACACCCAGGCGTTCAGGGTTAACCTCAAAGGGCCCTTTCTGGCCACCAGTGTGTCTGTGATGAGACCCACAGCCCACCCACCTACCCCGGTGTCTGAGCAGCAGGGAAAATAGGCCCTGGCAGTTGGCACAACTCTCTCTGCCTAGTTGTGAGTTAGAGGCAAGGAATGAGCAGGAGACCTGTATGATGAAACCCCCTATCCCCACCTGCACTCCTGCCTGGCCCTACAATAGAGGGAATAAGCAGGAGTGCAAGCAAGATGGGACCCTCCCTTCCCCATGTGCCTGCCTTTTTGTGACAGCAGCAGAAGGAATGAGCAGGATGCTCTACATGGGTGGTAGTGGGGGGTGCTCCCCCTCCACCACCTGCCTGCCCTGCATTACAGCAGCAGTGGAATGAGCGCTAGGCCCAGCTGATTTTTTTTGTTGGCACAGTTGGACTCTCCCATTACAAAGGCAACTGTTTTGTTTTTCAGACCCCGGAAAAGGAGGAGAGAACACCCAGGAAGAACACAGACACCTGAGCTCCCACTTCAAAGGTCTGGTCCTTCAAGGAGTTCTCCAGCCAAACCAGGGGAGGCCAAGCTCTCTATTCCTGATAATTCAAAGGTGAAAAGAAGGGGAATTTATATAAGAAATAACAAAACCTACTTTTCAGAACTTCTTTAACAGCATTAAAAAAGTGAAGCAGCGTACAAATCCGTCTCACCCCACAGAAACATGTGGCCTTTCAAAATCTTTTCCCTAAGGAAAAACAATTGACTGTATTAAAGGGGAAATGACACGTGACTAACTGAATAGTGTCATAGTTTGGCGCGTGGCATTATCTGGATTCGAATTTACCCAGATGATACTTTTTTGATGAATTCTCAATAAATAATTCTGTTGTCAAGTCATTGTCTTGTAAGACGTCTCAATTTTATGGGTCCTACCAAAATACAGATTGTGCTCATGCACACCTGCTCCCCCCACTGGCTGTTTAGTAGCTGTACTAGCATCACACTGATGCAAAAATAAGAAAGTAAACCAAAAGGGCTGTGTCAATGTCAGCATTGTTGGAAATAAATCAATAGGTGAGAGAAAGGGAAATTGATGTTTGCCAAGTGGAAAGGGGGAAAAACGGGTTAGAAAAGACATGTTGGGGCCCACTCTCATCTGTTGTAAATTCACATGAAGTCAACAGAGCCATGAGATTTATATAAGCTGAGGATCCAGCCCTGTGTTTTCAGAGATCCATGGGGCTACTGCAGGTAACTGGAAATAGAAGGTAACAAAAAAAAAACCCAACCAAACAAACTATCAAAGAGTATATCGACAGTGTCTTCTCAACACAGGCCCGTCCATGACTTGGGATGGGAATGGTGTCACAATTTTAGCACTCTGGTGAAGGGATTATTGGAGAGCAGAATGACAGCTCTTGGATTGATTCCATCTGCTTTCCTTCCTCTTTCACATGAATGTGACCAAGAATGGAGTGGGATGTAAAGCCCTTATCCTGATGGCTAATCAGAAATGAAATGAGGTTAGTGGTCTCCTACCTGGTGGATACCAATCACAAATCCCTCATACAGACAGACTCCAAAAGCACAGCTCATAAATGTTATTTAAACAAAATGTATTAAAGGTTTAACAAGCTGGAAAAAACAGAAGCTTTGGGGAGGATGGATCTGATGGGCAGTCAGAAAATCCTACTCCACACACCAAAGTAAGATTTGCAAGGCAAAAGGAATCAAAAGAGTGAGCCACCTAACAAGTAACATACAGAGAGTATATTTCCAGCAGATGTCTTGGAAGAGGCCATTGGTGGAACAAAGTATTTTTTCCTGTCCTACCTGCAGCAAAAATTATGTGGAGTTTTCATTAGCTGAAGGATTATTTTTTGTTTTGTAAACCTCATTCGCATGTGCCTGAGGAGAGGTTTTTCATTGTGGAGACTTTGGGATGAGCCAATGAGATGTGTTAGTGGGAGGTCTCTTTTCAGGAGAGTTCCTGGAGCTGGAATATCTGTGACTGTAGCAAGTCAGCATTGAGGTGCATCCGCAGAGCTCTGTGGGAATCCAAGGCTAAAATAGCAAATACTGAAAGTTAGCATTGGGGAAAACAGCATAAGTGGCTTTCTGCCAATTTCCCATGTGTAATGGGTATTCTTGGGTGGCATGGTGGGGGCCTGAAAACCTGGCTGGAGCATCTCTGTCTTCTGACTATTCCCAGCTGCCTAGACAACCTCTTGGAGCCATAGGAGGCAGGATCAGATTCCAGCTAGTCAAAGAATTCAGGGGGAAATGGTGATGCACCTTTAACTCTCGCCACCTTCCTGAGCTTTGCTGAAGACAGCAGCTTAGAATGCGGGCCCAAGAGTCCAGCACCACTTCCTCAAAATCTCGGTGGGCTTAACTGATTGCAATAAGGGAGGCTTTGGGTTGGAGCCAGCAGGGAAAGGAAACTTTATCCTCCAGCCTAGAGCTAAGGTTACTGGTGGGACAGTGTATGGTGGGAAGGATATCAGATCTGCACACATTAAGTAAACTCCAGTATTAATTGCAATCTTAATATCTGGGTTGGTGCCTAAAAGCTAGAGAGACAGATGCCTAGAAATGCCAAGAAGAAAACATGAGAGAGGGCAGGTGAGTGAAATCATATCTTTTACTGGACCAACTTCTGTTGGGGGAAGAAGAGACAAGTTTTCAAGCTTCACAGAGCTCTTCTTCAGGTCTGGGACCCACATGGCTACAACAACACTGCAAACAACAGAAGACCTGACTTCCTGCTTTTCCTCATTTCTGTAACGTTGCTGTCAATCTTTACACATATTTTTCAAATAAATATTTCAATTTCTATAAAAAAAATCAGTGCCATTGAGCTAAAATGAGGTGAGTAATCCTGTAATACCAAACCAACATGCATAGTTCAACTTTCAAAAGCAACCCACAGTGAATACAAGAAAAAAAGATGCAGTTTTGTTAAGGAAACATTTCTGGTTTAAGTTTCTGAAGGATTATTATGAAATGTTGCAGATTAAAACCTGAGATGCCAGGCTCAGGTGTATGCATGTGTGTATATAAAGAACTGGTTGGAATTTATTTCCCATGTGGAATATTTCAATGAACATGAAAAAAGATTGTTGTAATCTTATGTGGAAATTGAACTTTTTGTCAAAAAACAGAACTCAAAAAGTTCAGCCACAATATTTTTAGTTTGAGGGTGAGAGGAGGCTAGATGAAAAGTGAAAATTTTCTTCAGTAAGCAAACTCTTTCCATAAAGCCAACAAAGAAACAAAACTTATTTAATTGAAAAACCAAATTCAGTTGAAAGCCAGCTTCAACAGAAAATTTTCAACCAGCCCATATTTATTTTCTCAAACTATTATTTCAATTGGAAACTTCCCCCTCCCCCCCATATTAGCCCTAACTGCTCTCATTAGTTAATAGTGTGGGGGCGGGGGGAGGAGAGGAGAGGAGAGGGAAGCAGCATCTACTGTAAAAGCAACAAAAACCAGCAAAGAAAAGCATTCTGATCTCAGTATATCACATCGGCAGATAAACAAGGGAAATCACAAAACATGACATTTCAAGAGCTGCAGGGACAGTTGCTACATCTGCTGAAGAAGAATCACTCACAGGTTTATTAGCTTGGTTACCACAGATAAGATCTAACACTTAAGCTGATTCAAAGAAACATGGAGGTATTTTCATAACCTATCTAACAAGGGTTGGGTAGTTTAAAACCTACATTTAATTAAATAAAATCAGGTTTGAAAATATTCTAAACTGCATATATTGCAGTTTCTACCTTATTGGTTTATTTATTTATTTTTTAATTCCCCAGAGCAGGAAAAAAACAAGCCAACAGAATTTGCGAATTTGGATGCACACACAACAGAAGAAAAGCAAAAAGAGAAGGGAGCAAGATCAATTAACCATCCGATTCCTGTGAGGAGAGTCAAAATGTGGCCCCTCAAGCTACCACTGCTGGTGTCAGTAAAGAGCTAATCAATAGAGGCTGGTGATGGCTCGGTGTGGAATGCAGCATTGTACAGAAGCAGCCCAGAGCAGGGTTATAGCGGAAGGGGCTAAAGTCCCCAGATTACAATAAAGCAACTTGAAGGTGACAGATTTCATTGTTGAAGGTGATAAAATTCCACATGGCATGTTGCAAAACAAGGGTCGGAATTCAGAGCTGGAGTAATCGCATGAGACAATGCAAGGGATGGTTTACCCTCCTCTCCTTTTCATGTGGCCAGCACAGAAAACACTGACATTCTCAAAGTTTCTGACAGGCTACTAAGGTCCCTTTCATTAGACCAGGGCTGGATGGCCTGGAACGTGGCAGGTCGAATTGCAACTTGTGGATTGAACATTGGGCCTGATGCTCCCTTGCTTTGCATCTTGTATTGCCAGTTACAGCCAGCACCAGGAGTAAAATGCTGCCAGATCAGAACAGCAGTGTTTACCCCTGCATTGCACAGGTGTGAATGATGACACAAGGGGCAATGCCATGGAAAATCAGAGCCATTGTCCCTAGAAACAGGTTGTGTGGGTCTAATCTGGAGACATGTAAGCACCACTCAGGGACATGACAGGGTCTCAGGTGCAGTACCCTATCTCCATCCAAATGGCCAGGTCTCCAGCCCAGGGGCCGAGCATTGAAGACGAAAGAGTGTGCCACTCTGTTCCATTTTGTGCTATGTAGAATATGTCTACATTGCAAAGCAAAGGGATGATTGTAGCAAGGATAGCTTTAGTCTAGCTACCATGGATAACAATTGTAGTTTAGACATTAAGGTGCTGAAGCCTGTACAGCAGCCTCCTGAATACAAGCCCAATGGGGGCCCTGTGTCCTTACTCTGGTTGCTAGCCTGCAATTAACCAGCATGGCCCCTCATTTGGGCAGAGCTGGCCTAACTCCTGCCCTAGAACAAGCAACTGGACTGGTCCTGAAAATTTTTGCACTTTGACAAACCCTGATACCCTTATGCAGGTGAAACTCCCCATGTCCCAGAGCCTGAGGTCCTCACTCTGCTTCGCTCAGGCGCTTGAAAAGGGCTGAATAAGGGTGATTATTGTCATTATTTGGGGCTGATAAAAGATCCAATGGGCTGTGCCTGCTGCCTACCATGAGGCTGTTTGAAATGAAGGAAAAAAACAGCAGAAACAAGAAGGCAACGGTGGAAAAAATTAATAAGTCAAAGCCTGAGATTGAACTAGCAATTAGATCAGCCACGGAATGTATTTAAGTCAAATATATTTGTCAGATCAATCCAGAAGGGAATTTCAGTCATAGCTCGTGCTTTCTCTCCTTCCCCTGCCCACAGCCCAGGGCATTACAGTCCCCTTAGTCAGACTAGGTGAGAAAAATACTAACAGTGAGTCTCCTAAGATGCTTTATCACAGTTTTGAAAAGTCCTAGTTCATCTTTCCTCTCACGGATTTATTTACATATTGATTTATTTATTCGACTCTGTTCGTCAAGCAAGCCCCTTGAGATTAAACCATTTTATTTACAAAGACATTGGGGTCACAGATACAAACAATTAAGTCAGCCGAGGTACATCTTTGCATGCACTCTCACACTGATGTGCTGAGCAGATGAATCAGTCTTGTCAGTGATTCAAGGGTAAGGTAGGGGGCTGCTTCAGCCTCAGATATCTGAGTTGGTCAATAGCTGCTGCAAGTGGAAAGAAGGAACTGAGAGGTTGGTGTGCAGAGGGAGGAGAGAGAGAAACCAGTTTGGGGAGTGATGGAAAAACCATCAGAACAAACCTTTGTGGAGTAACTTAGCAGAAGGAGCAGGGCCTGGTGGTGGAGTCTGTATCACACTGGCCCTCCACTTCACCTGCTAAAGTCACACCTGACAAAAAGCAGCACATTTGCTCCTAGCAGGGAGATGGGCTTAAGAGAAGAGGAGAGGAGGGAACAACCACGGGAAGAGACTCTGGAACAGACTGATCTACATGATAGAGATTTCATCTCTGCTAGCTTCATGTTACAAGACAAGGCACTGGAGCTCTTTTTATAGATGACTTTCCACTAGGCAGAACTTCAGTGGAAAACTCTCCTTTCTCTAATTAGCATCCTTACCACCCTGCATTGGTTGTTTCTCTCCCTGCACCTATTCCCTCCTCTCTCACTCATTCTTTTTAAAGGGAGAATTAAATGAGACACTAATGGCATTTGTGCATTGATCTCAATGAGCTTTACAGCTCCATGGTGCTGCGTGAGTTCAGGGAAAGGCTGTCCCTGGAAAAGTCCTGCTGCTTCCAATGGGCCTCCTGTGTGTGCACTGAACTCAAGACATCTCACATGCACAGGTGTCCTTGGATATAGATATATAGATATATATATATATGTTGGACTGATGGGTTTGCAGTGGATGGGAGTGCTCAAGTGATGAGTGGGCGAGGGCTAGGCACAGCTTGGGCAGTTCTGTCACTGAGTTACAGTCGGAACCTGCAGTGCTCCTGTCTATTCCAGTCCTAGATCCTTTACTTCAGTTTGGCCAGTTTGGCCTTAATCCTGACCTTCAGCACTTTGTTAGTCCAATACCAGCACAACTGGATGAAAGGACCTCTCCTTTATGTCCCAGGTGAGAAACTGCACTTCCACCTGTACTGGCCCACTAGCATCATGCAAATGCTCTGCAGAGGGAAGAGAATTAATGACCTAGTAAAACTACCAATAGTAATATCTAGTTCTTTTACATAGTGTTTTTCAGCAGTAGGCTGAAAGTACTTTTCAATCTTTAATGTTTCTTCTCACAGCACCCCTGTAAAGTAGGGCAGTGCTATGGTCCCCATTTTTACAAGGCAAAGAGAGGCTAAGTGACTTGCTCCAGGTCATACAGGAAGTCTGTGGCAGAACAGGGAATTGAACCCAAGTCTCCAACTAGTGACCTCAGCACCGAATCATCCCTTCCTCTTTCTACACTATTTCCTGCACCATCTAGGTGTTTATTGGAGGATTGGTACTGATCAAGCAGGACTGTGCTTAGCTCGTGAGAGATTTGCTTGGCTCACAGCCCAGAAAGAGCGTGTCTATTACTCTCGACAGAGTCCTTTTCACTTTATGGAATTGCTTCAAATAAATTCTTAAAGAAACCAAACAAAGAGCAGTGTGTTTCCTAAGTATACTTGCATAGCTGTTGGTGTAAGATTTAAGTATGGTATTAGGTACAGGTAAGAACATTGTTATTCACAAACCTTAGTGCAGTATCGCCATGCACCAAAAACATAAATGCATGGTGTGCAATGAGATCAGAATCTGGCCTACCAGAAATAGTTACACTGAAATCAACAAAGTTATTCTGAGGTTACATTAGTGTAGTTGCTCCAGATTTACATAGGGGTCAGACTGGGCTGTGGCCCAATATCTCCTATTCCTGATAAGAGTTTTATATGGATTTCCATCCTATCCCATTCTTTCAGAATCTTAGTCCTTTCAAAAATATATAAAGATTTCATTTGTGTTTTATTTGACAATCATGCACCAAACACCTTAATACTTACCTATATATAAAAATCCTACACCAACTCTTTGTGGGCCGATGGGTGCATAAGAATACCACACCAGTTACCTCTAATTAAACATGGAACATAGATGCCAAGGAGATCTAAACAGCTGTCTAACCATATTAAAAAGTTGGCATATCACACTATTGATCCTCAACCTGATCTGAACAACTATATTGCCAAGCTCATCAATCACTAATGCTGGCTATAACATTAATTGCAACAATGTATCAGTTTCGCCCACATCCAGTCATTTCTAGTCTATAGGAACACAGCAACTCACATGAGTTCTACAGTTGTTATAAATACCATACAGTACCATACACAGCACTTTGCAGACATTGCAAAAAGACACGGTCCCTGGCCTGAAGCATTTACAATCTGGCACACATTCAGAGGAGAGATGAACACATTTCGCTGACAGTCTGAAAAGGAGTTTCCTGGATCAGTTTTATTCAGAAGACTTCATAAAGATGGGTTAGACACATGCTTTTAGGAGTTACATGTATATAGCTGTGCTTACTACATAGTGATCAACATGCACTGACATGTCTTGCCTATACCTCCATGACTCTCCATGCCCATTCTGCATTGAGTCACAAAGCAAAGCTTCCTACCTATGCCAAGAGGCAGGCGATTAATAGTAGATGGCCATGAATCCTGCCACCACCATATAGCCACCAAAATAAATAAATAAATAAAAATCTTCCCCCAACAAACAAACAAACAAACAAACAAAAAACCCATGGATACATAATGGTCAGCAACCACTAAGAGCTAAAGAGTCTGACAGAGGTCTGCTTAACACAAGACTCTGCACAACATAACCATCTGGTTCTTGCCAGAGCCTCTTAAAGGTACAGTTCCGCACAGAAATCCTGGCTCTGGAGAGGAGCAATGAGATATAGAACTCTTTACCTCTAAGAGTATGTATACGCTGCATTTGTCTGCAGCTCAGGTTGCATAAATCTATCTAGAGCAGCTAAATATAGCCATGAAGATGCAGTGGTGCTGGCTTCACAATGGGCTGTAGAAACTCAGCTGGAGCCCTGGCTATATACTTATACTTCTTGCTCACACTACCAGGGCTCATGCTGCCACAACTTCACTACATTTAGCCCAGTCACGTCTACACATGCTACAATCTCACCTCCAGTTGTGGTGTAGGCATAACCTGAGTCTCTGGTCTGGACTCAGCCAGGGAGAGAGGGACTGAAAGTCATTACCATTTATGTTAAGGCTAATTCCCCACTCTGGCTCTTCGAGCGCAGAAGGTGGGGGCCTGCAAGGATTCTAAAAATTAATACTGGTCACTCCAAGCTTGTATTAAACTCCCAAGGTTACAGCTTTCTCTGATGGATTTTTGACCTTGGATTCGTAGATGCTGCCACTACCCAAGTGCAGAACCCCTTTGAGAGCCCAGGAAGGTGCACTTGGGAATTCCTTCCTGTGGGTACCCTCAAGCCCTTTCACCCCCACCTCCAAGGAAGAGCTAAGAAAAAAAAAAGAAATCAGCTGTTGCCACCAGCTAATTAAACAAGTGCACAAACGTCTTAAGACACCAAAATCCAGGTTCTGTTCTTCAAAAAGGTAAATATTATTAATAAAAAAAGAAAAAAATACATTTGGGAACTCAGGCTATTGCTAGATTTAAAAAGAGCAACTACAAGGATTAAGCATCAAGAATAGTTTTATTGAGGTCCAGCTTAAAGGTTACAAGCAAAACAAAAGCACCTGGGGTTAGCACAGAGGAATCCACAAGCCATAAAGAAATAAAAGGGATAAACCCAATCACGTCTTCGTAGACATTTCCTGATCTACTTACATATCTGGGGTTTTAAATGAGTAGTTTCTAAATATGATACTGATGATTTGTCATACCTGGCCCAAGCTTCTCACAGCATAACTCTGCCCTGTTCGCCTCTCCCCAGAAGAACAATAACAGACAGACAAAGGGAGAGTCTTTTCTCCATTTTAAAAAATTCTAGTCTTCCCATTGGCTCTTTTGGCCAGATGTTCACTCACTTCCTTTTACCTATGCATAGCAGTGAGACTTTTTAACCCTTTATGGGTAGAGTAATTAAAGAACAGCTACTAAGAGGGATTTTGTAGCTACTGACTGGCTGGGTGTCCATAAAAGGGAGCTCCCCCACCCCTTCATTTATCACAATCTCACAGTTGTTGATGGCCTGAGTGAAGTGAGCTGGAGTTCTCAGTCCAGTTCATAGTACCTACTGGAGATGCTCACATGGCCCTGGGAACTATTAGGTAGGTACCTCGGTTGGTTGCCTTGGTAAGATACTGACAGCTGACTGCGCATGAAAACTGAACTTCTCCTGCAGCTAGAGGCCCCACCCTGAAGGGTAATTCTAAGTCAGAGGACAGCATGGGGATGCATGCTCTGCCACTATCCAAGCAGTACCTGTATTGCGATGAAGTAGAAGATGTCAGTCTTCGGAGCTATCAATCCAGCATCTTTCACCAGCACATGCAAGAAGCAATCTAGGGACAAAACAGTGTGTCGTGTAACCTGCAGAAATTAGATTATAAACATATAAAATGACTAACCCACTGTACATGTTCTTCCCATACTTATCCACCTGCATACACAATGCACTTGTATTATGTGAGTATTATAGGTTTAGACAAATGGTTATTGTACAGTTGGTTTTAATTTTCAACACCGGGCAAGAAGAAGGTAAACTGGAGTCTTTTGAGGGATGTGTGTGCTGGGGGCAGATATAGACCAGTCTATATCAAGGCTTTCTGAGAAAACAAAAACAAGAATTAGAGGGCTATAAAAACACTGGCATCCAAACTACAGTAAATATTTCTTCTCTGCTTCTAGCACAGAAGCTGGGGAGATAAAGAAATAACTGAAGGAGAAACAAGGTAAGTGTCAGTTATTTACTGCTGTTAATGAGTGAGAGGACCCTCCCTCCCATTTTGTTTTCCTACAATACAGTACAAGCTCCGACCTGTTTAACAGCCTGGTTAGCTGTTATTTTTCCCTCCCAGGGTGCATTTTACATGCGGCTCCAGTAAAATGTGGTACAATTATTAATTGTTCACCAACACATAAAACACACAGTATTCTTCTTCGCCACCATCACAGCACAGATCTGATCAAACAGGAGAGCAGAAACGGTCACTCACCAAGACAGTGATTCGGAGAACAATTCTGAAAATGTTAATAAACTCCTGGAGGGTTTTTTTTTTTTTTAATTTCCCTCTCACTGTTTAAAAGAATTGGCTTGTTTGAACTTCCTAGGGAAGTCAAGAGAGTATAAGAAATTGTCAGGTTTGTATTTGGCTGCATTTCCTTTCTTATGAGAAAAGACCCTCTCGTCTCCATGTCTAAGGGGACAAATTCTTTATCTCACATTGTGTTTGTGCAGGAGCCTGAAATATATCCCTAACTTTGATCTACATCCACTTTTCACATTATAAGAGCAATAAGAGCAGTGAGATGCAGAATTAGACTAGGAAATCCACAAAGATGTGTGTGTGTACGTGTACACACAAGTTCCAAGAACTAGACTTTTTCTGTCTTTAACACATATGGTATTTAAAGCTAACTCATATGTGCACAACTCCCCAGAGATGCTCAGGGGCCCTGGTTTGTAAGCTTCTGTCTCCGTGGAAAGCTCCCCCCTGCCTTTCTGCAAACTGTCCCCCTGCTGTATTTGATGCGACAGATAATCTGAAGGCCCATGAGAAGGGAATTAAATGCCCGTTATCATGCTGCCATGTTCCATCACTGTTTTAAATGGCCATGAACGCAAAGGGAGAAAACACAAGCAGAAAGTTAATTAAGTCACTGAAATGTCTGTGAAGGAACATTAAGCGTGGATTGTGCCATCACTGCTCATGCTGGCGAGCACTTGCTCACATGCAACAGTGAGTAAGAGTAGCACAGCCCACCCCTTCACTGTGTATTTTATTTTTTCTTGTGGATTTAGGGCTGGTGAAGTGTGACTGATGCCCAGCCCTGGAGCCAGACGTAGAATTCCATCTGTTGGGGAGTTTGGTAAACGTATGACCCTGAGAAGTGCTGCTAAGAAACTGCTCTTTATTTCTGGGCCACAAGAACCTGACATGGGTCAAGGTTACAAAGGTGAATGCCCCTGCTGCATGGCAGGGCTCTCCTGGCTACGTCTTCAGGGGGAACCAACTGAAAGCAGAGGGTGAGCTCCCACCCTTCTCCCTGGCTTGAGGGAGCTCAGTTCCTCCAGTGCGTTCTCTCCTCATGGGCTGGTGAAGTGAGGGCCCTCCCCAGGCAGGGTACTCCAACATGAGAGCAGTGTGAGGAGCTGGGGCTGCGTGAGGGGTTCCTGGCCTCTCAGCCTCCCTGGAGCAGTAGCATCCAATGAGAGGAGAGAAAGTGGCACCCATCTGCCTCTTCCACACAAAACTCTGTTACCCACCAGCTCCCCTTCCAGCTAGGAGGTAAGGGGAGAAGGGAGACTGCTCTATCTGCTCCAAGGGAGATCAGAGGAATCAGCACCCACTATGCCCCCTCCACTCCAAAGGACAAAATTCCCCAAGGCAACAAAATGGCCCTGTCAGCTGCCTGCCCCCTGCTTGCAGGGCGTATGTGTGGGGGGCGACTTTAGGAGATGTAAAGGGCACTATATGGTGCTAGATGGGAAGAACAGGAGGGGATGAAAGTGGGAAATTGAGAAAATGGCAGAGGATCAGGACAGGGACTTTGGCCCGGTCTACACTACAAGTTTATGTTGAATTTAGCAGTGTTAAATCGAATTAACCCTGCACCTATCCACACAAAGAAGCCCTTTACTTCAACACGAAGGGCTCTTAAAATCAATTTCTGTACTTCTCCCCGACAAGGGGAGTAGTGCCGAAATCGACATTGCCATTTTGAATTAGGGTTAGTGTGGCCGCAATTCAACGGTATTGGCCTCCGGGAGCTATCCCACAGTGCACCCTTGTGACCACTCTGGACACCAATTTGAACTCGGATGCACTGGTCAGGTAGACAGGAAAAGTCTCACGAACCTTGGAATTTCATTTCCTGTTTGCCTAGCATGGAGAGCTGATCAGCACAGGTGACCATGCGGAGCTCATCAGCACAGGTAACCATGCAGTCCGAAAATCAAAAAAGAGCTCCAGCATGGACCGTACGGGAGGTACTGGATCTAATTGCTATATGGGGAGTTCTGTGCTAGCAGAACTATGTTCCAAAAGATGAAATGCCAAAACATTTTAAAAAATCTCCAAGGGCGTGATGGAGAGAGGGCACAATAGGGACTCACTACAGTGCCGTGTGAAAGTTAAGGAGTTCAGACAAGCCTACCAGAAAAGCAAAGAAGCAAATGGAAGGTCCGAGTCAGAGCTGCAGATATGCCGCTTCTACGCTGAGCTGCATGCAACTCTGGGGGGGCTGCCCCCACTACCCCACCCCTAACTGTGGATTCCGAGGAGAGGGTAATTGCAGCCATGCCTGAGGATTCTGTGGACAGGATCTTTTTCTCAGCCTGAATGAAGTACCCTCCCAACCCTCCCAAGGCAGTATCCCAGACCATGAAGCCATGGAAGGGACCTCTGGTGAGTGTACCTCTATAAATATAAAACATGGTTTAAAAGCAAGAGTTTTTAAATGATTAATTTGCCCTGAGGACTTGGGATGCATTCATGGCCAGTACAACTACTGGAAAAGTCTGTTAAAGTGTCTGGGGATGGAGTGGAAATCCTCCAGGGACATCTCCATGAAGCTCTCCTGGAGGTACTCCAAAAGCCTTTGCAGAAGGTTTCTGGGCAGCCAGCCTTATTCTGTCCTCCATGATAGGACACTTGACCACACCATGCTAGTAGCAAGTAATCTGCTATCATTGCATGACAAAGCCTGGCAGCATATGGTCCTGGTGTTTGCTGGCATTCAAGCAACATCCATTCTTTATCTCGCTGTGTTATCCTCAGGAGAGTGGTATCATTCATGGCAACCTGGTTGAAATATGGGAATTTAATTAAGGGGACAGAGGTGGCCGTTCCTATGGGGCTGTTTGCCTGTGGCTGAAAAGAAATCCTTCCCTGCAGTTAGACAAGCCGGGGGTCAATAGGGGGCGGAGGAGGGCATTGGCACTGATCTTTTTGCGTTTGGCCAGCAGGGATCTTCCCTGATATCAGCCACGCGGTGGGGGGGAGTGGTAAAGTGATCATCCCAGAGAATTGGATGGGAGGGGGTTAGTTTGGTTTCTGCTGCTGCATGTTAACAGGAAAACCGCAGCACTCAACGGGCTTTGCTTGGTATGTGGGAAAGGAGGGCACTGCTTTTATGAAGGCTGCAGAAACCGAAAGACAATGGCTTACCATGGCCTCATGCAAGCCAAATTCTGTTGCCCGGACCTGCATGTGTGATCTCTAACACCAAAGCCGCAGGCACTCAATATTAAGATGCAAAATGTGATCTTGTACCGAAATCATATGTGCTATGTAATGTAAATAGTGTTGTTCACCATGAAAGAGTATAAACATTGTTCTGTGAAATGTATCTTTTTAAATAGTTCTCTCCCTTTTTCCCCTCCCTCCCGCAGCTGCAAATTTTTCAAGCCTCCCTCCTCCATCCCGAAGGCTATCTCAGATAAAGCGGCGAAAAAATGGAACCCGAGAAGAAATGTTCTCTGAAATCATGGAATTGACCTGCAATGAAAGAGCTCATCTGAATGAGTGGAATGACACAGTATCACAGGAATGATACGTGGCAGGAAAGATGCCAGTGAATGTGAGGACAGGAGGGACCAACATGAGGACAAGAGAGATGCTTGAGATGAGAAGTGGCGACCGGAAGATCAGAGGAGGCAGGATGCAACGCTGGGGCTGCTGCATGAGCAAACGGACATGCTCTGGCATCTGGTGGAGCTTCAGGAACGGCAGCAGGATCACAGAGTGCCGCTGCAGCCCCTGTATAACCGCCCTCCCCCCTCACCATGTTCCATAGCCTCCTCACCCAGACATGTAAGAATGCGCGGGGGAGGGGGGAGAGGCTCCGTGCACCCTCCCACTCCACCCCAGTGGTCAGCCCAAGGAAAAGGCTATTATTTTGAACTTTTTTAGTGGCCTTTTCCTTCCTTCCTATCCTCCTCCCAAACCCCACCCGGGCTTCCTTGTCAGTTCTCTCCCTCTTTTTATAATCAATTAATAAAGAATACATGATTTTTAAACTGTAGTGACTTTATTTCCTTTGAAAGCAAGCTGTGATCGAAGGGGGAGGGTAGGTTGCTTACAGAGAATGAGTCAATCAAGAAGGCGGGTTTTCATCAAGGAGAAACAAATAGAACTTTCACACTGCAGCCTGGGCAGTCATGAAACTGGTTTTCAAAGCTTCTCTGATGCACAGTGCTTCCTGGTGTGCTCTTCTAATTGCCCTGGCATCTGGCTGCATGTAATCAGTGGCCAGGCAATTTGCCTCAGTCTCCCACCCCTCCATACATGTCTCCCCCTTACTCTTACAGAGATTGTGGAGCACACAGCAAGCAGCAATAACAATGGGTATATTGGTTTAGCTGAGGTCTGAGCAAGTCAGTGACGTGCGCCAGCGGCCCTTTAAACGTCCAAATGCACATTCTACTACCATTCTGCACTTGCTCAGCCTGTAGTGGAACAGCTCCTGACTACTGTCCGGGCTGCCTGTGTATGGCTTCATAAGCCATGGCATTAACGAGTAGGCTGGGTCCCCAAGGATAACTATAGGCATTTGGTATCAGAGGGGTAGCCGTGTTAGTCTGGATCTGTAAAAGCAGCAAAGGGTCCTGTGGCACCTTATAGACTAACAGATGTTTTGGAGCATGAGCTTTCATGGGTGAATACCCACTTCATCAGATGCATGTGAACATCCCCAATGGTTATTTTCTGGTCTGGGAAGTAAATCCCTTGCTGCAGCCACTTAAACAGAGTAGTGTTCCTGAAGACGCGAGCATCATGAACCCTTCCCGGCCATCCCACGTTGACGTTGGTGAAACGTTCCTTGTGATCCACCAGTGCTTGCAGCACCATGGAAAAGTACCCCTTTCGGTTTATGTACTGGCTGCCCTGGTGCTCCGGTGCCAAGATAGGGATATGAGTTTGATCTATCGCCCCACCACAGTTAGGGAATCCCATTGCAGCAAAGCCATCCACTATGACCTGCACATTTCCCAGAGTCACTACCTTTGGTAGCAGCAGCTCAGTGATTGCTTTGGCTACTTGCATCACAGCAGCCCCCTTAACAGATTTGCCCACTCCAAATTTATTCCCGACTGACTGGTAGCTGTCTGGCGTTGCAAGCTTCCACAGGGCTATCGCTACTCGCTTCTCAACTGTGAGGGCTGCTCTCATCTTGGTATTCTGGTGCTTCAGGGCAGAGGAAAGCAAATCACAAAGTTCCATGAAAGTGCCCTTCTGCATGCAAAAGTTTCGCAGCCACTGGGAATCATCCCAGACCTGCAACACTCTGTGATCCCACCAATCTGTGCTTGTTTCTCGAGCCCAGAATCGGCTTTCCACGGCTATAACCTGCCCCATTAACAGCATGATCTCCAAAGCACCGGGGCCCGCGGTTTGAGAGAATTCTGTGTCCATATCCTCATCACTCTCATCGCTGCACTGCCGTAGCCACCTCCTCCTTGCCTGGTTTTTCAGGTCCTAGTTCAGCATAGACTGCACAATAATGCGGGATGTGTTTACTATGTTCATGACTGCTGTCTTGAGCTGAGCGGGCTCCATGCTTGCTGTGGTATGACGTCTGCACAGTTTACCCAGGAAAAAAGGCGCGAAACGGTTGTCTGCCATTGCTTTCACAGAGGGAGGGGGAGGATGTATGCAGAACCACCAGCGACAATGTTTTTTGCCCCATCAGGCACTGGGATCTCAACCCAGAATTCCAATGGGCGGGGGAGACTGCAGGAACTATGGGATAGCTACCCACAGTGCAACACTCCAGAAGTCGATGCAAGCCTCGGTACATGGATGCACACCACTGAATTAATGTGCTTAGTGTGGCCACATGCACTCGACTTTATACAATCTGTTTCCAAAAATTGATTTCTGTAAAATAGGAGTAATCCCGTAGTGTAGACATACCCTTAGATGGAGAGTGGAAGTTAACACAAGAAGCCACTGCTGGGGCCCCAGCCAGATGCAAAAGACAAAAGGGTTTTATGGGTCTGTTGGCCCCTCCCAGCAGGGTCCCACCCACAACAGTCTCACTCAGCAGCAGCAATAGGCAAGTCGCATATAGCAAATCCAAACACTAGACCTGCGTTCTGCATCCCTTCGCCTTAGTGGCGGCAGCAGGCTGTTCCTGGCCCCAGCCAGGCCTCTCTCAGAGCTGGAGCTCTATATTCCCTCCCAGCCTGGGCTCTCTCCTTTCAGCTCCTCCTGCCCAGTCTGACACCTCTTGCAGGTGTATCAGGGAAAGGCTCATGGAGGCCCAGCAGCTCAATAACCCTTTCCTGGCCAGCATGGGGTTTGGATAATGCCTCACAGCCTCCTTAGCACAAGACCTACCAAGAAACACACCCTCTGATTTTGAGCCATCCTCCTATTTTGTTCTACTTTAACCAAGACTTCCGTGTCACTGAGGGCTTGTCCACTCAGTGAAGTTACACCGCTAAAAGCTCAGGTGTGAATTAAAACCCCTGTAATTACACTGGTACAATGCCTCCTGGGGACACACTTACTTACTTACTTCGCCACTTAGGAAGGGATTCAAGCTAACCTGAAAAAAGCCACTCTTATTCCAGAATAAACGTGTCCGCAGGAGGAGTGATACCGGTACAGCTCTAGTGGTTTAACTATACTGGTGTAACTGGTAATGATTTCCTCGTAAACAAGCTCAGCAGTTCATTTCATCTTTTTCCTTTTTGGAGGAGGAAATAGAAAAAGCCTCCAATAGCCCCCACTGCTCCTTGCAGTGGAAAAAGCTCCCGCTGCACACATCTCTTTCCAATAGGTTTGCCAGGGACACCCCATCTGCTTGATACTATTGCCAACAAATATGAGAACCTAATCATGTTCCCGCTCTGCCCAGGAGCTCCAGGTGACCCCAGCGCTATACAATGCATGTGGTCCACAGGCAGGAAAGGTGCTTTGCAGTGGGGTACAGAGGGTGATGGTAGCTATACTTCATCTACCCAGATTGAAAAGGCGAGCAAAGAGGGCATCTGGCAACAGCAATGGAGTCAGCAAGAGACCCTCCCTTGGTGCCCTATATGCTGCTGTGTCTACCTAGGTCAGCACTTTCTGGGCAGTGTGTATTACCAGATATTGATCAGGCTCCTGAGTTGGAGATGAATAAAGTCCATAAAGTTCTTATTGGGAGTAATAAAAAACATTAAATGAAAGAGAGAGAGAGAGAGAGAGAGAGATTGGGTTAGGCAAAGCATTCTCTGGTTGCATTCAGTTGCTCATCATTGAACAGCTTTGCTCTCAATTCTTTATTGATGCTTTATCCCAGGGGTAGGCAACCTATGGCACTTGTGCCAAAGGCAGCACAAGAACTGATTTTCAGTGGCATTCACACTGCCCAGGTCCTGGCCACCAATCTGGGAGGGCTCTGCATTTTAATTCAATTTTAAATGAAGCTTCTTAAACATTCTAAAAACCTTATTTACTTTACATACAACAATAGTTTAGTTATATATTATAGACTTATAGACAGAGACCTTCTAAAAACATTAAAATGTATTACTGACAAGCAAAACCTAAAATTAGAGTGAATAAATGAAGACTCTGCACACCACTTCTGAAAGGTTGCCGACCTCTGCTTTATCCTGTCCCGTGATATGAGAATGAGGGGTGCACTAGAAGCAATGCCCAGGATGTTTAGACAGACATACTTCTTATGGAGCTAGTATTTAACCTGTGAGACCCCCTGCATCTTAGTAAATGGTCTTTATTTACATATTTTTCATGAACACTCTTCCACATCAAGTGCCAGGGCCTCCCCAGCCATAACCCCACCTCTAGAATTGTCTCATGAATTCAGTGTCCAAGGCCGAGGCAGAGAAAGGCCAGAAGAACTCAAATGCAGCAACAGAGGCTGAGAGATCTCCTTTTAACAACCACCCTCGCCTGACTGGTAATAAGCCTTGTGCCCTGTCTGACTGGAGATAACTTCCCTCAGAGCTCGTCAATCTGCTTCTTGGGTTGCAGGTAGGAGTCACTGCTAATGTGTCAAAGTCTGACCTGCTTCCTCCTACCTGTCCTCAGGGAGGGTGGAGGATTGGTGCCTCAATTACACTGCCAGCTAAAGGTCAGGCTTTGATGGTGAACTCCATTTTCTTGCTCACTGCACCAGGCCAGCCTGGCAATATTTGTAAAATGGTCTTGGCCAGGGCCCCCTTAGCAGCTTTGAGGCATTATCTCTTTACAGGTAACATGGAACAAAGCCCTTTAAAGATTGTTCCCCCACCTCCCCAACCCTCCTATGATACCCACACTTGGCTCTTCAGGCTGCTCTGTAAAATGCAGTCATTCCTAGTCGCTCAGCAGCCCCCAAAGCCAGTGACTGAAGTCTAATTTTAGAGGCCCGGTGAGCCATTTAATAGTCAATCTCTGCTTTCATGACCCCAGTACGTAGGTATTTGGGTGAGTCTGTGCCAGCACAGACTGCATATGACTGGAGGAGGGAGGAAGGGTTAAGGTGGCTGTATGCCATCTTTGCACCCTCCTGAGTCTCCACTGCTCTGAAAGCTGAAACATTGGCTGGCCTCACTTAGATAGCCCTGGGGCAGCACCGCTGCTGAGAATGTTGTAGCACCTGACTCCTCATGCTCTTGGATTCCCCTTACAGCAGGGCTTGTGGGAGAGTCTTGCAGAGCGGCTGATAGCTGTCTTGTGCATTGCCTGCACCAGAGGAATTCTTATCCAGCCATGTCAGGGAAATGTAAGGACCACAGCAATGAACAGGGTCTGTGATAGGGGTTCAAATCTCATTCTTTGTGTTGACATTTTTACTGTCTTTATTGTCTTAAGGGAGCCATGTATAGGGTTGAAATAAGACATCTGTTCTGCTCATAGTTCTTCTATTCAGGGCCTAAGAATGAGAGCTGGTCTCCTCACTGTAGTTTAGCTCTATAAAGGGCCCCCAAATTATGCAAAAATCAAGGAAAAGTGTAAACAGTTGCAAACCATCAATACAAATTTTAAAACCCGTACACACTACTCTCTAACAGTCTAGCTCACCACACAAAAAACTTATGTCATTTAGCAAGTTTCACCTTCAGGGAGCAGGGGATATGTGTGTATGTGTTAACTAGCACCAACTGCCTTCCTACAGCAACAGAAATGTTTAAAATGTAGCAACATCCTGTGACAGAATTCAGGAGTGCTACCAGGTCACCTGCAAACCAGGGGTAACTCCTGATTGGCTTCCACAGATGCTGGGGGAAGATATTGAAGGAGGGATGGATAATGCAGGACAATCAGCTTCCATAGGATAACGTGGTTCTGTCCTGTTACAGTCTTATCTCTTCTGGTTAAATGGCTGTATGGGCAGTGAGATCTTGGAGAAACACTTGCTCACAACAGAAAGTTGTGATGCAGTCCTTTCTAGAAGTTGAGTGTATTACATGTTCATTCCTTCATCTCTCTGACTGCATCATTTTGCAGGTGTAGAGCTGCCACTTATGTGTATAGCCATTCAAAGCGCGCACGCACACACACACACACACACACACACACACACGCACCGCCCGCATGGTGCCACAACATTATACTGCAAGAGAGACAGAAAACTCTAGGGTCAGGATTAGACTAGGGAATTTTTAAAAACTTTCCCTGGTGCTACCATTATTTTAACTGCACGGCTGGTAGCAGCAGTCAGAGTCCTACAGCACACAAAGCTGGGGTCACTTCTGAAATTTTTAATACTCTATAATTTAGACCCTAATACAAGGGGGAATTTGTGCCTAAAATCTCACCATGTAGACAAAGCCCTGGGAGAGAGCAGGAGAGGATGCCTATGTTGGTAAACTACAGGCGTCTACTTTTGCTGTCTCCCAAGGCTTTGTCTACACAGAGAGATTTTATGCAAAAATCCAGGGCACTACAGGGTGTAAGTAATAGTTTGGAGTGGAGCTTGTCTTTGTTTTTGTGTTGGGTAAAACCAACTAGATGTATCTGATTTAGCCATCACTCTCTGAATGCCTGGAGGAATTTCAACAGCAGTATAGAGGACACAAGCAGAAAGAGAGATCTTTTCTTTGGGGCCTGATCTGGAGTGGGAGGGTAAGCATTCGTTCATTGTATGATGCTGCCACCACTTAAGCCTTGTTACGGTAAGTTCAGTGGATTTCTCTCCTCAAATGAAATATGGAAAGATTCCCTCCTGCAAGGCTGATAATCCCGATATCAGCTCCTCCTGTCCCCTTGCAAATCCGCACCAGTCCAGCTCCACAGAGAGCCCATGACAGAACAATTTCTGCTCCAGTTTCAGCCGTGCAGCCCCACTGGAACCAATGGAGTATAGCAGCACTGAAAGTGGCCCAGCATGTTCACTTTCTCCAAGTAAAGACCTTCTGTTTAGATAGATTAGCTCGTTGCCTGTGTTTTCTCCAGCACCGCAATGCCAGCTCTGCCCCAGGGAACAGCAGGAGACCCCTTTTCATCCAACTCCACCCCCAGGATCCTAACAGTGGCAGCTTGTGTTCTTCACATTCCCTTCTGATCTCTCATGCCCTGTCTTACAGCTTTCTGAGTTCTTCCTTCAGGGCTGCCTCCTGAAATAACTTTATAAAAGACAATAGTACTTTCCTATTTCAAATCCAGGCTTGGCATTCAAGCCAAAATAAGCAGAGATCAGTCACAGTGTGGGAGGCAGAAAGAGCCCAGCTGTAGCTTTGTGACATGTCTTACAGCCTGTATTTCCATTTTTCTTTCTGGCTTGTAGGCTGAACTGCCAGCAAGGGAAATTCATCCTCTCACCCTCTGACTATACAGGAGTGGGCAGCGTGACACAGAAATAAAGTCAGTAGGTGGTGATGACCTTGTGAAAAAGTGTGTGTGTTGCAAAGAAGAGATAATTACACAATAAAATGAATCTCACCCACCATGCCCCTGCACAGCCAGGGCTGGAATGCAGCTTCACAGTGACCAGATGATCTGCACCTCTTACCCCTCTTGCTCTCTTCCAGTGCATCCTCCTCTCTGGCAGGGCCGGTGCAACCATTTAGGCAACCTAGGCGGTTGCCTAGGGTGCTAAAATTTGGGGGCCGCCATTTTCTTCGGCAGTGACCGCAGCTGCTGGATCTTCGGCCGCCCTGGTCGCTGCTGGCATTTAGGTGGAGGGAGCTGGGGCAGGAGAGCGCGGGGAGGGCCGCCTGCAGCAAGTAAAGGGGGGTGGTGGCACCCCTGCCCTGCCTCCTCCCCGAGCACACCGTCCAATCAGCTTAGGTGCCGCAAGCCTGGGAGGTGGGAGAAGTGAAGCAGCTCACCCCTGCCCTGCCTTCTCCCCGAGCATGCTGTCGCTGCTTCACTTCTCCCGCCTCCCAGGCTTGCGGCACCTAAGCTGATTGGCGTTGCAAGCCTGGGAGGCAGGAGAAGTGAAGCAGCCACGGCGTGCTTGGGGAGGAGTTGGGGCAGGAGTGAGCTGCTTCACTTCTCTCATCTCCCAGGCTTGCGGCGCCAATCAGCTTAGGCACTGCAAGCCTGGGAGGCAGGAGAAGTGAAGCAGCGATGGCGTGCTTGGGGTGGAGATGAAGCAGGGGTGAGCTGGGGTGAGGGGGGTGCCTCAAGGTGGAGAGTGGGGATCTGCAGCAAGGGGGGCATCTCAGGGCGGAGGGGGCGTGGGGGGGGAGGGCGCAAGGTGGAAGTTTCACCTAGGGTGCGAAACATCCTTGCAACGGCCCTGCTCCCAGGTCTCATACCTCTGGCAGTCACCTGGCTCCAGGTGGAATTACAAAGATCTCCCACTCTCAGACTGGGACCCAGGCTGTAGTCCCCTGGTGCTATCTGTGATTATCCCACAAGGTCTGAGTCTGCAGAACTGAGCCTGACTCCAGGCAATGACAAGGGGATTCGATGACCAAACAGCCTCCTTTAAAGCAAAGTATCATTTATTTAGAACAAAGGCATTTAAGAGAAAACAGCTCTTCAAAAACCACAAACCAGCCTACATGCATATCTAGTTCATCAGGAGTTTGACCATTTTTCATGCAGGGATCTGGCAGGACTAGCTACCTAGAGACAATTCCACAGAGCTTCTCTCTCTGTGAACTTGTCTCCCAGTCAGAGCTCATAGAGGTAAAGTTAGACTCCATGAGGAAGGGTAGAGCCCCTCAATTTAGGGAAGCAGGGGGTAGAGACAGAGCCAACATTGTTCAAGTTCAAGAGGGGAAGGAGAGAGTGGATAGGAGTTACAAAGGACATTTTGGGTGAATGACTTTCTGTATGTCTACACTTCAATTAGACACTCATGTCTGACCTGTGCCAGCTGATTTGGGCTCACAGGGCTATTTAATTGAGGTGTAGACAGCACTTGGTTAGGCAATGGCTCTGGCAAGTCCTCAGCATTGCAGGGATCCTCTTCAGGCTCTAGCCCCAGCAAAAGGCTGTCTGTCTTCTCCAGCGGTTCCAGCCTAACTGAGCTGCTGGGCCCACATTTTATACTTCCTGTTCCACCCCTTGGCTTCTGGTGAGGTGGGTATGAGTGTCCTGGTGTCAGTCTTTGAGGGAGGCTATGCCCCCTCACTACAGACAGAGGAGACAATTCAGAGTTGAGTCCTAGAGCACCCTGTGACAGTTTTGGTCCCAGAGAGCCCCTTGGGATTCAAGTATCAGAGGGGTAGCTGTGTTAGTCTGGATCTGTAAAAGCAGCAAAAAGTCCTGTGGCACCTTATAGACTAAGAGAAGTTTTGGAGTATGAGCTTTCGTGGGTGAATACCCATTTCGTTGGACCCCCTTGGGACTGTCACCTGACATGCTGGAATTATCTCTGAGCCTGTTTTCTCTAATGGCTTGGGACTCCAGAACCCTGTCTTATTGAGCCAGACACTCCATCCTGATGCAACACAGACCCAGGTCTGAACCATGCCCCCAAAGCTGCAGGCTTTAACTGAAAACTGTTCAGCAAGTTACCTATCTCTAGCACCCAGGCACCCAGCTCCCAATGGGATCCAAACCCCAAATAGATCCGTTTTACTCTGTATAAAACTTATACAGGGTAAACTCATAAATTGTCCACCCTCTATAACACTGATAGAGAGATATACACAGCCGTTTGCTCTCTCAAGTATTAATCACATACCTGGGGTTTACAAAAAAACAAAAGTGATTTTATTAAGTATAAAAAGTAGGATTTAAGGGGTTTCAAGTAATAACAGACAGAACAAAGTAAGTTACCAAGCAAAATAAAACATAACACATAAGTCTAAGCCCAACACATTTAAGCCCTCGTCCAGACTACCCGCCGTATCGGCGGGTTAAAATCGATTGCTCGGGGATCGATATATCGCGTCTAATCTAGACGCGATATATCGATCCCCGAGTGCGCTTATATCGATTCCGGAACTCCATCAACCCCAACGGAGTTCCAGAATCGACACGGAGAGCCGAAGACATCGATTATTCACGTAGCTGAAGTTGCGTATCTAAGATCGATTTCCACCCCCTAGTCTGGATGAGCCCTAAGACACTGAATACAGATATTTCTCACCCTCAGAGATGTTCCAATAAGCTTCTTTCACAGACTAGACTCCTTAGTCTGGGCTCAATCCTTTCTCCTGGTACACTTCTTGTTATTTCCAGCTCAGGTGGTAACTAGGGGATTTCTCATGACTGCAGCCCCCTTTGTTCTGTTCCACCCCCTTTTATAGCTTTGGCCCAAGGCAGGAATCCTTTGTTTCTCTGATTTTCCACCCCTCTTTCTAAATGGAAAAGCACCTGGTTTAAGATGGATTCCTGTATGAGCTGACATGGTCACATGTCACTGTAAGACCTCATTCTTCATTATCCACAGGTTGGCCCCCACATCCACAAGAAGGCTTGCAGGTAAATAAACCATCTACAGCCAATTGTCCTAGTCAATGAGTGCAATCAAATTCTAAACCACTTTTTTGTTCCCCATGTAGGTACTTCTAATCTGTAATCAAGTCAGCCTGTAAGTCTCTTTGTGAAACTGAATAGAGTGAGCTCTTTGAGTCTATCACTTTACAGCATACCAATGGTAAACGAATCTCTAAGAAGAAACTGTCTCTCACTCTTCTTAGTGCTAAGTTAAATAAGGAATAGTGATTGTTTTTTTCCAGTTAAGAGTTATTGTAGCATTTACCTTGTGATACAATTTTCACTTCATGTTTTGTGTACGTGTGACATTATTGTCATGAACTGTGACCGTATAGATCATTGTTGCAACCACTGTTATATATGTGCAGCAGATATTGTACAAAGGTTGTCAAGTGAGGTATCTATGACAAGGTTATGATTTGCAGGTTATGATTATGCTGTCTGTATGCATGAGCCATTTTTGTATTTGACGTTGTAAATATTGGCTACGCATTTGTATCGAAGGGCTTGGCTAAACTTGGAGTTGTGCAGCGCTGGGAGTTACAGCTGTCTTCGTACAGCTGTGTAGGGACAGTGCTGCAGTGTGGCCACACTAACAGCTACCAGCGCTGCAGTGTGGCCACATTTGCAGCATTTGCAGCGCTGTTGGGAGTGGTGCATTGTGGGAAGCTATCCCACAGAGCACCTAGTCCCATTTTGGCGCCATGGGTTGTGGGAAGGGGACGGAAGGGTGCGGATCATTCCACTTCCTGTCCCAATGCCCCATGGTGCAACACTTCACATCCCATCAGTCACTGTTTTTCCGTCCATGTTTGGCACCATTGTGAGTTTCCCAACGGTTTGCGTGCAGTGCGATTTCTGTGGGAAATGGAGCCCGAGCTGCTGAGGACTTTGCTGATGAGTGTCACCAGCACATCACATTTAGCAGTTGAGCTATTCCTTCAGCTTCAAAGTGACAGTGAGGAGTCCGATGATGATATCGAGTCGCCTGACGCGTGTGACACTAAATTGCTAGTGGAAGTAATGGACATGCTCAGCACCGTGGAACGCCGCTTTTGGGCTCAGGAAACAAGCACTGAGTGGTGGGATCACATCGTCATGGAAGTATGGGATGACGAGCAGTGGCTGCAGAACTTTTGGATGAGAAAAGCCACTTTCATGGGACTGTGTGCTGAGCTTGCCCCCACCCTGCGGCGCAAGGACACGAGATTGAGAGCTGCCCTGCCAGTGGAGAAGCAGGTGGCTACTGCAATCTGGAAGCTGGCAACTCCAGACAGATACCGATCGGTCGGGAACCAGTTTGGAGTGGGAAAGTTGACCGTTGGAATGGTGTTGATGCAAGTTTGCAGGGCCATTAATCGCATCCTGCTAACAAGAGCTGTGACTCTGGGGAATGTGCAGGACATTCTGGATGGGTTTGCACAAATGGGTTTCCCTAACTGCGGAGGGGCAATAGATGGGACGCATATTCCTATTCTGGCACCACCCCACCTAGCATCCGAGTACATTCATTGGAAGGGGTATTTCTCTATGGTTCTCCAGGCGCTTGTGGATCACCGTGGGCATTTCATTGACATTTACACAGGCTGGCCTGGAAAGGTGCATGATGCATGCATCTTTCGGAACAGTGGCCTGTTCAGGAAGCTGCAGGCCGGGACTTTTTTCCAGACCAGAAGATCACAGGAGGTGACGTTGAAATGCCCATAGTGATCCTTGGAGACCCCGCTTATCCTTTAATGCCTTGGCTCATGAAACCGTATACAGGAAAGCTTGACAGGAGCAAGGACCGGTTCAACTACAGGCTGAGCCAGTGCCGAATGACTGTGGAGTGTGCTTTTGGCCGTTTAAAAGGGTGCTGGAGATGTCTTTATGGGAAGCTAAACTTGGGGGAAAGCAGCATCCCTGTGGTTATATCCGCGTGTGAAACATTCAGTCAGGAATGGACCTCCGAGGTTCAATGCCTGGAGGCTGAATTTGCACAGCCAGAGAGCAGGGCTAGTAGAGAGGCCCAGCACAGGGCTACAAGGATTAGGGATGCCTTGAGGCAGGAATTTGAGGCTGAAAGCCAACAGTAATGTTTGGTGCCTTGCACAGGAGTGAAGTGCAATGGTTACAATGATTTGCAGTGCCTGTTTTTTCCTTGGGGTACTGTATCTTTCACTTTCTGCAATAATAAAAACTGTTTTAAAAGCCAAGAAATCATTTATTGAAAAGAAAGTAAGGAAAAGGGCAGCGGGGTAGGGTGGTGAACTGTACAGTCACAGGTTTGAATATGTCCTGCCTGGAGTACTATGCAATGACTGCAGCACTTCAGGATGAAAATGCTGCATTGTGATGGGGATTGAGTGCAGAGGGTAAGAGTCGTAGTTCTCAGGGCTGGTGGGTGAACGTACAGGTGTTGGGGGCAGCTGGCGGTGGTAAGAACCTGGATGCTGGAGAAGGGGTTTGGAGCTGACATTGGGGCACAAGGGAGAGGGGGGGGGGGGAGGGGGCAGCACGGTAGTGCTCTGCCTGCATGGCTACGAGTGACTGGATGCAGTCTGTTTGGCGCACCAGAAGGCTTATCAGCTGCTTTGTGCTTTTCTTCTTAGCCAATTCCTTTCTCCTGCTTTCTCTTTCCCTCCAGTGCTGCATTTTGTCTCTCCAGTCCTGCAGCTTCTTACTCTCTCTGGCAGACTGATTCATAACTACTTTCACCATATCTTCTTTGCTTTTTCATGGCTTTTCCCTCAGGTTTTGTAGCTTTTCAGCAGTCTGTGATAAGGCCAGTCCATTTCTAGCAGTAGTTAAGGACACTGTTATTAGAAAAAAGACAAAAATTGAAACATTTAACAGAAAGGCAGCATTGTGTATAATCATAGTGAAGGAGTTTACAGTCTCACTTTAGCATAATTTCCACATACCAAACACAGCACAGAGAGCCCACAGCAGCGAAGACATGGTGAGTAAGGGGTAATGAGTGCAGGAGTTAATTAATCCTGGAAGCCATCTCGCTGCCGCGGCTCACCTGGGAAGGGGAACTGATTGGTTCAGGGCTGCACTGTGGTTTCTGTGTGTTGGGGAAAGCAGAGAACTGCGAGGGGACCTGCAGTGAACACTATCCCTACATTTTCCACAGGAGTTAATCCTGGAAGCCATCTCGCTGCTGCTGCTCACCTGGGAAGGGGAACTGATTGGTTCAGGGCTGCACTGGGGTTTTCTGTGATTTGGGGAAAGCAGAGAGCTGCGGGGGGACCTGCAGTGAACACTATCCCTACATTTTCCACAGGAGTTAATCTTGGAAGATCTCTCACTGCTGCGGGTTACCTGGGAAGCAAGGGAGAGTCTTCTACAGCAATGCAGATTCCACCCTGGCCCCTATGCAGCTTGCCTGTGTACAGCAATGGTCCCTCCAGCCCTCGCGGCACAATGGTGAGGACGCGTTAGCCTGACTGGGACAAGGACCACAGTGGCTCTCCCTATAAACTTGTGCAAGCGCATTGCCCATGCTCTGGCAGAAACTTTTGAAGAGATTACCGAGGCCGATTACCTCAATGTGATAGACAACATCAATGGGCTATTCCACATCTAGGCATGCATGCATGCAGCCATAACCCCTCCTCCTCTCCCGAAACATTTCCATCCCGAAAATAAAAGCTGCTTACCGGGAACCCGCTCCTCTGCTTCTTCTTCACCAACAAGTTCCAGCTGCTGCGACTGGCTAGCTTCCTCCTGGCTTGAGAAGAGCTCTTGGCTGCATGCCTTCTGGGTGTCTCCCCCGACCCCAGTACCCTCACTCTCGGTTTCCTCCCCCCCTCCACCTCCCTCTCCTCTCCCTGCTCTGAACTGTCCATCGTGGTCCTCAGATTGGCAGTGGGGTTACCCCCAAGTATGGCGTCCAGCTTCTTGTAAAAACGGTAGGTCATGGGGGCAGCATCTGAGCGGCAGTTTGCCTTGCGGGCTTTGCAATAGGCACTCCGCAACTCCTTTACTTTAACCCTGCACTGCACCATGTCCCGGTCATGGCCCCTTTCCATCATGGCCTTTGATATCTGCCCATAGGTATCATAATTCCTACGGCTGGAGCGCAGCTGTGACTGCACAGCTTCCTCCCCCCAAACACTGATGAGGTCCATCAACTCATCATTGCTCCATGCTGGGGCTCGTTTGGAGCGTGGAGGCATGGTCACTGATTGATTGCACTCCACACCTGGCTGAGCAAAGAGGAAGGGGATTTTTAAAATTCCCGGGGCATTTAAAGGGCAGGCCACCTGAGGCCAAGGCAGTAGAGTGCGAACTGATGAGCAGAGTGGCTGAACAGGTATTCTGGGATACCTCCTAATATCCTGGAGGCCAATTACAGCGCTTTTGGTGGCCACATTTGACGAGCATCACCAGCACTGCATCACCAGCACTGCAATCATTATACCCCAAGCAGACCAGGTGTACAGCCAGCGCTGCAGCCAGGGAGTTGCAGCGCTGGATGTGCCTTCCAGGTGTGGACGGTTACCAAGTTGCAGCGCTGTAAACCCACCATCAGCGCTGCAACTCTCCAGTGTAGCCAAGCCCTCAGTGTATTTGATTCTAAGCAGCCTTAGTGAAGCATTTGGTTAGCTTCTTAAGAAAGGACTATTCTCAGTAAGTGCCCAATCAAGGAACACTTAACTGACAATGAACTTTGGGAGATGCCAATCCACATCTGAGTTTTCCTGGGAACATTCAAACTAACATGTAAACAATGGTGTTGGTCTGCAAAAAACTGAGTTATGCATGGACATGTGACTACAAATTCCATCTTGTTGCTGTGACTTTACAAAAGAACAAAGAGAATACAAAATGCCTAGGAAATCCCTCTATTCTGTCTTCAATCCTGCTTCCTACCTCTGGAGGAACTTTGCTACAAACTGAAGTGCTGAACAAAGGATTGAATGACCCATCCAAGCTGTGGATGTACTCCAGAGACTTGATTTGAACCTGCAGTTTATTTCATCACTGCTACAAACCTGAACCAAGAACTTTAGTTAAATGGAATCAATTACATACAGTAATGGCAATTTTAGCTCTCATCTATATTTCTTTCTTTTATGAATAAACCTGTAGATTTTAGATTCTAAAGGATTGGCAACAGCATGATTTGTGGGTAAGATCTGACTTGTATATTGACCTGGGTCTGGGGCTTGGTCCTTTGTGATTAGGAGAACCTTTTTTCTTTTACTCAGGTATTGGTTTTCATAACCATTCATCCCCATAACAAGTGGCACTGGTGGTGATACTGACAAGGCCGGCTCCAGGCACCAGCCCAGCAAGCAGCTGCTGAGGGTGGCCAATGGTGAGGGGAACACATCCGGGTCTTTGGCGACGGGTCCCTCACAGCCTCTCGGAGCAAAGGACCAGCCACCGAATTGCCACTGAAGACAGAAGTGGCAGCAGTAGAGCTGCAGATCGCAATAGTGGCTTCTTCTTCTTCTTCTTTTTTGGGCTGCTTGGGGCGGCAAAAACCCTGGAGCCGGCCCTGGATACTGGGAAACTGGAGTGTTTAAGGGAATTGCTTGTATGACTTATGATTAGCCAGTGAGGTAAGATTGAAGTCCTCTCTGTTTCGGTGTTCCTTAGAGGTGGAAAACTACCAGCCTGGAGCTGTGACTGCCCTGCTCTAAGCAATTTGTCCTGAATTGATACTCTCAGTTGTGTGACACCAAAGGCAACATCATTACAACATGGTCTGCCCTGATTGATAGTTTGTGTGTAATCGGTAAACACTTAGTACATGCAAAAAATCATCTGCAATTCCCCTCCCTGCCCCTTCCCCGTGTCTGCTACTTAATGAACATCTATTACAGAGGAAAGATGTCCCAATTTGACCTCCTTAAAAACAGGCTACTGTAACATCTTATGGGGATCAGACAGACAAACATAAACCCTGAGATAATAATCAAGCAAATAAAGGATAACATTGTAACTGCACATCTATTTTACCACTGTAGTGGTAGTGATGGGCTGAGATTACTGAAATAAAAGATTGTCCTGTGGCTGTTTGACCACCTGTGTTCCAGGATTAGTGTCAAAGATGGGTGCTGGCTGGTGAGTCTTGCCCACATGCTCAGGGTTTAGCTGATCACCATATTTGGGGTCGGGCAGGAATTTTCCTCCAGGGCAGATTGACAGAGGTCCTGGAGGTTTTTCGCCTTCCTCTGCAGCGTGGGGCATGGGTCACTTGCTGGAGGATTCTCTGCAGCTTGAGGTCTTCAAACCATAATTTGAAGACTTCAATAACTCAGACATAGGTCAGGGGCTTGTTATAGAAGTGGATGGGTAGGGTTGTGTGGCCTGCTTTGTGCAGCAGGTCAGACTAGATGATCATAATGGTCCCTTCTGACCTTAAAGTCTATGAGTCTATATGTGTACATAAAACAAAGTACACATGGAATAAGCCCAGACTCCACATCACTGATTTCTCTTCCACTGGGAAACGGACTTGCGACATCTGCAACCACTGGTAGAGGGGCAACAATATTAATTTAAAACAAAGACTGAACTAGCTGTTTAAAACAAATATAGAATGGGTGGAGTCATGACATTTCTGCCTATGAGGCAAGATTTACTGGCAAGTATTGACTCAAAATCATAGAATATCAACCTAAACCTCCCTCACTGTAACTTGAGACCATTACTCCTTGTTCTGTCATCAGGTACCACTGACAACAGTCTAGATCCATCCTCTGGAACCCTCTTTCAGGTAGTTGAAAGCAGCTATCAAATCCCCCCTCATTCTTCTCTTCTGCAGACTAAACAATCCCACTGTAATAGATGATTCACATCTATTACAGTGCCCCCTAATCATTTGTGTTTCCCAAGGAGAGGCTGAAGCTAAGTGAGTAGGACATGTGTGAAGATTTTTCCAGAAAGAGAGCAAAGCTACTGGCCTATAACTACTGGGCTCAGCGTGTGGGCCTTTCCCCTTATAGAGCGGGATAACGATCCCTTCCTTCCACTCTGCTGGTACCTTTCCAGGAGTCCAAGCCCAAACAAAAAGTTGAGTCTCATCCACTCCCAAACTCCCTGAACTCAAGTGTGGGGGTGCTTTTAACTCGAGTTAGCTAGTCCAACACGGGGTGCAGGCTAAAGCTCAAGTTAACACATAGCAGCTGCTAACATGACCTCTCTGTGGTATGGAACAGGCCAGCTCCATGCAAGTGCCACAAGTCCTACAATCCTTTCCCACAATTCCCCCCATGTGCTCCCTAGTGTTAAGTTCTCTCACAATCCCATGGGAAAGAATTCACAGAGTGGCTCAGCTTTCTAAGTGCAAAGAACCATGGGATGTGTCCCCGAAAGGCTTAGTGCCACTCACAAATGAGTGCAATGTCAGAGTGGACACAGCCACTCAAGTGTTATTTTGCAGTGTGGCCACTCTCATGTGAGCTTGGCTAACTCAAGAGGAGCAATTTGTGGGCAGATTCACTTGAATTCACTCTGTAGTGAAGACATTCCTCAGCAGCTAACTCCAGGAACCTTTGGGATAGAAGAAGCACCAGTAGGAGTCTCATCTCTATCACTGTGGGAAATGGGTGGTGGGAAAGGTGTTCTAGGGATAGATTCTCTGCCAGCTGAGCTCCCTTCTGAAGGGACAGTGGGAGAGGAATCAAAAGGTAAGAATTCTTCAAGGGTTTATTATACACCCTGACCTACACTGAGAGGGAGTCAAAGCACTTGGGTGTTGCTGGCTTGGCAGCTGTTGGAGCAAGGGATGACATTAGATTTGCTCTCCAATCACCTGGCCTTTCCTAGTGAGAGAGCAGGCAAAGCCCACAAAGAGCAAAGCAATTCTCCCATCAAGCACTGGTTTCATATTGACACAGTGGCAGCAACTGCTCTCATAACCCATGTAAAGACCAACGTGGCAAATGCCTGGTGGCCCAGTCCTGGCCTCATTGCAAGATCCAGGCCTGCTGTGTGAGTAGCCAAGCTTGCCACTCTCCTCTTATTATCAAGTAAATCACTTACAGTAAGTCTCAATGGTTCATCCCTGGCATAATACCATCAAAATCAGCATGAGCCATTCAATACCATATTGCACTTTTGAGTCTGTTTACATCTTTTGTCAAGTTTATCCTGTCAAACTGCTACATCCTCCCCACTCCCCCTAGCTTTCTACTAGCCAGGGGTGGCTCCGGGCCCCAGCACGCCAAGTGCATGCTTGGGGCGGCAAGCTGCGGGGGGCACTCTGCTGGCGCCGCGAGGGCGGCAGGCAGGCTGCCTTCGGCGGCTTGCCTGTGAAGGGTCCACTGGTCCCGCGGCTTCAGAGGGCCTGCCTGCCATGCTTGGGGTGGCAAAATGCCTAGAGCTGCCCCTGCTACTAGCTGCAAATTTAAATGATCTTGTGTTGTAATTTTATCTACATCTTTAATAAATATATTGAAGAGTCTCAGAGAGCTCTCAGTCAATTCCTCAAAGATACTCACCTTTAACTCCAAGCCATTACTCTTTGCCTTCTTGCCAGTTCCTTTTCCATCTTAGTACTTGTTTACTTTAACCTAAATGTAGAGAGTTCATACAATAATCCATCATGCAAAACTGTGTTAAAACCTGGAAATCCAGATAGATTTACACAACCTAGACCAATAGTTATTTCATTAGCAAAAGAAATCAAATTAGTCTGACATGATTTACCTGCTATCCTTGCTGATTCACATCTATTACAGTAAATGTTCTGTCCAAAATCCACCTGCAAACCAACAGTAAAAGAAGGTCATCCCCAAAGATTTCCTAACAAAGATGTTAGACTTACATATTTCAGCCTTTGTTACTGCTATTTGGATAGCCCTGTGAAGGAGCATACATAGCCTTGCATGCCATCAGGAAGGGTACAGGTTGGAGTACAGCCACAGAGGCACAGGAATTACCACTGCAGGGGCAAAATACTTCTCTCTCAAGCTAGAGTTGTTCCAAGCAAGGAAAAGGCACTGGCACTGAGAGCTGGAGCAGCAGAAATCAACCTGACATGTGCCACTCAAAACGGGGATTTGAGCTGATCTGATTTTCCTTCAGACCCTGCTAGAGCACCCTGCAGAAGGCAGAGGAGATTCTGTGCTGCCAGGCTCATTAGGAGGTTACCTAGCAACACTAAAATCAGCAATTTGTATGCCTGATAATTGAATTGCAACAAGTGAGGGTCCTAACGCAGGCAATAATACAGGGTCAACCCACTGAGTGCCTGGCAGGCCCCTACTGAAATCTCTGGGAGAGATGGTATCTTGTCCTAAGTGTGTAACATTTTGCCTCTTACTACACTGGCAGGTGTCTAGCCATGGTTGCAACTCAATTAAATACACTCCTCAGCCAGAGCAGAAACAAACAGCAAGGTCAACAGACCTTGCATGGGTAATTTCCCTTTCTCATCTTTAATGACTGATCTAACCGCCAAGGGATCCAGTGTGGTCTGATGTATGGGATGGTGGACTGGGAGTCAGGACATCTTGGTTTTAATCCTGGCTTTGCCACTGACCTGTTGGGTGAGTCACTTCACCTCTCTATCCCTTGGTTTCTCCGCAACATTTGTTTTTCTCGTACATTTGGACTGAGCACTCTTCAGAGAAGGGTCTGACTCTTGCTATGTGTTTGTATAATGCTTCACACTACAGGGTTTGTTCTTGATTTGACCCTGTAGTGCCATACACACTTACCAAGCAGCCTCTTAAGGCCAGAGGCCTCACTCCAGCACCAGCCTCTGCTTCCTCCTCTTCAGGGCCCTTTAAGAATTCACACTTCAAAAGTGGTTCAAACAATCCCCACAAGGGGTCTCATTTATCTAGTCCTCTAGTACATACTAGCCCTCTTGGTCTCACAGTCATTTCAGTGTCTCTCTCCTAATTTATCCAAAACACTGACAAATTCACAGTCTTCCTCCAAGCAGGCCTTTATAGCCTTTCCCCTGCTGGCTCAGGTCCCTGCAGGGGTCTTTTTGTTTCCTGCTGTGTCTACAGACAGAGCTGCAGTCTCCTGGGCTTTCCGCTGTGTACTCCAACTTCCTGTTCTTTTTCTCCTGAGAACACCTGATTCAACCCAGGTATGACTCATCCTTGTAATAAGGGCTGGCTTAAGCCCCAGGCTCTCCAGACCTTCATAGAATCAAAGATTAGGGTTGGAAGAGACCTCAGGAGGTCATCTAGTCCAACCCCCTGCTCAAAGCAGAAGCAATCCCCAACTAAATCATCCCAGCCCCAGCTTTGTCAAGCCAGGCCTCAGAAACCTCCAAGAATGGAGATTCCACCACCTCCCTAGGTAACCCATTCCAGTGCTTCACCAACCCCCTAGTGAAAAAGTTTTTCCTAATATCCAACCTAGACCTCCCCCACTGCAAATTGAGACCATTGCTCCTTGTCGGTCATCTGCCACCACTGAGAACAGCTGAGCTCCATCCTCTTTGGAACCCCACTTCAGGTAGTTGAAGGCAGCTATGAAATCCCCCCACTCTTCTCTTCTACAGGCTAAACAAGCCCAGTTCCCTCAGCCTCTCCTCATAAGTCATGTGCCACAGACCCTTAATCATTTTAGTTGCCCAGCACTGGACTCTCTCCAATTTGTCCACATCCTTTCTGTAGTGGGGGCCCCAAAACTGAATGCAATACTCCAGATGTGGTCTCACCAGTACCAAATAAATGGGAATAATCACTTCCTTTGATCTGCTGGAACTCTCCTACTAATGCAGCCCAATATGCATTAGCCTTCTTGGCAACAAGGGTACTTTGCTGACTCATATCCAGCTTCTTGCCCTCTGTAATCCCCAGATCCTCTTCTGCAGAACTGCTGCTTAGCCAGTTGGTCCCCAGCACGTAGCTGTGTATGAGGTTCTTCCATCCTAAGTGCAGGACTCTGCACTTGTCCTGGTTGAATCTCATCAGATTTCTTTTAGCCCAATCCTGTCATTTGTCTAGGTCACTCTGGGCCCTATCCCTACCCTCCAACATATCTACTCCCCCCAGATTAGTATCATCTGCAAGCTTGCTGAGGGTGCAATCCATCCCATCATCCAGATCATTAATGAAGATGTTGACCAAAACAAGCCCCAGGACTGACCCTTGGGGCACTCCGCTCGATACCAGCTGCCAACTAGACATCGAGCTGTTGATCACTACCCATTGAGCCTGACAATCTAGACAGCTTTCTATCCACCTTATAGTTCATTCATCCAAGCCATACTTTTTAAACTTGCTGACAAGAATACTGTGGGAGACCATATCAAAAGCTTTGCTAAAGTCAAGATATATCATGTCCACCACTTTCCCCATATCCAGAGAGCCAGTTACCTCATCATAGAAGGCAATCATGTTGGTCTGGCATAACTTGCCCTGGGTGAATCCATGTTGACTATTCCTGACCACCTTCCTCTCCTCCAAATGCTTCAAAATGGATACCTTGAGGACCTGCTCCATGATTTTGTTGGGGACTGAAGTGAGGCTGACCAGTCTGTAGCTTCCCAGATTCTCTCTTCTTCCCCTTTTTAAAGGCGAGCACTACATTAGCCTTTTTCCAGTCATCCAGGACCTCCCCTGATCACCATGAGTTTTCAAAGATAACAGCCAATGGTTCTGCAATCACATCTGCTAACTCCTATAGCACCCTCAGATACAGTGCATCTGGCCCCATGGACTTGTGCTTGTCCAGTTTTTCTAAATAGTCCTGAACCACTTCCTTCTCCACAGAGGGCTGGTAACCTCCTCCCCATACTATGTTGTCTAGTGCAGTAGTCTGGCAGTAGCGTAGCTAGGCGGGGGAGCGGGGCAGCAGCCCCTCCCCCACACTGAACACAAGTGGTGCCTTGTCAATTTTTTGGCATCTTTTTAATTTTTACTCACCCAGAGGGAACAAGGGGAGCGATTCAGAAAAAAAATGTGCCATCCATTGCAGCGCTTTTACTCACCTGGTGGTGCTCCAGGTCTTTGGTGGCACTTCAGCGGTGGGACCTTCACTCACTCCACTTGTCTTCGGCGGCATTTCAGCGGCGGGTCCTTCAGTCCTCCCTTGGAGACTCTGGAAGAATTCCACCATGATTTCAACAGCTTCTATCCCACCATCAACCTCAGCCTGGACCAATCTCCACAGGAGGTCCACTTCCTAGGAGCCATGGTACAAATACATGATGCTCACGTTAACACCATCCTATACCGAAAACCCACCGACTGCCATGCCTACCTTCATGCCTTCAGCTTCCTTCCTGGACACATCACATGATCCATCGTCTACAGCCAAGTGCTGAGGTATAAACACATTTGCTCCAACCCCTTAGACAGAGACCGATACCTACAAGATCTTTACCAAGCATTCTCAAAACTACGATACTCGCATGAGGAAATAAGGAAACAAATCAACAGAGCCAGACGTATACCCAGAAGCATCCTGCTGCAAGACAAGCCCAAGAAAGAAACCAACAGAACTCCACTGGCCATCACCTACAGTCCTCAGCTAAAACCTCTCCAACACATCATCAATGATCTACAACCCATCCTGGACAATGATCTCTTGCTTTCACAGGCCTTGGAAGGCAGGCCAGTCCTTGTCCACAGACAGCCTGCCAACCTTAAGCACATTCCCACCAGCAACCACACACCATGCTATAGTAACTCTAACTCAGGAACCAATCCATTCAACAAACCTTGATGCCAACTCTGCCCACATATCTACACCAGTGACACCATCACAGGACCTAACCAGATCAGCCACAGCATCACCGGTTCATTCACCTGCACGTCCACCAATGTAATATACGCTATCATGTGCCAGCAATGCCCCCTCTGCTATGTACATCGGCCAAACTGGACAATCCCTATGTAAAAGGATAAATGGACACAAGTCAGATATTAGGAATGGCAACATACAAAAACCGGCAGGAGAACACTTCAACCTCCCTGGACACAAAATAGCAGATTTAAAGGTAGACATCCTGCAGCAAAAAAAACTTCAGGACCAGACTTCAAAGAGAAACTGCTGAACTTCAGTTCATTTGCAGATTTGATACCATCAGCTCAGGATTAAACAAAGACTGTGAATGGCTAGCCAACTATAAAAGTAGTTTCTCCTTCCTAGGTGTTCACACCTCAGCTGCTAGAAGAGGGCCTCATCCTCCCTGATTGAACTAACTTTGTTATCTCTAGACTGATTCTTGCCTGCATATTTATACCTGCCTCTGGAAATTTCCACCATATGCTTCTGACCAAGTGGGTATTCACCCACGAAAGCTCATGCTCCAATACTTCTGTTAGTCTATAAGGTGCCACAGAACTCTCTATTGCTTTTTACAGATCCAGACTAACATGGCTACCCCCTGATACTTTTTTTTTTGATCACTCCCCCTGTTCCCTCCACCTGGCTATGCCACTGTAGTCTGGGAGCTGACCTCGTTCGTGAAGACAAAGGCAAAAAAAGCATTGAGTACGTTAGCTTTATCCACATCCTCTGTCACTAGGTGTGACGAAGTGGGAATGTTCTTAATGTTTTCTCTGAATACTGTGTGGATGCCTCCGTTTCCCCTATGCATTTCTCGAGTGTCTAGGGGACTGTGAATGTTGCAGAGCCCTAGGGGGCCAGTGTGATTCTGGCTGCACAGAGAAGGCTGACACCCTGTCTTCTGGCAACTAATGGCCTGAGCTGCTCTCCTGAAAAGTTGCCAACTAAAGGTGTTGAAGAACAAAGAGATCAGGTGACCTCCTGGCCTGGGAAAGAGACAAAGGGAGAGGAAGGGCTGGAGTTTGGAGCTGGCTGGGATGGAGGGGAGGCCAGACAGACCTCCAGGCCTCCCCTGGCCTCCCAAGATGGATCTGATTGATGGGGTCCTGTGGTCTGTATCTGCAAGACCTGTCTTGAACTGTGTTCCTGTCATCTAAATAAACCTTCTGTTTCACTGGCTGGTTGAGAGTCATGCTGAATCACAGGAAGCCGGGGTGCAGGCCTTGTCTCTCCTAAACTCTGTGACACTAGGTTGCCTCCCTCATTCAGTAAGGGGTCCATACTTTCTTTGACTACCTTCTTGTTGCTAACATACCTGAAGAAACCCTTCTTGTTACTCTTAATATCCCTTGCTAGCTGCAACTCCAAGTGTGATTTGGCCTTCCTGATTTTATTCCTGCATGCCTGGGCAATATTTTTATATTCCTTCCTGATCATTTGTCCAATCTTCCACTTCTTGTAAGCTTCTTTGTTGTGTTTAAGATCAGCAAGGATTTCACTGTTAAGCCAAGCTGGTCACCTGCCATATTTACTATTCTTTCTACACATCGGGATGGTTTGTTCCTGCAGCCTCAATAAGGAATCTTTAAAATACAACCAGCTCTCCTGGACTCCATTCCCCTTCATGTTATTCTCCCAGGGGATCCTGCCCATCAGTTCCCTGAGGGAGTCAAAATCTGCTTTTCTGAAGTCCAGAGTCCGTATCCTGCTGCTCTCTTTTCTTCCTTGTGTCAGGATCCTGAACTCAACCATCTCGTGGTCACTGCCTCCCAGGTTCCCATCCACTTTTACTTTCCCTATTAAATTCTTCCCTGTTTGTGAGCAGCAGGTCAAGAAGAGCTCTGTCCCTAGTTGGTTCTTCCAGTACTTGCACCAGGAAATTGTCCCCTACACTTTCCAAAAACTTCCTGGATAGTCTGTGCACCGCTGTATTGCTCTCTCAGCAAATATCTGGATGATTGAGGTCCACCATGATAACCAGGGCTGTGACCTAGTAATGTCTGTTAGTTGCTGGAAGAAAGCCTTGTCCATCTAATCTCCCTGGTCTGGTGGTCTATGGCAGACTCCCACCATGACATCACCCTTGTTGCTCACACTTCTAAACTTAATCCAGAGACTCTCAGGTTTTTCTGCAGTTTCATACTTGAGTTCTGAGTGCTCATACTGCTCTCTTACATACAATGCGCACTCCAGGTATGTGCGTATCCGGGTCTCCCTCAGACCACAAAAAGGACAGGCATCAGGGACGGGGTGAACCACGCCAAGTACATGCCCATGGCTCCATGGAGGAGCCTCCAACTGTTATCCTCAGTGGGCCATGGGACGAAGATGGAGTACAGGCTGTCCCACCAGCTTCCTCACCACCTCAAGAGGTGGTAATAGGTCCTGCAGCTTCATATCGGGGTGGGACACGAGGGTGAGGAAATGAAGGGCGTGGAGCTCAAACATGTACAGAAGTTTTCTTGGTGCAGTCTGGAAGCAAACTGACTGCAAGTCGTTCAGTCGGCTCTCATCTAGGGGATTCACAGGGCAGAGGTCCAATGAAAAGGTCTGGAGGGCCCAGGGTGCAGGGACTACCCTCCTGCAGGACCCAGTTGAGGTAAACCTGAGCAGTAGGCAGTAAGGCTGCCCTCACCTCTTGAAGTACGCTCTGGGGAGTACGAAGGGTGGAAAGCCCCATGCACTGAGAGAGCATCATGGGGTCCACCCAGTCTCCCCAGTCTTAGTCCAGGAGGTCTCTGATTCTGGTGACTCTTCCAGGACTAACCTCTGGTGCACTAGTACTAACCTCTCTACCACCTGTACATGAAATTGGGGATTGTGTAGCAGGGGCTCCATGAGAAGGTCTTCCCCCTCGGTGGCTGCCATGGACCTGGTCACTGAAACCAGCCTCCAGGTCCGGAGGAGGTCCTGGTAGAAGACTGGCATCCCAGAGAGGTCTTGCAGAAGACTGCTCAGATGGAAATAAAGGAGTTGCCGGTCATATCGGAGCCCTCGGAAGCAGAGCAGGAAGGTGTGCACCAATGTGCTCCACACTGGACTGACTACCTACACCGCAAAAGGAGCTTCTTCAGGGCCTGGAGGCGGAAGACATGGACCTGAGTGTGCAGGCACTTCAGGCCCTGTCCTCCCACCTCCAGGGGGAGATGGAGAACCCCCACTGAGACCTAGTGCAGTCCTGGCCAAAAGAACTCCAGAACCAACTTCTGGAGGTTGGCCAGGAAACCTGGGGCTGGTACCGGGGTTTTGAGCCAGTTCCAGACCATGGACAGGATTAGCTGATTGAGCATCAGTGCCCTTCCCCATAGGAAGAAGCACCAGAGTAGTCTCATTCACCTCCGCAACTTCTCCAACACCCTGTCCTCTAAACCTTGCCAGTTCTTCAGAGGAGATGGATGCATGGCAGAAAGAAACGCCGAAACAGAACAGTGGACCCGTGTTCCACTGAATGACCTGAAGCGTGGGTGAGAGGGAGCTCACTGCCACACATCCCTGATCACTGAGCCAGAGTTCTTGACCCAGTTGACCCAGGTGGAGGAGGCTGCTGAATAGATGGCTTGGCAAGTCTCCACCCACACCAGGTCACCCAGGTCCTGGACCATGAGGAGCATGCCGTCGGCATATGTCAACAGGACTAGCCACAACTCTGGCTCACAGAGCACAAACTCCATCAACCTCTGGTGGAGGAGATAAAGAAAGTGCACCCTTTGCCCAAAGCTGACTGGTTCAGTCAGGGTCAGGTTGAGCCTGACCAGATACTCCATGGAAGTATGCAGCTGGAGAAAACCCACAAACTGGGGCCCCAAACCAAATGCCTGCAGAGTGCCTAGGAGATACCCATTGTCCACCCTGTCGAATGCCTTCTCCTTATCAGGGACAGAAAGGTGAATGACAGACCATCTCTTGCACCTGAGCTCCAAGAGATCTTAGCCCAAGCACAGATTATCAAAGATAGTACAGCCCAGGACAGTGTAGGTCTGGTCAGGGTGGATCACGTTCACCAGCACAGACTCCCAGCCCCAGCGAGATGGCCTTCACTATGATCTTATAGTCCATGCTGAGGAGCAAGATGGGACGCCAGTTCAGAAGGTCATGGAGGTCCCACTCCTTCAGACGTAAGGCAAGCATGGCTCACCTGCACGACAGAGGGAGGACCTCACTCCTGAAGGACTCAGTCCAGACGGTGACACAGTCTGGGCCAAGGAAGTCCCAGAAAATGCAGTAAAACTTCACAGTCTGCCTGTCCATGCTCGGAGATTTATTAGTGGGCATGAGACGGAGGGCTTCTGAGAACTCAGCCAGAGCAAGAGGCAGCTCTAGCCGATCCCAGTTGCCCACACTGACTGTTGTGAGCTCGTCCCAGAGCACTATGCAGGCAGCGGTGTCAGTTGGATCAAGGGAGAAAAGGCTGGTGTAGAAGGCCCTGGCCCTTCCATGCATCTCCTCTGGATCCATGAGGGGGGTGCCATCCTCTGCCAAAAAGCAGGTGATGTGCTTCTTTGCCCCCCTCTTTTTCTCCAGGACATAGAAGAAGCGAGAGCCATGATCCATCTCTCGGAGATGGATGCAAGATCAAATGAAGGTGCCCAGGCCCGGTGGTCATTGAATACCCGGAGCTCCTCCCGGCACACTCCACAGAGGGATAGATCCTTGGGGCTGGTGACCAGACACCTCTCCAGCTCTAAGACCTCCCGTTCCAACTGCTCTATTGTTGCATCCTTCCACTGGCTGGAGCCGTGAGTGTAGTCAGGGCAGAAAAGCCTGGGGCGTACATTCCTCACATTCTACCATTGTTGCACCAAGGGAAAGGTGTGCCTCTGCCCTCATCAAGCTAGCCAGAACTCCCAGAAGGATGCCATGAAGCCCACATCCTCCAGTAAGCTGTTATTAAAATGCCATTTATCTCCACACTGAGAGAGGTCAGAGTTGCCAGATGGTAATCCAAGAATAGGGCCAGCTAGATGCTGGAGAAGTGGGCCCATGAAAAGTGTCAGCGTGATAAGTAGATGAGGTCCAACCAGGAGTGGTGTGACCAGTACTGGGTTTACAATGGCACCACTGGTGCCGGGCCCAGATTCCAAAGGGACCCCGGCCTGCTCTGCTTGGGCTGCAGTCCAAGGCCTTGTCAGCTCTTCTCCATCCCCTGCCTCTGTCCCGCACCCACCAACAGCCAAGCTTCCCCCACCCCCTGTCTCTTTGCCTCCTCCCCCTCCCTTCCAGCGCATCCCCTGCCCCCAAACAGCTGTTTGCTGCTGCTGCAGGAGGGAGGGGGAGTAGCGGGTTTGCAGCATGCTCGGCAGAGAAGAGGCAGAGGGGCTGTGGGTGGAATCAGGACAGGGTAGAGCAAAGGTAGGGCCCTCTGCACTCCCTGACTCCTGCACCCCTTGCACCAAATGGGAGCTGCCCCAGGTAAGCACTCCACACCCCAACCTCCTTCCCCAACCCTGAGCCGCTTCCCACAACCTAACTCCTGGCTAGAACCTGCACTCCAACCCCCAGCCTGCTCCTGCACCCTAACTCCCTCCCATACCCTGCACCTCCAGCTGAGTGCCCTCTCGCACACTAAGTCCTGGCCAGACACCACACCTCAACTCTTTTTTTTTTTTTTACTTTTTTTTAAATAAAAAGTGCTCTTATCCAAAGCGCTTTACAATAGTTAGCAAACGGTACAAACAGTATTCAGAAAGATCATTAAGTGGTCTGCCAATACCCTCAGTGATTTTCAAATGGTCTGTGAAAAAATAAGTTAGACTACAAAAACAATCAAGGTACCTCACTTTATTTTCATTTACTTGCTATTACTTATAGGAGGAGGAAGAAGAAAAAATGAAAGAAAAATGGGGGCAGGGGAGATAGACAATGTTCTTTTTCTTGGCTAGGTCCCAATGGGGGGACCCCAAAAATGAAGCTGAGTACAGGACCCCACTAACTCTAAATCTGCCACTGGGGCTGGCCCCTCCCCCACAGTTCCCCATGCTGCAGCCAGGGGCTGACTCCCTCATCCCCGAGATCTGTGTGAAGCTGCCAGGACAGGGGCTTATTCCTTCCTTGCCCCAGCTCCCCACACCACTGCCAGGAGCTGGGGCTGACACTCTCCCCACACTGCTGCCAGGGGCTGGGGCTGACACCCTCCCCACACTGCTGCCAGGGGCTGGGGCTGGCCCCTAACCCCCCAAGCTCTGCTGTCTGACACCTCGTGTTGCCACTTCCCATTACACATGTTCCTGCATGCCCCACTTGGGGGGGGGGGGGGTGAGGGGCGCACCAGACTTTTTTGGTAAATTGGGCATTTGTTCATTTGCTTTTGCCAACTAATCAGTTGGCAAGAGCAAATGGGATAAATGCCCGGTTTTGTCCAAAAAAAAAGTCAGGATGGCCAGGACAGAGCTTCAAAAGGGAACTGTCCTGGACAAACAGGGACATATGGTCATAGAATATCAGGTTTGGAAGGGACCTCAGGAGGTCATCTAGTCCAACCCCCTGCTCAAAGCAGGACCAATCCCCAACTAAATCATCCCAGCCAGGGCTTTGTCAAGCCTGACCTTAAAAACCTCTAAGGAAGGAGATTCCACCACCTCCCTAGGTAACCCATTCCAGTGCTTCACCACCCTCCTAGTGAAAAAGCTTTTCCTAATATCCTACCTAAACCTCCCCTACTGCAATTTGAGACCATTACTTCTTGTTCTGTCATTAGTACCACTGAGAACAGTCTAGATCCATTCTCTTTGGAACCCCACTTTCAGGTAGTTGAGAGCAGCTATCAAATCCCCCCTCATTCTTCTCTTCTGTAGACTAAACAATCCCAGTTCCCTCAGCCACTCCTCATAAGTCATGTGCTCCAGCCCCCCTAATTATTTTTGTTGCCCTCTGCTGGACTCTTTCCAATTTTTTCACATCCTCATTGTCGTGTGGGGCCCAAAACTGGACACAGTACTCCAGAAGAGGCTTCACTATTGTCAAATAGAGAGGAATGATTATGTCCCTCGATCTGCTGGCAATGCCCCTACTTATGCAGCCCAAAATGCTGTTAGCCTTCTTGGCAACAAGGGCACACTGTTGACTTATATCCAGTTTCTCATCCACTGTAACCCCTTGGTCCTTTTCTGCAGAACTGCTTCCTAGCCATTTGGTCCCCAGTCTGTAACAGTGAATGGGATTCTTCCGTCTTAAGTGTAGGACTCTGCACTTGTCCTTGTTGAACCTCATCAGGTTTCTTTTGGCCCAATCCTCTAATTTGTCTAGGTCCCTCTGTACCCTATCCCTACTCTCCAGTCATCTTATCTCCAGGCAAGTGGGTCCTGAAGGAGTCCAGCCAGGGCAGGGGCAGACCCTGACCTGGCTAATCGCACCACTCCCAAGAAGCCAGAGTGATTCCCCGCCCTGGCACTGAACCGGCCCCAGCTGTGCTTCCAGATCAGCCTGGCAGACATTGTCACCTTCCAGCAGGGCCAGTGAGTGTGGCCAGGGAGTGATGGAGTGGGTCTCTGGAGGTGTGTGTGTGGGGGGGATGTCACAAACAGATAGCTAAGGGTTAATGTCTCTTTCACCTGTAAAGGGTTAACAAACAATGACCTGCAACACCTGACCAGAGGACGAATCAGGAGACAAGATACTTTCAAACCTCAGTGGAGGGAAACCTTTATTAGTTTTTTTGGTTTGGCTTTGTTCTCTCTGGATCCTGGACGGGACTAGAGGTACAACCAGGTTTCTGCCAATCTCCCTGCTACAGTCTCTTATCTATTCAGAATAGTAAGTAAGTACAAAGGTGGTTATAGTCTTTTAACTTGTTTTTCTTTATTTGCAGATGTGTACTTGCTGGAAGTAGCTTAAATTGTGTTTCTGCTGGAGAAAACTTCTTTCTATTGTCTATAAGCTAAAAAACCCTGTATATTTACCATCTTGATTACAGAGACAATTTTTATGTTTTTCCTTCTTTATTAAAGTTTTCCTCTTTTTTTTTTAAATCTAATTGATTTTTTTGGGTTATCTTTTGTCAGACTCCAGGGAAGGCGGTCTGTGTGTTGGGATGCTGGGCAATGGGGGATCTGAGTGGGGTGCTGTGTAGTTGTGGTGGTGGGCTGTGGGGAAGTGCATTGGGCAGTAGTTGTGTGTCTGTGTTTGTGTGGGTGCTTGGCAGGGGTGGGTGGTGTGCAGGCCACTGTGCATTTGTGATGGAGGGTTTGTGTGTGTGTGCGGGTGCTGGGCATAGCAGCTCTGGGGGATGCTCAGCATAGGGAGTCGAGGCTGTGTAGCAAGGCATGGGCCCACCCCCGAGGGGAAGAGACATGCTGGCAGCACAGGGCTGGGAGTGCCAGTGTGCATCTGGCAACTGTCAGTTTATATACAGTGTCCTTGCACTGGGCTGAGTGGAGCAGGGCCGGCCCCACCATGCTATGCCCAATTGCCCCTGGGTGGCCCTTCACTCTGTGGAACGACCTCCCCACACCATGCTCCTTTGACCCCATAGGGGCCCACAAATGTTTGCTGCTGGGCCCACAAAAGGTTAATCCGGCCCTGGCGCATCGGCAGGGCCTCCACCCGGACGATGGTGAATGGCGAGACATCGTCTGGGTGGTGGTCGTGCCAGACAGTCCACCAGAGACTGATGGTAGACAATTTCTTGAAGGACATCCACAGCAGCTGGGCACTTCTTGGTTCCTGAGCAGTCCTGCTCATCAAGGGTGGTATTAAAGTCCCCACCCAGTACCAGGCACTTGAGAGGATCCAAGGTGCCGAAGAAGGCAGACACCTGTTGAAAAAAGTGCAGCTGCTCCGGGCCCGATGTCGGGGCATAGGCTTTGATGAGGTTGACCGCTAGCCCCTTCATGCGGACCCAGAGGTGCAGCAGGCAGTCCAGCACAACCTCAGCAACCTCCAGCACCTTAGGTCGTAGGTTGGGGGAGAACTGGGTAGCCACTCCAGCCGTACTAGCTGTAAGATGGCTAAAATATACCCTGTCTCCCCACTCCAGCTGCCAGCTAGCTTTGGTGGCTGGATCCATATGGGTCTCCTATATGAAGGAAACACAGTATCCCCCTCTCAAAGGAAGGTGAGCACATGGCACCTGCAGAGAACCCATCCTACATCTCTGGGTGTTTAATGTGGCAAAGGTGATTGGTGTCATAGTGAGGGCTGCAGGGGACCCTTGCTGGCAGGGACACTTGTGGCCCCCATTGGACCTCACAGCAATCTGTTGTACTGGTGCCACACAGCTCATCTCAGACCCCATCTCTGAAGCAGGTGGCAGAGGGAAAATACCAGCCCCTAAGAGATCAGGACAGGGGAACACAAAGGCCGCCCCCTGAGGGTTGTCCAACAGGAAGGGGAACAAGATGACTCCAGGGGCAGTGTCAGCATGGGAGGTATATGTAGGGGGGAAGACGGGACTGGCATCGGGAACAGGGATGGGACTGGGATCAGGGGCAGGATTAGGGAGGGGAGCAGACCTGGGATCAGGGGACCCAGCAGCTGAGCTACTGGGGTTTGGCACCTCTCGGCCAGGCTCAGAGGTGAGGGGAAAAGGAGCAGGAGATGCCAGGCTCAAGCACCATAGTGGGCGGTGCGCCCGCAGCCACGGCATCAGGGCATGGAAGTTCAACAGCGGGGCCCCCACCTGGAAAGGAAATTGGAAGCATCCCCTGTTGGAGTGGGGCAACCAGACGGCTCAGGGCCTGTCTGCATGGCACTGGCTGTCGCTGCAGCGGATTTAGCGGCCACTAGTGGGGTGCCAGCCACGGCTGGATGAGTCTGGGAGCTCCCCAAGAGAAAGAATAGGCGCAGTGGCTGGGGGAAGGGAAGGGAAGGGAGGATGGTGTGAAGCTGTCCAGATCGAGACCCGCTGATGGAGGATCATCCTCCCCCTGAGTGACTGGAGCCAGACCCAGAGCCTCAATCTCCTCGAAAATAGAGAAATCTCCACCCACTACCCCAGGGGCCTCCAGGCCAGCATCCGAGGCAACACTTGCCTCAGTGCTGACAGGGGGTACAGATGGCAAAGGGGTGGGGAGGAGGGTCCATCAGAGGCCCCCCATGCGGAGGAACCCCAAAAGAGGGGCAGTACTGCCCCTCATTGCTGCCACAACTTCCCCAGTAGCTGGAGCTTATCTGGGGGCAAGGCAGAAGGCTCAGCCCCAGTGGCCCCTTTCCTGGTCTTACAGGGGTCCTCTGCCCTCTCCGCATCAGTGGGGAGGAGCTTGCCCCGCTTCCCCTAGACAAGGACCAAGACCTCTAAGGTGTTATCAGAAGGCTGGCTAGCAGGGGCAGGGCCAGAGGACAAGGGTGATGGTATGGAGTGTCGGGAGGAAGTGGAGGGGCAGCCTGGGGAAGAGAAAGCTTCCCCTAGGACGGGCCCTCTCCTATGCCTGGCACTGACCCCACTGCACTCTGTTCCATGGACTCTGCCAGACTTCATGCAGCGGAGGTGTGGCCCGCACACTAGTCTGGGCATTTGTGTGTGTGTAGGGGGCTGCTCCCGGGGTCTGAGCAGAAGCAGTGGTAGGCTGGGAAGAAGGAGGGGCAACTATGGATGCCAGTGCCCCAATGAGGGTGATGACAGGTAGTTTGGCAGTGGTGGTCATGGTGGTAGCCACAGAGGGGGACATGGGAACAGGTGAAGGAGAGGCAGTGGGTTCCACCCAAGGGGACCCACCCACCTTTTTGCCTGTCATAGTCAGGGGACTAAGGCCAACCACTCCTCCCTGCCAGGCTGCAGGCAGAGGAGGAGGGCACCAAGGCGGGGGAGATGTAACAGGGGCACCTACCAAGGCAGGAAAGGAGTGGTGCAGGCACTGACACAAGATGGGATTTCTGGCTCCTCTGGCTGCACTAGGGGAAGGGAGAAGGTCTGTAATATCATGAGGGGGGGGGTTGCAGTGAATAGCAAGGCTCAATGTAATGGGAGAAGGGGTACAAGCACGTTTGGAGAGGATGTGGGCCCTCAGGAGGAGAGGTGGCAAGGCAGGGGCACTATAGAGGGAGGGGAAAGAGACAAATGGGCTGGAAGCAGAGTGGGGGCAGGGCAAGCAAACCAAAAGGACTCTTCAGGGGTAGGAGTGGGGCAGGCAAACAAACAAACAAAACTTGCAAGCATGAAAGGCAGGGCAAGCAAACTAACTGAAGCTACTAAGGTCCAGGGAAAAAGGGGGGGGGGCTAGCAAGGGGCAGGTGGCAATGGGAAAAGGGGCAGACTGCAGCAGGAAGGCTGGTGGGCAAGGCAGAGGGTGGGAGAGTCCATCAGCCAAAGGCTGCAGGGAGGAGGAAGCAGTCCGGGGGAGCAGCACATGTGCTTGTAACTCAGTTTGAACATGATGCTGCTTCAGGCCCAGGTGGTGGAAAAGGGACAAGGCAGACAGCCGACTCCCAGAGTAAGAAGTGGAGGCAGGTAGTAAGTGGGGGTGGTGAAGGAAGCAACAGAGGTGGGGGTAGGGTGGACAGATGGGGCAGGCACCACACCCTATCCTATCTTCCCACAGCAACAGTAGACACCTCCACCACAACAGCAAAGTTGAAAAGTTACTCAGTCCTTCAGGAGGCCCCCTTCACAGTGTCCTGCTGGGTTCCTGCATGTTCCCCAGCAACAGAGGTCTTTTTCCTCCTCGGGGCACCAGCAGGGTTCCAAGCAGCAGAGGCAGCAGCAGCACCAGCAGGCAGGCTGGCAACGAGGCGGGAGGTGGTGGCAGCAGGGGCACCAGCAGGGGCTGGCACTTCAGGTGGTGGCAGCATGGGCAGGGTTCCTCCCTCCGGGTGCCCACCAGCCAGTGTGGGAGGGGGGTGACTAGCCCAGACCAGAAGCTGAGATAACAAGAGGTCTAGGCCCAGCAGCAGCTCCACACCCACAAGAGAGTGTTGAAGAAGACAGGTATTAGCCCTAGAATGTTAAAGGCCCTTTTTCCTACAAACTGAGATGGGGTAACCTCAGGTTAATTAGAGACACCTGACTCCAATTAAGGGCTGCCTGAGACCTTTTAAAACCCTTCCTCTAGTGAGAGAATGGGTGGAGAGAAAGATATGGATACACCAGTTGTTACCAGGCTAGTAGCAGCAGGGAATTAGCATCTCCAGGAGGAGAGGCTGTGCCCCTTCTCATAGGGGAAGCAGATAAGGCCAAGTGCTGGCTAGGGGAAGGACTGACACCCCAGGACAAACAACAGGATGACACCCTGACCCTGTCCATGTGAGGAGGCAGGGAACGGTATCACCCTTTGTGTGCATCTATGGGACCATTTTCCTTTTTTGAATGGGGAAGGAGCACCCCTTAGGCTTACCCTCAGGCCTACCCTGAAGACACAGTCAAGGGAGCACTGGAGAGGGGAAGGCAAACTCTGCCTAAGTGGGACTGATTACCCCAGGCCCACCATTGGCAGAGGGGAGAAATGCTAAGGCTGGCAAGAGAGAAGAGGTGCCTTGTCACATGCTCTATACTGCAACTTCCTGCTCTTTTTACACTTGGATCACCTGATTCACCCTGGCTTAGGCCAGGTCTACACTACAGACCTATATTGGTATAACTACATGGTTCAGGGGTGTAAAAAATCCACACGCCTGAGCAATGCAGTTATACTGACCTATCCCCCTGTGTAGACAGTGCTATGACAATGGGAGAGTTTCTCCTGCCAATGTAGCTACTGCCTCTCAAGGGGGAGGTTTAACTATGCCCAGGGCTGGATTAATTTTTTGTGGGCCCTAGCCAATGGTGAATTAGCCACTGGGCCAATGGGACCTGTGTCATGTAAAAATGTTATGTAAAAATGAGCACACCCATGCCCTGACCCACTCCATCCACTTCACACTCCTGCTGGGTGTGGGAGGACTGCAGGTGAAAGGGGTGGGGAAGGGCCCCCACTTGCTCTGGCTCAGGGCCCCATAGCCCTCTAATCTGCCTAACGGGCCCACCCTAAGGCCCTGCCCTGCACTCCACCATGCTTGGTTTCTTCCTCCCCAAGGCCTTGCCTGCTGCTCATGTAGGTGGAGGGGGCCAAAAGGAGCAAGCTGCCGGTGGTGGGTGTGGGAAGTGTGTGGAGAGGGGGCAGAGAGAAGCAAGTCAGGCGAGATGATGGAGAGGAATGAACAGGGCCTTGGGGAGGGGGAAAGAGGCCAAGTGGGGGTGATGCATCAGGATGGGGCACAGGGCCATGGTCTGGGTGCTGGGGCCCCTTCTGAATGTTGGCACCATTATAAATCCGGTACTGACAGGAGAAGCTCTCCTGTCATTGTAGAATATCAGGTTTGGAAGGGACCTCAGGAGGTCATCTAGTCCAATCCCCTGCTCAAAGCAGGACCAATCCCTAAATGGCCCCCTCAAGGATTGAATTTACAACCTGGGTTTAGCAGGCCAATGCTCAAATCACTGAGCAATCTCTTCCCCACTAGTAGTAAGACAAGCCCTTAGTCCCAGGCTCTCCAACCCATGGAGAAAGCCACTCTGATATAGACCTTAATCCATCATACTAAAGGGTACATTTTTATGTACTAGTATGGCTACCCCTCTCTAAGCAATGTAGGATGCAACAAATACTTGTCATACTTGGTCTTTTTTCAATGAACTACATTCAGAGATATGCAGAGGTGTTTCCTGAATTAGCGCAATATCCATCTTTGGAAGAGTTTTACTGGTGGCTAATTATCTTAATATTTCACATACAGAATTTTAAAGAACGCAAAAGAGATAAAGTGGGAGGTTGCTGGTTGCTTAACGTCTGTATCCAAGGAACTGTTGTCTAAATCGGCTCTTTTGTGTACAATGATGCTTCCTAGGGCACACTCCATAGGTGTACCACTGGAAAGTTATCTGCTGCCAAATGAATACTTAAATGACATTTCTAATTTTAACAATGGTCTTAAATGCACTTAAACTCCATAAAACATCCTGCAAAGTAAGCAGACTGGTTATTCAACAGTCACAGCTGGAAGACAGAACAAAGGTCCAGTCATTAAAGCTATCACAGAACCAGTATTATTATAACTGTACAGAAATACTCTTGTAATGATTCCTCACTGATTGGTATCAATAACATATGTAGCAACAGATAATGCTCTCTATCTTCTCTGTTTATCCTCTTTATTGTATTTCCTGGAGAAGGAGCTTTTCAAGCACTATGAAATTTGCTTATTGTGTTTAACATTAAATAAAATTAACTGGCAAAATCAGAGTGGTGTCATCGAAATATTGTAAGTGGGATTTGTTCGTCATTAATCATGTCTTTGAGTCCTTCACTGAAAGTAGGATCTTAAGCCTATTACTAACCAGCAGTCTATGGCCCTGTAAAAGGTTACTTGAAATATATGTTTAAATCTGATTGACTTCAAAGGGGTTTAAGCACATACTTAAGTGCTTTAATGGATTGGGGCTTTAGTTAGGTCTAAGAACCATAGAAAGTAAAAGGATATTGAGCATGTTCGGCATTTATCTGCATGCAAAGAATATTCATGATGTTTCACAGCAAACCCTTTAATTAGTACCTGATCTGTAGACTATAAGGAAAGCGTAGCCTGCTCTCAATCAGTGCAATCAAAGTAATAAAAGTATCACAGAAGCTGTTCCCTATTAGTTACATGTGATCATCACTGAAACTAACCTCATATCATATTTTTAATAAGAAAAATGGATTATTGACATATTTCAAATAGTATTCCCCTTCTGATTGCATACCTGTATTTGTTTAGTATAAAAAGGGCCTTAAGACTCTCTCTGAAATGAGGTTTTTCTACACTTGAGTCTTTGAACAAGGCTTCATGTTTAAAAACCCTGAGGAAACTCTGAAATTTGCAGTCCCTAGGAATAAAGTAACATCAGATAAACTGCTCAGAGATCAGGGTTCTTGCTAGATTAAATGCAATTTTCTACAGCTATGAATGGAAAGAAAAATCCTGGGAAAATGACATTTTCCACATTTGAGTAAGATCTTACTTTCTCATGGCAGTCTGCACGTCTTTACACTTGTCAGCACATAGTGACGTGGCTGTCCCTTGCAGACACTCTTGGTGCCTGATAAACTCTATTTATTTGCAACTTTGTCCCTTTAACTCTAATTCCAGTAGTTTTGGGATTCAATCAGAGAGGGGGTGGGGAAAACCCTCATTAGATCAGGATTTTCCAGGTGCCAGGCATCCAGTTTTTGACTGGAACACCCAGTTGAAAAGGGACCCTGGTGGCTCTGGTTGGCACTCCTGACCGGGCAGTTAAAAGTCCAGTAGGTGGCACAGTGGGGGCCTGGGCTAAGGCCCCTACCTGCCCTAGATCTGCGCAGCTCCCAGAAGTGGCCACTGGGTCCCTGCAGCCCCTAGACGCATGGGCGGCCTGGGAGGCTCTATGCGCTACCCCTGCCCTGAGGACTAGCTCCATGGCTCCCATTGGCCAGGAAGCTGCTGGGGAGATGCCTGCAGGTGCGAGGGCAGCGTGCACCATGTGGAGCCTCCCTGGCCGCCCATGCTTCTAGCGGCTGCAGGGAACTGGCAGCTGCTTCATGGGAGCTGTAGTAAGTGCCACTGGGACCCCACACCCCAAATCCTCTCTCCCACACTCCAACCCCCATCCCAGCCCAGAGTCCCTTCCCACACTCAAATTCCCTCCAAGAGTCTGCACCCCTCAAACCTCTACCCCAGCCCCCTCCTGCACCCCAAACTCCTCATCCCTGGCCCCACTCAAGAGCCCACCCCCCTAGCCGAAGCCCTCATCCACCCCAACCCCCTTTCACAGCCTGAAGCCCCCTCTGGCACTCTGAACTCCTAATTTCTGACCCCAGCCTGGAGCCCTCTCTTGCACCCCAAACCTCTCTTCCCCAGCCCCACTCCAGAGCCTGCACCCCCAGCCGGAGCCCTCACCCACCTCCCTCACCCCAACTCCCACCCCAGCCTGGTGAAAGTGAGGGTAGGAGACAGCGAGTGATGGACGGAGCGGGAATGGATCAAGTAGAGGCTGGCCCTCAGAGAAGGGGTGGGGCAGAGGCGGGGCCTCGGGGCATGGCAGGGGGGTTCTGTTTTGTGCCATTAGAAAGCTGGCAACCCTATTTTCCACGGGAAGAACCAGGGGTCATACACTGAGTTGGTGGCGTCCTCTGTTCTCAGGATTGTAAATGTTATCCTCTGCATTAGGGCTCCTAGGTGCTACAGCAATACAAACAAATAATAAAATATTATTAATAAAAAACAAGTGACTATTTCCCAAGGAACTAAACAGTTACATTAGTTAGTATTGAAAAAATCACCACCACAACCAAACATATGGAAGAGATACAATGCCGAGAAACATGAGGCTGAAGCAACTTCAGAACAAAGGGACTAGGAAGAAACTTCCTCCGTGGGTAGGTGATACCATAATTGTTGACTTAGGGTATCTTGCACCTTCATCTGAAGCATCTAATATGGGACATGTTGGAGACAGGAGGATGGGAAGTGGGACCACTGTTTATATCTGCAATGGCAAGTCAAGAATGTTGCTGGAGGTGATTCAGAGGAGGTCGTCATCCTTTGTTCCGAGGCTGAAATCTCCCCCTTTTCATTCCTTGGCAGCACTGAGACACATTTTGACTTCTGAAAACTTACCAGATGCCAGTGTAGTCAGGTGTAGGGTAATTGTTGGTGTGATGCTGGCAGACAGGTGCCTGGGCTTCATTCTATTAACTTGACTGTCCTTTCCACTGTGCTCCTACTCTATTGGCCAGCTGAGCTTTGCTTTTCCTCTCTAATGCTTTGTTCCACTGAAGCTGAGGAAACTGTTTCTGTGATTTAAGCAGCTGAGAGGCCAAAAGCAAGGATTTTAAAAGGCCTGATCGAGACTGCTGAGCTGAGCTGCTGTGTGGCAGCACATGATTTGGCCTGCCGGGGATTTGAAGAAACAGTAAACACATTCTCACAGCAGCTAAGCAGTGAGTGGGTCACTACCAGCTCTCCACCATGTAGTAGTTCTTTACTCTTCTCCCCTACTGCCTCCCTCTCCTGGTTTGAAGGATACACTTCATTTACTAACTGACTGTTATCAATTAGCATTAGCTATAACAATAATGAGACATGCAGTGTTGTTGTAGCCATGTTGTTGCCAGGATATGAGAGAGACAAAGTGGGTGACGCAATACCGTTTATTGGACCAACCTCTGTTGGTGAGAGACAAGTTTTCAAGTTTAAACTTCTTCAAGTCTGGGAAATGTACTCAGTGTGTTATAGCTAAATACCAGGTAGAACAGATTGTTTAGCATAACTAATTATCATATATTTCAAGGGACCATTCAAGGTCATTGTACGTAAAAAAGCAGCATGATTGCTCAGCTCCAGTTTGAAACTGGAGACAAGCCTGTTGAGAGTCTTTGGGTTAAGTTTAGAGGCAAAAGCAACAAGGGTGATGTTGTGTTGGGCATGTGTTATAGACCTCTGGATCAGAAGGCTAAGGTAGATGAGGCTTTCTTCAGACAACTAACTGAAGTTTCCAGATCACAGGCCCTGGTACTGGAGGTCCTGGTCCTGAAGGACCTCAATCACCCTGACATCTGCTGGGAGAGCAATACAGCAGGGCACAGACAATCCAGGAAGTTTTTGGAAAGTGTTGGGGACAACTTCCTGGTACAAGTGTCGGAGGAACCAACTGGGGGCCATGCTCCTCTTGATCGCTGCTTATAAACAGGGAAGAATTGGTAGGGAAGTAGAAGTGGGTGGCAATCTAGGCAGCAGTGACCATGAGATGGTTCAGTTCAGGATCCTGACAAAAGGAAGAAAGGAGAGTAGCAAAATAAGGACCCTGGACTTCAGAAAAGCAGACTTTGACTGCCTTAAAGAACTGATGGGAAGAATCCCCTGAGAAGCTAATATGAGGGGGCAAGGACTGCAGGAGAGCTATCTGTATTGTAAAGAAAGAACAAACCATATGGAAGTGCAGAAAGAATAGCAAATATGGCAGGCAAACAGCTTGGCTTAACAGTAAATCTTCGGTGAGCTTAAACTCAAAAAAGAAGCTTACAAAAAATGGAAATTTGGACAGATGACTAGGAAGGAATATACAAATATTGCTAGAGCATGCAGGAGTGTAACCAGGAAGGCCAAGGCACAATTAGAGTTGCAGCTAGCAAGGGATGTGAAGGGTAACAAGAAGGTTTTCTACAGGTATGTTAACAACAAGAAGGTCAGAGAAAGTGTATGACCCTTACTGAATGAAGGAAGCAACATAGTGAGAGATGATGTGGAAAAATCTGATGTACTCAATGTTCTTTTTGCCTTAGTCTTCACAGACAAGGTCAGCTCCCAGACTGCTGTACTGTGCAACACAGTATGGGGAGGAAATGAGCAGCCCTCAATGGTGAAAGAACAGGTTAATGACTATTTAGAAAAGCTGGACAAGCACAAGACCATGGGGCTGGATGCTCTGCATCTGAGGGTGTTATAGGAGTTGGCAGATGTGATTGCAGAGCCATTGGCTGTTATCTTTGAAAACTCATGATGATCAGGGGAGGACCTGGTCTGGAAAAAGGCAAATATAGTGCTCATATTTAAAAAAGAGAAGAAAGAGAACCTGGGGAACTACAGACCAGTCAGCATCCCTTCAGTCCCCAACAAAATCATGGAGCAGGTCCTCAAAGTATCCATTTTGAAGCACTTAGAGGAGAGGAAGGTGATCAGGAACAGTCAACATGGATTCACCAAGTGCAAGTCATGCCTGACCAACCTGATTTCCTTCTATGAGGAGATAACTGGCTCTGTGGATATGGGAAAAGTGGTGGATGTGACATATCTTGACTTCAGCAAAGCTTTTGATATGGTCTCCCACAGTATTCTCGTCAGCAAGTTAAAAAAGTATGGCTTGGATGAATGGACTATAAAGTGGATAGAAAGCTGGCTAGATTGTCAGGCTCACTGGGCAGTGATCAAAGGCTTGATGTCTAGTTGGCAGCTGGTATCAAGTGGAGTGCCCCAGGGGTCGGTCCTGGGGCTGGTTTTGTTCAACATCTTTATTAATGATCTGGATGATGGGAGTAATTGCACCCTTAGCAAGTTCACAGATGACACTGATCTATGAGGAGAGGTAGATATGCTGGAGGGTAGGCTTAAGTCCAGAGTGACCTAGACAAATTGGAGAATTGGGCCAAAAGAAATCTGATCAGGTTCAACAAGGACAATGCAGAGTCCTGCACTTAGGAAGGAAGAATCCCATGCACCGCTACAGGCAGCAGTTCTGCAGAAAAGGACCTGGGGATTACAGTGGGCGAGAAGCTGGACATGAGTCAGCAGTGTGCCCTCGTTGCCCAGAAAGTCAAAGGCATATTGGGCTGTATTAGTAGGAGCATTGCCAGCAGATAGAGGGAAGTGATTATTCCCCTCTATTTGGCACTGGTGAGGCCACACCTGGAGTATTGCATCCAGTTTTGATCCCCCAACTATAAAAGGGATGTGGACAAATTGGAGAGAATCCAGCGGAGGCAGGGCTGGCGCTACCATTTAGGTGATCTAGGCAATGGCCTAGGGCGCCAGAATTTTGAGGGAGGTGCTATTTTGCCGGGGAGGCAGTACGCAGGTCCGGTGGACCTACCGCAGTGATGCCGGCGGACGGTCTGCTGCTGGAAAGGCTCTGGGTGACCTACCGCAATCATGTCTGCGGCAGGTCCACCAGAGCCTTTAGACCAGCGGACCACCCGCTGGCATCACTGCGGCAGCTCCACCAGAGCCAATCCAGCAGCGGACCGTCCGCTGGAATGACTGCGGTAGGTCCACCGGACCCGCGGGGGGCAGCGAAATGGCCGTCTGCCTAGGGCGTCAGAAACCCTGGAGCCGCTCCTGAGCGGAGGGCAACGGAAATGATTAGGGTCTGTGGCACATAACTTATGAGGAGAGCCTGAGGGAACTAGGCTTATTTAGTCTGGAGAAGAGAAGAGTGAAGGGGGATTTGATAGCAGCCTTCAACTACCTGAAGGGGGGTTCCAAAGAGGATGGAGCTTGGCTGTTCTCAGTGGTGGCAGATGACAGAAGAATAGTCTCAGAAGCAATGGTCTCAATTTTCAGTGGGGGAGGTCTAGGTTGGATATTAGGAAACACTATTTCACTAGAAGGGTGGTGAAGCACTGGAATGGGTTACCTAGGGAGTTGGTGGAATCTCCATTCTTGGAGGTTTCTGAGGCCTGGCTTGACAAAGCCTTGGCTGGGATGATTTCCTTGGTGTTGGTCCTGCTTTGAGCTGGGTATTGGACTAGATGACCTCCCGAGGTCTCTTCCAACCCTAATCTTCTATGATTCTAAAGTGAAGAGGCCCATTAACACTCCGTGGAGGGGAGGTGAGAGAGGAGGAATGGAGGAGGGAAAACAGGTATAGAAACTGCAGACATATCTCCACTGTTATGAGTAATACCGGCTGCCACAACACACCTTTCAAGATCCATGGGTCCACCACAACGTATGTACCTCATCCAGTGCATTAAATATCCCAATAACAATGACATAGGTGAAACCAGACAATTACTACGCTCTCAAATGAATTCTGACAGAAAAATGGTAAGAAATAAAAACACCGTATCACCTGTGGGTGAACACTTTTCACAAAATGATCACTCCACATCTGACCTCTCTGTCCTCTTCCTCAAAGGACACTTGCACTCCATCTTCAAAAGATGAGCCTCGGAGCTTAAATTCATAATTTTGTGAGATTCTCAAAATCATGGACTGAACAGAGACGCTGGATTTATGGCTTATTACAGCTATCTATAACCTACTAACAAGCCCTGCCCCCACCGCTGCCTTTCCCCCCACCCCTTCCTTTCTCCTTGTGATTGGAGGGGTATTAACAGGCCACTTCACCTTGAATGGTCCCTTGAAATATGTGTTAACTACTTATGCTAAACAATTGTTCCACCTGGTATTTAGCTGTAACACTCTGAGTATGTTTCCCATCTGCAAACATATCAAAGTTGTATACCAGTCTATAGCGGGATGGTCATCCCGCTCCTGCTTTGAAAGGCTTAAAACAGCCCTGGGAGAGGGCTGTGACAGGGGAAAAGCTGGGAAAGCAGCCACAGCTGCAGCCAGTGAAATCAGGGCCTAGATGGCCCTTATAAGAGGGCGGTGGGCCAGAAGGAATTAAAAAACACGCTCTCTAGCTTCCTAGAGAAAGAAGGACCTGGATGCCTGGGAAGCTGAGAAGGGTATCTAGGGTGGAGTAGTGCTGGTGAAGGGTAGAGGGAGCTGGGGAGCTCCAGCCTAGCAAAGCCCCAGGCTGCAGGCCGAAGTAAGGGCCCATAAAATGGTATTAGGGCTGCAGGGGGTAGCCCAGATATAGGTAGAGGCAGCTAGCCCAACTCCCCTGGCTGATGATGAGTAGCCATTACAGACTGCAGTCTGCCCCAGGGAGCGGGGGCTAGATGATAACTGGCAGTAATCACTGAGGCAAGGTGAGGATAGGGGGTTGGGGTTTCCCTGGGGCCGGACCCTGTCACAGAAGGGAATCGGGGTCCTGTAGGGACAGGGGGGCCAGCAGCAGGCAAGACACCAGCCTGCAGAGGGCGCTCCAGGCTGGAAGAGCTAATTCCCTGGACGACCAGCAGGAGGCGCTGTGCAGGTGAGTTGTTGCCCTGCCACACAGTCAAAGGCAGGTAAAAGTTTTTAATCAGTTTTTGAACTCCAACTTTTTTTTTTGGTGCTTTCTTTGCCTTTACTACCCTGTTGTAAGTTTCAAGATATTTGTTCCCTTCCATGGTTTATCCTTTTAGCAGACATAGAGGTCTGAAATATGTGAATGAAGGAAATGAATGGAGCTGAAATTAACATGCCTGCTTTTGTTTAACAACAGCTTCAACTTACGTGGCATTTAAATCTTGCTAGAACTTCTTCATCTGTAAAGCAGCAGCATCTATTCATAGTAGTATAACTCTTTCAGCAATAGTGTTGGGTAAGTGTTGCCCTAGCACAAGGAATACACTTTTTTGAGAGCCCTAAACACAAAAATAAGTGAGAACTGTTGCCTTGGCAACAGAATGGCCATTAAAGGAAACAGCTATTTACAATCAACAAGATAACTTTTAAGGACCATATATGAAATGTGGGGTCAAAACTTGTTATACTTTGCCTGTCTACAAGGTATAAATTCCATTAGTATCTTTGTTTCAGGAGCTGGAAGGAAGAAAGAGAATTCAAGTGGGGGATGGGGAGGGTGACCCTGAGCTCGGTCAGACAGCAGGGAGGTGCCCTGAGGAAGAATAAGTGGAGATAGAAGTCACAGAGCTCAGCTAGGAGGGCAAAAGTCTGCAGGCAACGCTGCCGGCCTTAAGATATGGACTGGATGTCTTGTAGCAGCAGGGTGTGCTTTATACTGCTTTGATGGAGAGGTTTTTAATTTTTTGTACCAGGAGGGCTCCTTCCTCACAGTCTTATACAAAAGGCAAACCCTACCTTGATCCGTAGCTAATTATTCTCCAGCTGCCTGTCCCTGCTTCCCAGCTGCTGCCACCACCAATCACCTTCCAGCTTGGAGGGCAAAAGATCCTGATACCAGTAGGAAGATGGACTTTATAGGGTCCAATTCCCCAGCCCCACCACCGCCACCTTCCTTCTTCCTCCCAGCTCCCAAGCTGCAGCAGCTGAGCATCCCCTCCAGAGTCTGTGCACAGGCAGAAAGGCACTTTCTCCCCCAAAAGCTGAGGTAAGAGAGGGAGAGTGGAGAGGAAGAAGGGTGGTGGGAAAGGACAGAAGTAAGAAAAGGGAGGAGGGAAAGGCCACCTGCTCCTCAGTCCACTCTTTGGTGCTCAGAATCAGAGCCACAACTACCCCTGCTCCACCCTCTCCTACAGCTTGGTACAAAGGACCCATAATGTGGGCCAGCTTTGCCACTCTTTTGGTTCTCCAATGCATCCAGTTCAAAGGTGGCTGCTCACTACCCTGCCCCCCCAGCCTCAGTGCTAATGGGACAGGTGGATGTCTGAGGTCAGCCCACACCTCAACAGAAAGGCACTATAATCTACCTCCACCCCAGGGAGATGGGCCTGCAGCTGTTCCTCAGATGAGCACCACTCTCAGCTGTAACCCAGGTCTCAAAGTCATGCTTGTCAAAGCAAGAGCCATGGTTCACAAGGCCTTCCCGCATCATGAGATGATGGGCTTCCTCCTTCTGGTCTGTGTTATCAGCACCTGGTGAGAGGACAGATTGCAAGCTATCTCATCTCAGTCACCTACCCCATCTACCAAACCCCCAGAACAATGGGGGCAGAGTAAAACATCTGACCTCAGTCCAGCCTCAAGTGCAGAAGAGTGGAAGGAAGAGAATTGTCATTTACAAAGCAGCTGACAAGCCAACCTAGAAATCCTACTAACTTCCAGACAGGGGAGGCTTCCCAGGAGAGCAGGTAGAGATGCTCATTGACATAGTGATGCAGTCCCCAGATCTCACTGAATTAAGAGACTTCAACGTCCCTGCAGAGAACACCTCTCACTCAAGGGCCCAAAGAAACCTCCAGTCGTGAATCAAGGCCTGCAACACAGCCAGTCTCCAGGCAGCCAGTCTCCAAGCTGCCTTGTTGGCCACAGTGCCTGATTGCTTGGAAAAGTCAGCAGACTGTTCAGTGACAGTTCAAAGCATTAGCCCATAGTTCCCAGCCTTTCCTCACTCCAGGTAACCCAGTTCTGACCCTCGACTCCAATTCCTGGCTCCTGACTCCGGCTGTGACCCTTGGTTCTGACCTCTGACCCTGGGCTCCAGTTCCTAGTTACCAACTCCTGTATAGGCATGACCACCTATGTGCTGGTCAATGACACCTTCCATCCACCACATGCCTACCACAGCTGATCACCAGACCAACAATGTTGGTTACTTCTAGACTGGACACCTTGTTTGGAGGTGAATATGGGTCTCCTCAGAAGCATTCTCCTATTCTGGTCAGACCTCAGTCGTTTTGTCCCTGTCTCCTCCGAGCAGACATCCAAACTCCAGACATCAGTCCCATCACTGTTTGCCCTCAAAGGCTCATAGATCCAGCCACATCCAGTTGAAGAGCATCCTCAATGAACACCTGACTAGATGATTTTATAAACTTCAGGACCAGACTTCAAAGAGAAACTGCTGAGCTTCAGTTCATCTGTAAATTTGACTCCACCAGCTCAGGATTAAGTGAAGACTGTGAATGGCTAGCCAACTACAAAAGCAGTTTCTCCTCCCTTGGTTTTCACACCTCAACTGCTAGAAGAGGGCTTCATCCTCCCTGATTGAACTAACCTCATTATCTCTAGCCTGATTCTTGCTTGCATATATATACCTGCCTCTGGAAATTTCCACTACATGCATCCGACGAAGTGGGTATTCACCCATGAAAGCTCATGCAACAATACATCTGTTAGTCTATAAGGTGCCACAGGACTCTTCGCTGCTTTTTCAGATCCAGACTAACACGGCTATCCCTCTGATACTTTATAAACTCTGTACACCCCCCATGATGTCATACAATTCATGACAGAGCTATAGTAACTAAAGCTTGCCTCATTTTATTTCATTCTCTGGGGTGAACTCAGATTCCAGAGAGAGGGACAGAATAGTAAAAAGCATCCCTTACATTTATCTTAAACTCAGTATAGGGCATATCCTTTTCCTTCCCTTGGGTGATAAAATGATTGAATAAATTTATAATCCCAACCCGAATGAGTGTTCTTTTCTCTCACTCGCTCTTTAAATCCTCCTTTCAGAATTTTGTTCTCTGGCTAAATGAGACCTATGTAAAGAGAGAGGAGCTAATTAAAATAAATTGCACAATTCATAAAAAAACCCATAAGCAAACAAATCCCTCCTTCCCTGAAAAAACACTTAAGCTTTTGTTTAGCTGAGGGCTTCCTTAATGTAGCCAGACAGGCAATCCTTCCAGCCACCAGCTACCTAAACACTGAACAAAGAAACTGAGGGGAAAAAACAACCCTACCTCCACCTGCTATTAACAGAACTTCAGATCTCTGCACTAGAGTGCCTAAGTGACATGGCTGTAGTAAAAGAAGGGGAAACAGTTCCTCCCATGCACACAGATTTGTTCTTTGTCGGTGTTTGGCCCTCTCTTTTGCAGTTATGGCTATATTTTCCATTGGGTGTCTCTCAAGCTATTCATGCTCCAAGGGTTCAAATCTTGGTGTGGGGTGACCATAGAGAGGGGATAATCGCTAACCTCATGTCAGACCTTTCAGGATTTTCATTCACTCGCCTCTTGGACCTGGGGTGCTTGGAATAAGAGGAGGTGTGTTCTTGATTTACCCTCTTGACAACAGTGTATTCTTTGTTAATTTCTGGTCTCCTTAGAGGGACAAATAGTGAGTGAAATGCTTCCATTGAAATTTTTCTGCTGAAAAATGCAGATTCAGCTCAACCAAAACATTATTCAAATTGGGGTAGATTTCACTAAATTATTTCAGCTGGGAAAAAAGCCTAAAACAAATAATTGTAATGTTTTGTTTCACTGTTTTCAAAATGAAATTTAGATCTTTCCATTTGAAATGACTTTTTGTTTATAATTTTTTTAAAAAAATTAATGTAAATATCTAAACTTTTGAAAATGCTCTAAAATGAAACAAAAGTTTTTGTTTGATCCTAAAGGATATTTTGTTTGTTTGTTCACCAAAAATTTGGAATAATTTTCTTCTGGGGCACCCCAAAACAAACCCCCACCAAATTTTTCGGAACAAATCAGCAAACTAAAAAATCAGATATTTGTACTGCTCTGCACAAGAGTGAATCTGCAGAGGTGATGGTCTCAATGAACTGCAGTTACCATGGTAAGGAACCACACTATATGAACTGGTTATGTTGATTCCCTCCCCCATAGCCCGCTCACCCCACCTAACAGGGTAACTTTCCCTTACTTTCCAATTAGAGCACAATAGCACATCTTCTCTATGAGGCAGCAGAGCCAGCTACAGCACTTTGTGGGGAACAGGAGGCGAGTTAGTAAGTTAATGTTCACTCTTGACTTGAAGCAATCTGGGGGTTGCAGAACACAGCTCAAGGAGCAGAGATCCAGGCAGCAATAGCCTACTGATATTTCAGCAAGGGGCTTCCACCAACTTCTCCCTGGAACATATGTGTGCCCTGCTGAAAAGAGGGTGAGGGACTGTGGGATATGTTAATTTGTTTTCCCATTTAAACAACAGTTCTCTCCCATTGCCACAATCAAGCTGTGAGGCAGCACTACAGGGGAAACAAGCAAAACAAATACAGTTCCAGCATTTTACTGGAGATGTTTGTACTTTGTTCATGGAAAATGCACTGGGCCTGTGTCGAGGCTAATTCCCCATTCTGGCACTTCACGCGCAGAAGGTGGGCCTGCAAGGATTCTAAAAATTAATTCTGGCCACTCCAGGCTTGCATTAAACTCCCAAGGTTACAACTTCTCTCTGACCTTGGATGGGTAGATGCTGCCACTACTCAAGTGCAGAACCCCTTCGAGAAACCAGGAAGGCACACTTGGGAATTCCTTCTTGTGGGCTACCCTCAAGCCCTTTCACCCCCCTCCCCTATGGGGAAGAGCTGAGAAAGAAAAAAAAAAAAGGAAATCAGCTGTTGCCACTAGCTAATTAAACAACATGTGCACAAACCTCTTAAGACACACAAATCCAATTCTGTTATTTAAAAAGGTAAATTTTATTAATTAAAAAAAATACATCTGGGAACTTGGGGATTTGCTAGATTTAAAAAAAACAACTACAAGGATTAAGCATCAAGAATCGCTTTCTTGAGGTCCAGATTAAAGGTTACAAGCAAAACAAAAGCACTTGGGTTAGCACAGAGGAATCCAAAAGCCATAAAGAAATAAGAGATAAACCTAATCAGGTCTTCCTGGACATTTCCTGATCTAATTACATATTTGGGGTTTCAAATGAGTAGTTTCTAGGTATGACACTCATGGATTTTCATACCTGGCCTAAGCTGCTTACAACATAATTTCGTCCTGTCCATGTCTCCCGGAGAACAACCACAGACAGACAAAAGGGAAGTTTTTTCTCAATTTTAAAAAGTTCTAGCCTTCCCATTGGCTCTTTTGGTCAGGTGACCACTCACTTCCTTTTACCTATGTATAGCAGTGAGACTTTTAACTCTTTACAGGTAAAGCAAGTAGAGAACAGCTACTAGGAGGGATTTTATAGCTAACTGGCTGGCTGGGTGTCCCCCTTCATTTATCACATGCCCCCCAAATCACTGCCAGTGCTGGCCAGCCTGGTCCAGGTTGGGTCCACACTGGCTTGGATTTCTTCCTGGAGGTTTAGGAAACAGAGTTAATAAGATACACAGACCTCTAATTTTACTAATAATTACATGAAGAACTAAACAGTATTTTCCACATTTTAAGGACTATAATGACTTAGAATATAGGGACATTTTTACCTGGCTGATTCTGGAAAACCTTCCCGGGAGAGTGCATCAGCCACTTTGTTAGAGGCTCCTGAAAAGTGTTGTGTCACAAAATCAAAGTCTTGTACAGCTAAACTCCACCGAAGAAGTTTTTTGTTAGTCTCTTTGTCTGTGTAAAGCCACTTCAGTGCAGTATGGTCAGTCGGCAGGTGGAAACGCCATCCCCAAATGTACGGGCATAACTCCTCCAGAGCAAACACAATGGCGTAACATTCTTTTTCTGAGACTGACCAATGGCTTTCGCTCTTAGAAAGTTATTTGCTGAGGAACACGACAGGATGAAATTGTTGATCTGGTCCTTCCTGCATTAAAACTACTCCTACTCCATGCTCGGACACATCTGTGGTTACAACGAAAGGTTGGTTGAAGGCTGGGGCCCTTAGTACAGGGTCAGACGTAAGGGCTGCCTTAAGCTGGTTAAAGGCTTTCTGACACTTCTTAGACCAATGAACTGCATTTGGCTGTTTTTTCCTGGTTAGGTTGGTCAGTGGGGAGGCAATCTGGCTGTAGTGTGGTACAAATCATTGGTAAAATCCAGCCAAGCCAAAGAAGGATTGGACCTGCTTTTTTGACTTAGGAACAGACCAATTTTGGATAGCATTTACTTTAGCCTGTAGGGGGTTGATAGTTCCTTGACCCACCTGTGTCCAAGGTATGTTACCCTGTTTAGACCTATTTAACATTTCTTGGCCTTAATGGTTAATCCTGCCTCCCTTATGAGCTGGAAGACATCTTGGAGGTGTTCCAGATGTTCTGCCCATGAATCTGAGAATGTGACCACATCGTCAAGATAGGCGACTGCAAATTCCCCAACTCCAGCCAGAAAGTTATCTACCTCTCTGAAAGGTGGCGAGTACATTTCACAGCCCAAAAGGGAGCACATTAAATTTATAGAGCCCTACATAGGTGATGAAGGTTGACCTTTCCTTGGCTGGGTTATCTAACGGCACTTGCCAGTACCCCTTAGTTAAGTCTAAGGTGGAGATGAATTGGGCATGTCCCAGTTTCCCCAATAGCTCATCTGTGCATGGCATTGGATAGTTCTTTGGGTGAGTTACAGCATTTAGCTTACTGTAGTCCATGCAGAAGTGGATTTCCCCATCTGGTTTGCGAACCAGGCCCGTGTGCTCTCAGAGGGGCAGATTACACCCATCTGTAACATGTCCTTGAACTCCCTTTCTATCGTGGTTTTAGCTTGAGGAGCCATCCAGTAGGGTTGGGCTCTAATTGGGTGAGCATCACCTGTGTCTGTGGAGTGGTATCCTTGTTCTGTGCATCCTGGGGTGGCTGAAAACATTAGCGAAGCTGGTGCACAGCTCCTGGATTCGCTGTCCCTCCTTACGCCCAAGGATTATGGAAAGGCTCACCTCTTCTATGCCACCATTGCTTTTCATAGTAGACTTCTTCAGGCCACTCAACGTCATCTGTCTCCTGGGCTGTAAACTGGAGAACCTTGATTTCTTGGGAATAAAAGGGCTTTAGAGAATTAACATGGTATACTTTTAGTTTTTAGGGAATGCTATGAGGTAATTAACAGCTCCCAGGTGCTCTTGGACCATAAATGGCCCCTCCCATGACACTTCCATTTTATTGGCCTGAAGCACTTTCAGGACCATAACTTGGTCATCTACTCTGAAGGAATGCTCTCTGGCATGTTTATCATATCAGGTCTTTGGCTCTTGTTGAGCATTCTGTAGGTTTTCTCGAGCAAGGGCTAGAGAGTCTTTGAGGGTGTTTTGCAGATTGGTTACAAAGTCCAAAATGTTAGCTCCTGGAGAAGATGTAACCCCCTCCTATTGCTGCTTCACTATCTGTAATGGCCTCTTAATGAGTTTAAACGAGTTCAAAGGGTTAAAATCCCAAATTGGGATGTAGTACAGCCCTGTAGGCAAAAAGCAACTGCTGCAACACTAGGTCCTAATCATTGGAGTGCTCATTCATGAATTTATGTATCATGGGCCCGAAAGTCCCATTAAATTTCTCCACTAGGCCATTTGTTTGATGGTGGCAACCAAGTGGTTCAGCCCATGAGCTTCCCAAAGACATTTCATGGTCCCTGCCAGGAAGTTAGTTCCTGAATCTGTAAGGATGTCAGAGGGCCAGCCTACCATGGCAAAAATGTCTGCTAATGCCTGGCTCACACTTTTTTAGTACTGTTGTTGCTTGGAACTACTCCTTCTGGCCATCAGGTGGCAAAATCCATGAAGGTCAGTATGTACAGCTTTTCTCTGGGTGTCTTCTTAGGGAAAGAACTCAGAATATCCACAGCTACATGCTGAAATGGAACCTCAGAGATGGGGAGTGGCTGGAGAGGGGCCTTGACCTGATCTTGGGGCTATCCCACCCTCTGGCACACCTCACAAGACAGGACATAGGTAGAAACATCCTTGCCCATTCCCTCCTAGTGGAAGGACTTCCCCAAATGGTCTTTGGTCCTGTTCACCCCAGCAGGGCCACTAGGGTGATCGTGGGCTAAGCTCAAGAGCTTTTCCCTATACTTAGTTGGAACAACCAACTGTCTCTGAGGATGCCAGTCCTCCTTGTGTAAACCAGAAAGGGTTTCCTTCTATAAGAGTCCTCCTTTGAGAGGTGGTGGATCGCTCCATGCCACCATCCAAGCTCCCTTGAGGCTTTCATCTGCTTCCTGCTCTGCCTGGAACTGCCTCCTTGATGCTGGAGGTATTAGCTCCTCGCTGGGTTTTAGACTTGGGCTTGGTCTCACTGGAAGCGATCAGGTGATGGGGGTATCTAGCCTAGCTATTTCGTTGCCACAAAGCTAGAGGGAAAAATAAACTGCTTGTTGGATTCCCTGGCTTTGCAGGCCGAACCCTTTGCGTGCCTGTTCCCCCTCAGGCAGCAAAGAAAAGGATTCTCTGGCTTTGCAGGCTTTCAAAAGGAAAAATGTGTCTTTGTAAAATCCTGACATCTGTGCCTCTGGTTCAAAATGATCCCACTGCTTTGCCACCATGTCAAGGCTAATTCCCCATGGAATTAACTCTCTGGCTGGATGTCCTTAAAAGGGAGCTACTTCCCCCCCTTCATTTATCACAGTCTGATTTTTCAATTCAATAGTCCAGTACCTGAGACAGGGAAAGGGGTGTTTTCTATTAAATGTAAGCAATCTTCATGCTCCCTATATTCTGTGCAGAGCCCTGCCTGGTCCCTAATGTAAGTTACAGCAGCCGTAGGGCTGCCTTCACTTACATTTCCCTTCCCATAGCCCACTAGGCCCTTCAAAGCAGAAAGCATAGTGCAGCCATTCCCCTTATGCATCCCAGATCCACCCTGACACTAGTACTACCCTGGCCAGGAAGGGCACCTGCAGAGTGGCTATTCTCAGGGTCACAGTTCTGTTCATTTTAGGTCACTTTAACTCTGCCAGGTGATGTAAAGGAGCCTCAGTGTAGTGCTGAATCAAGCCCACTAAATATACTGGGAGTGTCACACAATGCTCAGCTTGTGTGGGGAGGACGATAGTGTTGAGAACCTATTCCTCTGTTCCAAGAATCCTTCTCTGTGGGGATCCTACAATGCCCAATCTTGTTTCTCCTTCTCTTCAGCGTTTATATGAAGCCACAAGTGGGGCTGATTAGACAGCACCCAGACAAATGCCAGTAGTGCACAGATGATACCCAGCTGCACATCTCTCTTATGGCTGATGCCAAGAACACCACCACCCTGCTCTCCCAATACCTAGCAGAGATCAGCTGCTGCACATCACTGACCAAGGTAGAAATTAGGTTAGTACAAAGTGGGAAGCACTTCGTAGAACTTTTCTCCTCCATAACATTCCAGCTATGGAGAGGGTCAAGCTGTCCAGAGTAGTTCACGAGCATGAGCGCCAGCCTCAGAGCAGACTGCCAAAGAACGGGGCTCAAATCCCAAATTGATTGTGTGTTCTGTAATTAGATTTCACCAACCACATAACAAGTGTGAACTCCTCAGGCATTGTAACAGCCTTACCATGGAGTCACAGACTCCTCTGCCTCTGTCACAGAGGGTCCCTTACACCAAAAATCTCAACAATATTCAGGTTACTCCCAGTCCCAAAGGACTTTCTTACCCAGGTCAATTGTACCGCAGATTTCAAACCAAAGAAAATACTAACTAACCAAGAAAAAGAAATGAGTGTTTTTTACAAGGATAAAGCAGGTAACACACACACACAAACAAGATACAGTCTTAGGTTCCAGAAGATAATAGTAGCTGCTATAATATGCAAGTTCTATGTATTCTGTAGGGCTAACCCAAGCCAAACAGCTTGGGGATCCCTTGCTTATGCTTAGAAATCTTGCCCTTTTCAAATTTCAAGCAGCATAGTGATAATTTTTTTTACAGGGATTTTCATCCCACTTCTCAGAGCTCAAGCTGTGATGGGACAAGGGCTTGTGCACATACCGTCTTTATGGATGTTGGGGAAAGAAAAAGCCTTTGTTCACAGATGTTCCTCAATAGTTTGTGTGGTGCCTCCAGGCTTCTTCTGTTGGGGAGGAGATGCCACCTCTTGCGATGAACTAGTATTTCACACTCGGTAATGCTTCTTCCCTGACTGCTAGTCTTAGCAAACATTTTTATAGTTACAGAGCAAACACTTAAACGTTCTCTTATAACATTCTCTCTTCTTCAGTGCTTAGATGAACAGTCGGCCGTAGCAATCATTCACCATTTGGTCTTTTTCTGTGAGGCTGCAAGGGATTGACAGTCCGAGAGTCCAACATTGGAACAGATTTGAGGAACCCATGTAAGAGGGAGGTGGGGGACTGTCTTAGGAAGGTAAATTACCCCAACCTTCCCTTCAGTTCAGTAGTGGAATTATAACAGTTGGCTCCCACAGACACCTCCATTGCTGGGCAAGGTGGTACAAGCATTTTGATGGGGAAAGCACTGCACGAACTAGAGACAGTGACCACTGGGCACCCTCTCAAGTGTGGGCACATGGAGATGAGAGAGAGAAGGGTGCAGGGAGTTTCTTCTGCCTTCTCCCCAAATACACAGTCAGGATTCCAAGCTACTGCTCTCTTGAGCTTTGATGGGGCCCTGCTAGCAGCCCCATGGTGGCATGATTAGCCAGCTTCAAGGTATGGCCTAACCCTTGAACCCCCTGCGTGCATTCTGTCTGAGCCATCCTGCTTGCCACGCACCTCAGGAAATATTACAGACCTCCTGCACAGATGCTACTGCTCCAATCCCCCCTTCCTCCCACAGCATTTTGCCCTTAAAAAGCTTTTTATCAGTAAGTGATAATGCCTGGCCTTTGTATGGGTGTTTAGATTCGTTTAGTAATTCCTAATTAATGAAGTGGAAGGCAGAATGTGCGCAGAATGCTCTTCTGATCTCCTTTTGTTGCGCTTTTGCATCCCAGACTGTGAGGCATTTAGATCCAAATGTACTTCAGAGGGGTGTAAGTTCTGATGAGCACCAGTGTGTTATGCACTAACTAGCCCATGTGGACCCTGCTGACATGCACCAAAAGTTCCCAAATGTACATTAATGTAGTATTGTTGCTTGTGCTGCAAGGGTCTCAGAAGTCAAATGCATGTGCCTTGCATTTCAAGAGATGTTTTCCTGTTGTAGGCTCATTAAGGTATTTGGAAGGAGAGAATGCTGACAGCTCATTTAATCATAATATTTTGCATCTTCCCTCCAAAATTTCAAAGCACTGTGCTGACATTAAGGGCCAGATTGTGATCCCAGCTGGATATGGTACCTGGCTACCTCACTCCACCAGACTCTACCCCACTCAAAGGCTCATGGAGACTGTGCCTCAGGGCACGTCATGCCATTGGGAGAGGTTCAGGAAAGGTGACACCTGATCCATGTGCATTTAACAGAGTGGCTGCTCAGGACAAGTGCACCATGTCAAGAGACATAGGCCTATATGGACAGCCCCAGGATGTGTTAAGCACACTCCTCAGACATATACCTAGGTATTTCAACTCTGCCTGGTTGAGATTAAGCATGGTGCATAACCCAGAAATGTATCAGAGGGGTAGCCGTGTTAGTCTGGATCTGTAAAAGCAGCAAAGAATCCTGTGGCACCTTATAGACTAACAGACGTTATGGAGCATGAGCTTTCGTGGGTGAATACCCGCTTCCTCAGATGCATGCATAACCCAGAAATGCCTCTTCTCAGAGCCTGGACATTATCAATGGCAAAATGTATATAATACCAATCTCCTGGAAAAATAACGTCAGCACTTCACAGTTAGGGTTTCTAATGGCAGAAAACTGAACACCCTACCCCGCCCCTGCCCCACCTTCCCTGAGGCCCCACCTCTGCCACACCTCTTCCTCAAGGGGCTGCCCCCTCCCTCCATCGCTCATCCCACCCTCACTCACTTTCACCAGGTTGGGGCAGGGAGATAGGGAGCAGAAGCAGGTTCAGAGTGTGGGCTCCCAGCGGTGCTTATGGTGGCTCCCGAGAAGTGGCCACCAGGTCCCTGCAGTCCCTAGATGCATGGGCAGCCAGGGAGGCTCTGCGCACTGCCATCGCACCCACAGGTGCCACCTCCACAGCTCCCATTGGTCATGGTTCCCGGTAAATGGAAGCTGCGGAGCTGGCCCTCAGGGAAGGGGCAGCTCGTGGAGCCTCCCTGGTCACCCATGCATTTAGGGGTTGCAGGGACCTGGCAGCCACTTCTGAGAGCCTCGCAGAGCACCTTAGCCCCAGGCCCCCGCTATGCCACCAACCAGACTTTCAACAGCCTGGTCAGCGGTGTCAGATGGAGCCACCAGGGTCCCTTTTTCACCCTGTGTTTTGATCAAAAACTGGGTGCCTGGCAACCCTATTCGCAGCGGGAAGATAGGGATTAAACAAACACATTCAAACATATTAAGAGGGAAAGTTTAGTTATTAAAACCATCAGTAAGACATGTGTCATGCCACTGGTGCCGTTCAGCAAGTCATGTGTTTGCCTTGAAGAAATCCTGGCCCAAGGCAGAAAATCACTCATTCTCTTTGTTCCCTTTTACATGGTGCTCAGAGCATGCTCAGATTAGACTTTCCCACAGCAGACACAGGAAAAGCCTTTCCTGGATGGGGGACTGGCAGGGTGTGTGTGTGTGTGTGTGTGTGTGAGACTGGGACATGCCATCACACTCAGTGGCAGCCCAATGGAGGAGTCCTCTAGCTAAGGGCAGGGGAGGTTTGCGCAGCTGGCATGCGGAAAGAATTGGGTGTTTTTATGTAAATACAGTTTGCTCCTGCTCTGCTTAGATATTCAGCACATAGAACAGTGTCAAAGTAATCAATTATGGCTGGTGTTGGGTATAAATAGCTTTGGTACTGAATGCAGGGGTAGTGAAATACTGTTACCAAAATGTTGTAATTATTATGGGAATACAGGGAAGCAGGACTGTGCTTAGCCTGTCCCAAATGAGGGAGGTCACCTTCAGCTGAAAGGATGTCATTAAGCCAGGGGCTTGAATGCCAGAGCCCTGTAAGAGAGTATAGAATCCTGGGTCAGGAGGCTATAGACCATATTAAGGGTCTTGGCTAGATTGATTTAATCTGTTTCTCCCCACTGTTCAAACAATAGAGCTAAATAGATTTCCTTAGCAGCTTCTTTGTTATGTTAAATGCTTGATCAGAGTTGAAGTCAGTTGTGGTGGGACTGTATTTCTATCCTCTCTGCTAAGAGCTGAAAATCACTGAGAGCTGATATAACTTGAGATGGGGTGGTGTTTCTGCCTAGTCTGCAAAGAGCTGAAAATTATTAGGTGATTGATATGCAGAGGTTATGGTAGAGAGGCAGGTAGCAGCAGAAGGCAACTAACAGTTGGTGAACAAATGTCTGGTATGGTGGAGAGGTGCAATGAGCAGCGAGCAGGGTGGCTGGTGGACAGGCACGGTGAGCAGGCAGCCGGTGGAAGTGGCCAGAAGGGTGGCTGGCAGAGAGGGGCAGCAAGCAAGTGCCCAAGCAGTGGAGCGAGTCAGGTACCTCTTTACCCCACCCAGAGGGTAGGTGAATTCTGTAGATGAACCTCTGAACTCCGGAGCTGCACTGACCAAGGACAGCAACTGAGGGAGGACTGCAGAGAAGGGGCAGGCATGCGAAAGGGACTTTTGGGTTGCTGGACTTAAGAACCTGAGGGGAAAATGACACTGCCAAACTTACTTGAGAGTGAGTCTTTTACTCATGGTTTATGTTTATGAATGCTGTTTGAGGTATTTTCTCAGATTAACACCCAGTTACTTCCTTCCTTTTATTAAAAGTTTCTTTTGTACACTCAGACTCTGTGCTTGTGAGTGGGGAAGTATTGCCTCTCAGAGGTGCCAAGGAGTGGTGTGTAAATTTCCCAGATTACTGGGTGGGGGCTCGAGCTGGTTCTGTGTTGCATCAGTGAAAAGGAACTACTCGATATTGAACCCAGCCCTGGTTGCTGATGGCTCCACCTGGCAGAAGGGTTACACCTATTTAGCCTCTGATACTACCTCATTTTCTCTGGCATTCACTATGTTAGATGCCCAATCGCTACTCACCTTTTTGGTGAAAACTGAAACAAAAAGGTTATTTAGCACTTCTGCCATTTCTACATTTTCTGTTATTGTTCCCTCCTTCCCGCACTGAGTAAAGGACCTATCCTGTTCTTGGTCTTCCTTTTGCTTCTAATGTATGTATAGAATGTTTTCTCGTTACCCTTTATGTCTCTTGCTAGTTTGATCTCATTTATACATTGGCATTTCTAATTTTGTTCCTACATACTTGCTATTTATTTATATTCATCCTTTGTAATTTCACCTATTTTCCACTTTTTGCAGGACTCTTTTTTGAGTTTTGGGTCATTGAAGATCTCTTGGTTAAGCCAGGATGGTCTCCTGCCGTACTTCCTACGCAGTGGGATCACACAGTCTTGTGTCCTTACTGATGTCTCTTTAAAAAATTGCCAACTCTCTTGAACTGTTTTTCCCCTTAGATTTGCATCCAGGGCTGGATTTACACTTTATGCACCCCTAAGCACAGCATCTTCAGTGCCCCACCCTGCCTACAGTTGACCTTCATGTTGCACACAGTTTTAGAGAGGTAAGGTGCCCCTAGAACACCGGTGCCCCTAGGCACATGCCTACTGTGCCTAATTGGAAATCTGGCCCTGCTTGCTCCCCATGGGAATCTTACCTACCAACTCCCTGAGTTTGCTAAAGTTGGCCTGCTTGAAATCCATTGTCTTTACTGTGCTGTTTTCCCTCCTACCATTCCTTAGAATCAGGAACTCTATCATTTCATGATCACTTTCATCTAAGCTGCCTTCCACTTCAAATTTTCAACTAGTTCCTCCCTATTTGTCAAAATGAAATCTAGAACAGCCTCTTTCCCTTAGTAGTTTCTCCACCTTCTGAAATAAAAAATTGTCTCCAATACATCCCAAGAACTTGTTGGATAATCTGTGCCCTGTTGTATTATTTTCCCAACAGATGTCTGAGTAGTTGAAGTCCACATAACCACCAACTCCTGTGTGCTGGATCATTTTGTAAGCTGTTTTAAAAAAGCCTCATCCACCTCTTCTTCCTGGTTAGATGGTCTGTAGTAGAGCCCTACCATGACATCACCCTCACAGACTTTAGTTTTTCTGGGTGAGTACCCCACCTTTACTCTGCCCCAAGGCCCTGCCCTCACTCCACCCCTTCCCTCCCCTCAAAGCCCCACCCTTATTCTTCCTCTTCCCACCCCCACTCCACCCCTTCCCCTGAGGCCAGCCCCTGCCCCCTTTCCTGAGCGCCCCCTGCCTGCGACTGAACAGCTGATCAGCAGATACCTGGTGGGTGCTGAGCACCCACTATTTTTTTCCATGGATGCTCCAGCCCCCAGAACACCCCTAGAGTCAGCACCTGTGACCATCCTTGTTTTTTACCCCTTTTATTCATACCAAGAGACTTTCAATAATTCTGTCTCCTATTTCCATCTCAACCTTGGTCCAAGTGCATGCATTTTTTATATATAAAGCAACACCTTTTCCCTTTTTTCCTGCCTGTCCTTCCTGAGTAAGCTGTGTCCTTCTATACTAATATTCATTCCAGTCATGTCTATTATCCCACTAGGTCTTTATGATGCCAGCTATGTCATAGTTGTGTTTATTAACTACCGTTTCAAGTTGTTCCTGCTTATTCCCCATACTTCTTGCATTAGTATACAGTCATCTAAGATATTGATTTGTTTTCCCCACTTTGTTCTCTCTTGCCTCTCCCTTATCTTTGTTATAATGACACATACTCCCTCCAGAATCAACCTTCTCCCAGGTCTCCATGTTTTGGACTGACCTGTGGACTTTTGTCATCAGCCCCGTCAAACCTAATTTGAAGCCCTGCTTGCTAGGTTAAGTATCAGAGGGGTAGCCGTGATAGTCTGGATCTGTAAAAGCAGCAAAGAATCCTGTGGCACCTTATAGACTAACAGACGTTTTGGAGCATGAGCTTTCATGGGTGAATACCCACTTCTTCAGATGCATGTGGTGGAAATTTCCAGGGGCAGGTATATATATGCTAGCAAGCAAGCTAGAGATAACGAGGTCAGTTCAATCAGGGAGGATGAGGCCCTGTTCTAGCAGTTGAGGTGTGAAAACCAAGAGAGGAGAAACTGGTTCTGTAGTTGGCAAGCCATTCACAGTCTTTGTTCAATCCTGAGCTGATGGTGTCAAATTTGCAGATGAACTGAAGCTCAGCAGTTTCTCTTTGAAATCTGGTCCTGAAGTTTTTTTGCTGCAGGATGGCCACCTTAAGGTCTGCTATAGTGCGGCCAGGGAGGTTGAAGTGCTCTCCTACAGGTTTTTTGTATATTGCCATTCCTAATGTCTGATTTGTGTCCATTTATCCTTTTCCGTAGAGACTGTCCAGTTTGGCCAATGTACATAGCAGAGGGGCATTGCTGGCATATGATGGCGTATATTACATTGGTGGATGTGCAGGTGAATGAACCAGTGATGGTGTGGCTGATCTGGTTAGGTCCTGTGATGGTGTCGCTGGTGTAGATATGTGGGCAGAGTTGGCATCGAGGTTTGTTGCATGGATTGGTTCCTGAGCTAGAGTTATTATGGTGCGGTGTGCAGTTACTGGTGAGAATATGTTTCAGGTTGGCAGGTTGTCTGTGGGCAAGGACTGGCCTGTCACCCAAGGCCTGTGAAAGTGTGGGATCATTGTCCAGGATGGGTTGTAGATCCTTGATGATGCGTTGGAGGGGTTTTAGCTGGGGGCTGTATGTGATGGCCAGTGGAGTCCTGTTGGTTTCTTTCTTGGGTTTGTCTTGCAGTAGGAGGCTTCTGGGTACACGTCTGGCTCTGTTGATCTGTTTCCTTATTTCCTCGTGCGGTTATTGTAGTTTTGAGAATGCTTGGAGGAGATTTTGTAGGTGTTGGTCTCTGTCTGAGCGGTTAGAGCAGATGCGGTTGTACCTCAGTGCTTGGCTGTAGACAATGGATCGTGTGATATGTCCGGGATGGAAGCTGGAGGCATGAAGGTAGGCATAGCGGTCGGTAGGTTTTCGATATAGCTCATGCTCCAAAATGTCTGTTAGTCTATAAGGTGCCACAGGATTCTTTGCTGCTCTTGCTAGGTTAGCCAGTCTGTATCTAAATATGCTCTTCCCCTTCCTTGATAGGTCGACCCCATCTCTGCATAGTAGTCCTTCTGGAACAGCGTCCCATGGTCAAGAAAGCTGAAACCCTCCTGGAGACACCATCCTCTAGCAGCTGCCAGAGTCCTGGATGCTTGGACCTAGGACCTCTGAAAATAACATTTCTGCTGAACAGGTCCCTTAGGGCTAATGTGGTTTGTACGACTTCAGAAGAATAAATATGTTCTTTCCTCTCAAGGCTGGTTTGAGGTTTGTTTCTCTTCTGGACCTTTATCATCCACTTAGGCCAGGATTTAGGGATTCCTTCCCCCACACACTGTCATTTAGGGTGCCAAAAGTCAATGGCCCAAGGCATGATTGTCCCCCATTGCTGCTCTTACACTAGTGTGCTCCTCATTCCCACAATAGCTCCTTTATTTACTCTTCTGCCATCCCCCCACCATGGCCTTCTTCCACCCCGCTTGGGTGGCTGAGGTGGACAGATCCTTCCTTGCTTCATCCAAGCTGGGAATGCAGAGAACAAGCTGGCCAGGCCATTGAAGAGCTTTGTTTGCAGCTAGCAGAACTCCCAGTGATGTGCTCAGACCCTGCTCTCCCAGGGTTCGAGTTGTGCCAGAAGACTCCAGAAGGCCATTTTGGCACTTTTGGGGGCATTCTGGTACTTCCAGACCAATGAGGAATAGTTCTGGAAGTGTGATCCAGCACTTCTGTTTTTAAGGATTCACCCAGCATACAGTCCAATGATAAATTAGGGGCTCACCCATATACCAGAAGTCTCCCGCACACTATATAACTTTGTGGGATCAAAGGCAGGGATTTTTGGGACAGTCTAACTGTAGTTAGGCACTCGGAGCCCAGTGAATTTCAGCCTGTGCCTAATTCCCTATAGCTCCTTTGGAAATTCCAGCTCATCAAGTCTCCCTGAAAACCAATAATTTGATGTGTTTAGATCAGCGATACTCAAGAGTCATGCTCACAAGCCCCAAGTGGCTCTTTCATGTGTTTCCTGCAGCTCTTTGCAGCACATGATATTCAAACACTGTGTGATTGGTTAAGAATCAAATCTAAGTTATTAATCAATCAGGATGCTTTTACTATGTCATTTTTCTGTGAGAATAATATAAATGTAGTAAATGAAACCATGAATTCACGCTACGGTAGCTGTTTTGGGAAATGTTGTCGCTAATTTAGCTCCTGCCCCACTGAGGTCAGACTATCATTGGTTTAGGTCATAGGTACCTTTCTGACCATTTCACCTGACCTCCTACATAGCACAGGTCAGAGAATTTCACTCAGCGATTCCTGCAACCGGACTTGCCATGGAACTTGTATATCTTTTAGAACGATTGACATATTCTTGTTTGAAGGTCTCCCAAGTGTTGGAGAATCCATCCCAGCCCTTGGTAATCTGTTCCAGCGGTTAAGTGCTGACTTAGTTACAGATACTGCACCTTTGCACTTTACTAGTTCTGTCTCCAGCTTTTGTCAGGATGATTTTTGCTCAGCAGATTGATGTTCACCCCTGTTCTGCAGCTGGAGGAGGTAAGGGACCCAACTGTCCCCAGACAAACGTGCATTACACAGAACGTTAGCTTCCAACCCTCTGCAAGGACATAGATTGAGTTCTCTGTGCAAACTAATAATGACACTGTTCCTTGGAGGCTCCTCTAGTGGGACACTGCAACGGCTGCCTTGATGACCGAGCATCCATGATGCAGCTGCTGCTCAGGAGAGGGAGCCGCTGCGTAAACTCAATGAATTAGAAGTAAAAATTAAGCAGTTAGACTTGGCACATGTAAAACAATAAAGATCCCTGAACGCTCAGCGCCTTATTGAACCTAAGGCAAGGCTAGGCTGTTAATTCGCTATTCACTTCCCAACTTGGAAGGGAAAGCATGTTATACCCGAGGGTCAGAACTGATGAACAGAGCCATAAATCAAACAGTTTACAAGACCAGCAATTAGGAAACAAGCAGACAGAAGAGATAACTCAGTGTAAAGCAGAGACACCCCTGAGTATGGCAAGTACACAAGGCAAGGCAGCCCTTTCCGCCCTCCATCTCTATTTCTCCCAGCCATTCACCACCCCTACCCGCTTTTGCTCCATTCCCTATCTCTGCTTCACTCTCCTTTCCTTTTGCCCTCTCTCCTTCTTGCATCATTCCTCTGCCCTTCTGTCCCCTCTTCCCTTCCAGAGGGCCCACTCTTCCAAGCAGTGCAGAAACAGACCTGCTAAGTGAATGGATGTACCAGCTGGTGCCCGGACCCAACTGCAAACACTGGGCACCCAGAGGTGCCCCACTGAGGAGTTCACAAAGGACTGTGCACAAAAAGCTGTTGGGGGGGGGGAAGTGAAGAGGGGCTCAGTTGATGAAGGAGGCACATGGTTGTTTGCCACATAACTACAGCAGCAAAACTGGCACACGTATAGCATGTGATGGAGGTTTTACATTCATAGCTTCCAAGGCCCGAAGGGACCACTGTGACTATCTAGTCTGACCTCCTCTGTGGAACAGGCCACTTCTCCAAAATAATGCTTAGAGGAGCTCTCTTAGAAAAACATCCAGTCTTGGTCAGTGATGGAGAACTCCCCACGGCTCTTGGTCATGTTCTAATGATTAGTACAGTTGTTCCAGTGGTTCAATTGCCAATCCCCCAATGAGAGTTAAGACAACACTGCCTAAGGAGACCTGTATTCTTCGCTTGGGCCAGTCCAAGTGAGTGCATGTACCGCAAGGAATTGTGGCGATGACTCCATAGGGCAGATGGTATCTCAGTCTTTCCTTTACCCCAGCAAGTGTAGCTGTGCTAACAGGCCCTATGCTAATATCTCAGTGATATTGCCAGGGTGCAGCACACTCCTTCCTCAGAGTGGGACGAGTCCCTGCCGATGCCCAAGGTGATTCGGTCCAGTGAGATCAAACACTTTTCTTGCTTCCCCTGCTGCATTCCTGGGACCTATCTTACCTCCTCCCGGACCCTCACTGTACATTCCTGCCTTTTGTCCTTATTGAGTGTGATCCTACATGTCTGCCACTCAGAATACTCACTCTTCATTGCTTGTTCATGGACCCTATGCTACTGCATTCACCGCAGCCACAGTGCCACATGCCGATATGTATGCAAGGCTGCCTTACTTTATATACAGCCTGTGTGTGTGTGTTGAGGGGAATGTATGCACCTGTATATGTGTGAATGTTAAGCAAGGGTGTCAAAGCCTTCCCAAAAGTGGGGGACCCCCATCCCCTGAGGCCCCATCTTCTCTACCCAGTGCCTCGCCTTGCCCCTCCTCTTCCCCCAGAGGCCCTGACCCTGGTCAAGCCAGAAGCTGGAGTGGGGCTGGGGAGCCTGCCTCCCCACTACTCAGGTTGGGGGCCAAAAGCAGCCCCCTGCCCGTGTCCCCACCCAGGGCAGGTGGAGGGACCCAGGCAGGGGGACAGAGTCTCAGCCTGGCCATGATAAGAGCCACACAGACAGCTGTGGGGACCCACAGTGGAAGGGCCTGAGGAGAGCAGCCTCAGCCCGTGTTCCCACCTCCTGGCTCCCTACAGCTGCCTTGTGGCTCTTATCATGGCCAGGCTGCAGCTCTGAGGCCCTGCCCCTGGCCAGAGCCAGGTCAGGGAGAGCCACGCAGGCAACTGTGGTGAGCCAGCACAGAGTTGTGGACCCTCCACCTCCACTTGCCCTGGGCCGGGTGGGGACACAAACTGGGGGCCGCTTTCAGCCCCCTCGCACTGCGGGCAGGTGGAGGGTCCATGCAGCTTCCACAACTGGCTGGGTTCCACCAGCTGCTGGGCTGGCTTGAGGGTGGAACCTTGGGGGGGAAGAGGTGGGGAAGGGGACAGGGTCCGCTGTGGTGAAAAGAGGATGGGCCAGGCCTTTCCACTTTCTAAAAGTGGGATGGGTACGACCCCCCTGAGCGCCCTTGTTCTGGCACCTCTGATGTGTTGGTATTTAACCATGCCTTGTGTCTTACTGTATGTAATCTGCACCCAGCATTGGTAATTAGCCATGCTTTCTTGCTCTGGCCACAGGGCTGGCATGCTTGGGGCGGCATGCCATGGGGGGCACTCTGCCGGTTGCTGGGAGGGCGGCAGGCAGCTCCGGTGGACCTCCCACAGGCGTGCCTGCGGAGGGTCCGCTGGTCCCGGACTCCGGTGGAGCATCCGCAGGCATGCCTGCGGGAGGTCCACTGGAGCCGCGGGACCAGCGGACCCTCCGCAGACACGCCTGCGGGAGGTCCACCGGAGCTGCAGGACCTGCGAGTGGCAGAGCGCTCCCCGCGGTGTGCCGCCGTGCTTGGGGCAGTGAAATGGCTAGAGCCGGCCCTGTCTGGTCATATCCCCTTTTGACATTCGAGATAGCACAAGTGAGCACAGCACAGCTCCCCTGGAATGCAGAAGGAACATAGGGCACACTTGCATTTGTGGGATATTTTGTACATCCGTGCCCTAGTCTCAGTGCATTTGGCCCCCTTGTTCTTAATTTGCATGCTGCAAGGAGTGAGACACGCTAAGGTGTTATTTTAAAGACATACCTATTTTGTCAGCATGGGATGCAGCAAAACTTTGCACTTGGAACTCTAAACACAAAGTGCAACACCCAGGTTCTGGTTCATCCAGATACTCCATGATTTAATGGTCAAATTAAGCTCTCGCATAAGAATAAGACACTCCACAGATGTCAATAGCTGAACATAGCACAAAGCTTTGGAATGATTCTTAGATTTTTAGACTTATTCCTCTTTAAAATCAATAATCTTTGCCATCTAGCATCATTAGAGTCTTCCAGCAGGTGCTTTCATCAAGAATGGAGAAAGTCTGAAGTAGCAGAGTTGAACAAATTATTAAATTAAACAGTAATAATTAGCCAGGACCAGATTGGATTCACCAAAGAGTTCTGAGGGAACTCAAATATGAAATTGCAGAGCTATTAACTATAGCTTAAATCAATCTCTGTACCAGATGACTGGCAGATATGTAATGTAACACCAATTTTCAGAAAGGGCTCCTGAGATGATCCTGGCAATTACAGGCCAGCAAGCCTAACTTCAGGCAAATTGGTTGAAACTATAGTAAAGAACAGAATTATCAGACACATAGATGAACATAGATGAACATGGTTTTTGAAAAGAGAAATCATGCTTCACCAATCTATTAGAATTCTTTGAAGGTATCAACAAGTATGGACACAAGGGGAATCCAGTGATTATAGTGTACTTGGACTTTTAGAAAGCTTTTGACAAGGTTCCACACCAAAGGCTCTTAAGGAAAGTAAGCAGTCATGGGATAAGAGAGGAGGTCCTTTCATGGATTGGTAACTGGTTAAAAAGATAGGAAACAAAGAATAGAAATGAACAATCAGTTTTCACAGTGGAGAGAGGTAAATAGCAGAGTCCCCCAAGGATCTGTACGGGGACCAGTCCTATTCAACATACTCACAGATGATCTGGAAAAGGGCATAAACAGTGAGGTGACAAAGTTTGCAGACAATATAAAGTTACTCAAGATAGTTAAGTCCAAACCTGACTACAAAGAGTTACAAAGGGATCTCACAAAACTGAGTGACTGGGCAATAAAATGGTAGATGAAATTCCATGTTGATAAATGCAAAGAAGTGCACAATGAAAAACAATCTTAACTATACAGACAAAATGATGGGGTCTAAATTAGCTGTTAACACAGAAGAAAAAGATCTTGGAGAAACAGTGGATAGTTCTCTGAAAACATCTATTGAGTGTGCTGCAACAGTCAAAAAAGCGAACAATGTTAGGAGCCATTAAGAAAAGAATCGAAAATAAGACACAAAATATCATAATGACACTATATGAATCCATGGTACACCCACACCTTGAATACTGCATGTAGTTCTGGTCACCTCATCTCAAAAAGATATATTAGAACTGGAAAAAGTTCAGAGAAGTCAACAAAAATTATTAGGGGTATAGAACAGCTTCCATATGAGGACAGATTAAAAAGCCTAGGACTGTTCATCTTAGAAAAGAGTCAACCTCATGCCAGATTGTCAAAAAGCAGGGCAGACACCCCAAACTGGTTGTATGTGCTGTATTTATATTTCACCAACCCAGTAACAAGTGCAAACTCCTAAAGCACTATAACAGTCTTACTACTTGGGTATTCCAGTCTATCTTGCTACCCAAGCAAGCTGGACTATGTGATAGATGGTCTCACACACACACACACACACACACACACACACACACACACACACACACACACACACACACACACACACACACACACACACACACAAAATCACAACAATATTTAGGGTATTCCCAGTCCCAAAGGTCCAGTCACTTACCTCAAGTCAATTGTACTCAGACCTCAAAGCACAGACACCTGTAGTCAATCCTGTAACAAACTAACTAAAAATGTATTAACTAAAAAGAGAGTTATTTACAAGGTTAAAACAGGAAACATACACACACACAAATGAGCTACAGTCTTAGATTTAAAAAGGTAATATAAGCTTCTCTAATGGACAGCTCTATATGTCCTTTAGGGCTGATCCATGCCAAGCAGCATGGGGCTCTCTGGCTTATGTTTAGGAATCTTTACCCCTCTTAGTCCAGACAGTACAACAATCCCTGTTTCTGCTTGTCAAGGATTATCATTCCCTTCCCCACCAGAATCCAAGCTGATGGGATGAGTTCGTGTGTGGATTTCCCCTTCCTGTAGAGAGTTAGGAATGCAGTCAACAAGGTTTCTGCCCTTTGACACTGCACAATGCCTCATCTGCCTTGAATGGGCCATCTTGTGTGCAGACCAAGAACTCCGTCTTAATTAATGCTTCTTTTCCTGTTTGCATTGTTAACTTCTGCACCTAACTCACCAAACACTCAATATAACTTTATAGGATGGGATGCAGATATTATAAAGTAGGATGATGAGCTTGCAGCATCCCACAAGTATTCCATAAAGTCTTATGACACTAATATCTATTTTAACTGTACTAACCCTCATGTGAGCCAGACTGGTTTCCAGCTATGCATTTTTCAGAGTTCAGTGATGCCCTGGACCTTTGGCATGAACTGACACCTGGTTTGCCAGCATCGCAGGGGGGATATGATAGAGGTCTATAAAATCATGAACGGTGTGGAGAAAAAGTGTTATTTCACATAAACACAAGAACCAGGGGTTACCTGATGAAATTAATACACAGCAGGTTTTAAAAAAACAAAAGGAAGCACTCTGTCACACAACACAAAGTCAAACTGTGGATGCTAGGGGATGTTGTGAAGGCCAGAAATATACCTGGGTTTAAAAAATAATTACATCAATTCCTGGAGAATAGGTCCATCAATGGCTATTAGCCAAGATGGCCAGGGCTGCAACCCCATGGTCTGGGTGTCACTAAACCTCGGACTGCCAGAAGCTGGGGGTGGATGACAGAGGATGGATCACTCAATAAATGGCCTTATTCTGGTCATTCCCTCTGGGGCATCCGGCATCGGCCATGGTCGGAAGACAAGACACTGGGCTAGATGGACCATTGGTCTGTCCCAGCCTGGTCATTCTTATGTCCTTTCCTGTCAATGTGTTAGGCGCTTGGCTGGAAGAGGACTTTTTTTGGCACATGACAGAGCTGTGGTCAACACCAAACAAGAATAATATAGTAGGGGAAATGGCATATCCTGTCAGCTTAGGGAAAATAAACACACAGGCTCAAGGAGGGTGTATAGTGCTACCTACACTGAAACGTGGACTGACTCTAGCCCGACTTCAGAGGAGATCTAAATTCGAGGGCCTGGCGACTTGTACTCCTTAAAGTTCCCATGGCCCTTTTTGCAAGGGTAAAGGGTTAGCCCCAGTGTTCTGACTGAGTTCCATCTTGGTTAATTATTTCTGATCCTTCAATTCCCCTGCAGCTTTAAGTGGATGAGCTCTGCTTTGCTTCCTTTTCTGAATGTTTGCTGCGTGCTCAGTGCTGGCAGCAACAGCGCACAGTGATGGCATCTGCCCACTGCCCCAAAGTGATGGCCCAAATTTCTTCTCAGCCCTCAGAAATAGAGGGTGGAGGGGTGATATAATACCTTCCCTTTATAGCCCCCTTCTACAAATGGTGTGTTAAACAGCTGCTATGCTGCACCTCAGAGCTGGTTGTGTGTTCAAAGGTGGATGAGGGGAAAGCAGGATTTGCCCCTAGTTTGTGAGCACTTTGGTGCTACTGAAGTAGCAGTCATTGTCATCCCCTGCTCTCCTGGTGCTCTCCTGTTCACACGGGTCACTCTTTAGGGATGTATGTAGAGCCTTCAAAGCCGATCCTGGCCTTGTATGTGGTGCAGAGGTGCACTGCTCCAACAGCAGCTCCCAGAGGCAATATGCCTGACTGACACAGGGTTGCCAGGGAGCACAGGAGAGGCATGGCTGCTGCTCCACCTTTTGCCAGGATGTGGCCCTTGCCCTTTGGATTCCACTGGCCAGCACAGGGGGTTGGGCATGGTTCACGTGAAGGAGGCAGCATCACTGTCCTGACTGTCCAAGGGATGTCAGCTTCTGCATAGGGGCTGGGCACAATCTGGACTTTATTGTCCATTTTCTCATGAGTGCAGGAGCCTGATTGTGTCCAGCACCAATACAGGGGCCCGGAAGGCCCCTTACCTCATGTCCTACCCCGCCAGCTTGCACGTCTGCATGGGACTGCCTGCAGTTCATCCTGAGAGTGGAGGGGGCTGATTGCTGGGAAAGATGACGCCTGTCGCTTCGTTGCATTAGCAGCATAGATGGTACTTGAATGAGCATTACACTAATGCTCTTCCAGCTGATCATGGTTTTGATCTTGAATGAGGAGACAAAAAGATTAATTTGTAAGCAATGCTAGTCCTCAAGTGAAGGAAACAACTCCCCTGACCTTGACCTTAGAAAGGCTAATGATCCACCTCCCCACAGTGCAAGGGTCAGGAAGCTTTGATGAGCTCTGACAAATGACTTTGAAAGAGGCTGTAATGCAAAATTAACTAATTAGGTCATTGTAGAGTAAAAGAAAATACAGCAGAAATCATTTTGTTTCGAGCAGATGCCAGAGAGAGGGAGAGATGTACTAGCCCAGAGATCTGGGCCCAGAGAGGAGAGTGGGCTTCAAGGTCTGGAGGAAAGTAAATCCCAGAAAGAAGCAGCCCTGGCATGGAAGCCTCAGCATCTGTAGATGCTCTTGGGAGACAGTAGAGAATCCTCTTCAAAGATTTTTCCCACCAAGACCTGGGCAAGTCATTGAGAGTTATTGTGATGAGGGGACTAAGTGCCAGCTGCCAGAGGGGGCGCATAGAGTTTTAGAGGAATCCCGAGTCAGACATACGCAGAATAGTTCACAAAAGGGCAGCATGTGAGATCTCCACTGAAAGCCAGTAGCCCACTGGGCATCATAATCTTTGCAAGCTGACAGCCTAACTTGTCCCAGGAATGGAAGGTCACAGCCTCACCTGGCTGTAAAACGCTGGAAGGACCTTGGGTGATCATTGCTGTATAAGACATGAAATGTGTGTCATGATTTTATATGTAGCTATTTGTTCACAATACTTCTACCGGTTATCACATGAATCTCTGTGCTTTGTTCAGTAAACATTTTCTTGTTTTTACTGTAAACATTGTGACAGTTTAGTCACAGAAACCCACTTGGGACTGTCACCTGATGTGCTGGAATTACCTCTGAGCCCATTTTCTACTGCCAGCTTGGGACTCCAGAACCCTGCCTTGTTGAACCAGACGTGCTAGTCTGCTGCAACACAGACCCAGGTCTGGTCCACGCCCCTAAAGCTGCAGGCTTTAACCAAAAACTGCTCAGCAAGTCACTTATCTCCAGCACCCAGACACCCAGCTCCCAATGGGATCCAAACCCCAAATAAATCCACTTTACTCTGTATAAAGCTTATACAGGGTAAACTCAAAAATTGTCTGGTCACTATAACACTGATAGAGAGATATACACAGCTGTTTGCTCTCCCCAGGTATTAATCACTTTCTCTGAGTTAATTAATAAAAATGATTTTATTAAGTATAAGAAGTAGGATTTAAGTGATTTCAAGCAATAACAGACAGAACAAAGTAAGTTATCAAGCAAAATAAAACAAAACACACAAGTCTAAGCCTAATACATTTAAGAAACTGAATACAGGTAAATCTCACCCTCAGAGATGTTCCAATAAGCTTTTTTCACAGACTAGATTCCTTCTTAGTCTGGGACCAGTTCTTTCCCCTGGTACAGTTCTTGTTAGTTCCAGCTCAGGTGGTAACTAGGGGATTTCTCAGGACTGCAGCCTCCTTTGTTCTGTTCCACTCCCTTTTACAGCTTTGGCACAACGCAGGAATCCTTTGACTCTCTCTGGGTTCCCACCCTTCCTTCTAAATGGAAAAGCACATGGTTTAAGATGGATTCCAGTATCATGTGACATGTTCACATGTCCTGTGAAACTTCATTACCCATTGGCTGGCACCCACACATATACAGGAAGGCTTAAAAGTAAATAGAGCCATTTACAACCAGTTGTCCTAGTTAATGGGAGCCTTCAAGATTCCAAGCCACCACTAATGGCCCAAACTTCGCATGGTTACAATAGGACTTCAGAGTACTTCATATTTCTAGCTTCAGATACAAGAATTATACATCTAAACAAATAGGATTCATAGATTCTAGGACTGGAAGGGACCTCGAGAGGTCATTGAGTCCAGTCTCCTGCCCTCATGGCAGGACCAAATATTGTCTAGACCATCCCTGATAGACATTTATCTAACCTACTCTTAAATATCTCCAGAGATGGAGATTCCACAACATCCCTAGGCAATTTATTCCAGTGTTTAACTACCCTATCAGTTAGGAACTTTCTCCTAATGTCCAACTTAAACCTCCTTTGCTGCAGTTTAAGTCCGTTGCTTCTTGTTCTATCCTTAGAGGCTAAGTTTTCTTCCTCCTCCTGATGACACCCTTTTAGATACCTGAAAACTGCTATCATGTCCACTCTCAGTCTTCTCTTTTCCAAACTAAACAAACCCAATTCTTTCAGCCTTCCTTCACAGGTCATGTCCTCAAGACCTTTAATCATTCTTGTTGCTCTTCTCTGGACCTGCTCCAATTTCTCCACAACTTCCTTGAAATGTGGTGCCCAGAACTGGACACAATACTCCAGTTGAGGCCTAACTAGCGCAGAGTAGAGCAGAAGAATGACTTCTCGTGTCTTGCTCACAACACACCTGTTAATGCATCCCAGAATCACGTTTGCTTTTTTTTGCAACAGCATCACACTGTTGACTCATATTTAGCTTGCAGTCCACTACACCCCCTAGATCCCTTTCTGACGTACTCCTTCCTAGACAGTCTCTTCCCATTCTTTATGTGTGAAATTGATTATTCCTTCCTAAGTGGAGCACTTCGCATTTGTCGTTGTTAAACTTCATCCTGTTTACCTCAGACTATTTCTCCAATTTGTCCAGATCATTTTGAACTATGACCCTGTCCTCCAAAGCAGTTGCAATCCCTCCCAGTTTAGTATCATCCGTAAACTTAATAAATGTACTTTCTATGCCAATATCTAAGTCGTTGATGAAGATATTGAACAGAGCCGGTCCCAAAACAGACCCCTGCAGAATCCCACTTGTTATACCTTTCCAGCAGGATTGGGAGCCATTAATAACTGCTCTCTGAGTACAGTTATCCAACCAGTTATGCACCCACCTTATAGGAGCCCCATCTAAATTGTATTTGACTAGTTTATTGATAAGAATATCATGTGAGACCGTATCAAATGCCTTACTAAAATCTAGGTACACTTCATCCACCGCTTCTCCCTTATCCACAAGGCTCATTATCCTATCAAAGAAAGCTATCAGATTGGTTTGACATGATTTATTCTTTACAAATCCATGCTGGCTATTCCCTATCACCATACCAAGCTTTGCAATGATACCTTACAAGGGACTTTTTGCGTAAAGCATATTCTTGTTACATTATATTTACCCTTATAAGCATATTTCTATAAATATATGGAGTGCTACGGCACAAACATACTCAAGTGCTGTGTGTCATGTGGCACAGTGGTGAACCTGCATCCACGGGGCTCAGGATCTAGAAAGCTCCAACCTGCCACCTGCTAACAGTAGCTAAAGCAGAAGCTGAAACCTCGGAGGACTCTGGTCCTGATTGGCAGGAAGCTGGGGGGTCCACAGACAGCTCCTATATAAACCCAGCACAGGACCAGGAACCTGTCCATGCAACTGAGATCCACCCTGCTCTGGACCATGTGCCTTGTGGTTCCTGTTTCTTTGGCTTGACTTCCCAATATCCTGACCCATCATGACTAGTTATCAATCCATGGTTTTGCTCCCAAGTTTGTCTCCTACCTCTGATCTCCTGCTAACCTAACCCTGCCGGCCTCCTGATGCTCGACTTTAGCTTTGCCCTCTTGCCTGTCTTGGACTTTGACTTCCTGTTATGTGACCTGGCCTGTCTCCCGACTCCTGCTTTGACCTCTAGGTCAGACTGTCCATGTCCTGCTCATGACAAAATGGTTAGCTGGAGTATGTTGCTTCTTTCAAAGCAGCAACTCTGTGAATGCTGGGAGTCCCCAGTGGACATGGGATTGGAAATGCCAGGGAGGTGCTTGGAGGTTGGGGTAGGCCTATCACTAATCTGTACAGAGAGTGGGACCTGTGAGGCCTAGAAGGGAGGGCTTGTATTGCCCATGGCCAGTGGATTCATGGAGCTGACCCCTGGCTGGCACAGACACTGCTTCCTCAAACTAAGGGCGGGTGGTAGCAAGGTGCCTCACAGCCCTGGGTACCTCCAGGAAGTGTCAGTCATGTGCAGCTTATCTGAATTCCCCTGTCGTTTCAACCAGGCACAGTAATCTTCATTTCCTATCCTCACCTGCTGAGTAGTTTTCCTCTGTGGTGTTAAACAGCTGCTGTGCCGCACCCCAGAGGTGGCCGCATTTTAGTGACAGGCAAGGTGATTCCAGCATACTGCATATATGATTTATGAAGTGCTTTTCAGTCTACTTGGATGAAAGGTGCAATATATGGGATCATAATCATTAACAGAACATTATGGAGAAACCAGCAGGGCCTGTATATAAATAGAACAGATCTATAGCAAACAGACAACAGTAAGAAACATGATCTCGTCCATCAGAATAGATACACTGAGCATCTCAAATTCCCATATAACGGTATGGGACCTGAAGGTATGAAGGAGAGGAAAAAAGTGAAAGCTCTATAATAAAAGCATTGTGGCTTCGTAAACAATTTCAGTGTCCCTGCAGGCCTGTCCTGTAATAAAGTCAGATATTGTAGAATCTTTATTTAGGGACAATGTAATTCAGCTTGAGGACTTTAATATAAATAATACCTTGTTCTTATATAGCATTTTTCATCCACACAATGCAGAATGCTTTACAAGACAGAGCGCCATCACTGCCCCCCTTTTATAGCTGGGCAAAAAGAGGCACAGACTGATGACATGACTTGCCTAAGTTCACCCAGCAGCAGAATCAGGCCTAGAACCTATATCCCCTGAGTGCTAGGCCAGCATGCTATCAACTAGGCCATACTAATCCTGCCTTTCAAGCAAATCCTTCACATTTTCCGCTGCATCCGTAACTGAAGCTTTATATAGATGACCCAACCAGTGTCCCTATAACTCTAATCCTTAGAAGCCATTCTCTAGAGGGAGTGGGGGCTTATCTGCCAGTCACTGAACCCTACAAGATAGGCCCAAAAACATAGCATTATTGATTATAAAAAGGGCGTGTGAAACCCTTAAAGGGCTACACAGTGTTATAGCTAGGAATAACTTGACAACCTCAAGTGCACTTCACATGCAAAGGTTTAATTTTCCTAAACGGGTGCAATGGCTTTCCACACTATCAAGTATATTTTAAAGAGACACTTGACGGACATGCCAACCTTCTATCCTACAATCTGGCTTTGCCTCAAAGTGCAAGAGTTCTGGGAAGATTAGTGCTCTACAGTAAGCCATATGTTTAATATCAGCTTCCCTTCACAATGCCAAGACATGTCTGCTAGGAATAAAGCCAGAGGGAACATTAACAAATCATAACTGAAATGGAGCCGGTCTTTGGCTGCTGCTCTAAAGAGCTATCACGAGGGGAGCCAGAACATATGCTTGTGCCAGACAAAGTGCAGTAAGGAATGGTGGGTTGTAATAATTAACTCATGTGACATAACTGGGGGCTGCATTCAGCTCTCTGCCCCTCCCTCATGGAGCCAAATGCTAGAATTTTCCTTGTCTAAGCATCTGATGGAAATAAAGCAGATTCCCTTTCTGGCCCTAGGTAGAATAGGACTGGCTTTTTCTTTGAGGGAACCTTGTGTTAGGTTCTCCCAGAAGGCTAAGTGATGCATTTCTGAACCACTGAATGATTGGTCCCAGCCCTTGCAAGCAGAGGTGTTTGATTATTCTGATAAAGGAAATTTACCTTGTGTATAGGAATAGAGCAGTATAACCTTAAAATACGTTGTGACCCCACCAGTGACCCTCACAATCTTTTGTGGATTTCTGAAGGCTTTTAAAACACAAGAGCAGCTGGATGTGTGTAGCTAGGCCTTGTATGTTTGTGTATGGTTACTGGGAGCCAGCCATGTCTGGGTGCTTTCTTATTATTATTAGTGTTGTGTAGAGAGCAAAAGTCACCACAGCTAGAACAACTCACAACCAGACAATGCAGCCAAGACAGTCAAACAGAAATGGACTCTAGCCTTAAGAGCAAGAACCAAACTCAAAGTCGATTCCTAACTTCCCTGGGCAATTGTGGCGTAACATGCCCTGAAACTCAGCAAGGCCAGCCATTCAGCAAGGCCAGGCTCGGGGAAGGCTTGTCAAGTGTGCTGAGTAATGCTGGGATGGCAAAGTAAAGAGAGGGCTGAGATTCAGTGAAGGAGGCATGTGTGAGCTACAGACAGCTCCCTGAACGAAGCAGGAATAGCCCACCTACTAAGTGATGGGAGGGATATTATCAGTCTCCAAGAAGGAATTTTATGTTCATGAAGTCTTGCAAGTGGGAACTTTCGGTCTATGGCAGGCCCTGCAGAGGGAGTGAGGTTTACATTTGATTCTACTCCTAGCTTTGCCAATATCTCACTGTATGATCTTAGCCAAATCACTTTGCCTCTGTGCCTCATTTTATTCTTCTGTCTAATGAGCTTCAGCCCAGTGCTGATGGGCTTTGTGGAGTTTTCATTTTTAGTAAGAATTAGGTTTGGATCTTTGGGTAGAGCCAGCGCATGCTTTTTAACTACCTGACAGGTTGCTTTGCTGGTAAACACCCAAAGTATGTCCTCCCCATAGGTATAAAGTACAAGGGAAAAGGTATCAAAATAGGGAGCAGAGGCAGCAAGCAAAGCCTCCAGTGAGACGGCAAGAAAATCAACTGACAGGATGGGCAAGCAGAGAAGGTCCAGGGGAGGCAGTGGCACTAGGAGAAACAGCCGAACACAATGAGCTGCCAGAGCCCAGAAGAGGGAAATCAGGGAGGACATCAGGAAACAATGTCAAGGAATTCTGGGATATTCCCAAGGGAAGCGTGAAAGGAGAGATGAGAAGGCAGCTGGTGATCGACATCAACCACTGGTCTCCCCCATGGATGGTGATGGTACAGAATTATAGGCAGGGATGGCCTTTTGCAGAGAACGAGGCACTTTTGGACCACAAGAGATGCGGGCCTGGAAGTCAGCGGGCCCTCCATGACATGCAGCGAGGTGTGTGCAACTGAAGGGGGATGGAGGAGTGAGACAGCTTGTATGTCCCGAGAAAGGAGCTGGATCAATGGATTAGGGGGAGCAGGGGGAATTTGCTATGGAAAGGCAGCCTTGGTCCATCTATGACAGTGCTAAGGGGAACCAGGGAGCCAGAACATCAGGCCAAGGTACAGTGTGGGAGGCACAGGGGGAAGAGAGCCTGAGCACCACTGCAATTCTTACACTTGACATTGACAGAGGAGGAAGCCCGAGGAGTTTCAGGAGTGCTGGTCTACTGGGAGCCTGGCAGCTTTTCTCTCAGTGAGAAAGTTCCTTTGCAAACCACATTTCATTGCAGCAAGGAATAGTTGAAGCTGCGCTGCATAAAGGCAGCAAGGATGATAGAGTAGGATGTAGAGAATCCATGCGTCCCAAGCTCTTCAGCTCAGATGTCCCTCCACAGCACACCCACCCACCCAATAGGGGTGCAGATCTGTAGAGAGTAGCTGGGGCATCTCCTCTTTAGGACAGAAACTACAGCTGATGGAGAAGCTTGAGATAAACCAGGAAATGAGACCTGGAATGCGTCTGTGCCTTTAAGAAAATCCTGCTTCTGCTCATATAGGCTGATCAGATAAGGTTACTACATGAGAGCAACAGGAATCCACAGCTGGTTTCAGGGCATTCTGGTTGCCTCTGCTTTTCTGAGCTGCAGTATTGGAGGACGCAACAAAGGGGGCAAAAATTCAGGAAGAGACTCTGCTCACAGTTACACTGATTTAATTCCAGAATAACCCCACTGAATTGACTCCAGATTTACATGAGTCTAACTGAGAATCCGTCCCTCTGTTAAAAACTGAAATGTTCCAGTCAGTGGCTAATCACACCACTGAGGCCATCCAAGGGACACTAGTGCTACCTACTGAGGCCAGCGGGATTTCACCCATACAACAGCAGTATTTGGTTTATTCTCCAAACTGGTTGCCCTTGTGTACAGGATTTGATATGACTCTTGCAGGCCTGTCTTCAAGCCAGCGGGTGAGGAAACACCTGAAAATATAATATGCAGGTAAACTGAAGTGTTACCAAACAAAACAACTGTTCACTGTAACTTATTTTTTATAAAAATCCAGTCAGAACAACTTTTGGCTATAAAGGAACCTCCCAGATTTGAGAGCACCATGGTACATTCTCAAAGGGATGGGGGTCTTGCTGAAGGTGTGGTATCTGCAGAAGAAGCACCCATGTAGTCTGAAAATCGTTAGGGAAAACAGTGTCTTTATAAAGACACCATGTAATCCTCAGTATCAGAAAAGGAAACATGCAAAGCTGCAGTCTCCAATGGTTCACTCAAGGAAGCAGCACAGATTTTTGAAAGAGTCCAATCAAATTCTCCAGTCAGCTACCACATCCACCCACACAAGAATATAAGAACAGCTATACTGCGTCAGACCAATGTTCCATCTAGCCCAGTATCCTGTCTTCTGACAGTGGCTGGTGACAGAGACCTCAGAGGGAATGAACAGAACTGGGCAATTTTGAGTGATCCATCCCCTGTCGTCCAGTTCCAGCTTCTGGCAGTCAGAAGTTTAGCGACACCCAGAGCTTGACGTTGTGTCCCTTACCATCTTGGCTAATAGCCATTGATGGATCTATCCTCCATGAACTTGAACCCCATTATACTTTTGGCCTTCATAACATCCCAGGGCAATGAGTTCCACAGGTTGACTGTGTGTTGTATGAAGAAATACTTTCTTATGTTTGTTTTAAACATGCTGCATATTAATTTCATCAGGTGACCCCTAGTTCTTGAGTTATATGAAGTGATAAATAACACTTCCCTATTCGCTTTCTCCACACCCTTTATAATTCTGTAGACCTCTACCAACTCCTTTTCAAGCAAAACAGTCAAGTAGTTTAAATCTCTCCTCATATAAAAGCTGCTCCATACCCCTATTCACTTTCATTGCCCTTCTTTATACCTTCTCCAATTCTAATATTTCTTTATTGAGATGGGGTGGCCAGAACTGCACACAGTATTCAAGGTGTGAGCATCTCATGGATTCAAAGAGAGTCATTATGATATTTTCTGTCTTATTATCTATCCCTTTCCTAATGGCTCCTAGCATTGTTAGCTTTTTTGACTGCTGCTACATATTAAGCGCGCGTTTTTATAGAACTAGCCACAATGACTCTAAGTTCACCTTTTTGAGTGATAACAGCTAATGCAGACCCCATCATTTTGTACGTCTAGTTGGGATTATTTTTTCCAATGCGTGCACACATAAGCCATCTGTTTTTAACGTTTACTGCCCAAGACTCTCTTCCAGACTTTTACAAGGATCTTCCACCAAAGAGTTAAAAGGAAAAGACCCTTAACTAATTTGGGGCAAGAGTTTCCTCTCCCCAGAATTCTGCAGAGCTCCACTCCTGAAGTCCTCACTTGGCCCACAGTCTTCTTTCCTGCTGTAAAACTGACAGAGGGACAGACAACACATCTCCAAGTTTTCTCCAAATAATCTGCTGAATGGGGAGAGGCTGTGGGCCCTGCAGAGGAGGCCAGGTGCACAACCTCCAAATCCTGGGTAGTCATCAGGGGAGGGAAGTGGCATCCCAGGATCTGGCCCCTCTGTAGGAATATTGTCCCCCGCAGGGTAGCAGGGCTCCCTCTGGGACCTCTCCCTCCAACACCTCCCTCTCCAAAGTGAAAGCATGCACAGAAGGGTTTAGCTTCTGACACACCCTTGTTTTCCTCAGTTTCCCCATGCACAACACATAACAGGCCTCAGGATTCAAAGTGTCTTGTCAGCCCTGATTCCCTGAATGTAGTATACAGGAACTGAGTAATACCCCCTTAGATAATCAGTGAGTCCTTTAGTGGTGATCACTGTATTCAGTTTTAGAAGTCAGCCAGAGCAGTGGTGTGTATGTGTAACTAGGCCTTGCATGCTGGGTAAATTTATAAACACTGCTATTTTGACCCCATCTTGCCCCTGTGATTTTTTTAATACAATTATTGTTGTGGAAAGGGCCAAAGGCACCACACTGATGGTTAGGGTTGCCAGGTGTCCAGTTTTCAACTGGAACACCCAGCCAAAAAGAGACCCGGAGGCCTCTGATCAACACAGCTGACTGAGCTGCTAAAAGTCCAGTCAGCAGCACAGGGGGATAAGGCAGGCTTTCCTGCCTGCCCTGGCTCTGCGTGGCTCCTAGAAGTGGCTGGCATGTCCAGACTAGGAGCAGGGGCAGCTATGGGGGCTCCGCTCACTGCCCCCATGCTGAGCGCTGGCTCCACAGCTCCTACCGGCTGGGAACCACAGCCAGTGGGAGCTTGTGGGTGTGGGGGTGCTCTTGTGGGCACAGGCAGTGCACAGAGCCCCCTGGCCCCTCCTCCTAGGAGCCACACATGCCAGCCACTTCCTGGAGCCACCAGAGGTCAGGACTGCCCAGCTGGACCCTGCACCCCAAACCCCCTTCTGCAGGTCAGAACCTCCTCCTGCACCCAAACTCCCTTTCAGAGACCACCCCCCAGTCCCCTGACCCAGCCCTGAGCCCCGTCCTGCACCCAAACTCCCTCCTGGAGCCCGCACCCCACTCCCACCCCCTGCCCCAGCCCTGAAACCCCTTCTGCACCCCAAACACCACATCTCCAGCCCCTCCCCAGAGCCCACACTCCCAGCCAAAGCCTGGACCCCCTTCCACACCTAATCCCCTGCCCCAGTCCTAAGCCCCCTCCCACACTCCGAACCCCTCTGCCCCAGACCAGAACTCCCTCCTACACCCTGAACCCCTCATTTCTCTCCCACTCCAGAGCCTGCACCTCCAACCAGAGCCATCACCCCCGCCTGCACCCCAACCCTCTGCCCCACCCCAGTGAAAGTGAGTGAGGATGGGGGAGAATGAGCAATGGAGGGAGGAGGGATGGAGTGAGTAGGGGAGCGGCCTCAGAGATGGGGCAGGGCAAGGGAGTTCAGTTTTTTTGTGATTAGAAAGTTGGCAACCCTACTGATATTGCAGAAAACTGCTGGCAAAGGCACCATGCAGATGTACACTCCATTGGACAACAGTTCTTCCTCGGCAAAAGGGGCAATGTCCTAAAGGGGAATTACCCTGGAATGGACATCTCAAACCCAACCCTCTGAAGAGCACAGCTCCCCTGCTCCTCCTAGGGTGAGGAGAGACAGGCCTTCATCTTGAGCCATCGGATCCCTCTGATGTGCTTAAGCCCTCCAAAAACTAAACTCAGGCCTAAACAGAGACTGGGAATGGTTGGGTCATTACACTAATCAAACCTATTTTCCTATGTTAAGTTCTCCTCACACCTTCTATGGGTCATCTTAATTATCACTTCAAAAGTTTTTTTTCTCCTGCTGATGATAGCTCATCTCAATTGATTAGACTCTTCCTGTTGGTATGCATACTTCCATCTTTTCATGTTCTCTGTATGTATAAATATCTCCTGTCTGTGTGTTCCATTCTATGCATCCGAAGAAGTGAGCTGTAGCTCACGAAAGCTCATGCTGAAATAAATGTGTTAGTCTCTAAGGTGCCACAAGTACTCCTGTTCTTTTTAGATGAAAATAGTGGGAGGACGAGTGGTTGGTTCTATCTCCCCAGATCTGAGATACAGAACAATTTGATGGACTTCTGCTCAGATCACTGAGTGCCCCGTGTCGGCAGCCACAGGCACAACAGCAGAACCCAGAGATATTTTCAGAGGTCAAATAAAATCAGATACTTTAAAGAAGCAAAATGACTGCTCAAGCTGGGCTAGAGTGCCAAGGGAGCATGTCCCTCTGGATCAGCCAGGTGCCTGTGGTGCTCAGTCCCAGACTGGGACTCAGCATTAGGACGTATGACTTAAAAAAAAAAATCCCATTAGCCGATCCCTCAGCTGACAGCCAGTTACACAGTGGAAATGCCTCCCATCTGCTTTTATTAACTAACAGCCTCATTAAACCTTGCAGTGCTGAGGCGCTAATCCCACACCATGCCAAGTAGCTGAAATTTATGAAGACTAAAACATGCTTAATCTTCCCCTTCTTCCACTCCCCGCCCCCCAATGTCCTGGCCTTTCTCTCTCCTCCCAACAGAGCTGGGCCTCAGCCACCACTTGTCTCTCCGGCAATCTCCTGCTGAGTGCTCCACCTGCAGCCCCCTCCCTAAACAGATTACTTTCCTGCTCTCCCAGTATGCCCCTTCTGCTGGTAGCTCCCCTCCCAGCTAGGGTCCATTCTTCCCCCTAGGATATGCACACTTGCCCTGTTTGGCTTCCTTTGCTGGGTCCTGGGGCCAGGTGAAGAACTGGGAGCAGGGAGGCACTTTGCCTGGGAAGGCACAGGAGGGGGAGGGGGGAGGCGGAAGGTGCTGGCTGGAAATTAATTAGCGTTCCTGATGGGCTGGCGGTGGGGCTCACTCCAGACAGCCCTGCCCCCCAACCTGTTATCCCACTGTGATCTTCACACTTTCACCCCTACCTGTCTCCCAGGAGACAACCAGTCCCAGGAGTGAGTCACTTGTGAAGGAGCCAGTTCTTTAGGAGTCACTATTAAAAAAAAAATGCCTCAGCAATAGCAAGAGCCCAGAGGCAAAGTGGACAAGTAGGTCAATACACAGGGCCTGAGAAGCCAGGGTAGCGTCAGCATGGACCGGTAACAAGGGATGCGTTTATCACAGGGGAGAGCCATGGCTGCTAATACAAACAGGTTGCTTCCCCACGGTCATTCCACACAGCCCAGCCTAAATCTACAGATCTATGTACACAGACAGGCAGTGAGACGCCAATTCCTGGCGGCTGAACAACAACCCTTTGTTCTCCCTGGACCAGCACAGCCAAGTTTTCAGTCAACACACAACCCCAAAAATGTGCCTGGCCATTCACTACGGTGGTGCCCATCCCACCTCCAAAAGACAAAGCCATTCTTGCATGGGGGGTTCTGCGGAGGGGTTTCCGGGGTGGGGAGGGCGAGGAAGCATTTGCTAGTGGTTGAAGCAGGGGGTGAAGGCCCCTGGCTTCAATCCCTGCCTCTACTGCTGACTGCTGCTGGGCAAACATTTAGGATAAGATTGCACGTGGAGCCATCACTCACACTAGTGAGCACATACTCACAGGACTAACTAGCCCTCTGCTTGCCCTCTAAGATTGGGGTGATCCAAAAATACATATAGCAGTAAGTATGTGCTAAGTACAATGAGCTACATCCTATCCAAAAACAGAACACAGCCCAGCCCTCCCCCACCCAACAGCTGATAGGCTGAGAACAGTTCTCAGATGAGCAGACCAATCCTCCTGAGAGTCTGAGAACTGTTCTCAGCCTCTTAGGAGGATTGATTGGCTCATCTGAGTAATGCTGGGAAAGTCTCTTTGAGATCTTTGGACAAAAGAGGTTCTAGAAAGCATTCTAGTTTGTGGGGGGGAGGCGGGAGATGAGCAAGACAAACACCCTATCGTCCCCTCCTCCATGCCATCTCAGCATTGGCTCCCACAACTATAACAGCTCATTGTTATTGTAGTAGAAGCAGCAGCAGCAATATTACTATAAAGCCTAGGAGTCTCAGACATGGACTAGGACCTCAGTGTGCTATATGCTGTTCACACACACAACAAAAAGACATCCCTGCCCCAAAATGCTACAAGAGACAACAGATGGCTTCAGACACACCAACAGGGGAGAACAAGGACACTCCACTGGGACTACTCACCTGAGCAAACTTACTTGAATGCTTACACATTTGCATGTTTGGGAGCCACAAAGAGCATATCTAGCTTGAAAAAATACACCATGTTTCAATATACCCAATGGTCATGTTCAGCATTAGGCTCCACCTCTTTTTTGTCAGAATAAAGATTGGTGTTGATCCAATCAGAAAGCCAGCAGCAGATAGGACTCAGATCTCCTTATTTCCAGGCCTGTTTCTGTTTCTAACTTCCCACTGCGTTACTTGTTTCTAACCTACCTTTGCATTATTTCGTCTTCACCTCCTAATATAGTGTCATCGGCAAATGCCATTAATATGCTGTTTACTCCCTCACCCGGGTCATTAATGAAGATATTACATAAAATCAGACTGAACACCAATCCCTGTGGCATGCCATTGTATAAACACCTCTTTTAGAATTTCCAGACAACCTCTTATGCATGAAGGACTGTTGTCTTGAGGTGTCCATAGCCATTAGAGCTAATAACTTCACCCATCACAGTTTATTTGCAGTGAACCCCATGGGGAAAAACCACCAACTGTACTGATAGTTTATAAAGTAAAAATGAGAGTGAATGTCACATAGGATGTGTATTTGCATTTAGCAGGGATATATGCTCATTCTGTGTGATAAAATATCTGCATGGTTACAATTCTGATACAGATTTCTTCCTCACTTCCTGTCCTAAACTGTTCTGTAGCTTTGTTGTGTGATGTTAAAAATATGTTCTACCCTAGAGGTGGCTGCACTTCAATCATATGTGAAGTGTAATGGACTGTTTGCAATAAACTATTGCAGTGTAGCAGGTTGTAAGCAACTGCCCCCAAGCGGATAGCATCAGAATCACTCAGGTGTGTGACATAGGCCCTATACTGATTCTGATTTTGGCTCAAGTGGCAGGGCCAGTATATAATGTACAGGCCCCCACTTTGGCAGGAAGGAGGCAGCAGTATAGCAAAGTATCAGAGCAATATTAAAAGAGGAACTTCCTGGCCCTTATGGGCAACAAATGTCAGTGTGTAAGAGATGGCTTACATCCACCATTTACATCAGATACTGAACATGAGCTACTTCAGTGACTATCTGAGTTATTACAAGGGTATCTAATGCACTGACCTGTCACCGCTGGTGAAGGGGGTTTGAAAGCAAGCTGAAGTGAGTTTGACCAGTCTCATTCCTGCATGGCATTTCAGTACAAGCTGACATTCTTTGCTTAGAAGAGGCTCCAGGGCTGCAATAGCAGGAAGTGCTGGAGAAGTGCACTGGAAGGAGTGGTGCTGGGGTTGCCAGGGATGGGGCAGTATAGGATGGCCTAGGCCAGGACTGTGGTGCATAGGCAGAGCAGTATGTGAATAGCACACCTCCCTCCCCTTTCTCATCCTGATACTGGTGCACTATTTCATGAGCACCAGTTTCATCAGAACATTAAACAAAAAGCACTGATTTATTTGAGACTTCCTGAGTATTAAAAAGCTACCAATTTGGCTCCAGCCTCTTCTTTGTGGGCAGAGCAGGAGAAGGTTTCATATCCTTTTGAACCAAAATATGGGGAAAGGGGCAGATTTGTCATTATAACAGATTGATCCAGCAGGCCAACAGGGGAAAGCACAAACCATTTATTATTGAAAATGGATCATGCTATCACAGCAGATGCCTGAAATTATTTCAATTGAATATTATGTTTCATTAGCTGTAAAAAATATAATTAATAAACTTTCCCCTTTGTTTTTTATTAAGTCTTCCTGCAAAGAACTTATTACAAAAATAAATCTCTCCAGTGGCAAATGTCAACAGAGAGAGGTTTGTGTGTGTGGGTTTCCTTATAGGAAGCTGAATTATTATGAAGAAACAATAGTCTCTCCATAGTAAAGGTTGCTGCCAGATTCCATTATAAGCCACTTATTTAGCACTCTTAGCCCCAAAATTTTGGTTGGCAAAATTGATTTGGTCTGAATATATACAGGCTTTTTCTAAAGGAAAAGTATTTTTTATATTTATTTTTTCAAGTTTAGAGAAAATTGCTGAGCAGTTTCTGAGTTACAGACCATTAGAAAAAACATCACTGGCTACAAACTGCTCAGCAACAGCGCCACTGTTAGGATGTAACCCAGGCTCTATTATAACCCCTATAATCATTGCCCCTTACAATGTTACACAGGAAAAGTATGGCTGTGATTTATGTTCAGTGCACAGTAGAAATGTTTTGATTTTGGAAATTTGATGGCAATTGCCCAAACCCTTTCAATTATGGAGGCTTCAAAGTAACACATTGAAAATTTTACTCCAAACGTATAATTTTACTTATGTTACCTAAGGCTGTGTCTACATTAGGGACTTTTACCTCACGTTAATTGATTGCCAGCTAACTCAAGGCAGTGAACATGTTTGTTCAGGTTGGTCTGGACACTCCACTCTGCTTTTGTACTGGGCTAGAAATGTTTGTAATTTACCCTAGGCTGGATCCAACTGACATCACAGGAACCAAAGTGACAACAGGTAGCGCTGCACGCAGGGGGAGGAGGAAACCCAGATACAGCAGGACTTCCTCCTGGTGGGAGACAGGAGAGAGAGAAGACAGAGGGACACAGAGCCCTGCATGTGTGCACAGACATTGGCACACGCACACTGATGGTATGAGGGGATAGAGGGAGGAAACAAGCACATTTTTGAAGCCTGCACCTTGTCCCTGCAACTTTGGGGTGAAAGAAATTACTCCACTCATTCCTTCCCTATCCCCCCAACTTTTTTATATTTGCACCTATGCAAGAGGGCAGAGTTAAGGTTGCCTCATTCAGCTTAATTTGGATTTTCTAACTTTTGCAATTTTAATTCTCCTTTAATACTACAAATAAAATGTATAGACATGATCTATCTATTGTATATTCAGTGTCTATCTCTTCATCCCCATTCATACTTTATGTATGTAGGCCAGGGGTAGGCAACCTATGGCACGTGTGCCGAAGGCAGCACGCAAACTGATTTTCAGCGGCACTCACACTACCCGGGTCCTGACCACCAGTCTGGGGGCTCTGCATTTTAATTTAATTTTAAGTGAAGCTTCTTAAACATTTAAAAAACCTTATTTACTTTACAGACAACAATAATTTAGTTATATATTATAGACTTGTAGAAAGAGACCTTCTAAAAACATTAAAATGTATTACCGGCACGTGAAACCTTAACTTAGAGTGAATAAATGAAGACTCGGCACACCACTTCTGAAAGGTTGCCAACACCTGATGTAGGACTTCCTATTAAGTTAGCACTTACTGGGGGACTGGATGTCTCAGGCCATTGCTAATAGATTACAGAGCCTTTCACCAGTAGGTTGCCAGTTTGAATATAGCTCAGCTCAGTAGAGGTTGAAAGTATTTCTCATTGAATGGATTTTTAGAGGCCCCTATGTGAGCTGAGTTTGGTGGGTCTCATTTCTAGCTCTCCCATCATAAACTCAACACCACTTTTTGCACCCATTGGATGACTCAGCAGAGAGGCCAAGAACTGTGGTTTGAGCATTGGCCTGCTAAACCTAGGGCTGTGAGTTCAATCCTTGAGGGTGCCATTTGGGGACTGGTCCTGCTTTGAGCAGGGAGTTGGACTAGATGATGTCCCGAGGTCCCTTCCAAACCAAATAATCTATGATCTAACTGCATGGGCCATGGACACCAAACTATGCTTGCTACCCCAGAGGAAGTATTCCCCACCCCATCTTGGGGTTGAGGCAAGCTGGCAGGGTAATGTGTGTGAGAACCTTGTTCTGATGCTGCCTAGATAAACAGAGGGCTCCATTCACTATGGCTGTCCATGCCAACCTTCCTCAGCATTAAAAACAACAAATCTATGGTTATAATGGCAATTATTTTCAAATATCCAAATTAGCTACTAACATCATTTGTATACAGTGTTCATGCAACAGCAACTAATATAGCTACATTTTCTCTTCAACCAGTCAGTTTCCCCCCATCCCCATCATCTTTAATTTTGTCATTTTCTAATTTTTGAGTGCTTGACTTTGCAACCTAAATGTTCTTTTAATATAGGTGGGGGGGGGTGCGCGCACACACACAAGTGCGATTGCCTAGGTTTTTAAAGAAAAGAAAACTGAAAAAAAAATCAGAAATTCCATCATGTGGCACTATATTGAGACCCACATGGTTCATCAGCAGGGTTGGAACCTTTCAATCCACTGCACAGACCTCTGCCACTGGTGCTGATAGCAATAGTAGGCTGGAATGAGACATTGGTCATGGCAGAGGAATGGGGAGACTAAGGATTCTTGAGTTCCATTCCACGCTCTGGACCAGAGTGAGCTGCAGTGGGTATAGACCCTTCTTCCTATGGCCCGCAAACAGGACTCTTCTTTCCCATCTCAGCCAACAGTTCCTGTCTTCCTGTCCCAGTCTTGTCTCTTCCCCATTCCTGGCTCCTTGTCCCAGTCATATTCTCTTTGTCTACCCAATGCCAGTCTCCACCCTTCAGACTTCTCATCCCTTCCAATTCTTTGTCTAACCTGTTTCTCCCATCCCCCTGGTCTCCAGGTGTCCCCCTCCTTACTCCCTCTTCCCTACCCCTGCATGGTCCCAAGTCCCAGGCTCCCTCTCCAGGGTCCTCATCTAATCTCATTCTTCCCACTCACTCCAGTTCCTTACCTCAGTCCCAGTCTTTCCCACATACCTCAGCTCCTTGTCAGATCTGTCACCTCCATCCCATTTTCCCCACCTACTGTTTCCCAGGCCCAGTCTTCTCCAGCTCCCAGTCTCCTTGCCCAACAGGAATCAGCCTCTCACCCCAACCCCCTAGCTCCTAGACCCATTTTCTCTTCTCTCTTTGTCCTTGTCTCATCAGGTCCTTGACCTGATCTATTCCTTCCTCTGTCCAGCTCTTGCCCCCTTTGCATTTGAGTCAGGTGCCTTCTTCCACCACACTGCTGGGGGGCAGCAGGAATAGCCAAATGCACAACCCTCACATAAAGGGCACCGCTGTGCCAAATTTCAAATCCCTGTTCCACAGCCTGGGGGCACCACAGCTTTGCAAAGACAAAGTTACCAAATATTTTTAAATGGCAAAACAATGTGTTTGCCCCTAGCTTTATCCTCAGAAACATATGAGCCATTTCCACAGAAACTTTCTGGAAAATTTCAGCCTGAGGCAGACACCTAGCGTGGGAAAATTCAGCCCAAACAGTTAAAATTTGGCAAAATTAAGCAACTGACCAAAGGTCTTAAAATGGGAATTGTTGGCCATCCTTAATAAAGGCAGTGCTTTCAACCCTGCTTATGATGTACATACACATAAATACATAACTACACATTTATACACACATATATCTATTGATTTTATAGATAGTAATTCCACCAAAATAGCAAATATATTATGATCAGCCTGTCTCTAGGGCTTAGACCATCTGGTTATTGGCAAGCACTGCTGTTCGCCTAACAAACCCCTGGATATATCCTTGTGGCTGTAGAGAAATGCAGCTGAAATAGCCTTACACTGTTGGTAGCAATCTGTCACTTCACGTATCTTATCCTGCCTCTTACAGCACAAAAGCATTGGAGCTGTTAGAAGAAAGGTCATTTTGCAGGTACTCTGTACTATTCGCTTTATTTGTGGGGACACGTGGCCAGCGCTGGGAGCTGCCTGGATACTGCAGGATGAATTTCATGTTCACATGTGCATCACTGTAATTTAAAGTGAGGGAAGATTTCCATTACAAACCCTGTTTTCCCCCTGAGATTTATATTGCAGATATTTGAATTCATTTGGGGGCTAAACCTCACTGTGTAATTTCTCTTCCAGGGAGCAGTTATTTTTCTTGCAAAGTGCACATAGCCAGCTCAGCTCTTTTGTTACAAGATGGTGAAGGAAATCGCTTTCACATATGCGCCTGTAAAGCATGCCCAAAAAAGCCACTGAAAATAAGCTACATTTTAAAAATTAATTAGTCTGAATTTATTGTCAATTAATGAAGTTCCAGCAAACCTACAACACAATAATCATATGCTAGCTTGCCTCTATATTAACTGTAAGTAGGTCATTGATACCTTGTGACATTAAGGCCAATAGCAAAATTGGAGACATTATGAACCCCGATCCCCTTAGGGCTAAGCACTGTCTGCCTCTTTATGAATTCCTTCACCTCCATCAGCCTGATGGAAGGGAAATCACCCCAGAAGCCAGATCTGCTCACATATGCATGCAGGAGCCGTCCCTCCACAGCGCACTAATCTGTTTATGTCTTAGTCTGGTCTAGCAAATCAGTTGGTTTATTTTTGTTAAATCTTCATCGATTTTACTTTGACGTAGTCCAATAAAACATTGACAGAAGCAATTTATGTTGGCTCGTGGCTCTAGTTACAGCCAATCTCCATGGCATAGTTAAAGAAGGGTTAAGCATTCTGTTGCTAACATACAGATTAGCCTTTTAACCAAGCATACTGATATTTGGTTGGTGAAATCTAAGTAGACAATTCGCAACCAAATTGGGGTTTGTGCCCTGGCTCCTAACTGTATTATGTTCCCTGACGGTGGTATTCATGCTCAAGTTACTTCAGACAGTGTTACAAGACCCCTTCTCTTTCCTGGCTTGTGATTTACACAGTCACAATTTATACAGAGGCTGACAATACAAGCGTTCAAATGTTTCCTTACAATATGGATACGGATGTTATGAGATTAATGCTGCAGCAACTCACAAGCATTCAATAAAGTCTAAATACATTCTTATAATTCCAATCCCTATTTTAACAATACTACACACAGCTGAGCCAGACTGATTCCAGCTACATATTTGTCAGTGCTCAGGTGAGACCAGCTAACACCTGGTCTGCCAGCATCAGGGCCGGTGTAACCACTAGGCAAACTAGACGGCCGCCTAGGGCACCAAGATTTGGGGGTGCCAAAAAGCGGTGCCCCAAAATTTTTTTTTACACTACAGTGGAGTCACATCTTATGCAGGGGTTAGAGTCTAAGGTCAGAGCATAAGAGGAAAATCGCGTATAGTGAAAATAACAATAAAGTACAGTACACACAGTATACACTAGAACAGGGGTCCTCAACCTACAGCACATGTGCCAAAGGTGACACGTGAGCCAATTTTTTTATAATGGCAGGCTGTGGGTCCCAGCCACCGCTGAGCCCACTGCCAGTCTGGGGTTCCGTCTGCTGGCTCCTGCCAGCCAGGGTCCCGGCTGCTGGCCCTGCTCAGCCCGCTGCCAGCCAGGGTCCCAGCCGCTGGCCCTGCTCAGCCCACTGCCAGCCGGGGTCCCAGCTGGTGGCTCTGCTCAGCCTCCTGCTGGCCTGGGTGAACAGTCTGGGGTTCCATTCACCCAGGCTTCTGTCCACCAGCCTGCGGTTCCATTCACGGGCTGAGCGGGGCTGGCAGCTGGGACCCCGACTGGCAGAAGCCGGTGGATGGAACCCCAGACTGAGTAGTTCAGCCCGCTCCTGGTCTAGGGTCCTGGCCACCAGCCCGCTCAGCCCGCTGCCGGCCCCACTCAGCCCACTGCCGGCAGCGGGCTCAGCAGCGGCCAAACCCCGCAGCCTGCCATTAAAAAAAATCGGCTCACGTGCCACCTTTGGCATACATGCCATAGGGTGAGGACCCCTGTTCTAGTGTATACAGTGCATACTGTGTGTGCTGTACTTTATGGTAATTTTCCCTATATGCTAGTTTCCTCTTAAGCGCTGACCTTAGAACCTAACCCCCGTGTAAGGTGTGACTCCAGGGGGTGGGGGTGGGGGGGGGGCGCAAAGTGGGAGTTTTGCCTAGGGCGCAAAATATCCTTGCACCAACCCTGGCCAGCATCCCAACTCTATTCACTATTGGTCACAGACTCCCAAAGGAAAGGCCAGCAAACACTAAACCCAGTCACACCAGCTAGGTAAGCATGGTTGACCCACAGGATGCTGCAACCCAGGTCCCAATCTAGGAGCGGAAGTGTCATAGGGTGCTCCCTAAGCTACCCAGTGTAATGCACTGCCTAGCCCATTTACATAGTCTCTTCTTCATGACCTACAGAGTGCATTTCCTTTCCGAAGTTATACCTTTAAACAGATTCCAAGCACTGCAGAACATAGCACAGGCCTGTCAGGAAGAACCTTCCACCCAGCTTTCTCTACCACACCCAGTTGACTCTTCCTTACTTCCTGTTCCTGCCAATCATATAGCTCTGTTATTGAACTACACTGCTACCTCAATATAATGCCACCCGATATAACATATATTTAGATATAACGTGGTAAAGCAGTGCTCCGAGGGGAGGTGGGCGGGGTTTGCACTCCGGAGGATCAAAGCAAGTTCAGTATAACACAGTTTCACCTATAACACAGTAAGATTTTTTGGCTCCCAAGGACAGTGTTATGTCGAGGTAGAGGTGTAATTACCTCATTAGCCCAGTCATTGCCCACAAGTGTCAAGAATCCTCACCTAACAGGTTGAGTCCAGCTGAACCTGTAATGTTCTCTATTACAAAATTACCTAAGTGACCATGGTGTTACAGCCAGCACTGTATGTCACAGAGAGTCACCTAATTCCACTCCAGGACAGCTAACTACACCAGGCCTATCTCCTATGGGGGTGCACTCAGAGAGGGGTTGGACGTGCATCCAACTTTGTAACCATGACAATGATGCAACATGGCCAATTTGTTCAAAGTGGAATCCCTAATTACACCACATCATAGGTGGTGGCAGTGGTGAGTTTCTGATATTTTCAGAAACCAAATTAAATAGGTCCAATTTATTTAGATTTAAATCATACCTGAAGCTGAATGTGAAGGAAGTGACTCACTCTGGAAAGAGCTGTTATTCATACTGGCTAATAAACAACCCCTCCTACAACCCTCAGCCTTTCCTCTGCTTCCCTGCCCCTCCCCGTAAGGACTTCATGCCACCCTTAGGTCACTGCTAGCATCCAGACACACCGCAAACCATGATGTTCCTAGATAGCTGGTCCCCAAAATATTGAAATCTTGTAGTGCCTCCCCACTCTCTGGCCATTCTGTAGCCTCACGTTCCAGATCCCAGGGAGAATTTTGCCCAAGTAAAAAGTACAGGATCGATATTTTCTAATAGGGCTAAAAAAGGGACACTAGAAACTTGATTTGTTTTAAACTGACTAATTTTTTTAAAATTCCACACCCAGCAGCAAAATTTGAAATAAAAATATTTTACAAAAATTTAAGGGTTTTTCTACTCCCCTGTTGATTTTTTACAAGGTTTCTTTTAGCAAGGGAAAAAACCTGACTCTCAAAGGCTTGGATCCCGCAAATGCCTATGCACTCTTGGGAATCTATGCAACATGACTACTCACTTGTATTAATGGTTGTAGGATTGCGGTCTAGCCAATTATACAGGGGAAACAGTGAAACAGACTATTTCCAAAATGCTGTCCAACAAACAAGAGGAAACAAATGGAAAATATATACATATTCTTTTAGTATTAGTCACATAGGGGTTCGATGCAATGGTACCATGCTTTTCAGGCAGAAATATGATTTTTCAGGTTGGGGGTGGTCTTTTGATTCATTAATTTTTCCAATTTGTAAGACATGCCGGTTGCTGGAAGCGGGAGCATGTACCTCAGGGCTGGGCTACACTACGCTTTTAAACCGATTTTAGCAGTGTTAAACCAATTTAATGCTGCACCCGTCCACACAATGAGGCCCTTTATATAGATATAAAGGGCTCTTTAAACCGGTTTCTGTACTCCTCCCCAATGAGAGCAGTAGTGCTGAAATCGGTATTACCATATCGGATTAGGGTTAGTGTGGCCGCAAATCGACGGTATTGGCCTCCGGGCTGTATCCCACAGTGCACCATTGTGACTGCTCTGGAAAGCAATCTGAACTCGGATGCAGTGGCCAGGTAGACAGGAAAAGCCCTGCTAACTTTTGAATTTCATTTCCTGTTTGCCCAGCGTGGAGCTCTGATCAGCATGGGTGGTGATGCAGTCCCAAATCCAAAAAGAGCTCCAGCATGGACCGTACAAGAGATACTGGATCTGATCGCTGTATGGGGAGACAAATCTGTTCTATCAGAGCTCCGTTACAGAAGACGAAATGAGAAAGCATTTGAAAAAATCTCCAGGCTACAATACAGAGTCCACAACACGGTGCTGTGTGACAAGCGTAACGGAAAGTCAAAGAATCAAATGGACGCTTATGAAGGGAGGGAGCGGGTACTGAGGACTCCAGCTATCCCACAGTCTCCACAGTCTCCGAAAAGCATTTGCATTCTTGGCTGAGCTCCCAGTGCCTGAAGTGTCAAAAACTTTTTCCCAGGTGGTTCAGGGTATATGTCGTCAATTTACCACCCCTCCCCCCCATGAAAGAAAAGGGGAAAAAATCGTTTCTTGAGTTTTTTATATGTCACTCTATGTCTACTGCATGCTGATGGTAGACGCAGTGCTGCGGCAATGAATAGCAGCATCCTCTCCCGTCCTCTCCCTGGTGGCAGACGGTACCATACAAAAGGACTGATAGCTGTCCTCATCATCCTGTGAGTGCTCCTGGCTGGCCTCAGGTGAGGTCGGCCGTGGGCACCTGAATAACAAGAGGAATGACTCCCGGTCATTCCCGGTAGATGGTACAGAACGGCTGGTAACTGTCCTCATCATAGCAACTGAGGGCTGAGTTCCATCAGCCCCCCCCCCTTTTCATGTCTAAAGAAAAGATTCTGTACTGCCTGGACTATCATAGCAGAGGGATGCTGGGCTCCTTTCCCCGCCACCATTTAATGTCCTGCCTGGACTATCATAGCAGCTGAAGGCTGCCTCCCTCTCATTTTATCTCATTAAAAACTCAGTGTTTCTTATTCCTGCATTCTTTATTACTTCATCACACAAATGGGGAGACACTAACACGGTAGCCCAGGAAGGTTGGGGAGGAGGGAAGCAACGAGTGGGGTTATTGCAGGGGCACCCACTAGAATGGCATGCAACTCATCATTTCTGCAGGATCTGACACAGAGCAGCTGTACCCTCTGGTTCTCTAGTACACTTACCTCATATTCTAGGCAGGGCTGACTCTATTTTTAGATAACCATAAAGGAAGGATTGACTCAGGGAGTCATTCCCATTTTTGTCTTTGCAGCCCCAGCCAACTTCAGCGAAGGCCAGCCAAGAGCACCCATGACAGCAGCAGACGGTACAGAACAACTGATAACCATCATCTCATTGCCAATTTACAATGGCACAGCAGATGGCACAGAATGACTGGTAACTGTCTCTGTTACCTTGCAATGGCAAATGAATGCTGCTGTGTAGCACTGCAGTATCGCCTCTGTCAGCGGCATCCAGTACACATACGGTGACAGTGACAAAAGGCAAAACGGACTCCAAGGTTGCCATGCTATGGCGTCTGCCAGGGCAATCCAGGGAAAAAGGGCGTGAAATGATTGTCTGCCGTTGCTTTCACGGAGGAAGTATTGAGTGATGACATTTACCCAGAATCACCCGCGACACTGTTTTTGCACCATCATGCATTGGGATCTCAACCCAGAATTCCAATGGGCAGGGGAGACTGCAGGAACTATGGGATAGCTACAGGATAGCTACCCACAGTGCAACGATCCGGAAATCGACACTAGCTTCGGTACATGGACGCACATGGCCGAATTAATGTGCTTAGTGTGGCCGCGTGCACTCGACTTTATACAATGTGTTTTACAAAACCAGTTTATGTAAAATCGGAATAATCCCGTAGTGTAGACGTACCCTCAGTGAGAAAGCCACACTAATTAAAGCAGTACCTGACTGAAAAATGTTAGTTCCAAAAGAAATGCAAAAAGAAATTGCTCTTCATTGAAGAATGATTGTAAATGCCATTCACAAAGGATTAGCTGGTCATGCAAACACAGTAGCTGTTCTCAGAAACCAGGCTCATTCATTAGAATTCAGGAAGGCTGGAGTATTCCCAGGTATGACGGCTTCAGGCAAGGATTGCACTGCATACTTTTAAACTAGCAACACTAAAGACAAGAATACTTGTTCTTAGGGGAAAAGTCATGCTCCTTGGCTGCTGCAATTCAGTTCCAGTGATGTTCCGATGCTTTGGTTATGAAGTTACTGGGTGAGGGTCTATGCTGCACCTACTGGGAAGCAGAGACTAAGGTTATGTCAAGCCACAATTGCACCCTCCCACTTCTAGGCTGCTCCCAAGTCCAAAGTGATTCCCATGTAATCCAGTCAATCAGGAGGCTGTCTACATTATAGCAGGGTAGGTCAGAATCTCTAGGGGGCTACATGCGTTCTCCCTGAGCCAGATCCAGGTCTTTTAAAGCACCCTTATGGCACTCCAGACCCTTTGCCCAGCATAAAGGGCCCAGAACAGGGGTGACACTCTTACCCATTGAGGTGAGGAGAGATAGCTCAGTGGTTTGTACATTGGCCTGCTTAAACCCAGGGTTGTGAGCTCAATCCTTCAGGGGGCCATTTAGGGATCTGGGGCAAAAAATTGCCTGGGGATTAGTCCTGATTTGAGTAGGGGGTTGTACTAAATGACCTCTCAAGGTCCCTTCCAACCCTGCTATTCTATCATATTTCTCTAATGCAGTTTAAAACACACTACAGCACCAAGAACAGCTATGCAGATGTTGTGGCTTGGGTTCTGAAGCCTACCTCTCCTTCCTGGGTTCAGAGCCTGAGCCCGAAGGCCTACATGGCTGTTTTTAGCACTGCAACGCAAGTCCTGCAAGCTCAGGTCTGTAAATCTGGGCTCTGAGACTTGCTACTGCAGGCTTTAAACTGCAGTGTAGCCATGCCATAAGCCTATTACTCCTGGGGAAATTCTGTGCCACTGCGCAATGCAGAATTTTGCAGAAATTAATGTTGTGTGCACAGAATTTCCTTTCCCCCACAGAAATGGGCTTCAGTGCAGCTGGCAGCCACTAGGGGACGCTGGACTGAGCTCACAAATAGAAGACACTGCTGGGGGGGAAGTGAGGGAGCTAGAGGGTTCCCGATAGTTGCAGTTCCCTGCATGCCCTGAGGGAAGGAGACAGGGCATGCAGGAAACTCCACACAAGTCCACGACCAAGCATCAGGCTGTTTCTCCCCCTGGATCGCTGGGCTCTGGAGGGGAGGGGAGTGAGTGTTTGGACTGGGGGGGTGCATGGCTGGACTCTGGAGGGGGGTAGGAGTAAGTGTCTGCTTTTAGGGTAGAGGGTGCAGGTATCTGGGCAATGAGACCTGCAGCTGGGCTCTGGGGGGCAGAGGTTCAGGTTTCTTGGCCATGGGGGCCCCACAACAGGGCTCTGGAGGGGGATGGGGTTTGGGGTGGCACTGCAGCTGGGCTCAGGTGGGGGAATGTTGTGGGTATCTGGCACCCTGGCTGAGCTCTGAGAGGGAAGGGGGCAGAGAAACAGGAACTGGGTTGTCATAAGGGTTTCTTTAACTCTACTCCTGGGGGAATTTTTATTATAGACATACTTGAATTTTTTGTATTTTGAAATAAATTACCAAAATATTTGAAACTGATGTGATTGTGTAGTGTTATTTTGACAAATAAAATTTGCAGAATTTTGTGGAATTGTAAATATTGTACACGGAATTTTAATTTTTTTGGTGCAGAATGCCCCCCAGGAGTAGCCTATTTTGTGCTTGTACAGACATGCAGACAGACACAGCCTCTGCCCTGGAGAGCTGCCAGCTAGAGATCACTTCAGAGTACCTGCCTGCATTGAAACACCACCACTGGCCTTTGTGGATTTTTGCACTCTGAACCCAGAGATCTACATCTGCTTCTGTCATCTGACCAGGCCCCTAGCTTTATAGCAGCCTGAAACTAAACTGAGCTCTGAACACCCCAGTGGTTTGGACTATTCAAAACCTGGATGCAAATTTTGTAACTTGAGCAACAACAAAACCCTGACAGACAAATGTAACAGTTCATGCTAAGAATCTGTAATGATGTCACCCCTAGGCAGATCTCCCCTGGAATTACAATATTGCCAGTTCTTGAGATTTTAATGTGAATCTTGTGATACTTGGTGTTCTTATTAAAGCCCCAGCTCCTGGAGTGATGTGGTCAGGTGAGACTCTCAACTTGTGTTAATAAAAAAAGTTTGTTGCTAGCTCTCGTGGTTGCAGGGAAAGGTCTGAGATGGTAACACCCTCTAGATCTCAAACTTGAAGGCAAATAAAAAGAATCTAAAAATATTATCTTTAAAACTCTCATCATTTTTAAGCAAATCTCATGATTTTCTGAGGCCTGCTGCATGCAGTATTGGAATTCTCCATGGGAAACATGGGATTTAAGAAGGAGAGATGGTTACTTGGTGCCTGGGAAGGGGGCAGCTATTCCATAGTACATGAGAGTGTGTGGAAGCACTGTACAAGAGAAGGCATGAAGCCCTTAATAGGAGAAAGAAACTGAGGCCTTGGCTACACTAGCACTTTACAGCGCTGTAACTTTCGAGCTCAGGGGTGTGAAAAAAACACACCCCTGAGCGCTGCAAGATACAGTGCTGTAAAGCCTCAGTGTAAACAGTGCTGCAGCGCTGCAAGCTACACCCGTAGAGGATGTGGTTTATGTGCAGCACTGGGAGAGCTCTCTCCCAGCACTGGTGCTCCGACCACACTCACACTTCAAAGCACTGCCGCGGCAGCGCTTTGAAATTTCAAGTGTAGCCATACCCAAAGGGAACATGTGGAAGGAATGTGAGTTACACCTGTGCATCTCCGCGAGCATCAGTGAGGTTTGCCTGGAGGTGAGAGGAGAATCTGGCCAGGAACATAAGCAACAATAGCCAGTACTGGCTGAACAGAACAATTTCTGGAGACATTTATTATTAGGGAGTTATCAGTGGACGCTCATTTCTCTGTGCCATGCTACACAAGTGTCTGTGCCTTTGCCAGGTTTAATGGTCTAATTAGCTTGGACTCAGTCAGCTCCTTGCCTGGTACCTCTGCTGAGACATGCTCTCCTCGCTCAATTCTGCTCTGCTGTTTTTGCTAGCAGGCAAGCACAACTCCACCGCTCCTGGGTTCTGTTTCCTGTACCTTCCCCTTTTCTCTACCCTCTCCCATGCTCCAGGCTGCTCCCAGCTCAGGACTCCTGAGGAACAGATGAGGCTATTGTTGAAGTTTGTCACCTTACCATGACATTGGCCTGAGTGCTCCCTGCTGGTGGTGGACTCTGAGACACCCGCCATCTTCACCCAGGGGCTGATTTTCCCGCTCCCAGCACTCCCTGATGGAGAGCAAGTGACCCACGCAGAGAGCAGAATCCAGGTCGCCCACTTGGCAGTGCAGACCTTCACCAACTAGACCCCTGACAAGCCACTTTTAGCTCTAATTTCCATCTGCTGCCCTCACTGAATCCTTTCAGGCCTGTGCACCCAGGAACACAAGGGGGTGGGGGAGAAGATAAGTGAGAGCAGCCTCCTCTATGAGGGATGCTGACAGGGCTCCTTGAACAGGATGCTTTCCCTCACCCAACTGTAGAATCAAACCTGTTCCCTTTGCAAAAGTCCCTTGGAGTTTCCACCACAACCGTGCTTGCTGCATGACAGTGCAATGAGCCCACCCATCAAACTACCAGCTACTGAGTCCAGCCCTGGCAAGGGCAGCCCAGCTCAAGGGCAGGATGTGTCACGAGAGGCCTTTGCTGTCAGATTGCTGATGCTGGCTGAAGGGCTGAGGTGTCTCTCCCCTGCAGCCCAGGAGACAGCAGGGTTTGGCTGGAACACCTGTCAAGCAAAGGGGTAACAAGACCAGGGTGTTGCCAGACCGTGGAAATGCTTTCTAAACATAAGCCATGACACCAAGCAGGTGTAGAGGGTGAGGGGATCACAGCCTGCCAACAAGGAATCAGATCGCCTGTTTCCATCTCTTTAAGGTGTGTTGTAAGGCTCTGGATATAACAAAGAGTCAAAGGAACTTAACCTCTTGTGTGCCACATCTTGCCCCAGCAGAAAATCAGTGTACCCAGCAAAGCCCACCAATCCTCCTCCTTCACATCCTGGCCTCTCTATAGAGGGAACATGTGGGAGGTTAATCACTAATCAATAGGAGGAAGAAGAGTGGGAATTAAACCCCTTTCTGGTTCTGACAGCAAACAGCAGCAGTTTACCTAGGATGTGGCCTGCGCACATGTCCCTGAGAATGAGAATACCAGCTCCACAACAGGCTATCGAAAGAGCAATAGAACAAATAGCATTAGTAAGTTTCTCAACAAGATTGGACATTTATGTGAGTAAGAACAGCATCCACAGTGACACTAGCTAAGATGAATATCATAACAGCTATTGATTCTTCTGCTTCGGGGCAAGAACTGCTCACCAGCTGGGTCAGCTCAAAATCTCCCCCCATAGGATAGTATTGCACAATTAGGTGCATTATGGGGGTTTTATGCCTTCCTCTGAGGCATCCGGCATGGGCCGCTCTTGGAGACAGGATACTGGCTAGATGGAATATTGGTCTGTTCAGCACAGGCAGTTTTTATATCCTAATTCAAAATTTATAGCTCTCTCAATAAGACTCCATGCAGCAAAGTTGTGTGTTCTCCTCACATCTCGCTGTACCTCTTTGCCGGGTGGTGATGTAATTAGATAGCCCACTCTGAAATATCCTTTGGCTTCAGTCTCTGAGAGAAAAAGTACAAGGAGTGACTTAAACACTTGCATTTCTTAAAAAGAGTCTGGAGAATGATGCACAAGAGTTGGCCACAGCAGCCAGAAGCAGCAATGCCAGGATGACATTTTGTCAAAATGCTTTACAGACACAAATAAATCCTCACAACAGCCCGTGGAGTGGGTCAGTTACTCTCCCCCTTTTCCAGAGTGGGAAACTGAGGCAGAGTGGAGAAGAGATTTGCCCAAAAGTTACTCAGCAAGTTAATAATAACTCCTGAAATCCCTGTGCTGGGCTCAGTCTCCTAGACCGTGCTCCTCAGTCTCCTACATAGTTGATGTAGGACTCATGGAAGAATTAGCCATACATAAACCAGATTATTGCTAAATGGTCCACTTCAGACTGCTCTGGAGTGAGAAGTGTTACTAGGGTGACCAGATGTCCCGATTTTATAGGGATGGTCCCATTTTTTGGGTCTTTTTCTTATATAGGTTCCTATTACCCCCACCCCCATCCCGATTTTTCACATTTGCTGTTTGTCTAAGTGTTACCAGAACATGTCCTTTGCCTAACTTATTCCTGGGAGCCACAGAGCTGGGCTGGGGCTTAATCTGGCCTGGGAGTGACTTTCCTCCTCTTTACACCCTTTGTGTTTGGCTTTAGGGGCCTGACATCTCAAGAGCTCTGACACAGTTCAGCCCTCATGGGGAGTGTGCGTCCAGCCACTTAGACTGTATCGACACTAGCAAAAATGAGACTCATAATTCCTCTGCCATGGTGGTAGCAACGGTGGAAGCTGTAATATACATAGGACTCAGGCTCTCAGGTGTTTTCCCCAATGCCTCACCTAAGTGTGCCAGATTTTTCTTGAGTGCCTTTAGTGATTTAGATGACAATGGGCAGTTCCATTAGGGCAAGAAAAGATGGCATTTCAAAAATTTTGTTTCATAACCTGTACAGAATTTCACTCCTGTTTGAATTCATTGTTCAGATAACCAGGCAGAATCACTCAACTTCCCAGACACAACTATTCAGTCTCACTGCTGGGTAGTATTATCATCCTCATCCTCATTTCACAGACAGAAAAATCAGACATTTAGGGCCAGATTTCCAAGGGCTCAGCATCCATACTCAGGGCAGGGGTTTCAGAACTGGCAACTCCTTTTATGACACACATGGCCAGAGTTTCAAGAAATCTCAGCCCTGGTCTACACTATGAGTTTAGGTCGAATTCAGCAGCATTAGATTGATTTAACCCTGTACCCGTCCACACAATGAAGCTATTTTTGTCAATTTAAAGAGCTCTTAAAATCAATTTCTGCACTCCTCCCCAATGAGGGGATTAGCGCTGAAATCGACATCGCCAGGTCAAATTTGGGGTTGTGTGGATGCAATTTGATGGAATTGGCCTCCGGGAGCTATCCCAGAGTGCTCCATTGTGAAGGACAGAGGCTATAACAGGGAACTGCAGCAGTGTCACATGAAACTTAAGGAGCTCAGGCAAGCCTACCAAAAAAACCAAAGAGGCAAACGGCCGCTCCAGGTCAGACCCTCAGACATCACCGCTTCTATGATAAGCTGCATGCAATTCTAAGGGGTACCCCCACCACTATCCCACCCCTGTTTGTGGACTCCTGCAAAGGGGGAATCGCATGCAATAGGGATGAGAATTTGGGGGATGAGGAAGATGATGATCAGGAGGAGGAGGGTAGCGCACAGCAGGCAAGCGGAGAAAGTGTTCTCCCTGACAGCCAGGAACTGTTTATCTCCCTGGAGACAATATCCTCCCAATTCTCCCAACACGGGCTCCCAGACCTTGGAGGCAGAGAAGGCACCTCTGGTGAGTGTACTTTTGTAAATATAATACATGGTTTAAAAGCAAGCGTGTTTAATGATTAATTTTCCCTGAAGACTTGGGATGCATTCGCGGACAGTACAACTACTGGAATGCATTTGGAGAGTGATATCATTCATGGCCACCTGGTTGAAATAGGGGAATTTTATTAAGGGGACATTCAGAGTCAAAATGTGACCTTGTACCAAAAGCACATGTGATATGTAATGTTAACAGCTTGGTTCACCGTGAAAGAGTCTACCTATTGTTCTCTAAAAAATGTATCTTTTTAAATACTACTTTCCCTTTTTTTCCTCCCACAGCTGCAGATGTTTCAACGCTCCCCCTATCATCTCTGTCCCAGAGGCTAGCACAGATAAGAAGGCGAAAAAAATGCACTCACAATTAAATGTTCTCTGAGCTCATGCAGTCCTCCCGCACTGAAAGAGCACAGCAAAATGCGTGGAGGCAGACAATGTCAGAGTCCAGAAAAGCACAAAATGAACGCAAGGACAGGAGGGACGCGCAAGAGGATAGATGGCTGGAGCAAGATGATAGGTGGTGGCAGTGTGATGAGAAGAGGCAGGATGCAATGCTGAGGCTACTGGAGGATCAAACTGATATGCTCCGGCATTCGGTTGAGCTGCAGGAAAGGCAGCAGGAGCGCAGGCAGTTGAAGCCCCTGTGTAACTGACAGCCCTGCTCCCCAAGTTCCATATCCTCCTCACCCAGACACCCAAGAATGTGGGGGGCTCTGGGTACCCAAACACTCCACCGCAGAGGACTGCCAAAGCAACATAAGGCTGGCATTCAATAAGTTTTGAAGTGCAGTGTGGCCTTGTCCTTCCCTCCTCCACCACCCAACCCAGTGCTTCCCTCCTCCACCACCCGTCCTGGGCTATCTTGGCAGTTATGTCCCTATTTGTGTGACGGCTTAATTAAAAATGCATTAATTTGAAACAACAATGACTTTATTGCCTCTGCAAGTGGTGATCGAAGTGGGGAGGTCTTGGTTGGCTTACAGGGAAGTAGAATGAACTAAGGGGGCAGGGTTTCATCAAGGAGAAACAAACAGAACTTTCACACCATAGCCTGGCCAGTCATGAAACTGGGTTTCAAAGCTTCCCTCATGCTCAGTGCACCCTGCTGTGCTGCACATAATCAGCAGCCAGGCAATTTGCCTCAACCTCCCACCCCGCTATAAACATCTTCCCCTTACTCTCACAGATATTGTGGAGCACACAGCAAGCAGTAATAACAATGGGAATATTGGTTTCGCTGAGGTCTAAGCAAGTCAGTAAACTGCACCAGTGTGCTTTTAAATGTCCAAATGCACATTCTACCACCATTCTGCACTTGCTAAACTTACAGTTGAACAGCTCCTGATTACTGTCTAGGGTGCCTGTGTATGGCTTCATGAGCCATGGCATTCATTCGCCATGGGGTAGACTGGATTCCCAAGGATAACTATAGGCATTGCTACATCCCCAACAATTATTTTCTGGTCTGCAAAGTACATCCCTTGATGCAGCTGTTCAGACAGACCAGAGTTCCTGAAGATGAGAGCGTCATGTACCTTTCCCGGCCATACCACATTGATGCTGGTGAAACATCCCTTGTGATCCACCAGTGCTTGCAGCACCATTGAAAACTACCCGTTTCAGTTTATGTACTGGCTGCCAAGATGGTCCAGTCCCAAGATAGGGATATGCATTCCATCTATTGCCCCACCAAAGTTAGGGAATCCCATTGCAGCAAAGCCATCCACTATGACCTGCACATTTTCCAGAGTCACTACCCTTGAGAGCAGCAGCTCAGTGATTGCTTTGGCTACTTGGATCACAGCAGCCCCCACAGCAGATTTGCCCACTCCAAATTGATTCCCGACCTACCGGTAGCTGTCTGGTGTTGCAAGCTTCCAGAGGGCTATCGCCACTCTCTTGTGAACTGTGAGGGCTGCTCTCACCTTGGTATTCTGGCGCTTCAGGGCAGGGGAAAGCAAGTCACCAAGTTCCACGAAAGTGCCATTACACATGTGAAAGTTTCGCAGCAACTGGGAATCATCCCAGACCTGCAACACTATGCGGTCCCACCAGTCTGTGCTTGTTTCCTGGGCCCAGAATCAGAGTTCCACTGTATCAACCAGCCCCATTTTCACCAGGATGTCTAAATTGCTGGGGTCCATACTTTGAGAGAAATTTGTGTCCATGTTCTCATCTCTCTCGTCCCCTCACTGCCGTTGCCTCTTCACCTGCTTTTGCAGATTCTGGTTCTGCACATACTGCAGGATAATGCGTGAGGTGTTTACAATGCTCATAACTGCCACAGTGATCTGAGTGGGCTCCATGCTTGCCATGGTATGGCGTCTGCAGGAGAGCAGAGTTGCAGTGGAAGCGGTGGATGACGGAATAGATATTTATAGAGAGATGCCATGAGAATAGATATTTATAGAGAACGACAAGAGGACCTACGAGGTGGATTCATGAGAGCAGGAAAGCAGAGTTGCAGCAGAAGCGGGAGCCCATGACAGTCAACATGGAGAAATTTGTTATTGATTGAGACAAGAGCAGGAGAGCAGAATGGCAGCAGAAGTGGTGGTTGGAAGACCAGTTTTGCAGACCTACTGCTCCATCTGCTGCCAGGACACAACGGCAGCAGTGTCCATTAGCTGAGCTGAGCAGGCTGCATGCTTGCCGTGGTATGGCGAGACAAGAGCAGAGTTGTAGCAGAAGCGGTGGATGACGACGGTCATGTAGAGGACCCTGTGAGTTGGATTCATGGCACCAGGAGAGCAAAGTGGCAGAGGAAGTGGTGGTTGGATGGCCAGTTTTGCCGACCTATTGCACCATCTTCTGCCAGCAGCACCAGGTTACAACAACGGTGGTGTCCCTTAGCTGAGCTGAGCGGGCTGCATACTTACCGTGGTATGGCGAGACAAGGGCAGGACAGCAGAGTTGCAGCGGATGCCACAAGAATAGATATTTATTCAGAATGATAAGAGGACTTGCTAAGTGGATTCATGGCACTAGGAGAGCGGGAGAGCAGAGTGGCAGTGGAAGCGGTCGTTTGATGATGACAGTTAGCAGTCCTACTGCACCGTCTGCTGAAAGCAGTATGGCACCCGCACAGAAAAAAAGGTGTGAAACGATTGTCTGCCATTGCTTTCATGGAGGGAGGGGAGACTGACGACATGTACCCCAAACCACCCGCAACAGTGTTTTTGCCCCATCAGGCAGTGGGAGCTCAACCCAGAATTCCAATGGGCAACGGAGACTGCAGGAACTGTGGGATAGCTACCTACAGTGCAATGCTCCAAGAGTCGGCACTAGCCACAGTACTGTGGACACACTCTGCCAACTTTATGGGCTTAGTGGGGACACACACACAATCGACCATATAAAATTGTTTCCTAAATAATTGACTTCTATAAATTTGACCTAATTTTGTAGTGTAGACATACCCTCAGTGCCCAACATGCTCAGCTCTTTTGATAAGCAGGACACAGCTTGTTGCCTAAATGGGAATGGGATTCTTTTGGAATGTGGCCCTGATTGTAGGTACTGAGCCCTCTTGAAAGTGTAGCCTACAAAGGTTACCTTGTGGCTTGCTCCAAATGTCACAATGAGTCAGTGGCAGGCCTGGAAATAGAACCCAGAAGTCCTTATTCAGCCTCCTGCAAAACCACCTTTATTTGTGCACCAGCATCTTCAGTGATGCCAGCATGGTTCTGGAAATGGCAGTTTCACTGCTTGTGCACAGGTACAAGCGGGAGCCTCGTGTGGGTTTTCTGTTTTGTTGTTGGACCTACAAAAATGAAAACTTAATATACAATGTGCACTGGTGACCAAAATGGTGATTCGTTTATGTTCAAATCCAGCATCATGCATATGCTATGAAAGTGACCTGCACAGGTGAGTTAGAAGCAGAGAGTGGAGTGGAACCTGAGAGACCAGGTTTCTGCACTAACCACTAGTGTACACTTCCTTGTTATAGGCTGGGAGCCTGATCTGATCCCAGACCTTTGTCCTCTATTTCCAAACACAAGAGTGGAGTGAGTCATAAATGTGCCACCTCAGCTCAATGCCAAGACTCTTCTTCCAATTCCCATTGCCAACAGCAATACAACCGCCCTAACCTCAGGAAGGTTGTTGGTCCCCCCAGAGCATATCCTCACTGTATGTTTTCCTGAGTCCTGCTTTCCTTTCCCATCTTTGTCTGTTAAGAGGGCAGTACTCTAATTTAAAGGTAATCCAGACCAAATAACAAAGAAGATATAAGGTCATTGTTTCAGATGGCAGACCAATCAATGCTTTTCATGCAAAATTATGCTTTCTGTGACTAATAAATATTGATCTTTTCTGTTCCCATGCAGCACTGCAATAAACAGTGACTTAAGTATCTGCCAAAGTTGAGCAGCCTCTATAGCTTCTGATATGCATCAGCTTTCTAATTTTAGCCTCATCTCTCCCACAATCACTAGCCGGTACATTTTTGCACTTGCTATTGTTCTTGCATTTGCCTTAACCCATTGAGTACCATGCCACTACGATGTCCATAGCATTGCATAACCGTCTTTGAACAGGTGGAGCCCATGTCCTGTGTCACAATGAGGCACAGGTGCATTTGGATGTCCCACAACGTGGGGGCAGCTGAGCTGGCTAAGGAGATTGCCCTTTTCACACATCTTTTGGTGTTTGTCTTCAAACACTCAAGAAATGGGTGGAAGAGGTTGAGCCAGGATAGAAGAGGTGCTGGGAAAAAGCAGGGTCACATTGTGAGCACACTGTAGATAATAAACTGGAAAAGTATGGTTAAGAACAGAAATAATGGGAACACTATGTTCCCGGGCATGGAAATCAAGTCAGCCTTCATGTCCAGGGCCAGGCTGCTGGGAACTTTTTAAATCAAAGCCCCAAGACTCAGTGGTGAAGTGCCTGACTGAGACCTTCTCTGATCATATTGGCACTGCATGGGCACCCAGCCAGCCCTGACTAACCTCCCAAAGACTGGTGGACTCTCATATCACACATGTGTAAGTGACAAGGTGCAAGACAGGGGAGAATAGCTGGATTCTCCAGAGGGTAAGATCTTCTCTGGTTGTTCCAAAATCCCGGTCAGGAATCCAAAGGGGGTATCTGCAGGAGATTACAAAAGCCTTCATTAAATACAAAAAAAATCTAGTTGTGACAGTCAGCAGCAACCCCTGAACAGCTAGTAGTCTTATAATAGCGGGCAACCATTAGGGAAAATTGAACACCTCACGGACACAGTAACCTCAACTTTTGAACTGTCTTCCCTTATCGGTTTTAAGGCAGTTAAGACGGTTTTTGCTAAGCAGATTGCAGAAGTGCAGGGTTTGCTAACCACCAATCAAATGCTAACATGACCGAAGCCTGTGTGTGAGTGTGTATAAAAAATTTTTGGTTTTTGTAAGGAGTAGAGTCTTTGAACCAAGATACAAAACTCTCCTTTCTTCTGCAAAATAAAGTAACCTTTCCTTATCCCTGTGTGGCTGTTATTGGCTCTCAGCTAGGGGGACCCCACATTTCGGTAACAGTTTCTGGCGACCCAGATGGGATCCTCCTAACTCAGACATCGGACTCTGGATGGTTGCAGCGAACTAGGAGCGGTGCCACCGGGGTGCTTAGCCCCTCCTCCTCACTTCACCATGGCCCCTGGGGTTCGTGCTCCAATAAGGTGAGCCCTAATAGGATAAGGAAACACTTCCCGGGTTCTGGTTATATTCTGGTTACCTGGTTACTGTATTTCTGTCTTATACCTTTGGGTGTTAGGTGTGTGGGAGGAACTGAGCTTCTTGTTCGTAATTCCTCAGGGTGGAAACCACAGCGTGCGTATTAAGATCCTTCTGTTCCGTCCCCTGTAGCAGTCAGTGTAAGCAGAGATTGCTGGCTTGGATTTTTTGGATTAGACCATTGTTCTCTCCTTCTTTCTGTTTAATTCTCTATTTGAGTGCCAGAAAAGGGGATGGGTGGGTCTCAGCAGAAACCCTCTAAGGATAGCCCTTTGAATTACATGTTAAATAAATGGCCTTTACCTGGTGTTCAGAAAGGAATGTCAAAGAGGCGCTTATTGCAGCTTTGTACCCAGGATTGGCCAGCTCTGGGTACCGATTGGTCCGAGTTCGGGTCTTTTGACGTTCTGACTCACTTAACTCCTCTGCGCGGGGTGCTGGAAAACCAGGCACGGGGACAAATGAATTATTCATTCTTGTGCGACGATGAAGCTCATTGTCGCATAAAGAAAATACAGATTCAAGCCCCTCTATACCCAAAATCTTCTGCCCCTGAAGAGGCAGATTTTTGGGAGGAAAATCCCCCCATATATTATCCTTGACCTCGGCCACCGGTAGCAGTGGCACTACCAAGTGGGACAGGCTCTATACCTTCATCTGCAGCTGTGGGTTCAGAGATAGCAGCCCTACCACAGAAACCCCACCCGGAAAAATTGAGGACACTACAGCTCGAGTAGACAAACCGGCTACTGGTGGGATGACGAGTAGTGGATTAGAGTCTTTTAGCCTCTTAGCCACACTAGATTGGGGTCAGTTTATGGGAAGAAACCCATGGGCAATTTAATTCAAGCACCCCTCCGGGTCATCCCAGTTCCAATGACAGAAGGGAAGGTTGTGGACCATCACGTTCATGTTCTGTTTACCACAGTGGACCTTATGAATTGGCAAACCACTACACCTCGCCACAGGGATGACCCGGATGTCATCCATAGGCGATTCCATACCATTTTCCAGTCTCATAATCCCGATTGGCAAAATGTGGGCCAACTTTTGGATTGTTTGTTATGCACAGAGGAGAAGGATTGAGTCCTTCGGGATGCCCGGGCTGCCACGGAAGCTGGTGGCCATTCCCGTGACTTTATAACCCTTGCTAATCTGGCCCAATGAAACCCGAATAATCCGGCCCACTAGGCGAATTTAAAGAGCTTCTGGGACTCCATTTTAATAGGTATCAAACAGGCAGGCAAAAAAAACTCTGGATTGGTCAAAAGTTCATAATACTGTGCAAGGGAACAAGAAGCACCCTTGCAATTTTTATAAAAAACGTTGTAAAGCATTTTGTACCTATACTAACCTAGACCCCAAGACTGCAGATGCACAATCCATGGTCCGTCTTATCTTTATTTCTCAGTCAGACCTGGACATCAAAAAGCGGTTACAGTGACTTAAGGGCGCTAAAAAAAATCCCAGAAAAAACTGGTAAGCGTTGCCACCCATATATATAACACACAAAAAAAGTACAAAAAACAAAGCAGGTAAGAATGCCGGGCTCTTGTAAATGCTGGGAATAAAAAACAAGGAGGGTGGAGGGGACCCCCCAAGATGCAACCTAAAACGGAAAGGGGGGGCCCCCAGGACACGCCAAAAATATGTGTAACTATTGTAAGCAGCTTGGTCAATGGAAGAGGGAGTGCCCATACCGACCCACAGGGCAGCAGCCCCACCACCCAGACCCACCGCAACAGCAGATGACTAAAAAAAACAGCCATCAACAGTAAAAAATGACGGCGACCAGGGAGTTCTTCTGTCACCTATTCAAATAATTTTACCACTTATGTTTGTTCCTCCAATGACCCCCAGGTCCATCTAACTTTGGGAGGAACCGTTTATTCTTGTCTTCTGGACTCTGGGGCTGCCCTCTTCACTGTCACTGTCAAGTCAAAGAAGGGAAACCTCCTAAATAAAAGTATTCCAGTAATGGGTATAGGCGAAAAGCCATTTGACTGTTCTGTGTTGCAGGAGGCTACTATGGAAATTTCTGGTGCCTCCACTTTCCCTGCCTTTTTGCTAGCTCCGAATTCCTCGGTTAACCTCTTGGGCAGAGACCTGTTGTGTAAATTGCATGCTCAAATCTTTTTTTCAAATGACAGAATCGTCCTCTGGTTACCTCAAAACCAACTTCCCCAGCTATGTGCTGTTCTGACCCAGGCTTCAGAGGACTCAAGCTTGCCTGCGGACCCGATCGTAGCCGAGCAACTCAGACAAAAGGTAAAAGCCTCCCTATGGGGCACTTTAAAAACAGACTTGGGCACTCTCCGGACAGAACCAGTGTGTATAACCTTAAAGCCAGGCATTGTAATTCCTCGAATTCATCAGTACCCCATCCCTCAAGAAGCTCTGCTAGGCCTCCGGAACCTTATCACCACATTTCTGCGGTTGGGAGTGCTAGTTCGCACCAAGTCTCCTTTCAACACCCTCATTCTGCCAGTCAAAAAACCTGACACAGATCCAGAAAAAAAACTGGAATACCAATTTGTCCAGAACTTGCATGCAGTAAATAAAGTTGTTCAGGCTAAACACAACGTGGTACCTAACCCTCACACTATCCTGACTGCCATTCCAGCAGGTACTGCTTGCTATTCAGTAATAAACTTGTGTAATGACTTTTCCAGTATTCCCCTAAATCAAGACAGCTTAAATATCTTTGCATTTACATGAACGGATCCAGAGACCGGGAGGGCAGAACAGCTGACCTGAACTCGGCTACCACAAGGATATGTTGAATCGTCAACCATTTTCTCCTCTATCCTGACAGGCAATTTAGTTAATATTAAGCTACCTGGTGGGTCCACTTATCTCTTGTATGTAAATGATATTCTGGTTTGGTCTCCTGATCAGGTAACGTGCCAAACAAACACTATTTACTTGCTGAATTGCTTGGCAAATAAGGGACATAAAGTGTCTCCTTCTAAACTCCAGTTTGCCAAGGACCAGGTAACCTACCTCAGTCATGTACTGACCCCAGGACATCAAACTCTAACTAGTGCCTGTATCCAGTCAATCCTTAACATCCCACGGCCAGAGACTAAACGTGAAATGCTGGGATTTTTAGGCCTTGCAGGATTTTGCCTTTCTTAAATTCCAGGTTTTAAAAAAATGGCAAAGCCCCTTTATAAGCAAATAACCCATGATGCCGAGGAGCCCCTGCACTGGAATTCTGGGGCAGTCAAAGCCTTTCAGGGGATTAAAACAGCCTTGGTCTCAGCCCCAGCCCTTGGGCTCCCCAATTATCAATGTGCATAAGCAACTAGAGGTGGCCTCGGGTGTCCTGACCAGACTTTTGGGCCCAAAAAACAACCTGTGGCCTACTATTCCCAAAAATTGGATCCGGTGGCACAAGGCTTTCCTGGTTGCCTTCGTGCGGTAGTTGCTGATGGCCTTCTGGTACCCCAAGCAAAAAAGGTTACTTTAGGCCATCCAATGGTCCTATGGACCCCACATGCAGTCCAAATACTGCTAGTCCAAAAGGGCACTCAGCATTTAACCTCTCAAAAACTAACCCATTTAAAAGTTTCTTTTTTGTCCAAAACCGACTTAAAAATTAAGCAATGCCATACCTTGAACCCTGCGACTCTTTTACCTTTTCCGGACAACAATCATAAGCCTTCACATAATTGTCTTCAAGTAGTGCATTATCAGGAAAAACCTCAACCAGATCTTTCAGATGTGCCCATTCCAAATGCTGACCTGGAACTGTATACAGATGGCTCGGCATGGGTTGTGGAGGGCCAATGAATATCTGGATTTGCAGTATCTACTCAATTTAAGGTATTACAATCTGCACCCCTGGGACCCTCCACCTCAGCCCAGGTGGCAGAATTGGTAGCCCTCACCCGAGTATGTGAGCTGGCAGCAGGTCAATCTGTAAACATCTATACTGATTCAAAATATGCTTTTGGCGTTTGCCATGCCATGGGCCAGCTCTGGGCAGAGCGGGGTTTTATTACCTCCGGTGGCACTAAAGTAGCACATGGGCCCTTAATTCTGAAACTATTAAAGGCCATGCACCTGCCGTCCGAAATTGCCATTATTCATGTTCATGCCCACCAAAAAAAAAATAATCCCACTGTCCGTGAAAACCAATTGGCTAATACAGTATCAAAAGCGATCTCCCTACAACCTTATATTACCAACCAAATGGTGCTCGCACCCTCTCCCCCATCAACACCGGTCCCATTTGTCCCTGAACCATCAGAGGTTAGTCACTAGGAGGACGTAGGGGCCACTGAGACACCAAGTGGAGAGTGGCAGCTACCTGATGGGAGAAGAGCCTTGTCCCGGGCTGCTCTGCGGCCTGCCCTATTTAAACTACACCAAAAAACACACGGCAAAGCAGAGGCCATGGCAGCTATTGTAAACAGACTTTGGTATGCCCCTGGGGTATTCCAAAAAGCCAAAAAAGTCCTTTCCACCTGTAACATTTGTGCAAAATTCAATCCAAGGGGGAAACCAAAAGGCCCCTCTGGAGCAAGGTTATGGGCATATACGCACTTTAAACGGCTCCAAATCAACTACTCAAAAATGCCCAAGTGCCAAAGCTACAAGTATCTTCTTGTAATTGTATGCCAACTGACTGGCTGGACCAAAGCATTCCCAACTAAACGAGCAACTGCCTTGGAAGTGGAAAAAACCTTATTAAACCATGTTATTTCCAGGTTTGATACTCCTAGGTCTATTGACTCTAATCAAGGAACTCATTTCACTGCCCAGGTTACACTGCTCTACAGCCAAAATGCTTCTGAAATAAATGTAGTCCAACTTTACTAATTCTGGGTCACTGAGAACGAAAATGATGCTTAAAATTGTTGATTGGCTCTAGTTTTCAAGATATGCTATTGGGTCAGTATATACGACCCTTGACTTGGGAATGGCGGAGGATAAGTGAGTTATAAAGGGAAGGGATCTCAATTTAAACAAGAAATGACTAAATACATCTTTGACTGGATCTATGAATAAATCTATGACTGGGTTTGGACAGTACTTGCTTTTGAGGCAAAACAATGAATGATGCAATCTGAAGCTGGTATTGTGTCATACATGATATGAATTGCATCATGTTATTCCTAGAAGTCATGGATGATGCAATCATAACGAAGCTTACATCACTCTGCTGAACAAATTGCCCTGTATCAGCTCTAGAAATCATACAGTGTCGTGCTCTCTTATTTGTCAGTGTTTGATTTTGCAAAGGGACACATTTCTGTTTAGCCAAAGTGAGCAGAGATGCCTCGTACTTGTGTGAACAGTGCAGATAACTTCTGCTATGTTTGCAGTGAAGTGACTTTTGCATCACAAAAGCACAGTATAACCACTATGGTTAAGAAAGCCTATCACCTTTATTTTGGCTGCAAAATTGGAGATCAGGACAAGAGGTGGGCCCCACACATACGCTGCAACACTTGTGCAACAAATCTTCGCCAGTGGTTGAACAGGAAAAGGAATTCTATGCCTTTTGCAGTGCCAACGATTTGGAGAGAGCCAACAGATCATACCAGCAATTGTTACTTCTGCATGGTGCCTCCAGTTGGGAAAGGTGTGTCAAAGAAGAAAAAGTGGACTGTGCATTATCCAAACATTCCATCAGCTATATGCCCAGTACCCCACAGAGAAGGACTGCCGGTTCCTGATGCACCAGAATCATTCTCCCTTGAGTCAGACGAGGAAGAGGAAGAGGATGAAACTTCTGATCCTGAACCATCAGTGTCACAGGACCCACATTTTCTCCCATCCTCCTCCTCCGAACCACACCTCATAACACAAGGTGAACTGAATGACCTTGTCAGGGATTTGGAACTACCCAAGAGTAAGGCAGAGCTGTTGAGCTCCAGATTACAGCAGTGGAATCTCCCGGCAGACTATCAGGGCAAATGGAGCCCATCAATGCTTGCAGACTATTGCTGGACAGTGACAAGAGATGCTCCATTTATTGAATACAAGAGACAAGCCAAGAAGTGCCGAGTAGACACTGAATAGGACTAAACTATGTACATAATAGTTTTTTTGCCTTTTGTTTCATAATAAATTTTATGTATATAACCCTTTTGCTGATTTTTAAAGTGTTACATAAACAGGACAGGTGAAATATTATCATGTAAAGCAACCATAAACACATGAAAAGACCTAGGTTTACAATTTATGATTAAAACTCTACTATCTGCACAATATACATAGACATAAAATGTAAAAACTTAAATATCTTAGAAACAGTAGCCAATCAGTTGTTTTAATTGTCATATTTGAATTCAGCACATCAAAATACATAATAAATATCACATTTTATCTCTGAAGCAGACAACTTCCCAAAAATTGTAGACCAGTATTATTCAATACTTTGCAAAAGCCCTAAGTATCACCTGGCTTCTACATACTCCTTGGCGACCACCATCTTCTGAACAAATAAAAAAAATAAACCAAACTTTAAAGCTTAAGCTCTCCAAAATATGTGCACAAACTGGGTTAAAATGGCTTCAGGCTCTACCTTTGGCCCTCTTGGCAGTTTGAACTGCCCCTAGGGGTCGGCTTGGTCTCTCACCTTTTAAACTTTTATTGGGCAGGCCATACACCAAATTTGCTGACCCAGGACCTGTAACTAATTTAGCCACTTAGGGGGACAAAAAGTTAACCAAATACATTGTTTCCCTCCAAAATACTCTCATGTCTCTTCACAAATATGCAGCCCAATTTCAGTCCTTACCGGCTGATGTACCTGCTCACCAGATCCAGCCAGGGAATTAAGTCTATGTAAAAAAATAAAAAATAAAGCCTCTCCAACCCTGGTGGGCTGGCCCTTTCAAGTCCTTCTTACCTCCTACACTGCAATTCAAGTAAAAAAACGGAATACCTAAATCCACCACACCCGAATCAAGCTAGCCCCTAGGCCGGGGCCAGAAGCAGACGGCATCGGACTTCGAGGAAGCACCACCAGCTTTTCTCACCATGACCCGGAAAAGCCAGAAGCAGACAATACCTGGAAAACTGAACCTCTCAAGGGACTAAACCTTTTGTTTTGACAAACAAAATCCTGAGACTTTGTGACTATGGGTTCTCAAATAGTGCTGCGGTGGCTATTATTTCTAAGCCTTCCTCTTGTACAAGCTAATTCGCACCCAGCGGCTATACCTCTTCAGCGACTGGCCACATTGGAACACTTGTCTGACTGTTGGTTGTGTCACCGAACTCATTCTAAAAAAAAAATAAAACTGTGAGCTCTACCTTTGAACCTCTCTAAAATTCTCTCTCTACAAGTGATGCAAAAAGCTAAATAATGGTAAAAAAAAAATACCAGTCCAATAAGTATAAAAAAAGTCTAAGGTTTGGCATCATAATTGGAAGGCCCAAGGGGTCCTTCTCTTCGATATCCTTGGGTTTGGGTATAAGCTGGCCCTATGTTTTAAAGCTGTTAACGGGACCAGAAAAAAACTGGGTTACATCCCCTTAAAAGCCTGCGATCAAACCCTTAGGTTTAGTATTAAAAATAAAACCTTTCACCCCTTAAAGATTGGTGTAAACACCCAAAAACCTCCCTGCCAGTTTCAGAAAGCCTATATTGCAAAATTAACAGGCAAACATTATCAAAAAAAGTGGTTTCCTTCATTCCTTCCCTTGGGTCCCATAAATAAAATCCATGCATATTATATAAACATCTCCTCTGGCATTTTATCACCTCACTCATCCCTTGTAAAAATTTCTAAATGCTAGGGGGCGCCAGTAAGCTTTACATCACACTTGTTTGCTGTTACATACTGTGGAGGTATCTTAAACAACACCCACGCCATGGGACATTTAAATGCATCCTATTGGCGGTGCCCAGGCCAGGTATTTGGCAACTCCAAACATCAAAATGTTAAGGTAAATTGGCATCACCGAGTAGCAGGAAGCTCCCTCACCCTTTATTTACAAAGCCCCAGTCTGTATTTTATTTGTAGCCATAATGCTTATAAAGCTCTCCCGCCGGGTTGGCACGGCCGGTGTGGTGTGGCCAGAATATTACCAAACGTTCAAGTAAACACCACACTGGTCTCATGCCAAATCCTCAACCTGAGGACTTATTCTCACAAGCTCTTCACATCCTTAAAAGGGGCTCGGGTTAAACATGCCAAAAACTCCCTAGTAATTAGGCAAACGGAATTTCATTCCTTTATACGTAAATTTATTCCTAAACTAAAAGTAGCAAAGCTAAAAAGGGCAGTAGTAAACATTTCTGCAAAACTTAAAAAAGCAGCTAATGCCTTCTTAAATGCTTTCCAAAAATTACAACAAAAAATCAATAACATAGCAGAAGTAACACGGCAAAATAAGCGCATGCTAAATGCCATAAATGCTAAAGTTGAGGGGGCCTGTGCTCACATTAAAAATAATGCTGTTTTTATGTTAATCGCTCTGGTTTAATTAAAAAAAATTTGGAGGCCATCAAGGATGCAGCTATTGTTTTCTACACTATATCTCTTAAGCATAACCTTAATTTAAAAAACCTCCTCCTAGACCTTGGGTCATAGTTTACTGGCCTTTTCCGTAAAATTATCAAATAAATTATTTTCTTTCTTTTCTTTCTATATGTCGTTTAAATAATATTGCAATATGCAAAATATTTATATAGTGCTGTTACTAAAAGCTCTACTGTCCATAAAAAAACACAATATCTCTCCTTCGAGCTTAATCGCAAATTGCGTATTGGGCCTGACAATTTGAATTATCAGGCCCGAAAAAAAACCTATAACAGTCAGCAGCAACTCTCAAACAACTAGTAGCCTTATAATAGCTCGCAACCATTAAAAAAAATTAAACACCTCACAAACACAGTAGCTTAAACTTTTAAACTGTGTTCCCTTATCGGTCTTAAGGCAGTTAAAGCTGGTTCTAAGCCGGTTTTTGCTAAGCAAATTACAAAAATGCAGGGTTTGCTAACCACCAATCAAATGCTAACACAACCAAAGCCTACATATAAATGTGTATAAAAAATTCTTGGTTTTTATATAAAGTAGAGTCTTTGTACCAAGGTACAAAACTCTCCTTTCTTCTGTAAATTAAAGCAACCTTTCCTTATCCTTGTCTGGCTGTCATTGGCTCTCAGCTAAGCAGACCTGACATTTTGGTAACATAGTGCTGAGTAAACTTCAAGTGGCTCTGTACCTGTAAACCACAGCTGGGAATCTCAGCAGAAGAGGTGATTTGGTGAATTTAAATTGCTGCTGCCAGTTGGGCCCCAGAGCTCACCAGCACCTTCTCCTCCCCAGCCCTGCCTCTGGGCACAGTGACATCCAGGGAAGGCAGAGTGATGAGAAGCAAAGTTAGCCCAGCTGCACTGAACTTCAGAAATGTCTGGGGTTCAGATTCCTGTTTGGGTGGCAGTTCAGCTCTTGCTTTATCCAAACACCCCATAACTAATGACAAATTCCTGCAGTTTACTGGATAATGACACCAAGAGGGTGCAGAGAGGTAAGTACCATGGAAGTTGCACTAGGGTTTAGGAGACAGGACTCATTGTGCAGTTGTTCTGGAACTGCACTGCACTGACCAACGCCAAGGAGGATTTCACTAACCTGGGTGTGTTGTTCTGTGAAATGAAAGCAATGCTGCATGAGGGGAAAGGATGGTGGAATCCCAGTGTCCAATGGAGAATTAAGAAAGAACAACTTACGGTTCCAGAGGAGCAAATTAATGTACCAGGGTCACGTCACTCTTATTTGAGAGACCTAGGCAGGTTCCTGACTGGTTGGAAGGATGGTCCATTAGATATAGTACTAGGCTGGGATTCAGGAGACCTGAGTTCAGTGCCTTGCTCTACCAGAGACTTCCTGTGTGACCTTTAGCAAGTCATCTAGTCTCTGTGTCTCAGGCCTGGTCTACACTATGCGTTTAAACCAAATTTATCAGCATTAAACCAAATTAACCCTGCACCCGTCTACACAACGAAGCCCTTTATATTGATATTAAGGGATCTTTAAACCGATTTCTGTACTCCTCCCCAACGAGAGCAGTAGCGCTGAAATCGGTATTGCCATGTCGGATTAGGGTTAATGTGGCCGCAATTCAGTGGTATTGGCCTCTGGGCTGTATCCCACAGTGCACCATTGTGACCACTCTGGAAAGCAATCTCAGATGCACTGGCCAGGTTGACAGGAAAAGCCCTGCGAACTTTTGAATTTCATTTCCTGTTTGCCCAGCGTGGAGCTCTGATCAGCATGGGTTTTGATGCAGTCCCAAATCCAAAATGAGCTCCAGCATGGACCATACGGGAGATACTGGATCTGATCACTGTATGGGGAGACAAATCTGCTCTATCAGAGCTCCGCTGCAGAAGACGAAATGAAAAAGCATTTGAAAAAATCTCCAGGCTATGATAGACAGAGGCCACAGCAGGGACTCAGCACAGTGCTGTGTGACAAGCGTAACGGAAAGCCAGAGAATCAAATGGACGCTCATGGAGGGAGGGAGGGGGGACTGAGGAGTCCAGCTATCCAACAGCCCCAGCAGTCTCTGAAAAGTATGTGCATTCTTGGCTGAGCTCCCAGTGCCTGTAGGGTCAAAAACATTGTCCGGGGTGGTTCAGGGTATATCTCGTTAATTTATCCCCCCTCCCCCTGAGAAAGAAAAGGGAAAAAAATCGTTTCTCGCCTTTTTTCAATGTCACCATATGTCTACTGCATGCTGCTGGAAGACGTGGTGCTGCGGCGATGAACAGCAGCATCCCCTCGCCTTCCTTTCCTGATGGCAGATGGTACAAGATGGCAAAAAAAAACGTCCTCATCATCCCATGAGTGCTCCTGGCTGGCCTCGGTGAGGTCGGCCGAGGACGCCTGGGCAAAAATGGGAATGACTCCTGGTCATTCCCGGCAGATGGTACAAAAGGCTTGGTAACTGTCCTCATCATAGCAGCTGGAGGCTGAGCTCCATCAGCCCTCCCCACCCCATGTCTAAAGAAAATATTCTGTACTCCCTGGACTATCAAAGCAGCGGGAGGCTGCCTCCTCCTCATTTTATCTCACTAAAAAGTCAGTGTTTCTTATTCCTGAATTTCTTATTACTTCTTCACACAAATGGGGGGACACTGCCACAGTAGCCCAGGAGGGTTGGGGGAGGAGGGAAGCAATGGTGAGGTTGTTGCAGGGGCACCCCTTAGAATGGCATGCAGCTCATCATTTCTGCGGGATCTCTGGGGCTTTGACACGAAGCGGCTGTGCTTTATGGTTCTCTAGTACACTTACCCCATATTCTAGGCAGGACTGACTCTATTTTTAGACAAAACATAAAGAAGGGAATGACCCGGGGAGTCATTCCCATTTTTGTCTATGCGCCCACGGCCAACCTCAGTGAGGCCGGCCAGGAGCACCCATGACAACAGCAGACGGTACAAAAGGATTGATAACTGTCATTGCCAATTTCCAAATGCAAACAGTGCAAAATGACTGATAACCATCATCTCATCACCAATTTACAATGGCAGACAGTGCAATAGGGACAGTAACAGTCTCTGCTACCTTGCAAAGGCAAATGAATGCTGTTGTGTAGCACTGCAGTACCGCCTCTGTCAGCAACATCCAGTACACATATGGTGACAGTGACAAAAGGCAAAACAGGCTCCATGGTTGCCATGCTATGGCGTCTGTCAGGGCAATCCAGGGGAAAAAGGGAACGAAATGATTGTCTGCCGTTGCTTTCATGGAGGAAGTATTGAGTGATGACATTTACCCAGAATCATCCGCGACACTGTTTTTGCACCATCATGCACTGAGATCTCAACCCAGAATTCCAATGGGTGGGGGAAACTGCAGGAACTATGAGATAGCTACAGGATAACTACCCACAGTGCAACGCTCCAGAAATCGATGCTAGCCTCGGTACATGGACGCACACCGCCGAAATAAAGTGCTTAGTGTGGCCGCGTGCACTCGACTTCATACAATCTGTTTTAAAAAACTGCTTTCTGTAAAATCGGAATAATCCCATAGTGTAGACATACCCTCAGTTCCCCCACATGTACAATAGGGATAATAGCACTGCCCTATCACCTGGGGTACTGGGAGGGTAAATGCATTAAAGAGGGGGAGGTGCTCAGGTACTATGGTGATGGGGGCCAGACAAAGTGCCTAAAACAGATTGACCATGGCAAGTCCAGAGGTCCCCATGCTCTCATTCCTGCATGCAGGGTGTGTGAGCGATTACATTTACTCACTTCCATAGAAAGGAGCTGCTCTCTCTGCCCCTAAGCAGAGTGGCTCAGATTCATCACTGCTGTGAGCAATGGAGTTAGCCTGTTAAGCATGAGACTAGAAGCCAGGAAAGGCCAGGGCTCTTTGCAATCCCAGGAATTCCATTGTGTATGATACACACACACAGCCTGATCCTCATAGACAATGTTGCTTAGTGCTCCAGAGGAAGGAATGCAATGTGCCCCCTCCCCCACACACAAATACCTGGCCTTCTGTGTAACCCTGTGCCTGGAAACCAGATTCACTGTGCTAATGCATCTCCGCCTATTTATACCCAGAGATACACTCATGTCTGAGTAGTTGCCCTTGCCTTCCTTGAACTGTATCTGTTTCTGCATGACACCTAAAACTGCCTATTAGCCTGGGACTGAGGAATATGATTCATATTCCTGAAAATGCAGCAAAGAGTCCTATGGCACCTTATAGACTAACAGATGTATTGGAGCATGAGCTTTCGTGGGTGAATACCCACTTCATCGGATGCATGTAGTGGAAATTTCCAGAGGCAGGTATAAATATGCAAGCAAGAATCAGGCTAGAGATAACGAGGATGAGGGAAGATGAGGCCCTCTTCTAGCAGTTGAGGTGTGAACACCAAGGGAGGAGAAACTGCTTTTGTAGTTGGCTAGACATTCAACAGCTTCCACCCCACCATCAACCTCAGCCTGAACCAATCTACACGGGAGGTCCACTTCCTAAACACCATGATGCAAATAAGTGCCACAGGACTCTTTGCTGCTTTTACAGATCCAGACTAACACAGCTACCCCTCTGATACTATTCCTGAAAATATGACCTTCCAGCATAACACACTTTACAGAGAAGCTCTGACAAGCCCTGTCTCCAAGCCCACAATGGGAGCCATGTACTGAGAAAATTCAATATCTTCCACTGTTGTTTGCAGTGTTGGTTCCAAGATATTACAGAGGCAGGATGGGTGAAGAAATCTCTTATCAGAACAACTTCTGTTGGTGAGAGAGACAAGCTTACACAGAGCTCTTCTTGAGGTCTGGGAAAGGAACTCAGTGTGTCACAAGGTGGAACGGATTGTTTAGCATAAGGAGTTTACATGATGGAAGAGATTTAAGGATATCATCAAATCCTTCCCCAAACAACTTTAAGAGAAACTTTACAATCTCATTCCCCACAAATCCATTCCAGGAACCTTCTACATGCATCTCAAGATACACAAATAAGGAAATCAAGGCAGACTCATCACATCTGGCCACAGCACTCTTTAGTGGAGGGGTATCAGGACTCATAGAAGCCTTCCTCAAACCACTCACCATACAGAGGGCCAGTTTCCTCCAGGACACAACTAACTTCTTCCAGAAACTCCACAAGATTAGCAACCTCCATCAGAACATCATCCTTGCCACCATACATATCATCTCCCTGTATACTAAAATCCCTCATGAAGACAGCACCTCTGCCTGCCTCAAATATCTATAAGACAATGGCCAACCCTCAGAGATCCACCCCAAACACATCGCCAAACTCATCCATTTCATCCTCATACGCAACAACTTTATATTCAACAACAAAGACTTTGGGCAAACCATGGGAACAGGCCTGGGCACCAAGATAGTTCCTCCAACCTCTTCATGAGCCATCTTGAGAAAGAATTTCTGGACAAATACAGCACAAAACCAATTATATACCTCAGATACATCTATGACATTTTCATCCTCTGTACGGGCAACCTAAACTCCCTCAGACTTCCATCACAACTTCAACAACCATCATCCATCCATCAAACTCTCTCTGGAACACTCCTGAACCAGCATCAGCTTCCTGGACACCATAATCAGCTTCCACAGTGGAACCCTACAGGCAGTTATATACAAAGAAACCCATGGATCACCACACTTCTCATCACAGATCCAGTAGCCACCCCAAACACACCAAGAAATCTGTTATCTACAGCCAGGTACTCAGATATCACAGAATATGCTCTGAGGAGAAAGTCTGAGATATGCACATTAACACACTTAAAACCACCTTCACCAAAGAAGATCACTCCATGAAAGAAGTAGATTGCATCATGGAATGGGCCTGCTTCAATATGGAAAAAACCCTCTGACTTCATTTTCTTTGTTGTCACCTACCACCCAACACTGAAACCCATAGAGATATCATTAAACAATTACAATCCAAAATCGATGGGGACCACATCCTGAAAGACCCTCTTCTGACCTTCAACTCCACCCCCCAACCTTGCCAAGCTCATCCTCAGAAGCAAGCTCCCCACACACCAGGACCCACAACTCAAAGCAACACCAGAACCTGCCAGAACAACAGATGCAAAACCTGCAGACATATCTGCATTGCTACAATGATCAATATCCCCCCCAACACACCTTTCAAGATCCATGGGTCCTACATATACACCACATGCTGTGATAGGTATCTCTTCCAGTGCCCTAAATGTCCCAATAGCATCTTTGTTGATGAAAACAGACAATCACTACACTCTCAAATAACTCACACAGAAAAATGGCAAGAAGCAAAAACACAGGGGTGAACACTTTTTCACAAAATGATCACTCCACATCTGATCTCTCAATCCTTATCCTCAAAGGAAATTTACACAACATCTTCATAAGACAAGCCTAGGAGCTTAAATTCATAATTTTAGACGTCAAAAATCATGGAAGACTCTGGATTTATGGCTGTCTACAACAATCTATAACCCACTAACTTTCCATTGTCCTATGACTGCAGAGGTGTTAGCTACCTACTTCACCTTGAATGGTCTCTTACAACATTAACTCCTTATGCTAAACAGTCTATTCCACCTTGTATTTAGTTGTGACACTCAGAGTACCTTTCCCAGACCTGAAGAACAACTTTGTGTAATCTCAAAAGCTTGTCTCTTTCACCAGCAGAAGTTAGGCTAATAAATTACCTCACCCATGTTGCTTCTCTAATGTACTGAGAAGGTATTTCACAGCATCAGGACTAGTGTGAAAAGCCTCCAAACAGAAAGACATGGACTGGGGATCAGGAAGCTTAAATAAACCACATCTCCCCTTGATTGTGAATGGACTTGTTAGAGAAGCTCTCCCCTTCCTGGGATCCTCCCCTTCTCCCAACATCCCCCAGGAAAAAATCTAAGTGGAAGGAGGTTGCTGCGGTAGCAGATTTGCCGGCATAAGAGTTGAGGAATCAATGAGGCTCTGAGCACCAAGAGCTGGTGGGGAGAGTCGTTCAGCAGTTTTCTGACACCAGGAATAAATGATTCAGTGGGGGAAAAAATAGCTCAGATGAGGCTGGAATTACCCACTGGAGAGATATTTCATCGTGAGGAATTGCACTCACTGCAGTGTTCATCTCAGTGCGTCACAGTGAGGCTTAATATCGAGCAAAAGGTCAAACCCAAATGGGAATCATTACAGCTTCTTATACATCCAAACACAAAGCAGTTTGGATGCATGTAGAGTACACACCTCTGGAGCCAGGCCCGGCATGCCAGGACTGAAACATACACACGCACAGCTCAGTGTGAGAGAGCAGGATCTGAGCACAATAATCCCAATATACTAAGTGTATATTCATAAGATTCAGGGAACTTACAGGCTCCTAAAGTGGATTTGCAAATCATTAATCAGCCTTTGCTACCTACATTGTTATTAATCATCATCCCTATCAATTACATTGTGCTTTCCATGCTAACTCATAATTCCTAGCTGGGAAGTGGTTGCAGAGCCTGGAAAGGAAATGGCTTGACTCCCAGTTGTGTGCTCCAACCATTCACCACACTGCTTTCCATCAATAGGTTACCATCTCAGCTATGACCCCATAATACACACACTGGCTGAGCTCTGAAAGGCAAGAACAGTAAAACATGGCCAGAAGGCTGAACTACTCCCGCTCTGGGGCTTTCTTGCCTGACACCATAGGCTGGGGATTGCCCTGTTGTAATCCACGGCACTGCTTTGACCCAACGGCATCACTTTTCAAACTCAGTTATTTTTCATTAATGCACCTTCTGGGCTTTTCCCCTTGGCCTGTGCCTGCCCTCCCCCCCTCATCCCTCCACCCCCAGCTGCATGCTGATTATGAGCTTTTTGGGCACGAGGGGCACCCTCTCTGTCAAGGAAGCGCTGGCAGACTGAGAGCTGAGCTCCAAGTCCCTCTTTGTGGTGGAGGGGACTCAGTCACTGAGATGTTGGCTCATCCTCTTCCCACCTGTCTCCATCCAGGGCACTGAAGGCAGACTGATTGTGGAGGGGGTCTTCTGACTTTCCTTCACTTCTGGCACCAGCTCATACTGAGCTTCCCATCACTGCCCCTTCCCCCCTCCCTCTCACAGCAGATGCTGTGATGAATTCATTCAAAAATTTCAGGCTGCTGGCAATGTCTTAACCAGCAGCCTGATAACTTCAGTGAACTATTAGATTTCTCAGGCTGGTACAGTCACCAGTTTCCTGCTGTGGTGATATAGAAGATAAGGCCATAAGGTCAGCTACAGCAGTAAAGGACACTGTGGGGCTAGGAGGGGCTTGGACAGCTGCATGGCAAGCTTTACTGTACAACACAGACATAGCTGGAAAGAATATCCTGCCTCTTTAAAGGCCAGATGCGCATACAACAGGGCTTCCCTCAGCTCAAATGCAGAGTAAGGAGGTGAGGCACACTGGATGCCGCCAAGCAAAGGTCAAATGTGTGGTAACTTTAGCCAAGCCCCACAGAAGAAGGGAGGCAGAGAGAAAGGTTTAACTCATTCCCTACCATCTTCTGGATAAAATTCACACCAGATCTTGCACTGGGCTTGATTTTCTATTTCCTTGCTCCAGGTATTGTCATTTACACCTGTGCCAAGTGGGCATGGAACATGCCACTCTGCTGCGGTAGCATCTCACGCTCACTTTGTGCAGAGGCAGATGATAACACAAGAGGCAAGGAAGCAGAGAATCAGGCCTTACTGCCCATAATGTTACTTAAACTTTGCCCCACTGGCTGCATCATCAGACTACAACAGCTCCTTTGCAGTGGTTACTCCGCCCAGGGTGACCAGAAAGCACGTGTGAAAAATCAGGATGAGGTGGGGGGTAATAGGAGCCTGTATAGGACAAAGCCCCAAATATCAGGACTGTCTCTGTAAAAGTGGGACACCTGGGAAAGCAGTTGCATCATTGAATCCATTTGCCACTGCCGCTGCCCTTCTGCAAATGGATTCAGCGATGCAGCTGCTTTCCCAGGGCAGAATTAGTGTGACTGGGTGTCCCACTTTTATAGGGACAGTCCTGACATTTGGGTGCAGCTGCCTATCACAGATTATTATTGATCATGCAAAAACTTCGTTGTTTGAAATATAATTTTGTCACCATGGTGGAGTGACTTTCCACCAGTGTCCCATTCCTGACCTGCAGTCCCCCTGCTATTTCAGCTCTGGTGCCCATGTCGCTTGGCTGATGCACTTCATTCCCACCTCTCCTGGCTATTCCAGCCCTGCCCCACCCCCGACTCCCCCCATTCCTGACACGCAGCTTCCCCTAATATGCCAGGCCTCAGCACCATGCAAGTCTGCCAATGCACATCCATGGTGGCCTGCAGCCATCCTGCTATTGCACTTCTGGGCCTCCTACAGCTCAGCCAATGCACCTCAGCCCCTACTGCTCTTGCTGGAGCACAGACTGCCAACTGTGACAAACTATTTGGTGGTTTCTGCAATGAAGCGAACAAACAGTCACAAGGGGCTAGGCTGAAACTACCAGATTCATTTCCACATGTGACTTAAACCAGATTTAATTTAGCTAGACAAGATTATTTTTTGTTTAAATATTTACAGTGAGAGCCCGTTGTAAAGCTAGGCTCCTGCTGGACAGCAGTCAAATAGCCACTCTCCCTCAATGGAAAATATGTTTTTAATTGAATATTTTAAGAATCCACAGAAATGTCCGGAATGCAGCCCTCCAAAATTCTTCTCAGGTCACACTGGGGCCATCCCATGCATTAAGAGAGAAGTGCAGACACAAGAGGGAGGAAGAAATTGCTGAACTTTCTTTAAGGATGATGATATTGAAGCAAATGAATAAGGGCACATTCGTGCTGAGCCCCAGTTATGGAGGAAATTGTAACAGGAGACAGTGGATTATCTCTGGAATCGCTGCTGGTGACCACACTGAATGAAATATTTGGAAAGTGTGATGCTGTAGATAGAAAACGTGGTCGGATCTGGCTTCTGATGATGTTTGGCTTTGTCCATCTGTTTGCTTCTTCTGGAAGCTAGATCACTCAGCTATAGATTAGAAGTGCAATTCTGGAATATCTTCCTTTTTAAGTCAGGATTTTTAGATTCAAACTTCAAACTGTTTGTTGGCTTGGGCGGCAGTGAGAAAAGGAATTGCATAATAATACACGATTGCTTTCAGACAGACTGACATCATCGTTTAGGGTGGGGCCCAAAAGCTATCTCCCCCCAACCCTACCCTCGGGGCTTTGGGAGAAGTTTAGATCCAGATTTTGTGGCTTGGGGGGGACCTGCGATATATTGATGCTCAGAAGAGCTGAGTGTTGAGAAACAGAGAGCTTAATGGATATTGTACAAGCATAAAACCGGGCAGCCAAGATAGTGCAACATTCAGGCTTTATTCCTTCCTCCGTGTATGCTGTCCTTTCCCATCCTGACAGCAATGTTCTCTAAGGGGATGTCTACCCTGCAATCAGAGTTATGATTGCAGCACGGGCTAGCATACCTGCGCTACCTTTAATCTAGCTAGCACAGTAAAACCAGAGGTGGAGACGCAGTGGTGCAAACTTCAGTGTGGGCTCTAGAAGATCACCAGTAACCCTGGGTACATACTTGGGTTGTTACCTGGGCTGCAGCCCATGCCACCACATGCCCACTGCTATTTCTACCCATGCTAGGTTGGTAGATCAAACCTAGTGCAGGTACGCCTGTCTGAGCTGCAATCACACTCCGATTGCAGTGTAGACAAAAGTTCCTAGCTATCACCCTATACCTAAGCATACTACAGTGCACCTTACTGTAACAGCCCTGTGGCTGCAGCACTATGGGATAGTAACTTATTTTACCTGCAGAGGGAGGGCTGAATTCCAGTGGCAGATTTAACAGTGTAAGCAAATGCTGACAAGGCCCCACATGATCCAGCCCCCCCGATCTGCCAGTGGCAGAGGAATAAGAGGTTTTTATTGGGGGTCCTACCTGCCATCACATCTCCCACATTTAAATAACCTTTCACTGCCCCCACCTCCCACACTCATTCCTGCCTCTGCATCCCCATCCTCATCCCTGCCCATCCCCATGCCATGCCATGTGCTCCCTCTGGCCTGGGGCCCTGTACCACTAGAGCCATAACCATTGATCCCACCAGAGCCAGAACTGCTGCTATGGAAGCCAAAGCAGCTAACCTACACCGCAGCTGCTCCCACCAGAACTAGAGTCAGAGTTCCTGGGAAGAGCAGCGTGCTGGGTCCTGCTCCCCATTTGAATTTCCCGGGCAGTGGGAGGAGAGGAAGGGCCTCCGGCCAAGCTGGAGGTTCTGCCATTGGTGGTCCCACTCATCACAATTCATGAGCCACCATTTTGGAGGCACAAATTCAAGCGTGGCAGTGGGGACTGGCACATGGCATTCCCAAGATGTTCCAGCAGGCCGCAAACACTGGCAGCTGCTTGGACCGGAAACGTGCTGTGCGGCTGAGCAGCCCTGAGCTGCAGGGATCCTCCAAGTGCAGGGCCCTCAGCAGCTGCACTTAAGGTTGCCAGGCATCCATTTTTTTATTGGAACAGAAAGCTGAAAAGAGACCAGGCTACTAAAAGTCCGGTCGGTGGCGCTGCAGGGCTAAGGCAGGATTCCTGCGTGCCCTGGTTCCACGCGGCTCCTGGAAGTGGAAGACCTGTCCAGCTCCGAGGCATAGTGGCAGCCTGGAGGGGTCTACATGCTGCCCCTACCCTGAGCGCCGGCTTCGCCACAGTTCTCACTGGCCAGGAACTACGGCCAATGGGAGCGGTGGGGGTGGTGCCCGCCAGAGCGGGCAGCACACGTAGCCCGCTGCCCATCTTCCTAGGAGCCATACATGCTGGCCACTTCTGGGAGCTGCCTGATGTAAGCACTGTCCTGCCAGAGACCACACCTCTCACTTTCTCATGCACTCTGTAGTGAGGCGGTGTGGCTTCCTGCTACCCCAGAGGGGGAAGAGCCCATCCGGAGGCTGGAGTGGGCGGAGCTAGGGAGCTCTGAGCCTGCCCCTCAGAGGGTCAGGTGGCAACCCGGAACTACAAAAGCTGGCCCTCAGGGCTCAGTAGGAGCCCAGCCGCCGGAGAGAGCAGACGTCCCTATTGGTGCCTGCGACTGGGAGGCCCCTGTGGCCCGAGGTGGTCACCCAGACATGCCAGACCTGCTCTGCACCCGCTATCCAGAGGAGTTGCCGGACCTGCTGATCGCATCCTGCCCCGAAGAACCCATGCTCTTGGATCTCCCAGAGGCCAACACCAGGACCCAGGTAGGCCCGAGGGGGAGTGTGGAAGTAGCCCAGGGGCAGCCGATCCCAGTCTGACTGCAGCATGGCCAGAGCCCATGTCAATGTCTTGCGGCCAGGATCCCCACTAACTAAGTAGCAGATCTTCAGCCACTGCTAGGGCCCCAGGCTGGGACGCAGTGGAGTGAGAGGGCCCGCGTCCCTCCTGCCACCCAACTTCTGGGTGACAGACTCCCTCTCTCCCTGGCCTGAGGAGGCTTAAACCTATTGTTACTGCTCCGCCTTGCCTGAGGACCTGAGCCCCCGACTCAGCGTTTGTTGCCCCACCCTGACCTAGGGCCAGGGCTTAAACTGATTGTTACTGCTCAGCCCTGCCGGAGGGCCTGAGCCCCTTGACTCAGTGGTTGTTGCCCCATCCTGACCTAGGGCTGGGGCTTAATGCTGTGTACTAAGGTTGCTCAGCCCTGACTGAGGGCCGGAACCCAGACTTCGCGGTGTGGCCTCACCCTGATCCGGGGCCAGGCCAACCGCATTTCAGCCAGCTACAGCAAGGGCTACCTAGTGGAGACCCCCTGGCCGGACTATTTCCCAGAACCAATGGGCTGTAGTGAGCCGGTGTGGCTCCCACCGCCCTGGAGAGGGTTGATCCCCGGCGAACTCTTGTACACACCCCAACCTCCTACCCCAGCCCTGAGCCCCCTCCCACACCCCAAATCCCTCATTCCTGGCCCCACCCCAGAGCCCACACCCCCAGCTGGAGCCCACACCCCCTCCCACACTCCAACCCCCTGCCCCAGGCCGGAACGCCCTCCTGCACCCAAACTCCCTCCTGGAGCCCCTACCCCATCTGGCACCCTAACCCCCTGCCCCAGTCATAAGCCCCCTCCCACACCCCAAATCCCTCATCCCTAGCTCCACCCCAGAGCCTTTACCCCTAGCCTGAGCCCTCTCCCACACTCTCAACCCCCTGTTCCAGCCTTGTGAATAAGAGTGAGGGTGGAGGAGAGCGAGTGACAGAGGGAGGGGAATGGAGTGAGTGAGGGGAGGTGCTTTGGGGAAGGGGTGTTTGGTTTTGTGTGATTAGAAAGTTGGGAACCCTAGCTGCACCTGCTATTCTTCTGTCATTCCCATCTGCCCCGCTTGATTCTGAGGCCCCACCCTCACAAGTCGCTGAGTCAGTAACCTTTCCAAGGGGCATCAGGGCTTATGCAATTGCATGGGTTGTATGTATCATACCATGCCTGGCCATCAGCCCCATTTTATAGGGGTCACAGGGGACCCCACCCACCTGTCCTGCAATGCCTGTGCAAAATCCCACAGCACTTGAGCATGCCCAGTAGTACTAGGAGTTTCTTACCCATCCAGCAGGGGTTGCCGCCACTGGCCATGCTGCAGTGCTGAAAGGGCTGCTGTTGGAAAATGTAATTTATTTCCATATCCTCCTCTTTCCATGGGACACAGAGAGGGAAGTGTGCTTTCTCTGGCCTCTCCTCACTCGTTCCCCACTCTAGGTCTACTGATAGAATCTGCTAGAATGTGCATAGAAAATAAATCCTGTGATTTATCCCCATAACTGAAGGATAAATTAAGCAGCACAAAATATACTTTATTTAGGCCTATAGTTCCAACTTATGTTCCAGTATGAGAATAACTATCTGAAAATGAAAACCATAAATACAAATACAAGTTTAGAAAATGAGAAGAAAGATTTTGTTATTATGAACTGCCTCCAAAAATCCTAAGCAGCAGCAACTATTGGTTTGTAAACTTCCAGGTCAACCCCACAGTATGAAATAAAAAGTCCAGGACTGGATCTCAATTCAGCAAGCATGAATCTATCATGTCAGGGTTTAAGTCAGGAAAACAAATCATGCAGTACCACTGAAGTTGCACCTATAATAGTAGTCGATGATATTTCCTGACAATATTTGCTTGAAACCAGCACAACTGAAGACCCCGAGATGAGCTACAAACCAACAACCCAATAGACTGTCTTAAAATCGAAAGACTCAAAGACCCTGGAGATGAACTTGAAACAATCAAAGCCAAAGGCCCTGTAGATGAGCAGGTCAACAATGAAGCAGGTCAAAGCAGTCTTCCTGCTGAAATAGGTTTAAAGTTCTCATCTGGTAACACCTGCTTTCAAGATTCCGTTTTATCACCAGAGCAATTGTGTATGCTTGTACAGATTGATCCTTGCCAGTCCACTGAAAGTGATATGCCAAATGAACAGTTTCCTTTTTCCCACAAACAAGCCACCATTTTTCCATCTTCATTTTACAGAATGAAAAATGCACTGCATGACAATTTGTGTGTCAAGTGGCTAGCATACTCCTATCTTTCAGATTATGCATACTATCACATTTATTGGTTGTTTGGAGATAGCCCCATTGATCTTTGAGATGTTATAACAGGTTTCAAAGTTTGGAAGAATTTTCCAAAATCAATTTCTGTTCATGGGAGGAGCAAAAACATATGCAGTCATAGTTCACGAAGGACCATAGTATCAATCCATGTTTTGATACACAAGCATCTGAAAATATTAGGAAGTGGCAAGAAGTAATAAAAATATTGTTTGACACAGTCAAAGTGTTAGCTAATTTAGGTCTCCCTTTTCATGATCAGCGTGAAATGTTAGAGAGCAACAATTGTGGTATTTACTTGAGCATCATTAAGCTACTTGCCAGACATAATCCAATTTTTGCCCAACAGATCAGTGACACCAAGAGAATCAAATACTTGAGCAAGACAATTGCTGATGAACTTTGAGTCTTTTAGCATCCGAAACCGGGAGGCGTATAGTTAATAACTGCACATAAGCAAAGCTTTTACTGCCATTGCAGATGCAACCATGGATATTAGCCATGTTGATCAAATGGTCATTTTGCTTTGTTAATATGGGAAAATATTCATATTTTTCTTTAGACTCAGTTCACAAGATTATGTCTTTCAAGATGTATTATTTTACAAAAGACATCGGGGTGATCAGTTTGTCCCTTGGAGTCCAGAGCTACTTGAATTTCATAGTGTCGGGTCCTCTTGATAACATTTTATCAGAAATGGAAATGTTGTGCCTCGACTGTTTCTCACCACTAGTCATGGAACGATTAGTGCTGAACACACAATGAGCCCATGAAGATGTGTCAAAAAGTACATGTGTTTGACACTCTCACAGACATGGCGGAGTGACTGCTCTTCTTACAGATGAGAAAGATGAGACTGCAAGGCGGGAGCTGGACAGCATCATAGAACAATGTACCAAGGAAGAGTGTCCCTATGGGGCAAGGCTGCAATAGTTGGAAATAATTGGAAATACACAAGCTAGGGAGGAGACACAGCTTTTATTTTAAACTTTTTAGATTTAAAAAAGCCTAAGGTGATGTGATCATTGGGCTCCATGCTGCATGTTTGCTGGCCATGCTCTGGCTCTGAAATCTGCCCCTGTTGATTTCACTGGGTGTTTTTTAATGCTGTCTCTACATTTGAAGTTTAGTCTCTGGCCAGGGGTAAATGCTGCTCCAGTGTGAAAAGCTCCCTGTGGCAGTGCTGGATATAGTTCTGCTAGGAAGAGAGGTGGACGCATGCATCTTCTTACCCAGCCTACTCTGGCACCTTGCTGCTTGTTTATGAAGTGATCAAAGACCCTGCTGATGTGCATGGCAGAAGTCCCTATTCAGATGGATGAGATACAGTTTGGGGGAGCTGGCAAACACACTGTGCTATTTTCTCAGGCATGGTAGGAATCCCTCTCCCTCCACAACTGACATTAGGGACAGGGCACTGTAACCCTCCTTAGCCATATATGCACTCAGAAGGGGCACCCCAAAGTGCCTTTGTGGGTTTATCTGTTGAGAGCCCTTCCAGATGTCCTGCTGCTGCTTTAGAGAATCAGCATGGTGCTTTGCTACCTGGGATGCAACTGCCCCTGCAACTATCCTTCATTGAGAAGAACTACCCTATCCACGTCATTCTCCATCGCCATGTGACCACAGCCTCATTTACACCAGTGTGGGGGGTGCAAAGTGGTGTCAAGTTATTCTGATTTGGTGGCATATAACTGTGCCAAGTAGGTGTAATAAGAGATGACATGGCACAGTGGAAAATTGCCCCCTGGTTACTGAATTAGTAGCTGTGAATGGACTGCATGTAGAATGGGCATTTTAGAACCTTAACCTCCTGGGATGCAGGAGTTTTTGATTTAACTGCCTTATTTTCCTAAATGAGCGATTGGCAAAGAGATTCAGAACAAATTCCGATAATGCCCAAGTAGTCTCTGCTTCTCTCAAATGCAGCTGCTTCTCTCAAATGTTGGAGGTTCCTGTACCACTTCTAGTAGTACTCACGTGGTGTACAGTTAATGACTTTCCATTCAGATTTGTTCCATTCTCCTATGTAACCATGTCCAGCAAAGGGCGCAGCGTCACAAGCCAACTTTCCTCTTCATCTCAACACAGAGAAGCTCCTTTCCAGCTATGGTGTGTGCGTGTGACCCTGGCGTGATCCTCTAAATCCATCAGGCTCCCAGCTAATTCGTGGGTGTACACAACTCCTTCCTCTTAGACACTTCCACTCGGCACATGCTATCCACATGCACTGCCACTCCTCACCTCGACTGTGCTCCCAAGGCTCAGCCAAAGTGATCCCAACTCCTTTGACAAGCTGCTCGGTCCCAGCTGTTCCTTGCTGCACCCTTTGCCTCCTCCGACTAGATCAGTCACAGACATGCAGACATCAGTGTAGAGTTCCCACTGCCCTGCAGGATGAGGAGCTGTTCAGGCTGACATGCAGACAATATCCTAAACAAACCATGCTGTGTATAAACCCCTTGTAAATTGTTTACTTGGCTAATGAGGAATGATGGAGGAGCAGCAGATGGGGCCATGTTCTTCCCAGGTCTTGTCTGGGAGTAAAGCTGACATGCACTTGGAATGGGTGCGAATGAGGAATGTACATAGCGGAGTCTTCAGGACCAGTTGGTCAATTCAGTGCTAGAGAACACTGGGAGATTGACAGCCATGGAAACTTCCACAGAGCAGGCAAATGGAATTGGTCTTGGCTACCAGGACCTCCCCTGAGAGCTGCCTTCCACTGGCAAAATGATGCTGTTGGCCAGTAGGCTTGTGACCACTGGTGACAGAACTTCCATGGGAGCCAGACCAAGAATATGGAACTCGTTGCTGGAGGAAATGAGACTGGCCATTGATCTTGCCACTCTCAAAGCCATATATAAAACACATCTGTGAGTGTCTCCTCCCCTCCTCCTCCCTGAGAGTATTCTCATTGGTTTATTCATGAGAAAAACAAAAGGAGAAGGAAGATACAGAAAACACGGGCATCCCTTAAGAAATAGGAGGCATCCGGCAATTACAGTGAGGAGGGCTAAGTAGTTATAGAAAGGAGGGCTAGATGGATGAAAAGAGGAATGGGTATCAGATCAGACAGATAGACAGCATGGGCACAGACACTATATGTTTCCCCTCCACATTTGTCCTGACTCCCAACTCCTGCTGACATCAATGGGTGATAAGGCACTGCTCACAGTCAAGACTTTCCTGAGATTTAAGAGATACTGTCAGGGCTGCTAAGCCCTAACCAACCTCCTTTGACAGTAGCCATGTACTGTGTATGAAATCCATGCTACATCACTATATTTTACCTCTTCTATGACCCATTGCACAAAGCAGTTGTAAGGTGCTTGCTTGTCCCCAGCCCATGAGGACCTGCTGCCACACCCAGTCTCTCTTTCTGGGCAGTTTTATTTTCCAAACATAGGTAAAAACTCCAGACAGGTCCTCAGCTCACCCCTGGCTACAGCTCCCAGGGGATTTGCCCCTTTGCCTCTCTCAGTCCCGCCTGCTTCAGAGCCAGCTGCATGATTCTTCCATGCTCTTTTAACTGAGCACTGCCATCCAGGGCTTTCTGCCTGGGGACTTTCACCAGTAGGTTCCCATGGCCTCCCCTGGCAGCATCTCCAAGGGAATTCCTTGCTGCTCTATCTCCCCTTTCCTTACTGACAGCCTGGCTCTTCATGGTCCCAGGAGCTGCCCTGTTGTCTTAATTGGCCAGTCTGGGAGTATCAATTTGGGCACATTAAAGCTGCTTCATTTCTAGGTGCCAGCCACCCTAAGACACCAGCGCACACTGCATGTCTCTTATCAAAGTGCATTAGCTCATGGACACCCATGCAGATCCAGAAAGGGATCTAGATGTTGCAACACTGAGCATCATGGCACCCAGCTTTTAGGCATCGAGAAAAGTCACAGGAACAAACACTGTGATCCACAAAACCGAGTTAGGCACCTAGGTTCCCCATACAAGGTATGGGAAGAGAATGCTACCTTAGGTTGCAAGTTATGAAAGCCAGCAGGCAATGCAGGGAGCTGCCTAAACTAGCCAATGGGAGGTGCCGAGCACAGGGGTGTGTACTAAGCCCCACCCCTTTCCCAGACTCAGTGGGTAAGTCTGGACTGCAGGGGGGGTGCCTATCTAAGCTTTGCAATCCATGAGCAGGAACCCACTGCTTGGAGGTGGCTTAGGTGCCCAAAGTGTTTCTTGTGGGAATGAATTTATGATTTATCATAAGCACTTAGAAACTTCCCTTTTCCCTTCCAAAAAGCACTGGTGCCTTGTCCTTGTGCTCACATGGTCTTGTTGTTTTAGGGCTGCTCATAAAACCTGCTCAGACCAGCCTGGCACTTAATCTTGTTTTCTCAACTGTCCTTGAAAGCAGCTTGTCTTTCCCTGTGCTTGGAGCTAGACAGTATTAGCACCGGCTTAGCAGCTCCTATTACTGACAGCCATTGTCAGCACAGGGATATTTTCTAGCATGGAGCAGGCATCTGAGAAGATATAAAACAAAGGTCCTGACCCCTTATGCTTATTAACAAACCCTTTCTCAAAACATACAGATGCTAGCTCAGGTGTCTTGTACATTTCCTATTCTACTTTCGCTTCCCCTCTTACAAACTGTTGTGTGGTACTGCTAAACAGCTGCCATGTTCCATGCCAGAAATGGCTGCTTTTCAGACATGGGTGAAATGATCTCTTTATGCAGAGTGTTTTACAATCCTCCAAGCTGAAAGGATACAGGTGTTAAGAGAGAGAGGGAGTGCAAGCAGCAGATTCATAACTAACTAATTCACTTCTAATGTGAATCAAAGTGCTCATAAAAAGTGTGTGTCTTTGTAATGCCAAAGGTCTCTCTTGGAAAACAGGTTGAGTACCTCAGTTTCCCTCCCATGTTTTTTCTTTAATCTATAAAAGTCATTAAAGGGCTGCATTTGTTTACCAGAATTGGCCATGAATTAAAACATTAGTTTCACATCACAGCTGTTTGGCCACACCACAAAAGCACACACTGTAAGGCACTGACATGCTGTCTAGCTAAAGTCAAGGAGACCACATGCCAGCCAGCACACCCCCTCTTTGCTGGGCATGGTGCAGCAGCCTCTTTGACACTGGTGCCTCCTATTTACAGCCCCTCCAAGCCTTCAGTGATTTTCCCCTTCTCAGACTCAGGGCTGGTCCACACTAGGGGGGGAAATCGATCTTAGATACGCAACTTCAGCTACGTGAATAACGTAGCTGAAGTCGAATATCTAAGATCGGATTACTCACCCGTCCACACTGCGCGGGATCGATGTTCGCGGCTCTCCGTGTCGATTCCGGAACTCCGTTGGGGTTGATGGAGTTCCGGAATAGATATAAGCGCGCTCGGGGATCGATATATCGCGTCTAGATTAGACGCGATATATCGATCCCCGAGCAATCGATTTTAACCCGCCGATACGGCAGGTAGTCTGGACGTGGCCTCAGCCTTACAGCCCAGCCACTTCTAGTCCTCACCCTTTTCAGGGAAGCAGAGTCTAACAAAGCAGAAGTCTAGTGATCTCAACTCCACCCTGTATTTGATAGTCCTTGTCCCCCCTTGCCTCTGGGGGCTTTTACATCCCCTTCCTTTGGGGTCAGTAGGAAAACTCGGCTCTCCCTCTACTCTGGGTGTTGCCCAAGGTGCCCCACGCTAAGTAGCTAAGGCCTACGCCCTCAGACTTGCTGCTGTTTCCCTGGGCTAGTTCCTACTTTCGGGCCCCTTTCACAGAAAAGCTCCTTATACTGCTCTCTCTCTCTCCTTATGCTGGCTGATGCAGAGTCCCCTTCAGGCAGCCTGGCAGTTCACAGCTCCTTGCAGTCTGGGCCTCCTGCAACTATCTGGGGAGGTCCTGCCCTACATTCATTTCCCTGGGCCTTCTCCTGCTGTTTTCCTTGGAGCTCCTCTTCTTAGCATCTCTTCCTTCAGCTGAGCTCTGGTAGCCTTTTCTTGTCCAGGTGCTCATTAGTCAATTAGCTGCCAACCAGCCACCTAGGCAGTGAATTACTTGCAGGTGGGCTTGTTCTCCTTGAAGAAGTCCTTCCTAGGTAGACTGGCCCTTGACTTCCCTAAAAGGGGCCGGCCACCCTGTGACCAGCTCTTGTTGCCTTAGCATCTGAGTGCTGGTTGCACAACACTCTTGTGATATAGGGCAGCTTTGTTATCCCCATTTTATAGATGGGGGACTGAGGCACAGAGAGACTAAGGGTGGCATCCATGAAGGGACTTCTGCTTTGCAGCGCTGAGCATCACGGCGCCTAACTTTTAGGCAGCTAGAAAAATCACAGGAATAACTCCGTGATCCACAAAGCTGGAGTGAGGCATCCAGGCTCCCTATACCACGAATGGGGAGAGATCCGTGCCTTCAAATGTGATTCACTAAAGGCAGCACACTAGGCAGGGAGTTGCCTAAGCCAGCCAATGAGAGATGCTGATGACAGGTAGGAACCTTAGTCCAGGTGCAGGGAGGTGCCTGTCTCTGCTTAGCTGTCCATGAATGGGAACTGCTGTAGTCTGCTGGTTAGAGCACCCACCTGGGAGATGGGCAGCCCCAGGTCCAGTCCCCCTGCTCCAGTCATGCTTTCCTTAGTTATCCACAGTAGAACAGCTCCAATAGAAGAGACTAAGTCCCCACTCCCCACCAATGTATCCCCTAGCTCAGCCTTCAGAGCACTCACAGGGGAGGTAGGAGACCCCTGTTCAGATCCCCCCAGAACAGGGCACCCCTGTTTTGAACAGGACTCATTCTGCTGGATCAGGCCCCATATATGACTTAGGTGGCTGAACACTTACCTTCCACTGCTTTGTGAATTGCCTTGGGGCTTCAGCAGGAAATGTGCACCAGAACACCTACAGGGAGGCAGCTATGCACATGCTCAGAGGCAGGAATGCAGATGCTAAGGGAGCTTTTACCTTGAAAGCTTCGGTGCTTTATGTGTTCATAGAGTGCAGGACAGTTCTGTGCACTGCAGTGGTGCCAAAACCAGCACTGGGGCACCTAGCTCACAATCACGCAGGCAGGCTGTAGGATAGCAAAGACTTAAATCCAGATCTTCCTAATTGCAGCTTATCTTCATAACCATTGGGCTACCTACGTTCTCTGCACCAGTCTTCCTCTTTCCATAATGACTGGACTATCCTTCCCGCTGGCCAGGCTTCTCTCTCCAGAAGAGCCTTAGGCCTTCTAGGGTTTGTCTACACATGGAGATATTCTGGAATAGCTATTCAAGAACAGCTATACCAGAATAACTTCCTGAATAATTCCATGTCTGGACAATCTTATTCTGGAATGAAAGTGCATTTCTTTCAAACTAGCTTAATCCAGTTTGGATGTTTCAAATGGAGGGTGCTGCAGATTGGTGTTAGGGTGCAAAGGCAGCCTGGAAAGAAGGGAAGACAACTGGGTCCCATGGTCACACCTGCAGCACATTGGTGGAGCCTTGCAAGAAAGCCTGACTTAAACTCTAGAGCGAATAGGCACTCCTGAGTCAAACCTAAGTAATGAGCTGAATTTGAGGAGGGGAAAGATTAATCATTGCTGGCAGCCAAGAATGTGCAAGTCTGACAAAAGCCAAAGCTTTTTTTATTGCAGCTGACTTTAGCTAAGTATCATTAAACCTATTGCAAGAATAAATTTTCTTTGAGTCAAACTATAAAATGTGGAGTAAAATCCTCTTAAACCAGTGACAGCTCCTAATGGAATAGACTTTTTTTTTCTGCAAACCAAAAAAAAGGGGGGGGAATAAATTAATAAAACTGATCTTTAGATTATTAAGTGAATAGATTAGGTTTCAAAGTGGAAAATATTTACTTAGGCAAAACCTGCTCAATTCAATATCTTGCTTATTCAAACCATACTTCAATTAATTTTCTTAATTTGGGATTATAATTGGACAGAATAATGACATTTTCTGCTTGTATAAATACGTATTTGTGAACCCAGTTAGTGCAGAATTCAGGCAGTAAAAGGAATGACACTGAAAGCCTTTACCTTGCTAAACCCAAGGTAACATTAGTGCTTCTGTGCTCACCAGTAATAATTTTGGGGTCAGACATTTCCTGGCAGTTTATGACTGGTTGGAGGATCTGAGGTGAAGCGAAGAAACCTTATCATAGATTGTCATTAAATGTCCAGAAATGTCTGACTGGGAGGTCATTATTGCTATTACAACACGGGAAGATATTAAAACAAAGAAAAATGGAAGTCATTTCCTTTGTGCGTGTGGAGTACTGGAGTTCAGATCCGGATCAACTGTATCCTAATTCCTTCAAAGTATAGGCCATGCTTGGTTGCAGGATTTGGCATAGCTCCATCTCGAGTGTTGGAAACTTAAACTGAACACCTCCTCGCTATGGATTGTGTGCAAAGCTCTCCAACAAGGGCACTTTAATAGGTGCAGGCTCAAATCACATACATGCTGACATGATTGGCTAAGAGCTGGATCTGGTTGTCCTCACTCAGGTTTGAAGATTGCAGACCGTGATCCGGTGTTGGCCAATGGTTTCTGGGCAATCTTTGTAAGTTCACTCCCATGGGCTTTTCCTCTCTTCCAGAGAGACACTGGAATGGACATATAACAAAATGCAGATGTAACGTTCAGTCCCTGGCATCAGATAGTGCTCTGACTATAGTGTGCATGTGGTGGTGCGGGGAATAAACCTAAAATGTCAGCCTTGTGTGCCATTAAATAGCAGTTGTCTGTAAACAGGAGGGGCCTGGGTCCTTAGTGAGAATGGGTTTGTCAGAGTTCAAAGGCTACCTGCACCTCAGGTCTCAGGCCTCAAGCTATCATCTCTCTTGGGGTGGAATCATGTGATTCTCTCCCCAAAGACTGGGCCTTGGGCTGCAGTTCCCTCCCCTGGTGCTAACCGTGGTCACTGCAGAAAGTCCAACTTAGGCTCAGACTCTGCTGTTCTGTTCCCTCCAGGAGAAATGACCTTGGTATCCAGATATCAAGCAGCCTCCTTAAAGCAAAGTATTATTTACTGAGATCTTAAAACAACAAACCATCTCCATGCATACTGCCTGCCTCCCTCTAAGATTCACAATCCCACGAGGAGCCAGAGAAGGCTCCAACCACTTCAGACACAGGACGAGTCTAAGGCAGTCTGTGTCTGTGTCCATCTCACCACACTCACTGACCATTCCTCTTTTGTCTCTCCACAGAGTCTTTTTAACTACTTAGTGTCCCTTTGATCTCTGGGCTCCCAGCCCTGGCAAGCAGCCATGTAACTCTGGGCTGGAGCCTGGAAGTAGCGTCTTCATTGCTAAGTTCTTGGAATTGTTCCCAAGTGTTTCTTGGGAGGCCACTTATCTATAGCTGTTGTGTTGCCTTCCTGTTTGTTTTTCCAAGAAACCCTACTAAACTAAACCAATATATTCATAGAGGAAAGCACAACACCATGGTATAAGCTATACAGTGACTGTCTCATTGACCAGGTCACCCCCCAGTATTCACCTCATGGTTACAGTGCAGTATGTCTAGATTAGTACATAGCAGCTCCACATCCAGCACAGTATGGGCATTGCTTGTAATGTTGTCTCAGATCCGGGGGTGTTGAGAATAGGAATGTGTTGGCTGCTGGCAGCTAATTTCAATATCCTGTTTTTGTTTTCTGTGGCAGTGGAAGCACACACTGCATCATTAGCACTAAGAAGAGAGAGGAATTTTAAACTGCAAAGATCTGACTGGACACAATTTCGAAGCTTGTCTGATTATGCAGCACTCAACAGTAACTGTACATTGCAGTGGTGCCTCTTTGGGGGGGGGTGGGGTTGAGGGATGAGGCAGAATAATAATTTTGTTTTCCTCAAAGCTTGTTGGTGTGCCGGAGCTATATTTCCTATGCTCTGTCTCTTTAAGGCTTGAACACAGCTAAAGGCAGGGTGTGGTTGCAGCAGGTTCCTTGAAGGCACTTCAGCATCTGGCTGGGCCAGGAGTTGTATTGCTGGATTCTGCCCATTTTCACACATTCTAAGGCTGAAGGGATCATCTCGTCTGACCCCTTGTGTTGCCCAGGCCATAGAACTGCCCTGAATTAATTTATGTTTAAACTAGAGCAGATCTTTTAGAAAAACTACCAAAAAAACTTGCCGGTGATGGAAAATCCACCACACCCCTTGGTCAGTTGTTCCAGTGTTTAATTACACTTTCTGTTAAAAATGTACACCTTATTTCCAGTCTGACTTTGTCTAGTTTCAAATTTCAGTCACTGGAGTCTGTTATATCTTTGCCTGCTAGATTGAAGAGCCAATTATCTAGTATTTGTTCCCCATGTGGGTACTTATAGACTGCAATCAAGTCACCCCTTAACCTTCTCTTTGTTAAGCTCCTTGAGTCTATCATGTCTTCTAATCCTTTCATTATTCTTTTGGCTCTTCTCTTGAACCCTCTCCAATTTATCAACAATCTATTTGAATTGAGGACACCAGAATTGGACACAGTATTCCAGCAGTGGTTCCACCAGTGCCAAACACAGAGGCAATAGAATTTCTCTGTTCCTACTTGAGATTGCCTGTTTATGTATCCATGAATTGCATTAACGTTTTTGGTCACAGCATCATACTGGGAGCTCATGTTCAACTGATTATCATTTTTGACTCTCAATTCTTTTTCAGAAATTCTGCTTCCAAGGACAGAGTCCCCCATCCTGAATGTGTGGCCTACATTCTTTATTTCTAGATGTACCTAATTCACGAGAGAGAGCACATTACTACAGCAGAAACCTGTGAAAACAACAGAAATATTTGAGTTCATCTAAATTGCCAGTTAATTGTGAGTCCAGAGAGGCTGAGTGGGAGCCCATAGGAAACAAACATGTCACCGGAATCTTAGATAAAGTACTTTCCCAGAAATGGCACTTAGAGTCAGATCTGACTCTGGAGAAAACCTTACTGGTGAACCTTAATTCTGTATGTATGAGAAGCCAAGCAGTGATCAGAGCAGTGGTGGATTAGCCACTGGGCCAATGTGGCCCTTGCCCAGTGGCCCCGGCCAATGAGGGGGCCCAGAAAAATGGGCACTCGTGTGCCCCAATGTGCTCTGCCCACCTAGTTCTCTTGCCTGAGAATGAGACAGGGCATGGAGGCTTGCCCCACTCTCCCTGCCCGCCTACCTGGCACTCCTGTCAGGGACCATGGCAAGTCCCCGCCCCGTGCCCCACCCTGCCCCCTGGCAGGTGCAAAGGGGAGACAAGGGGACTGCAGGCAGAACAGGTGGGGAGGAGCTCCCACTTGCTCTGGCCCACAGCCCCAAAACCCCTAATCTGTCTCTGGAGCAGAGGGCCATGAAAGGACAAGATGTGGCAGCATGGAAACTTGAGTTCTTCCTCTGAAGACAAAAGAGATAAATTAAAGCATGGCAAACAACTCGGAGTTCAACAGCACAGGACATGTATGTGACACTAACTCCCGAGTCTAAAAGGCTGTAATGAAGGAAAGGCAATAAAAGGGGTGATTTTGCCATGTGGGGAGAATAAGAAAAGTAACAGCACGAGAAAGTGTCTTATTCCTGCTTGGTTCATTTGCATGTCCAGATAATTCTAGTGAGCCAGTCTATGAAGGTGACAGATGCAGCAAAATTGCAAAGAGTTGTGGAAATTGAAGCTTCTGAAAAAGTTCAGCAGACCTTAACATCCATTCCTGCAGGAGGCTCCTTCTCTCCTCTGGGTATAGGAGTATTTTTGGGCTCAGACCTACACAAGTTCTTTCACTCCATGCAGGAGCAAGCCCTGCTGCTCGGCTTCTCAGTGTAAGTGTCCTGCTAGCTGTCACCTTCAGCCCCCAACTAAAACCTCTCCAGCGCATCATCAAGGATCTTCAACCTATCCTGAAGGATGATCCCTCACTCTCACAGACCTTGGGATACAGGCCAGTCCTCGCTTACAGACAGCCCCCCTAACCTGAAGCAAATACTCACCAACAACTACAACCACACAACAAAAACACTAACCCAGGAACCTGTCCCTGCAACAAACCCTGTTGCCAACTCTGTCCACATATCTATTCAAGGGACATCATCATAGGACCTAACCACATCAGCCACATCATCAGGGGCTTGTTCACCTGCACATCTACCAATGTGATATATACTATCATGTGCCAGCAATGCGCCTCTGCCATGTACATTGGCCAAACTGGACAGTCTCTACGCAAAAGAATAAATGGACACAAATCAGACATCAAGAACTATAATATTCAAAAACCAGTAGGAGAACACTTCAACCTCTCCAGACACTCAATAACAGATTTAAAAGTGGCAATTCTTCAACAAAAAAGCTTCAAAAACAGACTCCAATGAGAAACTGCAGAACTGTAATTAATTTGCAAACTGAGTACCATGAAATTAGGCCTGAATAGAGACTGGGAGTGGATGGGTCACACAAAAACTAAAAACTAATTTCCCCATGCTAATTTTTTCCCTACTGTTACTCAGACTTTCTTGTCAACTGTTTGAAATGAGCCACTGTGATTACCACTACAAAAGTGATTTTTTGTCCTGTTGATAATAACCCACTTTAATTGAATTGTCTCGTTAGAACAGACCCCCCACTTGGTAAGGCAACTCCCATCTTTTCATGTACTGTTATATTATCTTTCTACTGTATTTTCCACTCCATGCATCTGATGAAGTGGATTTTAGCCACCGAAAGCTTATGCCCAAATAAATTTGTTAGTCTCTAAGGTGCCACAAGGACTCCTCATTGTTTTTGCTTATACAGACTAACCCGGCTACCATTCTGAAATCTGCTCTACCCAGAGCACCCCACTACTGAAAGATAGGTCTTTTCATATCCTCAGCTGCACTTGGGTTCAGCTGGAATACTCAGGTTCCCTCTAGTTCTATTCTAATCCCTTCCTGCAACAGCACATTCAAGAGTTTATACACTTCATCACAGTGGGAAAAGTTGGACCTCTGCCATTGAGCAAGACCATTGACGGACTCTTTGGCCCTACAAGACAGGTGCATTCAAGACAAATGAGATGTCTGCAATTCCTCACACAGCCAAGAAGTGATAGTTCACCATTTACCATTCCACACTTAGCACCCAGCCCCTGCTAAGGCTTCTCTATGCCACTCCAGCCTTACATTCCTTTCTGGGGAATTTCTCAAGTGTAGGTGAATCCCTAATGATGTTGCTGCCTGATCTATTGATTATGTATTAATTATGTTGATTACTTAAGAAGTCCTCATTAATACTCTGAGGTTTGGTAGGTGCTTGTCCCAAGATCATATCCAGTATTGTTAGAATGACTGTCCAGTGGGAACCCCAATGTGCACAGTTCCAACACTCAAACTTAGGAAAAAACCTTCTGTGTCTGGAATAGTTTTATGAACACAGTCAGCAAAGTTACTAACACTCCAAGCTAGCAAGGTAGATAGAGATAATACAGGATGAGGTCTGAGCATCCATATATTCATACTGTCCCTCACAGTACAATCTGAAGTGTCAGTCATTATCTTCCTCTTCCTCCTCCTCCTCCTCCACCTCATCTTCCTCATCTTCCTCATCACCATCACCAGAAATCACCTTCCTGGCATTTCCCAAATGTTACATCTCCCAAAGCACACAGACTGGGATACAACTTTTATAATGTCTTACACTGATGCAACTATGCATATTCAGTAGGGGTTTCATCCCTTGTTCTTATTTGAACTTCCTCACCCTATTACATCGAGGTGTCTTTCCCTCATAGGTTACAAGGCTGTTTACCTCAAACTTATTAGCACAGATGTCAATTAGCTACCACGGCACTCTGTGGTCAGACATCTGCAGATGTTTCTAACTTATAAATATCCAAAGCTGATATCAACTAGCATCTTGTGGTCACTGTCAGCAGTTTAGTCATTACAGCAATCTGTCTTGTGATCTCTTAGGGTCTAGGGTGTCTCCTGTTTAGCTGCTTATGCTCAGGCTTTTGGGGCCTTAAGCCTTGATTCGTTTAGCTAAGCTATTGTCTTACAAGCATTACTGCCTTAGCTTATACCCACGCCTTACCTAGTAAATACCTACACCTACAGGATACAGCATAGAGTCAGCATTGCTGGCTCTGGGTCTGGTTGGGGGAAGGAGTGTGTCTGGGGCACTGGTGTACACTAACAATTCCTGGTGACCTAGAGATCCTTGGCTGTTGGAACCTGTCTTGGGGCCTGCTACAGGTGAAGCAGCTTATAGCAGCCCTGAGGCAGCTCAAGGTTGCTCCTCAGAACTGAACAGGTACCAGGGACAGGAAGCCACAAAGTGGCTCTCTCCTTGGGCTGCATGAGGCCCCAAATGGCTGGTCCTGAGGCTGTGGCCCTTGGAGTTACCAGGAATGTGGATGGGTCTAGTGCTGTTACAGAGGAACCACAAACAGAACCAGCAATTCAGACAGCTGTGCCTAATTACCCTGATCAGCAGAGAGTGCCCAGTGATTGATTCTTCCCATCATCAGAACTCCACAGAGGGAGAATGAACCAGAAACCTAAGCATCACAGATATGCATTTGATGCAAAAAACTCAACTAGGGCAAAACTATCTTCAGTTTGCTGTCAGGGTGACTGATAAATACATGTGTTTTCTATCTCTGCTTACTGGTACACTGAGCTAGCAACAAGATTAGAACTCAAGACATCCTTGATCCCCACCCTGTTTTCGTTCCTCAGAAATACAAATGTGACAACTGTAATCTTCTCTTAGTCTTCAGATGTTAGCCCCTGGTAGGGGGTGAGAGATTAGCGTCAATTTTGAACCATACCTAAGTGCTGCCTTCTCTCTATTAATATGGAAAAATTCCAGTAGAGCCACTAGAACTCATCAACATAAAGATTTTGTTCCTTAGTCAACTGACACACACATCACAATATTGTCCTGGGGTATAAGGAGTTAATTCTGACACATCATCCCTAGACAGAGCTAAGGTGAATTGGTTCCATGGGACTAAGTGCTCCAAAGTTTGCCTGACAGCTACTGGCCAGTAAATAATGGAGTGACATGAAGGATAAATTGGCCCATTGTCTCCAGATTCTGCCTCTTAACTGCACCAGCAATTCTGATACTTTCAACATGGCTCCATTTACAAGAGCATTAAGTCTATCAAGCACAGCTTTATTCTCATTCCTATTATAGAATTTCATCATATCACTCCCATGCTCTGAAACTGTTTTCTGTGTACTCTCACAGCCTTCAGCCTCAGTCTCTGTGTGTGAGTAGGTTATCTTCTCATTTTATCTTCAAATATGACAAGCAATTCTTGGAAAATGTGCGATGAACTCCTCGAAGCTGGCCTGCCATTTCCTCTGATTGCACTCATGTGAGACCAGGGATGTAGTTTCAAGTAAATCAAAACACAACTCTTAAAGGGGTCCTGCAGGTAACAATGGAGATGGAATACCTCAGCCATCCTTCCTCCCAAGTTCCTGCCCCATCCATTTCTTGTGTCTTCCTCTTCCACCCCAGGGCACTGTTTTAGTCAGAACATTGCTTACGGGCACAGATGTAGTCCAACCAGCTAAGGAGTCTGGACTAAAATGCCTGGCATGAAATCCTGACTCCACTTAACTGTTTCAGTAGCAAAACTCCCATTGACTTCAACAAAGCTAGGATTTCACCTTGGGTAGCTAATGACTTAAAGTCCAAAGTAGCACCTGTCAGAGTGACACAACTAGACACGGAAGGTGTTGAGGAGGAAGGAGGCATCTCTCTTGGTTGCCTGACAGCCATGATCAGTCCTCACTCAGGCAAAACTCCCTGTAAACAAATGGCTTGTCCCTTAAGGACTAGAGGCCTGGGCCCCCGCAACCCTGATTATGAAGGAGGCACACCTGACCAGGGATCATCTGATTCCCCCAGAAAGGGCAGCTAGTAGCTGCAGAGGAAGAGAGCTCTTAAGGAGGACAGAGGGGAGGAGAGAGGCTCCAGCAGAGAAACCTTGGACTTGGGGAGGCAGATTTAGGCAGGAAAGGCCGGGGGAACCTGCTGGGAGGGAAATGGATGGGTTTGAGGGGGGACTTGAGGACTTTATTTTTACTGTTTTGTTAATTTAATAAACCAGAACCTGAATGGGCAAAAGAGTTTGGGAGTTATTGAAAAAGCCCCTTGTATCATAGAATGTCAGGGTTAGAAGGGACCTCAGGAGGTCATCTAGTCCAACCCCCTGCTCAAAGTAGGACCCATCCCCAGACAGATTTTTGCCCCAGATCCCTAAATGGTCCCCTCAAGGATTGAACTCACAACCCTGAGTTTAGCAGGCCAATGCTCAAACCACTGAGCTATCCTCAGGGAAACTGAGGCAGGAGCTGCTCACACAGCTGACCTAATGCCACAAGACAGAACCCAGGATGTGGCCATCCAATGGCACTCTCATGGACTTTTTTTTTTTTGCCTGAGCAAGAACTAAGTAAAAGCAGTGCAAGGACTCTGGGATGTGGCTAATCACAGATATTGCAATCCCAGGTGACATCATTGGGGCCTTTGTTGTATTAATCGCATGTCTGACTGTGGGCCAGGGAGCGTATGTAACTCCAAGGCAGGAAGGGTCACCTCAAAGAACCAAAACAGGGAGGGATGGTGTGTGTGTGTGTGTTGATGATTAAGGTGAACCACTTAGGTTATAAACACCTCCAAAGAGGTACCACTCCCCAGGGAGGGGTGGGTGGGGTTTCCATAGAATGGTTCAAGCTGTTTTTTCCAGAGATCAACAAACAAAGAAAGGACCTTTGGTATAAAAAGGCTGGATTTAAAGTGCTGGATCAGAGAGAAGACCCTGAGTCAAATGGATGGCACCTTCTCCCTAAGCAGGGCCCCCAACCTTTGCAGAAGGGTTGGAAAGTCTTTGGCCTAGTTGGGCCTCATAAGACTGAGGGGTAAGCTCTGGTGAGCTTCTAGCATGCACATAAGAACTGTTTTCTCCATAATGCTTTTACCCTAAGAATAAAGATGGTTGCTTAGAAAGAGCTGATGCTACCTAGTAACTTCTGGCCATACGCTGATTGTAGCTGTTGGTGAGAAAGTAACCCACAGGTGATCGCCTATAGGCAGGCTGGCTCGCTGAGGATATCACAGAGTAAGACATAGAGCTGGTCAGGAGGGAGAGATGCAGGTCTCCACCCAAGAGAGGTGATGGTTGGGAGTCTGAAACCTTTTGTGGATGACCTCAAGGGACCATGGAGGGGGAACAAGGCATGGTTAGTTACCCTGAAATTTGACATGGCCCCATGGGTGTTTGCCTGAGTGATAAGGATTGACTAGACACTGAACAGAGATCTCAGGGCTCAGCACAACAATCTGATCCTGAAAGGTGCTGAGCACCAGGAACTCCTGCTGAAGTTGTTTGCAATTAGGGTGTTCAGTACCTGTCAGAATCAGGCCCTCAGTTCTTATCATATGGAAGGTAACAATGCAGAGCAGAACCCATGGAGGAGGTCAGGCACAGCCCATAGTTAGGGGTGGGATGAAAAACGCAACCCTAAGGGAAGCTCTGGCAGCTGTTCTGTCTCAGCGTGGCTTTGTGTATGTTCCTCTTGCCCCTCCATACACTTGTACAAAGGCCAGAATGCAACCCTAAGAGAATAATTTTTCAGTGCAGCACGATTATAGCCCGGGTGGACTCCTATCAGACTGCTACACTAGACTCCTTCAGAGCTTTATGGACTGTTGGCTAAACACTTCATTACGGAATTGTTGAGAGAGAGATTATTTATCCTGTGGGGTTGTTCTGCTCGCTGGGATCAATGCAGCACATTAAGTTGAGGGGCTAAAATTACTTAAGAAATGTCCAGCAGAAAGCCTGGCTGGGTGTGTTTGCAAAAGGATTTCGAAAGCAAATTAATTTAGCTCATTGAATTAGTTTGTTTTGAATTTCAAAAGAGCAAAAGTGATTAGTCCCTATGGTGGCCTATTATGCTAAAATGACATTGTCTTAGCCAATCAGAGAGGAAAGATGTCCAATTATGGACACATGACAATTTGGCAGTTTTCAATAACTGTGCCATATTATACAAATCCCTGCATTCTGATTAGCTACTAACACTGGTGTCAGTCACTGGAACACATACAAATCCCTGCATTCCCATTGGTTGCTACCCTCGTAACTGACTCATGCATCTGTGCTGTGCCAAACTCCTTCCACTTAAAAACAAACATTTTTAACCCAACTGTGTATTGGAAAAATGTATTCACAAGCACTTTCAACAGATCAGTGACAATACTGGAATTGTTTTCTAGCAGTCAATGTGGGAATTCCGGACCCTGGGATTCTGTTCCTGGGTCTGCCACTAACTTCTCATGTGACCTAAAGCAAATTACTTACTGATTTTGGATGTCCAACTTGAGGCAGCTAGGGCCTGCCTTTCAGAGGTGCAGAGCACAAATCCAAATGAAGCCCATGGGAGACCAGCATCTCTAAAAAAAACAGGCTTAGACCATCTCAACTTGGCCCCAAAAATTAAAGGTGCCCAAAATAAGAGGTCACTTTGAAAATCTGAGCCTATACATTTCAGTTTCCTTCTTCCCCCTGTGGAATGGGTGTAATACCTGCTGGAGGAGTTTGTGCAAGTCAAGTCATTAACATGTGGCAAGTTTATTGAAAAGGAGTATGAGTGTATAGTATTGCAGTTGGCGTCCACACCCACACTGCTGGGCTACAGGTTGGAGAGATGCACGGGGAATAGCCAATACAACCATGCGTTCTTTTCAGGGGGTTGCACTGCTGCAGGCTGTAGGGGAGACAAAACCTGCTGCTGGAGGGATCTGGCTGAAATAAAGAATTATTTGGATATTTAAGATCTATTCAAGTGCTGCTCTCCAAAGTGCATCTCTCCAAAACGACAGGGAAAGATTGACGACTGTTTGGAGCTAGGATGACCAGATGTCCTGATTTTATAGGCACACTCCCAATATTTGGGGCTTTATCTTAGTATCTTTATCTTATATAGGCATTTATTACCCCCACTCCAGCCCAACTTTTCACACATGCTATCTGGTCACTCAATTAAAGTGTGCTGCAGCAGTGGTCTACTTCCCCCTGTGCTCCCCACGTCTCAGGGAGGTATTTGGTGCCAGTCTGCCAGGTGCAATGAGCCTTGGAGCACACTCGAGCCCACTGAATATGCCTCAAGAGTTTCAAATCACAGACATCAGGACAACGAATTTGGAGATGGCAGATCTTCTTCATAGAGACATTGAATGGGAGTCCCAAATGGCTTTAGAGCAATACAATATGTGGGCTGCCACTGCACTCCAGTGAGTTTTCCTCTTCAAATTACCATGGAGCTGAGTCTGCAGCTCAAAGCAACCGCTTGGTGTAGCAAACAGAGGAATCCCCAAGGCTTTGCGTCTCTCTTTTACCCACTCCTGAATTGCCCCTACACGTTTGCCCTGAGCGTGCAGAAGGCTGCACGTTTGCTTGCAGGGCTATTGTGCCTGGCTGGAAAGAGCAGACTGGTTGCCACATCTAACAGCCTCAGGATCATTCAGGAGAACATTACAGGTTTGAAGGAGGCTCCAAGGGGATGCTCTGAGACTAATGCAGCTACCTGACTAGTCGAGGACACTCAGGACTACTTTGTGCATTAGTATTCTCTCTGTTCAGTGCAGCTGCAGCCCAGCAAGCCACGCTGCACACACCTGGGTCACAGACGCTGCCGAGCATCTCTGCAGTTCGGGGTCACACACTTTTTCTGCATTCAGACATCCCGCTAAACTCAAAGTGAATCTCAGCTGAAAGTGTTGAATTTTTCATGGTTCCCACCAAAAAACCCTATTGCCCCTCCCTGCATGCCCAAGGAGAGTGAGGTGCTCACCCACCACAGCTCAGGTTCACCAAGTGGTTCTGAAACCCCGATGATCCTTGACTGAGTTTTGGGGTGGCAGTGAATCCCATAGTTCATCAGCTGGCTCTCTTAAGCTGCCTGTCCAATACCACCACTCTATACCAGTTCCCACTGCTACAGGGATCGACATTATTCTGTGTTTGTACAGCACCTAGCACAACAAGGTCCTGATTCATGACTGGGGCTTCTAAGTGCTCTAGCAATACAAACAATTATTATTGATAATAAAATCTCTAGTTGGATGCAATCCTGGCAATGCAGTCATCCAATGTGAAGTGCTCAGCTTTCTCTGTGGCAGGGCGAGGACTAGGCAGTATCATTCCATGGAAGGTGAATAAATTATTACTGTAAATTATTCTGATGAAGTGGCTTTTATTTGAAGTCCAGGCATAAGCGGTGCTTGCTGATTGGCTCCCAGTGATGTCATACCCTGAACAATAGTACACTGCAGAGATAAGAATTTTCTCCTCTTTATTTTGTATATAATTTTCATTTTATACTGGCAGTAAAACCTCACCAGCAGTGCCTTTCACTGTGTGTGTGTAGGAGGCGGAATTGCACTGTGTGGCTGATGAAAGCACAGTGGCCTTTGTTCCTCAGTTGTGCAACAAACCTAAGGCTAGCAGTTTTAATCCAGAAACACACTGTGTTGTATTGCTCCATTAGGGTGACCAGATGTCCTAATTTTATAGGGACAGTCCTGATTTTTGGATCTTTTTCTTATATAGGCTCTTATTACTCCCCACCCCCATCCCGATTTTTCACATTTGCTGCCTGGTCACCCTTTGCTTCATCCACAACCTCAGGTTCCTCAGAAAGGAGGGATAGAGATCTGTATTTTTTTGGCTCATTCGTACAGAGAATCAGCCTGATGGCAAACACAGGATTTGCTATTTATGAACTGACACTTAACAACAAGTGCAAGTAACAACAAGGGATCCATCCTGTGTTCCAACATGAGGGTGCAAGCAGGGGTTTAAATTGAGTGAGGAAGAGAATTCACAATAAATAATTTATTTTGCAGAATTCACTGTTCTTCTTCTCTGTCAGTTGATTTGCAAAATTCTCAGCTGAGCACAAAATAATTTGCAAGATTTTACAGGGAACAATTCTCTACTAGCAGGAATGTACATACTCATCAGGTCACTTACACACATCACATGCTATCATTTCTCTTCCCTCATTAGATGTGGCATCAGATATGCGACATGAAATTTGCTTTTGACAAACATTTAAGCTTTCACCTTTGCTTGTTGCAAGTATTCATGGTGGTAGAGGTTGATTGCTAGAAAGTCTGCAGAAAGCAAACCTGAAAGCACTAGTAATGGGGTTGAATTGGAATGCACTTTCAAATTCAAACGGACATACACACATTTTTTCACTCTTTGTTAAGTTCAAGTTTTGAATGCCTCAGGTTTTGAGGCTGCCTGAAGCTGTTGTAACTGAGAATAAGACTCTGAGCCCTGGCACATCTCTGTTGTTTTCTCCAACCATTATGGACACCTGTAGTGTAAATGTTATTAGCCAGCCCTAGTCAAGCATGTCACTCCTTGGCAGCATCAGGGGCACATTCCTGTTTATGTGCTCTTTAGGAAAGCATAGCCTCTTTCTAAAGAGGAAACATGGATCTGGAGTTGACCTAGACGCTTGAGTTTTTCCCTTCAATGACTATACATGGTGATTTGTCCTACAAGGGCAGAAAGGAAATACCTATATAATTTGGAAGATGCTGCATGCTTTGTGGATCTCCCAGATGGCTGCACTGGAGAAATGAGATGTCAAACCTATCAGAGCGCTTAGGGATGGTTAGATCTGCCACTCTCAGTCTTGTGGATCAGGACTCTCATGCCTGGTCTACATAGCTACATCAAATCTAGCTACATAGCTAGGTCAACATAGTTGCATCAGCTAGGGGTATGAAAAAAGCCACACTCCTGACTGACATCTGATACACTATAGATGCAGCTATGTTGACAAACAAATATGTCCGTTAATGTAGCTACTGTCACTGAGGCCTGGCCTACCCCAAAACTGAGGTTGACCTGGCTATGTTGTTCAAGGAAGTGAGAAATTTACACAGCTGGAGACATAGGTAAGCAAACCTAAACCCCAGTGTAGAACCCCTAAGTTGACAGAAGAATTATTCTGTTGGCCTAGCTATGGAGCGACCATAGGCACAGCACCTATGGGGAAAAAATAGTGGGTACTGAGCACCCACCGACAGCCCCTCTATCAGCTGCCCCTCTCCCCCATCAGTGTTTGTTGCCCGCCGGCAGTCCACACTAATCAGTGCTTCCCTCTCCTTCCCTGTGCTTCCCACCCACCGGTGGTAGGGTGACCAGATAGAAAGAGTGAAAAATTGGGACAGGGGGTGGAGGGTAATAGGCACCTATATAAGAAAAAGCCCCGAATATCAGGATGGTCCCTATAAAATTGGGACATCTGGTCACCCTAGCCACCAGCCCCGCTGATCAGGGCCTCCCACTCCTTGCTGTTTCATGGCATGCAGGAGGATTTGGGAGAGAAGGGTAACTCAACCCCTTCCCCGCCCCATTCCAACCCCTTCCCCAAATCCCTGGCTCTGCTTCTCCCCCCTCTCTCCCAGGCTTGCCACAAAACAGCTGATTCGTGCAGAAAGCCTGGGAGGGAGGAGGGAGAAGCGGAGTGGTGGCGCACTTGGGGGAGGAGGCAGAGGTGAGCTGAGGGGTGGAGTGGTTCCTCTGCTCCCCCCAAGATTACTTCCTGCGGTCCTCCCCACGACCCCCCACTGCTGCAGCTCACCTCCGCTCCGCCTGCTCCCCTGAGCACGCCGCTGCCGCTCTGCTTCTCCCCCATCCCTCCCAGGCTTGCAGCGCAAATCAGCTGTTTTGCAGCAAGCCTGGGAGGGAGGGGGAAGAAGCAGAGCGACGGCGCACTCGGAGGAATCAGGCGGCAGTGAAGCGGAGGTGAGCTGGGGGGGACCAGTACCTCTGCCCCCCCCGGGTTACTTCCTGCGGCCCTCCCCACACCCCCCACTGCCACAGCTCACCTCTGCTCAGGGCTGGCTCCTGGCTTTTTGCGCCCCAAGCACAAAAAAAAAAAGGAGCCGGTGTGCCGCCCCTTGGAGAGTGCTGCCCCAAGCATATGTTTGGAGCGCTGGTGCCTAGAGCTGGCCCTAGTGGGAGCGACAGAATAACCCATCATCACCTTAGCAAGTGTCTACGCTATGGTGCTACAGCAGCCAGTGCTGTAGCTGGACCACTGTAGGGTCTGTAGTGTAGCCAAGCCTACCAAAAGGTGGTGTTCCTACTCCGATAGAAAACTCCTCTCCACTGGGGTTGTGGGTAGCTATACTGTGGGTTTATGCCAGCTATGCCAGTACAGTCTCTGTAGTGTAACCATGCTACATACAGTGAGGTTCCTAGCACTTCTGTTGAAGTAGATTTGCTGAGTCATAGGCTCCACACTGACACCAGGAGCTTCCCACAAACCACTGCACCCCGGTTCCCAGGCATGTCATTTGAAATTCCGTGGGAGCAAGTGCAAAGGACTCTAAATCACATCTGAAAAGGAGCAGCTGTAAGAGGATGAGTGCAGGGCACAGTTTAAAAAATATTTGAAACCAGATTTTCTCAGAGAGGCTCTTTCTAACCATACACATAAGCAGCATGTGTGACTGGCTGGCTGACCGCTTTGAGGTTAAACTAAAGCTGGGCTCAGATCACAGCTTTTGGATCCAGACCCAGATCTACATCTGAGACTTTGCCCAGTTTGAGGAAGGCAGCAGAATGGAGGAGGGATCCAACTCCTGGATTTTATTTCTGCCTTTGCCACTGACTCACTGTATCATCTGGCACAACAGCACTATCTGCCTCAGTTTCCCCACCTGTAAAATCAGAGCTTATTATAAAGCACTTTGAAGTGCCCAGCTAAAAGTGCTCTAGAAGTAAAAAGCTTTACTGTTGTTGTTGTTATTATCTGATGTTGTGCCTCAGTCTGTCACAGAGACAGCCCTGAGCTGGGAAACTCAGATCTCCATGTGAATTCCCCCATAGCTCAGGGGGAAAGGATTTGGATTCAAAAGTCTGGTTCAGACCCATCTCCAATTTTAAAACAACTTCACTAGCAAAAATGAGAACAAAATGTGAGATAAAATACAGCCTCAGTGGCTGGCTAGAGATCAGAATAATCATCGTAGGCCTAATTCTGCTACTCTTACTCACTGGATGTAGGATTTTGCTCATGGTGTGAGCCATATAAGCAATAGAGAAGGATCTGGCTCATCTGTTTACCACTTGTCTTAGACTGAGATTTCCTATATCATTCAGATTTTTAATGAAGTTGTTTTTGATGTGTCAATCTTTCCCTCCCTTTCACTTGAGGACGTTATTAGACCCATGTATGGATTATAATACATAGAAGGCTGTTCTAGGATGATATGAATCAAAGTGCTGAATGTGGTACTTAGTTTAATTAATCGTGGCTGTCAGATGATGGTATTGATCTCAGATTAAGAGATGCTGTATTGGCCTGGAGGATAATTATTGCACGGCAGGTATCTAAAATGGTTTGGTAGGATGATATTTGGAAATTGCAGTGTTGTGGGAGGGAAACATGGAGGTGTGTGTGTGCGCGTGTGTCCCAAATCCATTTGTCTGAATAATCCAGCCTCATCAACTACCCAGCAGTCCTAGGTCTTCCCCATAAATTCTTTGTTTCTGTGTAAGACAAATGTTTTATGGAACTAAGGCACTAAATACGTGAGGGGAAATGGATGAGGTTATTGATTAGAAATGCTCAGGTTTTGCTTGAGATGCAAGATAAATGATGTCGGTTACTAGAAGGCAAAGGATAGCAGAGCGCTTAGGAACATGGCAGATGTCCTTGCATTAGCTAACCCTCTCATCATCCCTCAGCAACACATCACCTACCATATGCCTCTCAGCATCCACCCCTCCGCCAGGATCCAGCCGACCTCACAGGTGTGACACCAAATCTGCAAGTGAGATTTGGGGCAGCTCTGGTGGGATTTGAAATGAAACTGCTGGAGCTGGAGGAAGAATGAAAGGTCCTCTCTGCCTGCCCCCCCCCCACCTCAGCAGAGAAAGTAGATGGAGCCAAAGCTCCAGCTAGCAATCTGTGCACACAGGCCAGCAAACCCACTGCTCTCTGCCCGCAGGACTCCATAATCTCCCAAGGCAGGCCTGCTGTTACAAACACACTCATCACTAACGCAGCGGGTGTAGGTAGGCAGAGAGAGCGCACGATCTAGCAGGGGGTTAATAAAATGCCTGATGCAGAACAAAAAAGCCTGTCAGTTGGCATGAGATGTGCTCCTCCCAGGAAATTAAAAATGTTACCCTGTGGTGTACAGTGTGTTCACAGTGGAATGGGCCCAAGCCCTGGGAAAGATGGGGGAATGGGAGGATTAAACCAGAGTAGGAAGAGGTATCACAAATCTCATCTCTTTATTATTTTTAAAAATAATAAATTAGGCATTGCTTCGGGGCCAGACGGGCACCACGCAACTGTGGTGATGCCAAAACACACTCTGGTGACATGTGTTTTCCCCGGGATCCCTTCCTGGATGGGGGAGCTAGGCAGTGCCTCAGAAGAGCTGCAGGGCCACTTTCCCCAAGGTGGTTTATGATGCATCCATACCCCTAAAGATCCAAAAGATGTTTCCACAGAAATGAGAGGAGAACACAAACCTCAGAGGCATTAGACCCCTCTCCCATTCAGACTGTTACTGTGGCTGGCGGTGTCTAGATAACTAGCTGATGGAATTGTAACAAAATTCACTAGCAATCATGGTTTGAAACCACATTGTTTTTCTGTCCACTCTTCCCTTTGGGCTGGACAGATCTAAGGTTTCTAGCATTTTATTTTTTCCCACTAAATTCTGGAATCACTGGGCTTCAAAGTGAATCTTCCACTCCTATTTTCTGCCTGTTATTGTCTGTTTTATCCAACATATTGTCCCTAATCCATGGAATATGTGCTATTGCAATAAAACTGGCAGAAAAGATAGGATGTGCCATGCTGTGAAGCAGGAAGGGAACAGAATGGAAAGCACACAGCGCCCTCTAGTGCATTCTGGCCACACTCCAGCTTCTGCAGCCCTCAGGGCACAACTACATACAAGATCCACAACCAGCGTGCGCTTGTGCGCAGATACACCCTGCTGCCTGTTCTGCTCGTTTGTGACTTTATGAGAATTCCCTCATCTGCCAGATCTGCAATTTCCATCTCTCCCTATTCCCCCCCGCCCCCATCACAAGTCAGATTTCCTTCACTCCATGGACTCTGGCTTAGTTTCTTTCACAGGCGCTGAGCTCCTGCAGCTCCCATTGAAGGGAAAAGGTAGCAGGTGACTTCCAAGCACTACATCCCAAAACTCTGGGCCAAATCCAGTCGCCTTTCAACTCCTGTAGGCAGCTGAATCCCTCCTCCCAATCTCAGGCCTCATTTCCCACAACATGTCCTGTCCCCTCTCTTTCTATGAACAGTTGCAGCAATTCAGAGAAGCATAAAGGGTGTTACCCAAGGCTTCACTGGAGGCCGGAGCCTGGCACCAACAACTGCAGCTGTGCAGCAGAACGATTCCAGCACTGAGGACCACCATTTTCCCCAATTCCCTGTGGAAAAACCATTTCAACATGTTTCTTCTGAGAGTGTCAGATCTCCTCTCTGTCCTACCAGTAAGAGATCACAAAGGAAATGGGGAAAGTAAGGCCAACCCTGAAGGGCTGGGCTAACTACTCCAGTTCATTAACTCTTGGGGTGGAAGGCACTGGCACCATTGTATTCCTTAGGAGGTGCAGGAAAGGAGGAAGGCCAGTCCCTCAAAGAACTGATCACTGCGATAGAGGTTAAATTGGATATTTTATATTAATCAGTGTTTTCTGTAGAAGGAAGGATGGAATCCATGTGGGACTTGTCCAATTGTTGACATATTGAAAAGGTTCAGAAAAGAACTACACATGCAATTTGAGGTCTGGAAAAACTTACCTTATAGTGAGAGACTAAAAAATTTCAGTCTATTTAGCTTATCCAAGAGGAGGTTGAGAGGTGATTTGATCACAATCTGCATGAGAAAGAGATTTCTGATAGTAAACAGCTTGTTAATCTAGCAGAAAAAGGTAGAAAAAATCCAATGGTTGGAAGCTGAAACTAGACAAATTCAGACCAGAAATACAGGGCAAACTTTTAACAGTGTGAGAGCAGTTTACTATTAGGACAACTTAACGAGGCATGTGGTGGATTCTTCATCACATGAAGTCTTTAAATCGAGATTGGCTGTCTTTCTAAAAGACACACTCTAGCTCAAACAAAAGTTATGGGTGGATGCAGGAATCATTGGGGAAGGGGCTCCAGGTCAGACTAGGTGGTCACTATGCTCTCTTCTAGCCTTAAAATGTATGAATCTATTTCTCTTTTAGGGCTTGCCTTACCAGTCCTGAGCAGTGACTGAGCCAGGTTAAGACTGAGATTAAGATCATAAAAGACTCTGGGACTCTAAACTGGCAATATTTCCAGTAAAAAAAGTTCTTCATTAGCAACTATGGAAATCTAAAGAAGGGCTCAAAGTGTCCAAATTCTGGACTTTCCAGAGCATTTGGTTCCTGTACCCTGAATTATGGAAATGCTTCTGCTTCTGAAAATTGTTACCTCAGAAGAGATCAGTGCAAACATTTAAGACTCCCCCGCCTAAAGTTTCAGTTGTGAAGAGTGATTCTCGGTGCCTCAGTTTTGGAGAGCCCAGCTTGAGGTGCCTCAAAGGGGCCTGCTGCTCAGAAAGGGCTGAGATACAGCTCCCCTTAAAGTGCCTCAGGTTGGACCCCAGAACTGAGGCACACAAACTCATTCATCCATTGTGAAAACATACACTAACCTGCGTAACAGTTTCTGCTGTCTCAGATCCCGCCTCTGCTAGGGGCACATGCCTGGCTGCCTCAGGACACCTATCCTGGCCTGATCCTCAGCATGATCCATTCCTGAGTCCACCTAACATCACATAAAACAGCTGGAGCTGGTGCCAAGGCCTCCCTTATAACCTTTAGCTTAGCAATTAGGGTGTTCAACCAGAATGTGGGTTCAGTTCCCCCCAGTTCAGTTCCCCCTTGGCCTGATAAGAAGGGATTTGAACAGGGCCCTCTCCAGGAGAGTGCCCTAATCACTGGGCTAAAGGTCACAAAGGAGACCTCTGCCTCCCTCTCGGCTTGTTTTGTATGGGGTTAGGTAGAAGCCTAAACCGTTCTTGCCAGGTGTCTAGGCCCTGTGATTTCTGGAGAGAGGCTCCTGGCTGTGGATCGCAAGCAGAGATAGGTGCAGCTTGGATTTCAGCACCTCTCTCCAGCTCTTTTGCCACCACAAGCGGTGAAGAAAAAAAAGGAAAAGAAAAGCTGGATTGAGCCACTGTTGAAGTGCCGCCGAAGAGGAAGAGAGGGAATAAAGGGCTCACTGCCGAAGTGCCACTGAAGACCTCAACATGCCACTCCAATAACGGACAGAGTGCTGCCCCCTTCTATTGGACACCCCAGGCACCTGCTTCCTTCGCTAGGCTTAGCACACACTGCTCTCAGCAGCATCAGTGGCTGTTTAAGGGGACTCCGCACCTAGCATACTGGCTTTTCTGGATCCTGCTCTCAGGTGCCTGTCCCTCTCCATGCACTGTACAGGAAGCCTAAGCACCTAACTTAGGGTTTGTGCATTCCAGTGATTTTCTAGGAGCCTCAGAGTCGGGTGTTGTGATGCTCAGCATTGTAATGCCTACTCACCTTTGTGGATCCGGGCCCTTGCCCCTTCCCTGGCTCTGTAGCATTCTTTCCTGATCTTGCACAGAGCAACACTTCCCAGAACTTTATCTCCAGGGTCCAGCTTCTTGTCTGCCTGTCCTCAGGCTCTCTGTGTGTCTGTCTCTCTCTCCTGGCCCCTTTGTCAGAGCTTCCTTCTCAGGGGAAGATCCCAAGACCTATTATCCCCCTTGAACTCCTGCCTCTTTTCTTCTGCCCTGAAGTCCTTTATTAGTCCCACACACACATACCTGGGACTCAGTCACCCAGGTCCTCCCCACATGGTCCTTATTCTAAATTGGGCCTGGCCCACCCTCCAGATGCAACTGGGTGTGCTAATTGCTCCTGGCTCCAGTTAACTGTTTCTCTGTTAGTGTGGGGTATACACCCCATCACACTACCCATTCTGAATTGTTGCCACATTGTTGTGTGCTCTTTTTCTTTATTGTTAATCTAGGTTTTGTAACTTTTAAATTATCCATAACTTTTAAATAGTCTATTCCACACCAATGAAAATGACTATCAGGATACCTAATGACTATACAGATATATATACCTGCCCCTGGAAATTTCCACTACATGCATCCGATGAAGTGGGTATTCACCCACAAAAGCTCATGCTCCAAAAAGTCTATTAGTCTATAAGGTGCCACAGGATTCTTTGCTGCTTTACAGATCCAGACTAACACGGCTACCCCTCTGATACTTATCAGGATATTGTGATCCAATTTTCAGGCCCTGTTATATTGTGTTCCTAGGGTTCTATTATAAAATAGGCCCATGATGTTGAAATTTCTGTTTAATCTTGTGGGTCTAATTTTGATAAGAAGTACTGTCCTTGCTTGGAGGGTACATACAGTATCATGATTTCTGTTCTTTTTTTCCCTTGCTGTGCAATGCTTTCTTTTTATGGCACATGCCTAGTGGGTAGAGCACTAGACTGAGACTCAGGAGACCTGAGTTCTATTCCTAACTCTGCCACTGGCCTGCTAGGTGACCTGTGGCAAGCCACTTCTTCTTCCTGTACCTCAGTTTCTCCATCTTTCACAGGGGTTTGTGGAATCTCCATCACTGGAGGTATTAAAGGACAGGTTAGACAAACACCTGTCAGGGATGGTCTAGGTTTTCTTGGTCCTGCCTAAGCCCAGGGGCTAGACTTGATGCCCTCTCAAGGTCCTTTCCGGGCCTACATTACTATTATTCTGTAAAAATGGGGATAATGATATTGAACTCCTTTGTAAAGTGCTCTGAGTTTTTTGGATTAAAACAAAGTTATATACGAGCTAGGTATTAGTATTAATATTATTGTATTATTGGTTTTATTACTATTATTTCTTCTCCATACTTAAAATCCAATAAAAATACATTTAAAAATAAAGGTTTTACTCACGTGCGAGATTGCAGGGAATGATGCACTGGAATTCACATCCTCCCCAGGCTCTTCAAGCAAAAACACAGGTCCTGGAAACTCCAAGGTGCTGATTTTGCAATTGGATCTGTCAAGTGGACCCCTGCACCTATGTAGAGTACCATTATGAAAAGCAGTGTGATCCATTGGTTAGGATACTGGACTGGGAATGAGGAAACTTGGGGTCTATTCCCACCCCTTTGCTGACTTGCCATGTGACTTTGGGCAAATCTCGTCCTCTTTCCAGGCTTCTGTTTCCACTCCCACTCATTATCCATCTTGTCTATTTTGACTGTAAGCTCTTCAGAACAGAGACTGTTTGTATAGCACCTAACACAATGTCTTCATGATCTTGTCAGGACCTTTAGCTGCCACTCTATATCAAATAATGTTAACTAAAACAGTAAAGACTAAAAAGAGCAACCCATCGTATAACTCAGTCATGTGGCTCACTTTGTGATATTGAGAACTGTACCTTGAAGCAACTTAGCTTCAGAGACAGGAAGTCTGGGGAGCCCCTGATCCCAGAGTGATCCCTGAACCCCACATACTTCAGCCCCACAGTCACACATTCCATCATAATCAGTGCATTCACGTTCTAACATAGACACTGCCTACTGTCTTCTCGTAAGTCCAGTTTGTCTTTTTGTCTTTGTCTTTGTAGCCTTCACTGGGTGAGTCCTCTGTCCTGTGAACAAAACAGCGAAACATTATTAGATGTGACATGAGGGTCACTGTAACAGCAGAGCGCATAATGCCTTAGCCTGAAGATTTTGCATAAGGACATAGACCTCTGCAACGTCACCTGTGCTCCCTCTGAGCTTGTAAGATGCACGTGACATAGATCTCCTGGGGAAGTTATGTGTTGGGCCCAGATGCCCCCCTTCTTGGGATGTTTGTCCATGTAGCTGTTAAAGGAGAGATTAGATTGCCTCGAAGGGAAGATTACTGTCCAAGGTGGGCCATCAGCCCTTGACTGACCTCTTCTACTGGTTAAGGGGAAACTGACTATTGTCACAACACTTGCCTTGAGAAAAGCAAATTGATAATTTTTGGATACAGCCAAGCTGGGTCTGGTTACTGGAGGTATCTCTGTTACCATAGTAATTGTCTAACACAGTGGTTCCCAAACTTGTTCCACCACTTGTGCAGGGAAAGCCACTGGTGGGCTGGGCCGGTTTGTTTACTTGCCGCATCTGCAGATTCAGCCTATTGTAGCTCCCAGTGGCCGCAGTTTGCTGCTCCAGGCCAATGGGAGCTGCTGGAAGTGGCGTGGGCTGAGGGACGTACTGGCTGCCGCTTCCAGCAGCTCCCATTGGCCTGGAGCAGCGAACCGCGGCCACTGGGAGCCGTGATTGGCCGAACCTGCAGACGTGGCAGGTAAACAAACCGGCCCGGCCTGCTAGGGGCTTTCCCTGCACAAGCGGCGGAACAAGTTTAGGAACCACTGGTCTAACATATAGGGTTGGTATGGGTGCATCAATAGGCAGGCTGGTTGGAATTCTTTAGTGCACCTGCAAAGCCTCATTGACGCAGTTACCCCAGCCAGCTCACACATGGCAGCTTTATGTCTCTTAGCTCTGAGCATACAGGATGGTGCAATTGATGTGGATCTTATTTTGGCACCTTGTGTATATTCTTTCATATTCTTTGACATCTGCTAGTCACTTCCATCATTAGGAAGTCGCTGGTGTCCTGGTGGAGCTTTTCAGCTCATGTTTCACTCATATCCAGAGCTCTCAGGTTGTCTTTGCCTGTTTTCCTGTGTTCTACAGGCATTTAAGTGCTTCATGGTTATTAGCCTTCCATAGTATTTCCCATGGTCTGGCTTCCCACTTGAAGTGGAGGTTTGCTTCCATGTAGTCTCTTAGCTCAAGCTCTTTACTGGGGCATTATCTCTTAACGGAGAGGAAAGCAATGAAATTTCCTCAGAACCCCAGGAAAGCCAAGGATAATAATAGCCTTCTTTTATCTCTTGTCATTTCTGGAACAAAGTCCTCCAAACTACAGGCTGCACTGTTAATGGGAGGGCTGATTTAGGGTGAATTATCATCCATGTTTTTCAGACTCGTAGTACATGCTGCCTAGCAGTGTCGCACATCTTACTCCTTGCACAGTCTGGAGTCAGTCTTTGTATTTTTGCAGCTATTCCTCCTGTTCTCTCTTCCTACTGCTCACAGTGTCCGTCTTCTGGTGTTTCTCATTTTTGGTAAGAGGATTTAATTGTATGGCTGCCTGCCACAGGTTGATACCTTTTTGGCAGCATTTGGCTCTGAATGGGTCCACCCGCTTTAGTCTGGATGACAGCTACTGGGTGCTTTTTCAATCTGTGCAGCTGCTTCATTTAGTGTGGAATATGCATGATACTTGAGTTGTGTACAGGACACCACCTTCTCATGCCTTCAGCAAAGGAAAGGCAATGGAAAATATTAAGTGTGTGGAAATCTTTACCGGCAGGGCTGGCTCTGGCAATTTCGCCGCCCCAAGCACTGCGACACGCTGCGGGGGGCGCTCTGCCGCTTGCCGGTCCCGCGGCTCCGGTGGACCTCCCGCAGGCATGCCTGCGGATGCTCCACCAGAGCCGCGGGACCAGCGGACCCACCGGAGCCACCTGCCGCCCTCCCGGCAACTGGCAGAGCACCCCGCAGCGGCATGCCTCCCCAAGCACACGCTTGGCACGCTGTGGACTGGAGCCGGCCCTGTTTACCGGTATTTTGAAATAACAAAAGCAGACTCAAATTCATCCCTGTTCAGAGAACCTGCATAAAGCCTATGTATCACTGAAGTATTCAAAATAGTGCTTAAAAGGGGCTTCAGTGATATCAGATTTTGTGCTAGTCCTTTACACTGGGGTTAATTTTGCTAATTGAGAATAAAGAAGGTATTTTCCCTGTGCTTTATTTTTCAGTTCCTCCATGGCCTGATTACTTTTGGTTTCTTCCTCTCTGTTTTGGAGTCCTCTGATATTTTTTCTTCAGTATCACTCTCTATTCTTCTCAAGGAGAAATGCAGCTATCTAGTTCTTTGCAGGTTACTTGCGTGAGAAAGCTGTCATCTGTCTGGAGACACCTTTCACTGACATATTAAGATCTGTTTTCACATGCAGCCACAATTACTGCCATTGGTTCCCCTTATACTACTACCAAATTCTCTGTCACTACATGCTATTGTTCATCTAGGTGACAAATGCCAGAGATAGCTGTACTACCAAAAGATGAATCTATTCAACCTGTAGTAAATAGACATTAGGAAGAAATCTTTGTTACACACCAGTTTCTGTGAATAGTGTCAGTTAATATATATTAGCCATGATGTCTTTGAGTAGTTTGTAATATGGACTATGCAATATACCAATAGTTTTGGGGATCTCCTCAGTGAAGTTTCTGAAACAGCCGTCTGTCGGCTGAACACTGCATAGGCTCATGGCAAAATCCTGTTTTATTTTTCAGTGAGTGTGTTGAAAGGTGCCTGACAAAAAATATTGCAAAAGTCAAATTATGTCAGTCAGAAGCTCCTGTCTGTGTGCTGGAAGCAGACCCTGGGACCTGGTTGTTACTGTTTCCAGTTGCTGTTGTTTCAGTCCCTGGCACAGTTTCTGTGCTTGGTTGCCTCAGAAGGGCAGAGAAGGGGGCAAAGGTGGCAGTGGGGCTCCTCGCAGGGCAAGGGCACGTCCCAGGACTGCCCTCTGTTGCGGGATTTGTGAGGAACAGAGCAGTATGGGGCTCATGTCAGTAGCCCTATGTTTCTTCTCCACCAGGGCAATTCTTTCCCTGCCCATGACAGCTCCTGTATGCCCCTAGAATAGGCCTAGGACAGGAGGCCAGAATTGCCCATCCCAATCCTAAGTCTAGAGTCCAGTTTGGATGTTCAAGCCAGACACTGAACAGTTGTGCAGTGAGAGGGCCATTAAGGCTACACAAGCACAGTGGCTGAGTAAACTCAGCACGCCCTTATGCAGCCTCCCCTCTGCAAGTGGAAAGACCTGAAAAGCATCAGATCCTCAGGCTATCCCCATCTCCAGCTTTTCCATACTCGTAGGGACACAATGTGTGTGGGTGTGTGGTGGGTGTCTTGGCAGGAGCTGGGTGGAATAACAGCAGGGCCCCTTCCCTGCTGGGATGACAAATTTGAACAACTGGCCTTGGGGCCTGGTGCATGGAGTCACAACACCATTCAAATTTAGGTCAGCTGGGCAGGTAACCTGGGTTCTCTTCTTAGCAAAATTCTGATTGGGCTCCCCTGCCCCATGCTTATTCCACCCTTTTCCACTTTAATTGGGGCTGAAGTTCTGTCATAAATTACATTTCCCTCCCCCTCCCTTCTTTCTACTGAGTCTTTACCTTGTTTCTTGTCCTGTTCTGTTCTTTTCCTTCTACTTATTTTCCCCTGAGCATGTTGGTTGTAGACTCTGGGTCAAGATCTTCAAAGATATTTAGGTGTTTAACTTAGGGTTGCCACCTACCTGCCACCAGGCATTACCTGGACAGCCCATTTTTTGGCTTCTCTGTCCAGGTGCCATTTAGGGTTGCCAGGTACCTGGTTTTTGACAGGAAATTCTGGTTGAAAAGGGGACCAGGAAGTATCCAGTCAGATGTACTGACTGGACACCAAAAGTCCAGTTACCGCAGGGCAGGAGTAGGCACTGAGTCATCAACCTGCACCAGACCCTGCTCAGATGGGGCCACTTCCTACCTGCAGGCAGGCTCCTTGTCAGGCTGCAGCAGCTCCCATCCCAGCCCTGGAGCAGGGGAAGCCCAGCTGGGGAGGGACGAGGAAGGTGGGGACGATCTAGCGAGCGATGGGGGCGGGCAAGGAGCGAGTGGCAGAGGCAAGTCCTTGGAGGGAGAACTCCCATTGGAATCACAGGGAGTTAGGTGTCTGATTGACTTTGAGGTTCTGGGCCTTACTAATCCATGGATTTATTTTTTCAGATGGCTTGAAAGAGAAGCAGCATCCTTCATCTAGTGCATCTGATGGGGTCTGCACTAGTCTGGAGCCAAATACAGGGCTGGCTCCAGGTAACAGCAGTGGAAGCACATGCCTGGGGCGGCACATGCTAAGGGGCGGCATTCTGTCCATTCTTGGGGTGGCACAGTCTGGGTGGCTCTTTTTTTTTTTGCTTTGGCAGTTCGAGTGGCAGCAGTTCGAGCAGCTTTTTTTTTTTTGTTTGGGGCGGCAAAAATGGTAGAGCCGGCCCTGGCCAAACATGTCAGGACTGGAGACAGAACCAAGTTACCTTGATTCTCAAACTTCTCCACACCTTTCTTGAGATTACTGATACAATTTCCTTACCTCCCTCTTCTGTTGAGACTTTGAATTCTTTTAGCTTTGTTGATCTTTACCCTTTGCTCCATAAAGTAAGGTCCTGTCACTGGCATTAATTCTGATTGCTAAGGGTTTTTCGTCATCATTTCGAATTCATGCTTGCATCAGCTGCAGTGTATGTTGTGTTCCCTTCACTGCCTGATCCACAGAGGATGTGAGTCTGTTACAGCCCCACCTCCAGAGGGCAGCCCTTTAGCTAAGCTATAGCTGCTCATGATTTCAGCTCTAAAGGTCCCCAGTTCAGTCCTTGCATTTCAGCTATGCTGACAGCCATCACACCAGCACTGCAGAGTTCTTAAAAAACAGGACTTAAATTAGCAGCAGCATTTGCTACGGGGCAGATGCCTCTCCCTAGATTTTTCATAGGTCCATGTGCTCTGTGATATCTTCTACTTCTGATATCTACTAGCCTCCCTGCCTTCCCTACTCCATACTTTGCAGGATATAATATAATCCCATATGATATTCTATATGCTGGCACAACGTTGCCCCCCCACCAAAGAATTTTTCTGAAATGATGCCCCTATTTTAAATTATTCATCTTCTAAAACCAGCAGCATTTAAAATTAAAGGGAGTGGGGGAGAGTTGCTCTGAGTTGTTCGCTTCTGCAAAAGCACATGCATCTAACATGATGATCCCAGAGTCTGTAGACCATTTAAACAATTGACATTTCAGGGCTTTACATTAGATGTCTATTTGGAATTTAAATTCTGGGTCCAGACTGTTAAGCTACTTAATGAAGTGATTTAAAACCAGACACACCTTTCCTGTGTGATCCTGCTTTTGATAGACTACAGTGCTGACATGCATTTGGCGATTGCCAAGACTTGAAAGTGTTTGTTATTAACACATCACTACATAATTAGAGAATTTAGCAGGAGGCTGGGTGTTCACATGTTCTTCCTTTTCTCTGGTGCTGACAGTGCTTGGATGAAAGTCACTCGGTGTCTTGTTAGGAGACAAGTGAAAATGAGTTTTGTAGCCAAAACCAAACAACTTGGCACAATTTAGTACAGTTGGTAGGATTGGAATAGCCGGGGGTACTGCAGATCAAGAGTGAGACGCATTAGCAGCACTGTGTATCTTATGGAGCAGACTAGCAGGGGTGCTGCACTTCAGGGTTGAGGTACATTGGCAGAGCGAAGGTGGGGAACCTTGCCCAGTTTCTGAGAACACACAAAGCTCCTGTTTTAATCAGTGTTCACCTGTTCTTCTGCACAGTTCCACACAAACTGTTTCTTTCTGAATGTTTGTTAGCATCCTACACAAAAGCTCCTAGTCCTGTGACATATTCTATTATCTAGAACAGATACCACTGGCTAACAGACAAATTCTACTCCATAGCCACTGGCTATTATGAAACATCACATAAAAAGTGTCAGGAATTCACACAGCATTTCATAAACAGAAACCAAGACATGGTCCGTGCCCCAAAGCATTTACAACCCAAATTAAACAAGGCATGGACTCAAAGGGAAAGTTGTAGAAAGGTTATTGGAGAAGAGGAGAAGGTAGGAAATAGATGTGAAAGGATTGGTTTGATAGAGCAGAACGGGTGTTAGGTAGACAAGTGGGATGTAGCTTAAGCCAACATGATAAAAGGCATAAAGCCAAGTATGCATAAAACAAAAGAAGCAGTAAAATGAGAGGAGCGGAGGGTGCAAAATGGGGAATAGGTGGAAATGAGATTAGGGCTCACCTCTCCCCTCTGCATTCTTTGTACCACTACAATACTAAGCGGACTAGGACTGAAGAGCTGAGGTTTCCTATACCATGGACAGTTTCGGGATCAGGGAATTGCAAACATCTCCAAAGCGACTTGTTCCCTTAGCTGCACCCGGTACTTACTTGGCCACCTTTTGCAAACCTTCTGTGAGCCTGTGATCAGAAAGGCAAGCTCAAAGAAAGGCCTTTAAACGCTTAACACTGGTAAAAGTGTGCCAGTTCTGAGTGGTTAACAACCTTGTGCTGTGCCTGTAATTTCCCATAGCCAGTGTGCAAGCAGAGAGGAAAATGCATCTGTTGTCTGTCCCTACTATAATCTTTTCTCCCATTTTGTGTGAGCTTGCCGGAACAGGCTCAGCCGCCTTCAATAACTCAAGACCATCTAAACTGGCTTCCTCTCTTTTATTTCCTCCCCCAATGAGAATAGTTAATACCATCAAAAACGGTCAGTGAAAGGGTTTTCATTATAAAAGAATAACTACACAGAAGGGACTAGGGGAAATTGTTAAAATGGAGTTTTTATTTAACTTTTTAAGTTTCATGTGCATTAACCCTCTCCCCACCCTCTTCTTTCTGCATGTTTAAGAAGAAGTTATTAATGGTGGTTCTTACAATAGGGGTAAGCTATTGCTAACATGTCACACAAAGTTGAACCCCAAATTTGTAATGTTTGTAGAAGTAAATAAGATTTTTATTAACATTTTATCTCTTCTTGGGCCTGAGCCACAGTTCTTTATTAATCCAACACCCATTTATACACCCCTACCCAATACAAAAATACATGGGAAACCAGATGGCTCAGGGGATTGGGAATAAGGGACAGACTTTCACTTCTAAACTGACTGTTTCACCTCTCATTTGGCAGTTTGAATCAATATCAGCTCTGTACTGGCTAGAAGTAATTACCAACTGATGCCTCTTTAGCTCCTTAAGTGAAAAGGCTTTGCAGGGGCAAGTGTGTTCTAGTTTTGTTTTGTTTTGTATTTTTGCAGGCAGGAGTCAATATCATAAAACTAATTATTCAGTTATCCCTAACTGGTATTATCATTAGAGTCCAGTGATGGAATGGGCCATAGAGACTGAACCGCAGTTGTCCCTAGAGGTGGTTCCTGCAGAATATGGTTGGAAAGTTGCCTGTGTGGTACTTGTTCTGTGGGGAAAGAGAAGAAATTAGTTTCCAGGGCTGACAATCCAGCACATTTCAGATTTAAAAAATCAGATCAGCATCAGATTTTAAAAATAATCTCCCCAAATTGGGATTCTGGCTAACCACTATCTAATGTCATAACATAGGCAATGATTTGTAAACTAATCATTCAAAAATGAAAATGATTAGGGGGCTGGAGCACATGACTTATGAGGAGAGGCTGAGGGAACTGGGGTTATTTAGTCTGGAGAAAAGAAGAGTGAAGGGGGATTTGATAGCAGCCTTCAACTACCTGAAGGGGAGTTCCAAGGAGGATGGAGCTAGGTTATTCTCAGTGATGGCAGATGACAGAACAAGGATTAATGGTCTCAAGTTGCAGTGGGGGAGGTCTAGGTTGGATATTAGGAAACACTATTTCACTAGGAGGGTGGTGAAACACTCAAACAGGTTACCTAGGGAGCTGGTGGAATCTCCTTCCTTAGAGGTTTTTAAGGCCCGGCTTGACAAAGCCCTGGGTGGGATAATTTAGTTGGTTCTGGTCCTGCTTTGAGCAGGGGGTTGGACTAGATGACCTCCTGAGGCCTCTTCCAACCCTAATATTCTATGATTCTATGAATCTGCCTGTAACTCAAGTCTCAGGTGAAACAGTGCTAACAATGGAATCCCAGAACTGTATCAACGTAATGAGTTGCAACTGTCTTATGGGCATGTCTAATTATGATGTTCTATGGCAGGGCTATAAATAAACATGCTCCCCCAGGTTGAAACCTGATTGCACTGAATGGTTTTAGCAGGTATTTCTGTTATACTCATAGAGCAGGATAGAACTGGTTGAATCGGAGGACCCTCCTCATCTTATATGAACTCTTTTGATGCTGATGCCTCCACACAATGTACACTTATCACTGAGGGAACAGGCATACCAGCAACTGATTGGCTTTGAAGACCAGATGCTGCAACGAGACAAACTTGAGTCTGTGTGATGCAAAGGAAACTTCTACAAGCATGGCTGAGTGCTTTTTTTGTTTAGAACAGGACCAGGGTTCAATCATCAATGGGAATGCTGGAGTCCAAAGGGTCTGTAGCACTTGGAATGTGACCACTGATCACATAAGGTGGGAGTAACAGTTATTCAGTGGTTGTGCCGCCAACCAGGGGCCAGCTTCATGCACAAACTATGGGGAATGCGTGCAAACAGCATCACTGCTCATGACAACAAAGCATGTGGAAAACAAGAGCCCCCATTTTCAGCTTTTATACACAGATGACTTTACAAATTACACCTAATATGAATTACACAGGCTTTCAGCAACTAGTAAATTATCATAACTTGTACACTCAAGTATCAGAGGGGTAGCCGTGTTAGTCTGGATCTGTAAAAGCAGCAAAGAGTCCTGTGGCACCTTATAGACTAACAGACGTTTTGGAGCACGAGCTTTCATGGGTGAATTTAAAATTAAAAATTTAAAAAATTTAAAATTAAAATTAAGGGTTTTAAGGATTTTTATTGATTTAAATTTTCACAATTGTGGAAAATTATGAGGGGTTCATATAATTACTTAATGACCATAGTCAAGATTCAAAAAATTAAAGCTTCATAACTGTTAAAATACAAATTGTTAGCATCATGTCAAAACATACAAAGGAAATATCCATAAATAAAATTCTAAGATCCCAAGCAGCATTTTTCTTACTTTGCCTATCTATAAATTTTGATTATCAATGGAACTATATTTTCATTGGTTTGTGTGTATTGTGATACACCATGGCCAGAGGGCAGCAGGAGAGTGTTAGCAGGGAGCCTTATTCCCTGCAAGGGGAGGAAGGTTTGTTATAGATTAACTAGAGCACCTAAAGCCAATTAGAGCACCAGCAGTCAGTCATGTGATAAAAACCCCTGCTTCAGTCAGACAGTGTGGGAGTTGGAGCAGGAGGGTTTGGTTTGAGCAGAGAGCAGTTTGAAGGAGTTGGAGAAGAGAACAGTATTGAAGAGAGACAAAAGGAAAGTTTGGAGGAGTGCTGCGGTGGGCTGAGAAATCCAAAAGAAACCCTAGGTAAGGGGCACCTGGCTTGTGTAAAAGGAGGGCAAGAAGCTCCTTCCCAAGCTGAAGGACAGGAGAGGGAAGTAGCCCAGGGGAAGGAACCGCTAGTTCAAGTGATTCACCACAAACCTCAGGGCCCCTGGATTGGGACCTGGAGAAGCGGGCAGGCCCAGGTCCCTCCCTCTCCACTCCCCTCCTCAAGGACACCAGTGGGGTAATTAAAATACTGGTTCAGAGGCTAGCAATGGCACCCTGAAACCTTCCCCATAGAAGAGAAAGCACGAGACCCAGCATAACAGTACCGGCAATTTGCCACACGTGGTGTCAGAGGTGGGATTTGCGTGCTGGGGACTTAGTCTAGGGTTAGGCAAAACTCTCCCATCCTTAAGATGGACGACGTGGTCAAGGCCCTTCTACAAGCCACTGCAGCCCAGGAGGAGGCTACCAGGGTCCAAGCAATCGCCCAACAGGAGGCGACTAGAATGCAGCAGGAGACCAATCATCTGTTGATGAGTCAGGCTGCTCAGGACTGAGCCCTGCTGAAAGACCTGGTGAACCAGATGAAGGCCCTTATGGAGCAGAATCGCAACTGTGAAGGGACCTGAACCATACGGGCTAGCCATTGCCTACAGAAAATGACACGGGAGGATGATGTGGAGGCATACCTCCTGGCTTTTGAAAGAGCAGCCCTGCGGGAGGCCTGGCCCCGAGATCAATGGTCTGGTATCCTTGCCCCATTCCTGTGTGGGGAAGCCCAGAAGGTCTACTACAATATTGCTGCAGAGGTTGCAGCAGATTATTCCCAGCTAAAGGCAGAGATCCTGGCCAGGTTAGGAGTAACGACGGCACTGCGAGCCCAGAGGTTCCATGAGTGGCAATATACGGAGGACAAGACACCCCGATCACAATTGTTTGACCTGATCCACCTGACCCGGAAATGGCTGCGTCCTGAGGCCCTTAGCTCTGAGAAGATGATGGAGGTACTGGTATTGGACCGGTATATGAGGGGGCTACCACCAGGTCTCAGGTCTTGGGTTGGCCAGAATGATCCCTCTACCTATGATGAGTTTGTCTCCCTCGTGGAAAGACAGCTGGCAGCCCGCGAACTGTTCCAGACCCCAGGCGAGGAGACACGGCATTCCAGGAAACCAACCCCAAACCCAAGGCCCCGGGCTGTCGAGAACTGTAACCGGGAGGAAAGACACCGAGGAATGGCTCGAGGCCAGGAAGGGACCTGGGGGTTTGGAGAGAGAGGTGGGGGGCCGGCCAAATAGCCCCAGGCAGAGGGTGACAACCGGAATAAGGGGGCGGTGTTATGAGTGTGGGGAATTGGGGCATATAGCAGCCCAATGCCCCAACAAGGAAGAACCTATGCAGTGTAATCTGGGGATTACGGGGAGCAATGTGGCCTAATCGGCCTAGTAGGGGTCACAATGACCTCACATGGATATACCAGACCAGTAAAAATGAATGGTATAAAGACCATAGCATTAATAGATTCCGGGAGTGCTGTCACGCTGGTCTCGGGGAAGTTGGTGGGAACAGACCAACTAACCCGGGCCAAAAACACAGGGGTAACGTGCGTACATGGCACCGTGAATTTTTACCCTACAATTCTGGTACGGATTGAGATCCAGGGAAATACTACCAGGGTTTCTGCAGGGGTGGTCCCCAAGCTCCCCTACCCTGTTTTGATTGGGAGAGACTTCCCTGGGTTTGAAAGCTTACTTACCCCAATAGAGCCAGGGCAAGGTAGCAACCCCCAGGCTGAGACAGAGACAACTACAGATAGCCTCACCCCAGTGTTTGCTGAATTTGTCCCAGAGTTATTCTCATCCCCTGGAAAACCCTGAAGGTCTAGGCGAGAACGAAGGGCAGATAAAAGGTTAGGGACCAGGATTCTAGCAGCAAATCAAAAAACTTCCCTTGTGGGTAGGCGATCCCGCTCAGGAGACCAGGAGATAATTCAGGCCAAGGAAAACTCGGAGGCGGTTCCTAGCCCAAGTGGGAGCACCCAAGGGGGAAGAGTAGAAATAGGCCCCCTAGAATTAGGTCAGTTCAGTACTGCATGTGAGACTTTTGGGCAGGACCAGGCCGAAGATCCATTATATGCGAACGTGAGGGAGGAGGTAGTGGAAGTAAATGATGTGCCTGTGGAAGGAAAAATCAAAGGCCCAAGGCCATATGTGCTCAAACGCGATCTTTTGTACAGGATAGAGCAAATACGAGGGGAAGAAGTAGAGCAACTCTTAGTCCCACGGAAACACATAAGGGCAGTACTAGAGTTAGCTCACAGTCATCTATTTGGGGGACATCTAGGGGTAGACAAGACACTGGATAGAATCCTAAGAAGGTTTTATTGGCCAGGGATACGCGCAGAAGTCCAGCGTTATTGTGCCTCCTGCCCTGAATGCCAGTTGCATAGCCCCCGACCTCACTTGCGGGCCCCATTAGTACCTTTGCCTATTATTGATGTCCCTTTCGAGAGGATAGCCGTGGACATAGTGGGCCCATTAGAAAAATCAGCACGGGGCCACCGAAACGTACTAGTCATCCTTGATTATGCCACACGGTATCCAGAGGCCATTCCTTTAAGAAACCCCACATCCAAGGCAATAGCAAAAGAACTACTATAGGTTTTCTCCAGAGTGGGCATCCCTAAGGAGATCCTGACAGACCAGGGAACCCCGTTCATGTCAAAACTAATGAAAGACTTATGTGCCCTGCTCCGCATCCAGGCCATATGGACCTCAGTCTACCATCCACAAACAGATGGACTGGTCGAGCGATTTAATCGTACCCTTAAAAGTATGATCCGGAAGGTGGTAGCACAGGATGGAAAAGACTGGGATACCCTTCTACCGTATCTAATGTTTGCTATACGGGAAGTCCCCCAGGCATCCACGAGTTTTTCTCCCTTTGAACTATTATATGGACGCCACCCATGCGGGATATTAGATATCGCCAAGGAAGATTGGGAGGAACAACCCAACCCAGGAAAGAATGTCATTGAGCACGTGACACAGATGAGAGCGCGAATAACTCGAGTAACTCCGATAGTATGGGAACATTTGGAAAAAGCACAAGAGGCCCAGCGGACATATTACAACCGTTGGGCGAAAGTATGGAGATTTCAGCCGGGGGAACGGGTGATGGTGTTAGTACCGACAGCAGAAAGCAATCTTCTAGCCAGCTGGCATGGACCATATGAGATAGTGGAAGCCATTGGGGAAGTGAACTATAAGGTTAGAAACCAGACCGCCGAAAGCCAGAGCAAATCTACCACATCGACTTACTGAAGCCCTGGCATGACAGAGAGACGTGTCTGGTCATTCGAGGAGCTCTACCTCAGACAGATGACCCACAGGGACAGGTAAAGATATCTCCTGAATTAACCCCAGAACAACGAACAGAGGTCATTGAAATGATCCACCGGAACCAGGACGTATTCTGTACACAACCGGGCCGAACAACACTAGTCCAACATCATATTGTCACCAGCCCCAGAGCAAGGGTGAAGATAAGACCATACCGAATACCGGAAGCTAAAAGGGAAGAAATTAGGATGGAAGTGAAGAAGATGCTGGAACTCGGGGTCATTGAAGAATCCCACAGCCAGTGGTCCAGTCCGATCGTCCTAGTCCCCAAGCCTGATGGCACCCTGAGGTTTTGTAACGACTTCCGGAAATTGAATGAAGTATCCCACTTTGATGCCTACCCGATACCATGCATTGATGAGCTAGTTGATCAGTTAGGCAAGGCCCGATACCTAACCACTCTGGATCTGACCAAAGGATATTGGCAAATTCCCCTGGCCAGGGATGCCAAAGGAAAAACTGCCTTCTCTACACCCGATGGCCTGTTTCAATACACTGTCCTCCCTTTTGGACTCCATGGGGCCCCTGCAACATTCCAAAGACTTATGGATAAGTTATTACAACCCCATGCCAAGTATGCTGCCGCCTATTTAGACGACATAGTCATACATAGTCTTGACTGGGAAACGCACCTAGAAAAAGTAGAAACAGTGCTAGACGCCCTGCGAAAGGCCAGTCTCACTGCTAACCCTCTCAAGTGCGCGATAGGACTAGGTGAGGCCAGATACCTTTGGCATGTAGTAGGGAGAGGTTTGGTAAAACCCCAGTGGAACAAAGTGGAGGCAATACAAGGTTGGCCTCGACCAATCCGCAAAAAGCAGGTCAGAGCATTTTTAGGAATAGTAGGATACTATCGGAGATTCATCCCTCATTTCGCCACAAGAGCAGGGCCATTGACGGATCTGATAAAAGCTTGGGGCCCCAAGATAATGAAGTGGACTGATGCGACAGAAGAAGCATTTGCAGATTTACAGACAGCCCTATGCTGCAATCCAGTACTCATAGCCCCAGACTTCGAGAAGGAATTCATCCTACAAACGGAGGCCTCGGAGGTGGGGCTCGGTGCCGTCCTTTCCCAGATGGTTGGGGGGGAGGAGCACGCCACCTTGTACCTCGGCCAGAAGCTCCTCCCCAGGGAACAAAAGTACGTGATTGTCGAAAAGGAATGTCTGGCAATAAAATGGGCTATGGAGACTCTCCGCTACTATCTCCTGGGGTGGTGGTTTACCCTCGTGACAGACCACGCCCCACTCCAATGGATGCACAGGAACAAGGAGAAGAACGCCAGAGTGACGAGGTGGTTCCTCTCTCTACAGCCTTTCCATTTTCGGGTCCAGCATAGAGCTGGAAGCCAACTTGGCAACGTTGATGGCCTATTGCGACGGCACTGCCTCTCGTCCCAAGTTGCCCAACCCCTTGGTGTTGAGCGGGGGGGGGGCGGGATATGTGATACAGCATGGCCAGAAGGCAGCAGGAGAGTGTTACTAGGGAGCCTTATTCCCTGCAAGGGGAGGAAGGTTTGTTATAGATTAACTAGAGCACCTGAAGCCAATTAGAGCACCAGCAGTCAGTCATGTGATAAAAACCCCCTGCTTCAGCCAGACAGTGTGGGAGTTGGAGCAGGAAGGTTTGGTTGGAGCAGAGAGCAGTTTGAAGGAGTTGGAGAAGAGAACAGTATTGAAGAGAGACAAAAGGAAAGTTTGGAGGAGTGCTGCGGTGGGCTGAGAAATCCAAAAGAAACCCTAGGTAAGGGGCACCTGGCTTGTGTAAAAGGAGGGCAAGAAGCTCCTTCCCAAGCTGAAGGGCAGGAGAGGGAAGTAGCCCAGGGGAAGGAACCGCTAGTTCAAGTGTTTCACCACAAACCTCAGGGCCCCTGGGTTGGGACCTGGAGAAGAGGGCAGGCCCAGGTCCCTCCCTCTCCACTCCCCTCCTCAAGGACACTAGTGGGGTAATTAAAATACCGGTTCAGAGGCAAGCAATGGTGCCCTGAAACCTTCCCCATAGAAGAGAGAGCGCGAGACCCAGCATAACAGTACTGGCAATTTGCCACAGTATACAGTGAAATTGGTGTTTACCTATATAAGCACAGTCTGAATGAACTCTCCCCTGGCATCTAGTGATGAACTAGTGGATGACATCTAGTGGAAGAGGACCTCAGAAACTGATCTAATTTGCATGGGCACTCCCATCTTGCCTAGGCAGTCAGCATGATGGGCTTGCTTGTCCAAATGGTCACTTCTGGCTGGTGTCTCCTGGTTGTAAGGGTTGTTATCCTTGTTGTGTGAATCAAGAGCAGCAGAACTGTACTTGGCATTTCCCAACTGAGGAACTCACTCACAACTAAATGGCACTCGCTAGGCAGGGCACATGAGTTCCAAAGCCCAGGTATTTGTGTTTGGTGGTATGGTTGTTTTCTAAAGGCTGTATACAGTATTTAACCTTTTCTTTCTGTGCTGTCTCATAATAGAGCTAATTTAGACTTAATTGAGAGTTTTGTTACATACTACAGAGCTAAAATCACTGATACTTAGGTCTAAGTATTAAATCTCTTTGGGACAGTGTATCTGATACAAGAGATTGCCCAGTGTGTACCAGCAGTGAGGCTCCTGCACTAACAGCTGAAATCACTGAGAGTTATGTTAAGTGGTGGGCCCTGAAGACAACTTGGTAAGCAACCAGCAGGGTGGTTGGCAGAGAGGTACAGCAAGAGTGGCCAACAGTGTGGTGGGTTGAGGGTGTAGCAATTGGTGAACAGGGTAGCTAGTGGAGAGGGCCAGGGCAGTAGGGTTGCCAACTTTCTACTTGCGCAAAACTGAACACCCTTGTGCTGCCGCCTGCCCCTCCTCTGAGTCCCTGCCCATGCACTGCCTCTTCTCTGAGGCCCCACCCCCTGCTCACTCCGTCCCCCTTCCCTCTGTTGCTTGCCTCCTCACCCTCACTCACTTGCTCATTTTCACTTGGGTGGCTCAGGGGGCTGGGGTGTGGGAGAGGGTGAAGGCTCCAGCTGGGGGTGTGGGTTCTGGGGTGGGACCAGAAATGAGTTCAGAATGTAAGAGGAGGCTCCAGCCTGAGGCAGTGGGTTGGAATGCAAGAGGAGGTGTGGGCTCTGGGGTGGGGCTGGGGATGAGGGGTTTGGGGTGCAGGAGGGGGCTGAGGGCTGAGGATTGAGGGGTTCAGAGAGCCAGAGACGGAGCCTGGGAGGGGATCAGGGGTGCAGGCTCCGGGCAGTGCTTACCTCAAGCAGCTCTCAGAAGCAGCTGGCATGTCCCGCCTCCGGTTCCTACATGAAAGCATGGCCAGGCAGCTCTGCACACTGCCCCATCTGCAGACGCCACTCCCACACCTCCCATTGGCCATGGTTCCTGGCCAATGGGAGCTGCAGGGGCAGCACTTGGGGCAGGGGCAGTATGCGGAGCCCCCTGGCTGCCTCTACACGTAGGAGCTGGGGTGGGGGACATGCCAGTTGCTTCCCAAGAGCTGTGGCATGCATAGGCTAGCAGGGAGGCTGCCAGCCCCACTGTGCAGTGCCGCCAACCAGACAGTCAATGACCTGGTCAGCGGTGCTGACTGGAGCCACCAGGATCCCTTTTCGACTAGATCCTCCAGTTGAAAACTGGACACCTGGTCACCCTACAGAGCAGTGCCCCGCAGTGAGGGGCGGCAGCAAGTGAGTACCCAAGCAACTGAGTGAGTAAGGTGCCTCCTTATCCCTCCCTCCACCCAGATGGGAGGTGAACTTTGCAGATGCACCTCTGAACTCTGGGTTTGCACTGTCCAAGGACAACAACTGTGAGTGGGGTGCAGAGAAGGGATGGGAACATTATAGTAACTTTTGGGTTGCTGGACTTTCTGAGGGGGGTCCTATGCTCATGATTTATGTTTATGAGCCCTGGTTGTGGTGTTTCCACAAATTAATGCTGGGTTACTTCCCTCCTTGTATTAATTTTTTTTTTTGCTACACTCAGCCTCTGTGCTTGCGAGAGGGAAAGTATTGCCTCTGAGAGGTGTCCAGAGAGTGCTGCGTAATTGTCCCAGGTCACTGGGTGGGGGCTCAAGCTGGTTTTGTGTTGTATTGTTGAAAAGGAACCTCTAGATACTGAAGCCAGCCTTTGTTGCTGTGAACTCTGACTGGCAGAAGGGTTACACCTACATTTACCAGTAAAAAACGAGTCTTTCCAAGTCTAGGTATATCTTCCTCTCTTCCACACACTACCCAGCCACGAAAGCTCATGCTCCAAAATGTCTGTTAGTCTATAAGGTGCCACAGGACTCTTTGCTGCTTTTACCCAGCCACTGACAGTCACCCACTTGCAATTTGTCATCACAAGTATCAAGCTATTCCATGTTTTTTTTACTTATCCCATCATTTCTGACATGACTTATGAATTTTGCCCTTTGTTACAATAGCCACTTCTTGGTAAAAACACACAAATTATTCTTAAATCTAATTTTTAAGCCAGTCTCATGACTTTTGGGGGGTCAGACTCATGATCTTTGCAGGTGTGGGGTTGGTTATCCTGGGGATGAGTGGTTTAGGGGGGTGGGGAGGGGAAAGGGCTCAATCTGGTTTGAGGCATTGTGGCCTGATGCCCATGAGACATTACACAAGGGCACACAAGACTGGCTCTAGACCAAATATCAGGGGGTAGCCATGTTAGTCTGTATCCACAAAAACAATGAGGAGTCCAGTGGCACCTTAGAGACTAACAGAATTATTTGGGCATAAGCTTTCATGGGTAGAAAACCCACTTCTTCAGATTCATGGAGTGAAAATTACAGATGCAGGCATTATTATATTGGCACATGAAGAGAAGGGAGTTACTTTACCAGTGTTGACAGAGCCAATTCAATCAGGGTGGATGTAGTCCACTCCCAATAATTGATGAGAAGGTTTCAATACAAAGAGAGGGAAAGTTGCTTTTGTAGTGAACCAGTCACTCCCAGCCTCTATTAAAGCCCAATGGTGTTAAATTTGCAAATTAATTTTAGTTCTGCAGTTTCTCTTTGAAGTCTGTTTTTGAAGTTTTTTGTTCAAGTATGGCAACTTTTAAATCTGTTATAGAATGTCCAGGGAGACTGAACTGTTCTTCTACTAGCTTTTGTATGTTACCATTCCTGGTGTCCATTTATTCTTTTACGTAGAGACTGTCCAGTTTGGCCAACGTACATGGCAAAGGGGCATTGCTGGCACATGACGGCATATATCACATTAGTAGATGTGCAGGTGAATGAGTCCCTGATGGTGTGGCTGATGTGGCTGGGTCCTCTGATGGTGTCACTAGAGTAGACATGGGGACAGAGTAGGCAACAACGTTTGTTACAGGGATTGGTTCCTAGGTTAGTGTTTCTGTGGTGTGGTGTGTAGTTGCTGGTGAGTATCTACTTCAGGTTGGGGGTGTTGTCTGTAAGTGAGGACTGGTCTGCCTCCCAAGGTCTGTGAGAGTGCAGGATTGTTTTCCAGGATAGGTTGTAGATTGTTGATGATGTGCTGGAGAGGTTTTAGTTGGGAGCTGCATGTGATGGACAGTGGTGTTCTGTTATTTTCCTTGTTGGACCTGTCCTGTAGTAGGTGATTTCTGGGTACCCGTCTTGCTCTGTCAATCTAAGAACAAAAGAATGGCCGTACTGGGTCAGACCAAAGGTCCATCCAGCTCAGTATCCTGTCTATCAACAGGGGCCAATGCCAGGTGCCCCAGAGGGAGTGAACCTAACAGGTAATGATCAAGTGATCTCTGTTCTGCCGTCCATCACCACCCTCTGACAAACAGAGGCTAGGGACACCATTCTTTACCCATCTTGGCTAATAGCCATTAATGGACTTAACCTCCATGAATTTATCCAGTTCTCTTTTAAACACCTGTTATAGTCCTAGCCTTCACGACCTCCTCAGGCAACGAGTTCCACAAGTTGACTGTGTGCTGTGTGAAGAACTTCCTTCATTTTAAACCTGTTGCCCATTAATTTCATTAGATGACCCCTAGTTCTTATATTACGGGAACAAGTAAATAACTTTTTCTTATTCACTTTTTTCACATCACTCATGATTTTATATACCTCTATCATATCCCCACTTAGTCTCCTCTTTTCCTAGCTGAAAATTCCTAGCCTCTTTAATCTCTTCTCTTATGGGACCCAAAGCAGGGCTTATTTGTACAAGCACTTCAAAAAGTGTTTCTTCACTTCCCTAGGTGGGAATTGTAGTTTTAAGAATGCTTGATAAAGATCTTGTGGGTGTTTGTCTCTGACCAAATGGCACCCCAGGCAAGGAGTGTCTTCGGCATGCCCTCACCATTTGTTAAACCTTTGAGTACCTTTTTTATTGCATTTGTATCCCATTTAATGACTTTGATACATGATTTGTATGTGATTTATCCCTGTCATATAAGACAAATTTGCACGCTAGGATCTGTAAATCTGTATTTAGTCATGCCACATATAAGCAAATAAAAAAATTGTTTTCTCTAAGCTTATAGAAACTTTTTAAGAATAACTGAAATATACTAACATCAAGAAACTGAACTTTGCACCAATGTTGGGTGGATCAGTATTAGTGTTACAGTAAGTGACAGCCTTAGAATATTAACCTTAGTCCTTCAGTTCAAAAGGTTGCTTTTCTCACCTTTGTCCTCTTGAATTGAAGCACCGCGTAGATAGCGGTTCAGTAGATATCTCTGGCATCTCATTAAATATGTCCTTCATGAATGGGTACGTATACTCTTCAAATCTTAAAACACGAGTACACTTTCACAATTACGCAAAGTTCACAATACTGGGCTTGAGTAATCTCACTTCGCTTCACTCTTATATCTCAGGGTACGTCCAGACTATCCGCCGTATCGGCGGGTTAAAATTGATTGCTCGGGGATCGATATATCGCGTCTAATCTAGACGCGATATATCGATCCCCGAGCGCGCTTATATCAATTCCGGAACTCCATCAACCCCAACGGAGTTCCGGGATCGACACAGAGAGCCGCGAACATCGATCCCGCGCCGTCTGGACGGGTGAGTAATCCGATCTTAGATATTCGACTTCAGCTACGTTATTCACGTAGCTGAAGTTGCGTATCTAAGATCGATTTCCCCCCCAGTGTGGACCAACCCTCATTGACTGGCTGGCACAGCAACCCGAGCCTAGCACCCCCAGTGATCACTTGCCCCCTATCCAGCCCTAGGGGCACAGAGACAGGCTGCTACAAGAGGCCTGAGCTACATGCACCTCTTGGACTGTCCCTCATCGCTAAAGGATGTGGTCTTATACCCCCTACCGCCCCGTGGTACAGTCTTGTTCCCCCTCTCCCTATTCCCCTGTTGGTACATGCACTCTGTTTGCTGTACTCCGCGACCACTGCGCTACTCTGGGTGCGCGGCTGCGCAGCCGGAGCCCATCTAGGGTAAGTCGGAAGTTACGCAGATGCCGGTGGGACGGGTTGCGCTGTTCCTATAGAGCTAGTCGCTATTCCCCAACCTTTTTAAGGCAGGTCGGGGCGCGTGCCGGAGGGGCGTTACGGAGATAGCGTAGGGAGGCCCCGCTGACTGTCAATTGATTCCTGCTCCTAGGACGTGGCGAGTCCCAGGCAGAGTCGCCTGAACTAGAAGGCAGGAGACCCCCGAGGAGAGTCCGGGCAGCTGGGCTGGGGCCAGACCCGCCTGCCGGGGGCCGCCGAGCCGGACAGCTAGAGCCCCCGACCCCGGCTCTCGGCGGGCGGGCCGGGCTCGGGGCCGCGCCATGTGGCCGCGGTCGGTGTGCGTGGCCCTGCTGGCCCTGGCCGCGGGCTACCTCTTGGTGCGGGAGCCCGAGCTGCCTGGCGCGGCGCTGCGCTACCTGGCCGGCCGCCTGTGGGCCGAGCCGGCCGAGAGCAGCATGGCGGCGGCCTGGGAGGCGCTTATCACCCGGCCCGCCCGGCCGTGGAGCAGAGTGGCCGTGGGGTGAGTCACGTAGGGCGGCGCGGCTCTGCCCGGCCGGAGCGCGGGTCCCATCCCGGGCGGAGTCCTGAGCTGGGCTCCGGTCCCTGGGGCTGGGCCCTGCCGGAGTCACCCCGCACCGAGTGCTCTTGGCGGCAGGGCAACGATCAGGCCTAGCACCGAGGCAGAGACGCTCTTGCAGGAAGGGGCGACGTGCAGGGCGGGCTTTGCCTATGGGGCAGAGATCTTTGGCTGGGCTCCCGGGGGCAGCCAGCCCAGAGACCAGGCAGTCGCTGTGAGACAAACCCAGGCCTGCTGTGTCTTGTAGTTTGTGCTATGTCAACGTGTTGGGCGTATTTCTCTATCACCGCTCCCCACGGAGCTGTAGGAACACAGAACTGTTAAGAGAACAGCAGTACTTGTGGCACCTTAGAGACTAACACATTTATTTCAGCATGAGCTTTCGTGAGCTACAGCTCACTTCTTCTGATGCACAGAATGGAACACACAGACAGACAGAAGATATTTATACGTACAGAGAACATGAAAAGGTGGAAGTATACATACCAACATACATGTAATATTCTAAGGCTGTCACTTACTGTAACACTAATACTGATCCACCCAACATTGGTGCAAAGTACATGTTGGTATGTATACTTCCACCTTTTCATGTTCTCTGTATGTATAAATATCTCCTGTCTGTGTGTTCCATTCTGTGCATCAGAAGAAGTGAGCTGTAGCCCACGAAAGCTTATGCTGAAATAAATGTGTTAGTCTCTAAGGTGCCACAAGTACTCCTGTTCTTTTTGTGGGTACAGTCTAACACGGCTGCTACTCTGAGAACTGTTAAGAGGTTATCTCAAAATACATGCTAAAAGTAGGAAATAAAGCTAGAAGTGACACTGGGAGCAGTGTCCATCCCTGGTGAGCACTGTGTTAGAAAGGAAATGTGAAAGGTATAGTGTATTGCATTTATAATCAGGGTTCTGATTACGCAAGGCTTTTTGGAGAGCTGTATTTAATTTGTTTGTCTGAAGTGGACGTTACTTGATTTCATCCTGATCTCACAAATTGACATCAGTATTAATCTCTGCACAGGAGGTCTGAGAGGGAATAGACAAGTAAACTGTAACTCTTGGTCAGGTGTATTGGCAGAGCTGTGTGGGAGGCTAAGACTGTACAGACTACTGTCTGTCTTCATTTAGAGACCACTTGTGCAGAAAGCTTCTTGGCTTTTCTATTTTTGGTCATATATTTGAGAGTATATCTTGGGTATAGTGCTCATAGATGAGCCCTCAGTTTACTTTCCTGTAAGAGGGTTCCAGAAGTCACAGGACTACTGAGAGACTATTAGATAAGATCATATTTATTGGGATTGAAAACCCTTCTCACTGAAAGTGAGTGCAAAACTTGGACATATTAGTGGGCTGAATGGCTGGTTGGGGAGCTATTGGCTCATTCCCTGGAGGTAGGAGATGAGAGCAGAGAGTAAGGAGCATGTGGGGAGTAGGATAACAAAGTAGAGCACTGAGGGGGATTTTTGTGGGAGTGGAAAGAAATTTAGAGCTGGAGGTAGAGAACTTGATGTAGAGCAGGAACAAGAAAAATAAGCGATGGAGGGAGAAAGCAAAAGGAAATGGCTGAAGATGCTAGAAGACTCTTTTCTAATAAAGAAAAGCAAGGGTATAATACAAGTGTAGAGGTATTAAGTTATGTTTAAATTATTTTTTTAATCACGTGACAGCCCTAATCTTGATTAATTGCACTGTTAAACAATAATAGAATACCTTATTTAAATGTTTTGGATGTTTTCTACATTTTCAACTATATTGATTTCAGTTATAACAATACAAAGTGTACAGTGCTCACATCTATTTTTTATTACAAATATTTGCACTGTAAACAAAATAGTATTTTTCAGTTCACTTAATGCAAGTACTGTAGTGCAATCTCTATCATGAAAGTTGAACTTACAAATGTAGGATTATGTACAAAAAAACTGCAATCAAAAATAAAATACAGTCAAACCTCATAATAATGTGCCCCGCCATAATGCGAATTCGCATATAGCGTGATCATAGGTTGGCTCCCCTTTAAGGCATAATACAGTACTGTACCAGTGGTCCCCAACACCATGGCAGGGGAGAGAAGCTGCAGTCTCGCACCTGCCAGGGACAGAGAACTCCGAGGCTGCGGGCGCCGGTGCTCTCTGTCCTCAGCAGGCACAGGGCCGCAGCTTCTCTCCGGCTTCAAAAGGCGCTGGGGCCCCCTGCCTGCCGGGGACAGAACTTTGAAGCTGCAGGCGCCGGTGCTCTCTGTCCCCGGCAGGTGCGGGGCCGCAGCTCCTCTTGAAGCCAGAGAGAACCCGCGGCCCCACGCCTGCCGGGGACAGAGAGCACCGGTGCCCGCAGCCCTGGAGCTCTCTGTCCCCAGCAGGTGGGGGGCCGTGGCTCCTCTCCCCTGCTGGGCACTAGGCACTAGTGGCACTAGGCGGCGCACATCAATGCACTGCGGTGGGGACCACTGACAAACTGACTGGCTTGAAACCCCGCTATACCGCGACCCCACATTTAGCGCATGCAAGTTTTTGGACCCCAAACATTACGTTATAGCAGGGTTTCACTTTATAAAACTTTAGCGCCTACAAGTCCACTCAGTCCTATTTCTTGTTCAACCAATCACTCAGACAAATAAGTTTGTTTACATTTTCAAGAGATAATGTGGCCCGCTTCTTGTTCATGTCACTTGGAATTGAGAACAGGCATTCTCATGGCACTATTGTAGCCAGCGTGGCAAGATATTTACATGCCAGATGTGCTTAAGATTCATGTATGTCCCTTCGTGCTTCAACCACTGTTCTAGAGGACATGCATCCATGCTGGTTAAGGGTTCTGCTCAATAATAATCCAAAGCAGTTGTCATAAACAGATAGTTAAGGGTTAATACCTCTTTCACCTGTAAAGAGTTAAGAAGCTCAGTAAACCTGGCTGACACCTGACCAGAGGACCAATAGGGGGACAGATACTTTCAAATCTTGGTGGAGGGAAGTCTTTTGTTTGTGCTCTTTGTTTTGGGGGTTGTTCGCTCTTGGGACTAAGAGGGACCAGACGTCAATCCAGGTTCTCCAAATGTTTCTGAATCAGTCTCTCTTGTTTCAAACTTGTAAGTAATAGCCAGGCAAGGCGTGTTAGTCTTATTTTTGTTTTCTCAACTTGTAAATGTTCCTTTTTTTTTTTTGCTGAGAGGATTTTACCTCTGTTTGCTGTAACTTTGAACCTAAAGCTCGAGGGGGTTCCTCTGGGCTATATGAATCTAATTACCTTGTAAAGTATTTTCATCCTGATTTTACAGAGATGATTTTTTACTTTTTTTTCTTTAATTAAAAGCTTTCTTTTTTAAGAACCTGATTGATTTTTCCTTGTTTTAAGATTCAAGGGGATTGGATCTGTGTTCACCAGGGAATTGGTGACGTCCCTCAAGGCAACCCAGGGAGGGGAAAGTTTTTGGGGGACAGAAAGTGCGCCAGACACTGAACTTCTGGATGGTGGCAGTGTATCAGATCTAAGCTAGTAATTAAGCTTAGAAGTGTCCATGCAGGTCCACACATTTGTACCCTAAAGTTCAGAGTGGGGAAGGAACCTTGACAGCAGTGCAGACCAATGCATGTTTATTTTCCATCATCTGAGTCAGATGCCACCAAAAGAAAGTTGATTTTCGTTTGGTGGTTTGGGTTCTGTAGTTTCCGTGTCAGTGTGGTGTTCTTTTAAGACTTCTGAAAGCATGCTCTACACCTCATCCCTCTCAGATTTTGGAAGGCACTTCAGATTCTTAAATCTTGGGTCGAGTGCTGTAGCTATATTTAGAAGTCTCACATTGGCACCATCTTTGCATTTTGCCAAATCTGCAGCTAAAGTGTTCTTAAAATGAACAACATATGCGGAGTCATCATATAAGACAATTATAACATGACATATATGGCAGAATGCAGGTAAAAAACACAGAGACATACAATTCTCCCCCAGGGAGTTCAGTCACAAATTTAATTAACATTTTTTAAAATGAGCTTCATCAGTATGGAAGCATGTCCTCTGGAATGGTGGCTGAAGCATGAAGGGGCATATGAATGTTTAGTAATGCCAGCTACAAAAGTCACGTGCAAGTGCCTGATTGTCACCAGCTTTCTGTCACTGAGAGCCAGCAGCCTGCTGTTCTTCTCATCAGCCCCCAGGTGAGCTGCGTTGTTCATCTCTTTTAACTCCTCCCTCCAGGCTTGATACCTACTGCAGGTGTAGCAGCAGGGTGATGAGGCTGATTGAGCCCACAGGCTCTCAGTAATGCCTTCCAGAAATCAGTAGGTGGGGTTAGTATGCCCCACCAGACTGATGAAGGTGCAACTAAATACTTGATTCTGCTTCCTTTACATTTCAGAGCATGACAGCACAATTATACCATGGCTAGCTGACTAATCCTCAGGTGTGAAGTAATTTCTTTTCAACCCTAAATTATTACTTTGTGGCTGGTGTTAAAACGGTTGGGCAGGGTATGTCTTGATCATTTGAAATTGTATCAGAGTGAAACTTTTCACAACGGATGCAGATTTTTCCTAAAAATAGTTTAATTTGGCATTAATGTTAAAGGAGTACATTAACAGCATGGAGGGTGTGGTAGAGAAATGGGGTTGGAGGCAGAAGGAAGATAGCTGGAAAATTATTAGAGGTGTAGGAGCAGCTCTCACTTCAAACACCATAACTGGTTCATGTCATTATACCATTAATAATGCAATATTAAAACACCGGGCTGCTGACCTTTGCTCTGGTGGCTTTGAGGTGGAAATGTTGGTTGATCTTACTGTTTTTTCATTCTCCTCCTATTGTGTGTGGATTCTCGGTTCTGTAGTATATAAGCTCATTGCAGGATACAGAGGAGTTTCTGATATTTCACAAAGTATTGCAGCTCATACTCTGAGAGCCCGCCAGGCCTTTAATGTCCTTTAGTTTGTATCTTGTTGCATTCACTTGTGGGCAGTGCAAATCAGGCAAGAAAGGTCACCGACATGGAGCAGTGCTTAGTGAGTCTGCCTACCACTTTTATCCTTCTCATTCTTGACTGAAAGTGCAAGTGTAGGCACTCAGGTATCCAGGTAATTAGGGCCATGTAAGAACATAGTGTAAACTGGATGTGCTGCACTAGCTGTGTGGATGGCTGGAATTCCTAGTATGGGGAAGTGATGTGACTGAAAGCTGTCTTCAGAAAGATGATAGTATAGTAATTGCTTGACTTGCCCCAGTAATTGTATCCTTTCTTGGTATCTGAGAAATGCTGACCCCAAACACAATGAATAGAAATGTTCACATAAGCATTCCTTAAAATATGCCAGTGATCTATGCAAGGCTCTTCTCAAGGGCTGGAACCATCCTAGGAGAAGAGTGTGTTCCCTCAGCCCAACAACCCATCCTGGCCAGCCAAAGGTATAACATGGATCATGCTGGTAGCTGCATCCTGGCCTGGAGAAGTGGGCACTGTGTGGGTGTGTAGTTTTTTTGTTTTTTTTTTTTTTCCTGTATTTTTCCAGGTCTTTGAGATGAAGTTGGGCAATGCGGGCAGGAGAACCTCAAACAAGTGGGAAAGAGTGAAACAAAAAGAAACCTAAGGTAGCGAGGCTGGTAGAAGAGTCAATGGAACCAGAACTTCAAGAGAGATACCTTGGGGAATGGGAAGCAAATTGTTTAATTTTAGGGTAGAGATTGTATTTGCATGACTTCCAGTTAATAATCAGTTTAATGGTACTTCTCCAGTTCCCATTCACCCCATCCATACCCTTGAAATGTGTGACGGGTGCATATGGATTTTTCTCTGTCACCTTCCCCACCCTATAGAAAACAATGAAAAACAAATCCCAGAGTGGCAACAATCCTTGAATTTGGGTATTAATCTTTGGTGGTACCAAGCACTGTCTCACCAAGAGTGACAGATTTGTAACTACTAATCTTATGAGTGTCTACACTTAAAATGCTACAACAGCACAGCTGCACTGCTGTAGTGCTTAAGTGTTGACACTTTCTATGCCAATGGGAGGGAATTCTTCTGTTGACCTAGTGCTCTCTACACAGGGGTTTAGGCCTTGTTTACATTGGCACTTAACAGCTTTGCAACTTTCTCACTCAGGGGTGTAAAAAAACACACCCCCAAGTGCTAAGTTTCAGTGCTCTAAAGTGCCAGTGTACACAGTGCACCAGTGCTGGTAGCTACTCCCCTTGTGGCAGTGGGTTTTTTACAGCGCTGAGAGAGCTCGCTCTCTCACCGCTGGTGCTGCGCCTACACAGCCATGTTAAAGCGCTGCATGGCACATGCCCTTAGCGACACCACTCAGAGCGTGGATTTTTCACACCCCTGAGAGTCACAGTTATGCTGACCTAATTTTCTAGTATAAACTAGACCTCAGACTGTTTTCCACTCCCTTCAAATTTAGACAAGACACTGAAATATGAATACCATTGTCACTAGCCCTATCTAGCCATGTTCTAAATGTGGGATGTATTTGGAAAGGAAACATTTTTGCCTGCTCAACATCTTTCTGTAGCAACAAAAGGGCGCAATTCAGAGGTGAGTCTTACATTCTCCTCCTGTTAGATCAGAGGTGGGAAAACTATGGCCTGTGGGACCATCCTGCCTGGCCTCCGAGCTCCTGGCCCAGGAGGCCACCCCCCGCCCCATCCCTGCTGTTTCCCCCCATCTCAGCTCACTTGCTCTGCTGCCGGTGCAATGCTCTAGGTGGCGGGGCTGTGAACTCCTGGGGCAGCACAGCTGCAGAGCCCAGCCTGACCCAGTCTCTGTGCTGTATGGTGGTGGCATAGCCTGGCTTCAGCTGGGCGGCACGGCTGTAGTGCTGCCAGACACTGGTGCTCCAGGCAGCGCAGTAAGGGTCCAGGGAGCAGGGGAGGTTGGGGTGCTGGTCAGCGGGTGGGGGTGTGGATGGGGTTGGGGGGAAACGGGGTTGAATGGGGGCAGAGGTCCCGGGGGGGCAGTCAGGTGCAAGGGTTTCAGGGGCAGTCAGGGGACAGGAAGAAGGGGTGGTTGGATGGGGTAGGGGTCTTGTGGGGGCGTCAGGAATGAGAGGAGGGATTGGATGGGGTGGCGGTGGGGTTCTGGGGGAAGTCAGGGGATAGGGAGTGGGTGTGTTTGGAGGGAATGCGGGGGTTGGATGGGGCAGGAGCCCTGGCGGGGGAGGGCCGCAACCCCCTCCCCTAAACAGCCCTCCATACAATTTATGAAACCCAATGCGGCCCTCAGGCCAAAAAGTTTGCCCTCCCCTGTGTTAGATGATTTTCCTGTTATACCTCCCTCTTCTGGCCTCTCGGCATGTAGGTTACACTAACTTGGACTCATTGGGTCAAATCCAGAGGTTATATGTAAGGGGGTGTAAATTACACATTGGTAAGTGGGTGTGAATCTCATGGAATCAGTTGATGTAATTTGTATGGTGAAGGGCTGGAAGATGCTGCAGCAGTTTAGGCTTCCTTACATCCAACTCTGAATTTGTCCCAAAAACTTCTTGCAAATAGCTAAATATAATAATACTGGCTCCTGTTTCATTCAAGGAGAGAGGAAGATATGGTATTTACAGGAGCTTGGAATGGTGTTATCTGTGTGTTGTACAAATGATCTTCAAATCTTCCAGCTGAGGATGCTCTCCTAGCTCCTTACAAATGGATCCAGCTACTAGCAACATTCACTGGTGTTCTTTGACAGTGGCCTAACCGTGGCACTCAGACAGTTTGAGCTGAGAAACTTTCAGTTTTGTTATTAGCAGCTTTAAATTGCACACGTGTTTAAACCTCAAAAGTAAAACAAAAACCTGTTCCTTATTATATTAAGTATATTGGCAAACCTTTGTAACCTCTTGCACTTAAACGTACATGTAATATTGGCAGAGGAATTTTCTGAACCATAAATATGCTTTAACGAATTTTCTCTTCAGTTAGGTGTGTGAATTTCAGTGCTAGTGAAAGGTGCTGTATGTATTCCAGCTAGCTATGTTAGGGCTTTATATCACCATCGTATCAGAACACCTTCCGTGTAAAATTAGCAGCAATAACAAAATCCCTGCTGGACTTCATGGAGTCTCTGTCTCTTCTCCCTTTTTCCTTGCTCATGTGAAGTCCTGTATATTCACCGAACAGGTGCAGTATGAACAGTATCAATGCAAGCTTCCCCATGCTGTCCTCTGTAAATTAATCATGACTTAGGCCACGTCCAGACTAGGGGAGGAAAATCGATCTTAGATACGCAACTTCAGCTACGTGAATAACGTAGCTGAAGTCGAATTTCTAAGATCGAGTTACCCGTCCAGACGGCGCGGGATCGATATCCGCGGCTCTCCGTGTCGATTCCGGAACTCCGTTCGGGTTGATGGAGTTCCGGAATCGATGTAAGCACGCTCGGGGATCGATACATCGCGTCCAGACTAGACGTGATATATCAATCCCCGAGCAATCGATTTTAACCTGCCGATACAGCGGGTTAGTCTGGACGTGGGCTTAGTGGGCCCATCTCCTTAGCCTCTCTGGAGATTGACTACAAGGTTGCAAATTTTGTGTGTTTGGGGGAAGAGAGCGGAAGTAATGGGGAACTGGGTTAAAGCCACACCGGTTACTGAGCTGATGTGGGTTTGAATCTGTGGCCGGTAGCTGAAAGCTCTGAGTGTCACTGCTGATCTCCTGAGCCATCTAGTCCCCCTTACAGATGTATTACAAGTATAAGCACCGTTCCTGATTCTGTTCAGGCTCTTGCACTATCATCACTTCGGTATCAGAGTGCCTTTTAGAACGGCAGAATTCTCTGGGGCTATAAACAAGTGCCTGTTCCATGCTTATATGTCATACATTTTGCATACGTATGCTTGTACATCCCTATGCACCATTGGGATCTTCATGTCCCAAATAGATTTTCTCACCTGTAGCAGAGAGCTGACTGACTTCTCTGGGGGTTGGAACGGTGAACAAATATAAAATGGTAAAACTTGGGTCAGAATGGAAGACCAGAGTCCTCAAAACTACTGAGAAATAAGAAACATTCCTTTGTTCTACACCGGAATGTGATAATGAGGGTAAGTCTTTATCAGACAGAACCCAGTTCCAGTCCAGTCTTGTTTCTTTTCCGACCCTGCATCCATAAGCAGGGGGATTTGATTTAAACCACTAGTCAGGAAGACTCGGTTTAATCATGGTTTTCTACATAAAAGTGCATTCTTGTTGGTTGTTATAACCGTAGTACATATTCTTCACAACTCAGAGATAGATGTAGGTTTCATTTTTGGAAGGTACACACTATACATTTTTAAGCAGTGATTTATTTTGAAAACTTTTCAGATTAGTTTTATAACTATATCAGAAAATGAATGATTGTTTGGTTATTTCATTTACCAAAGGTAATTGAAGCAGATATTTATGAAGTCATTGGGAGGTGAACTATATCCAGTTCAACAGGTTAATTATTAATATTTGGAGGATTTTCTTGCCATGCTGTATTAGGAGGAGATCATCACCAGACAGACATTTAAATTGTTTTATTTAACTACAGCAATGCTAAGTATTCTGGATTTTTTTCCCTTCAACAGCAAACATATAATATTTTAACAAAACAAGCAAATGTCTCTCCCTTCTCACATTTATCTCCAGACTTTTTCTCCTTGTCCAGATCTATTCCGCCTCCAACAATCTTCTATTCATTGAACTTTTTGAAACTTTGTACTTTTAGAGAGAGGTAAGGAGTTGACCCTGTGTACCCAAATTTGCAGAGGGACAATAGAGTTGAGATCTGTTATTTCTCACCTCTCTATATATTTATTCATTTTAAAAATATTTTTGCTGTTAACAAGCATGTTACCTCCGGAGACACAAATCCACAGTTTGAGAACTGCAAAACTAAGCATCTCTGATGGTATCTTTTAGACTGAGCACTGAATCCAATTGGGTAGATAGAAAGATTAACCTAAATAATCTATACAGAAGCCTGTGGAACCCCATAAGGGTCCCTAATCCATGAACTACTGGAACCCATTTACAAATCTTTTCTTAGAACATTACATGAATATATTATCTCATACTATAGAATTAGAATTTATAATCCCTATTCCATGATAAGATACATTATAGCTCAAAGATATCTTAATTAAACTTACCTTTAGATAAGGTTTTTCTTCAAAAAGCATTTTATCAAAAAATCTGATTTTAAATTAAAAAAAATTGATTAAAAAAATCATTGATTTTTATCCACCCTGGCAGGTATTGCAGTATAAGCACTGCTATTGTGCAAATTTTGTTTCCTGCCTGTGTGAGGATTGAATAAAAGTTGGAAATCTGTCCCTAGTCCACAGTCTTTTAGTTGAATAAAAATGGGTCAAAAGCATTTGTCAGTTAAAGCAATGCTTGATGCAGTTCTTGAAGCTGCTTGTAAAATTCTCTGGAATCCGAGTGCTAACAATTTCAATAAGCCAAAGCACAGCAACTTTCTCCCAAAACTTTTTGACGTCCCCCCAAGTCTCTCTTTCTCTGTGTTCCCAGCTCACTTTTCCTTTCTGTCCTCTTTCTCCAGAGTCAATGCCTGTGTAGATGTAATCGTCTCCGGTGTGAAGCTGTTGCAGGCACTTGGTCTTGATCCTGGGGATGGGAAAGATCATGCTATCTTGAATTCCAGAAAGGACCTGAAAGAAGCCTTCATCCATTTCATGCAGAAGGGGGCAGCTGCTGAGCGCTTCTTCAGTGATGCGGAGACCTTCGATCACATTGCACAAGCAGCCTCAGAGTACCCTGGGGCACAGGTGTGTTCTCTATTTTAGGGCTAGACTGAGAAGGCTTATTCTTTGTACATGAACAAACTGTATAGCAGCTTTCACGGCCCTTTTCATGCTTCAGAATGATCATGCAAGAGATTCCGGAAATAAAAATTTACACAGCTGCTTTACTGTATTAACTCTAGAAAAACTTGATCACTTTATATGAAGCTGCTAAGAATCTAAACACTCTGCTAATGCACAGATTCTTTCTTTGAAAGTGTAATTTTCCTCCAACTCCGCCTATCTGGTAGGATCCTAAATCGCAGAATGTTGAATTGTCTCTTCCTTCTGCACATCCCAGCCTGCCAAAATCTGCATAGCATATACTTTGGCTCTGATAGTTTAAATGGCATTTACAAGAATGCTGTTGAATATAATGTAGGCAACAAATGAAATGTCTGTTTTATGACAGGGGGCAGGGCTGATACCACAAAGAAGGCTCTAACTTTTTTAAATGGTGCAGGTGTTGAGGGCGTGGATCCAAGAATAAAGAACTGAAAACATTTCCATAAATTTCAGAAGCTGCACGAAATAAGGCTTGGAAATGCACAACTCTCTGGCATTAGAGAAAACTAAAGAGAGTAGGCAATCTTTCTAAAACACCTGTCTCCTAGTTGGCTCATCTGCTCTGGTGTACATTGGGCCTTCTGGAGTTTTTTGCGATGTGTCTGTTTGGCACTTCATGTTAAGGTAGATAATTTCTGCAGATTATTTATGTAGAGTTTTCCAAACGCCCTTCCAAGCCAGGAAAAGCTCTGAATTCCTCTGTAGTTGACTTCTTATTCTAGGTTTCCATGATCTTCTGACTTTTTTGCAATTTTGTCTTTCTGTTGCATGTTTTGCACCTTGACTTTCATGCCCGGGGTTTGATTTGTAACTGGAGTTTTCCTTTGTCATCACTCCCTCTTTCCCTTCTGTTTTTCATTTTCTGTCACTCCTTTAAATTGTTAACTCCAGTCATTTATCCCTGTCAAAAGGATTACATTCTCCAGTCCTTCCCAACCATTGTTTGAACACTGTTGTGATACCATGGGTAGTCCATATTGTTTGGGTCTAGCTGAGCTGTGAAATCCAGAGCACCATTTTGGATTTGCTCATCTCAAGAAGCTTTAAGGCTTTGTTCTCTGTATATAGGGCCTATTGAGCACAGGTAGCAGGCTCGGGGAATGTTCAGATGGAATCCAAGTAGAAGCCAAGCTCCAAAGGGCCCATTTGTGTGGAGGGAGTTGATGTTGTGGCTTTTGTGTGAGTTGTTGAGTTCACTGGACTTTCAAGTGACCTTTTCTCTAGACATTCCAGTCCTCTTTATTTCATTTTCCTCTGGTCTCTGGCTTTCCACCTATTTTTCTCTTAAAACTAGTTCTCATAATTCCCATAGCTTTTGAACAATTCCCTGATTTCTACACTGCAAGGTGGGGAGGAGTTGAAGATCAATTTAGTCTGCAGAAGAGACGAGTGAAGGGGGATTTGATAGCAGCCTTCAACTATCTGAAGGGGGGTTCCAAAGAGGATGAAGTTCGGCTGTTCTCAGTGGTGGCAGATGACAGAAGAAGCAATGGTCTCAAACTGCAGTGGGGGAGGTCTAGGTTGGATACTAGGAAACACTTTTTCACTAGGAGGGTGGTGAAGCACTGGAATGGGTTACCTAGGGAGGTGGTGGAATCTCCTTCCTTAGGGGTTTTTGAGGCCCGGCTTGACAAAGCCCTGCCTGGGATGATTTAGTTGGTGTTGGACCTGCTTTGAGCAGGGGGTTGGACTAGATGACCTTCTGAGATCTCTTCCAACCCTAATATTCTATGAGTCTGTGATTTAAAACAAGTCCATTTTGTGGTTTAGCTGCTTTGTGGGTTTGGTCTTGTACATGTTCACAGTGACTGGATTATGAATTTCACAACTTTTGTCTTGTGATGCCAGTGGTAATGAATTTACCTGAAGGAGCTCCATATCTAGCAAAATGGTATCAACAGAAACAGTTAATCACAATAGCTCAGTAAATCTTGCTTGATTTTTCAATTATTTGGAATTCTGGCATCAGTTTGGCTTATGATGTGTGTCAGATTCTCTCTCATTTGTGAGCTTGATAAATCTTTTTTTATATTGTAAAATGATTGTTTGCACAGCTCACTAAAAAGGATAAAACATAACCTCCCCCCATGAAAATAACAAATTAAATGGACAGCATTTGGGAAAGCTTAGGGGGTGAACAAATTGAAATGTATGGTTGAGTGGGCTGTCAGAAGGCTAATACTGGCTAAATAACAACATCCTGGGTCAAAAATTGTTAAATTGGAGGAAACAGTCTTGGACAGAGAACTATGGAATTATTCTGACGCAGTCCCAGCAAAGCACATTGTTAACTTCATTTGTTCTGACAAAGTTATTGCAGATATGTAGAAGTCCATCTATAAAACTATTAATCTTACACACATATGCTTTCTCTTACAGCTCTATGTGGGAGGAAATGCTGCCCTAATTGGTCAGAAACTTGCAACAAATCCAAACCTGAAGGTAAGTGTCTCAGACTTGGTTTTATTTAATTGTTTGTAATCAGGCTCCAAACCACTCGTATGCATATTCTGGGGATCACATCACTAGATTATGTTCCTTAGTGGAAGCTGAGTCTGACCCAGCACAACTGCTTGTTATGCCACACAAAGAGGAAATGTATCTGGTTTGTAAGCTTCTCTATATCCAATATATTTTGTCTTAATAACAACATTCTTTTTGCTGTATCCCATGAGTTAATCTTTCTATCACCACTAATTATGTATTGACATGGTCTTTAATAGACCAAATATGCATGATAGGGTGGTCTTGGTCCTCCTTTAATTTCTGCTGTCCTGTAGGATAGGTCTGTGAAATTCGGGAACTCTTTATGGTGCAGTGAGTGGTAGCCAGATTGTTTGTCTGAAACAAATTCAGCCATGGGTGTATTTGATGGCTGTCAGTATGGTACTGTGGAGCAACTGCTACACTTCCTGTTTTAATCCTGTGATGCCTGAAGTTGGGGTTTCCATACACTACAAAATACAGATATTCATTCTAGGCAATATTGTTTCATATAGAAATTTAGCTACATTGATAAGCAAATCAAGTCACTGGGTGAATGTACTAGGAATTCACCGTGGTTTCAAGTCTCATCTAAAGAAACACTTCAATTTTAGAAGATATTTCTAATAGGTGTTTTTTCATGTTACAGTTATTGCACAGTTTAGCAGTCTTTGGAGAGTGTCCCTCCCCCACCCTCTTTCTTAAACTGTATTGGAATATGGAGGGTGCTGTGAGTAGGAACAGATGTGCATTATTGGAATAGTCTTGAAAAACTTGTACAGCAGTTGATCATCAGCCCCTCACTTTAATGAAACTGGTAGCCATGATTCAAATCTTTTAAAAAATAAATAAATAAATTAAAAAACAAGTCTTGAGAAAGTATTGTGCACTGTCTGCATACATGCCCCTTCTGCCCCCCACCATTACTGCTAAGCAAACAGGTGAGTGAATGTGGGAGCAGTCAAAGTGACTGTTACCTTCAGGAAAATATGAAGTGCTACTTAATGAGTACAGAGAAGATGCTTACAGATTTTGCTCATAGAGGACATGCCACTGCATCCTTGTTTAGATTGTGTTTTGTTTTGTTTCTAGATCCTTCTTTGTGGTCCAATTGGTCCTAAACTCCATGAACTACTTGATGATGATGTAATTGTTCCACCAGAATCTATGCAGGAAACTGATGAATTCCACCTCATCTTGGAGTATCAAGCAGGTACTTTGAATATTGCAGTACATTGAACATTAAAGGGGTAAAAGACTGATTAGGTCTAGTTCATTGCCAAATATTTTCCACTGCAGCCCTAATCAAGGATTTCCAGAGGTTTGTTTGACCCATCAACGAAAAACAACAACTAAAAAAAACCCCCTGCCAAAACTCCGTGTAGCTATTTCATTAATCTTTGGGATTTCTTTCTGGTGCAAATTCAACCCCAGTTATACAGATTCCAGAATTGGAGTGGTGGTGACAAGAGGAGAGACCCAAACTGTAAAATGAGCTAGAGTAGAGAAGGCAAGGAAAAATGGTCCCATACTAAAAGTCCTACTGTACATTGAGAGAGGAAATGGTGAGAATGGAACCAACCAGCCATATTCATTGCATCAAAGCAGGTGATTCATCTTATCTTTTCATACAATAAGGTTCTACGTCTGCTATAAGGATGTGTGGGATTGTTCAGAAGAGACAATCCCTAAGATGGTTTCCTTATTAAATAGTTCACATAGAGCATGAAAACCACTGCAGTAACAGTACCTTTCCCATTGCATGGTGATCCCCCATAAATTAGAGGATTGTATTTAGTCATTTGGGAGACCTCTGAGGAAAACCTGGCCATGGCAATAAGTGGCATTGACAATTCACTAAGTGGCACTGTGCCCCTGAACCAGATGCCCCAGAGTCATGACTTGGGCACTGTGTTCCTAGAGAGTGCCATCTTTGGAATGCAGTGTAAAACCAAACTATTGACCCTTTGTGATTACTGTATCATCTGGTAAATATGCTGATCAGATCCTAACCTGAGAGAATTACATCTTGCCTCTTAAACGTCCATCTATGATTTCAGTTGAAGAAGCTATTCTTCACTTTCCTTCCTAAAACCTGTTGTGTAGTTTTGCTGATAACGGAATAGCTGCCATGTTCCATTCCCAGTGTTTTTGCATCAGTGATCGGTGATCCCACTGTAGTCTGTAAATTATTTTAGGATCTTTCTGGATGAAGGGGCTATGCCAAGAATCCTTGACTGCACCTAGTTATTAACTTTTGCCTCTTCTCATTATGTTTTCCTCCCTTTCTAGCTCTTTGTATGTCCCAGTAGTAGGTCTGTATTGGTAGGTGGTGGCCACTTGCATAGAACTGGACATCTAGCTACCTGTGAATGGGTCTTCTGAGAGAGGAGATCACCAATCCAGAGCTTCTTTACTTGTCTTTTAGATTGTCTTTAGCTTTGGAAATATTTTCAGTAACTGATGCTGTACCATAGCCTGTTAGATTTAACTGTAATGAAAAATATACTGGCATAAACCTGCGCCTCAAGTTGAAGTGACTTCGGCTTCCCCGTAGTAGATCTGACTTAGCAGAAGGCTGTTGTAGGGCACCAATTTACAGGTGAGACAATTGTCCTGGTTTTTCCCAAACTATGAGACTTAAAAAACCCAAACCTGTGTACTATGGTGGTGAAGCGTCAAGGTGATAGATACCTTATTCAAAGCTCGAAGGTGTTTCTGGTTTTATAATGTATTTTTAAGCTTTCTGCATGTCAGTAAACTTAAGGACTGTGTAAGTTATCAGTATTAGCAGCTGTCAGTGTTGGAGTTAATCTGGTAGCTCCATCTGTTCTGTGAGCTGTGGTAGCCTGCTAGGTGAACAATCATCTTAAACTATTTTGAAACTCTCTTTTCCTTCGAACTGTGGTCCCTATCAATGCTGTATCCTGCTCCAATGCTGTTATGTTGCTGTCCTATCAGATTTCACTCAGAGCTATATATCTCTGTGTGCTGTAAGCTGAGGAATGTAAATAGTCTCACCATTGCCCTAAAACAGTATTAGCTTAGAAGGTTTGATTAGAAGTGTATGTCCTAAGCAGTTTCTATGGGTATAATTACAAAACATCTGGACTTCTGTGTTTAACATTAAAATAGACTGACAGCCTTCCCTGAGTTCAAAAAGAGGGCACCGTATAGTCTGAACTCTTTCTGCATGTGGCTACCTGTAACCCAAGGACTAAGACTACTTGGCTTTCTTTTGCATAGTGGCAATGAACAAGACAACAAGTGAAAGCTGTCTTTTCCAAACAAACTGAGCAGGACTTCATAGGTATCTGAAATGCTGCATGTGTGGTTACAAAGTTTACTCTATCATAGCAGCAGGCTCCAGAATGACCCCAACACTTACAAAAGCCTATGCTAATTAAACTCTCTAGTACCTCCCTTTTTATTGCATCCTGTTTGTATGAACTGAGAGCTTTCTTCCTCAAAGTTTTCTTCCTCCAGAACTCTCGATATGGGCCAGCTAACCACAGTTGACATGTCTTTGTCTTATAGCCAATGGAAAATGCTGCTTGCTTTGTGTAGATTTGTTCTTCCTCTGTTCCAGGAAGCATGTATGAAGTACACATTCCATGTGGATGACGGGCACCTTTGTCTTCCCTCGATGCTGCTTTGGTGTGAAATGCACTGCTTTATAGTTCCCTTGTGTGGACCAGTTGAGCTATGGATGTTGTGTCCTCCATAGACCTTAACATACTGCACTGTGAAGCTCTTTATAACATTTTTCTGATGGGCAGCTTGAGTTAAATCCAGTGTTGTTGGCTTGATGTCGGCATGAAAACAGCCTAATCAGACACTGATTTCATCCTCCATCAGTCTGTAAGATCTGAGCAAACAAACTCACCCACTGGCTCTGGCTCTCACGTCTGGAGGTTCTCTCCCTGATTACCTCATAAATGCTCCTGCTTGGGCAACTTTCAGTCTCGTAACTTTTCCTCCCTTCAAATTGCAGGTAGCAATACAAGTAATGCTTTTTGTCCTTCCACCCGGCTGTGTCCCTACATTCCCCATCCCCTTCAGGCTGTTCCCCCCCCCCCAGCCCCACTCCGCCACAACCCATTTACCATAGCTGGTATATGGATTTTTTTGTGTGTACTCCAGTGTTGAGGTTATATCTGTAGACAGCTGGGAGTTAGTGAACAGCTGACCAATTAGACTGTGGTTTGTATAATCTGTGTCCCTGTTAGACTCTAACACAAATTTACCTATTTTTCCCCTTTACCTCGGTGTCCAGAGGTACCCAGTGGGGATGGGTGAAACCATTTTGTATATATTCGGGCCTAAATATGACACACAGCACAAGTGTCAAGTATTGATCAGGTGGTCAAACTCTACCTAGCTAGGTTTCTAGGGAGCCATGCCAGCTCTGATTGATGCTGGGATTCCAGTGAGGATCCAGAAACTATCCTCTAGTTATTGGGATTAATTGTTTTATTGTTGATTGGGGGATTTCTTCCTAGGTGAAGAATGGGGAAAGTTGAGAGCTCCCAATGCCAACCGATTTATCTTCTCCCATGACCTATCAAATGGAGCCATGAACATGCTGGAAGTGTTTGTGTCCAGCCTGGATGAGTTTCAGCCAGACCTTGTTGTGCTCTCAGGGCTTCACATGATGGAAGGGCAGAGCAGGGAAGTGCGTGAGAAGAGACTTCTGGAGGTAAGAACCTGAGCACCGTACCATCTCCTTCATTCCAGCCTCAGTAAACACTGTAGCACAGGCTGCTGACTTCCTGAGAATTCAGCATGCAGTTATAGGATGTCTTTGCTCGATTTGCCTTCCTCCTATTGTGGGCCAAAGGCTTGTACTCTGAAACTGTACAGCTAACATCATGAGCTCTAGTCTTATGGGTTGGTTGAGATCCTCTAACATTGACATTACTGTTTGTTGGATCTAGCGGAGTCTTCAAGGAAGAAGCTGCCACGCTGGTGCTAGGTTGTGGTGGATTTATCTAGTTATTGGAGCCTCATCCAGTGGCTGAATGCACTGTGTTCCATCCCATGTTAGCATAGTCAAGGCTGCAACTGAGACCCCTGTATTCTGTAGGCAGTAGCTGTGTCAGGTAATCCAAAAGGGATTCTTTCCTGCTTGAAGCAGAAGTTGCACTGAGCCTCTCTTGTGTGGAAGTTGCTCTTTGTTTATCTTACAGCTGACTGCCTCCTGATTCAGTGTGTTCTCTTGTGCTTCAGGAGCAAGCATTTGGGGCTGCTTCATGTCTGGAAAGTCTTCTGCATTGGGCAGTTAGATGAATGCAGGATTGGATCTAGATTATGGTCTGCTGCTGCTGTGCTCTGAGAGTGAGAAAGCAGAGGCTGCTCCTATTTCTTCCTCTGAGCAACATAGTCCTTTTGCCAGCTAGATAATTTAGAAATAGAAATCTGACGGCATCCAGACATGAGCAGATTAGGGTGCCTATATCTGAGCCCAAAAGCTTTTATTCATTCTGTTTCTTAAAGATGTCTTGCCTTCCCTTCTGCAGGCTGTGACTTCCATCTCTGATATCCCCACTGATATCCCCATACACCTGGAATTGGCCAGTATGACTGACCAGGATCTCATGAGCAAGATTATGAATCAGGTAACCAAAAGGACAGGATATGCCCATTTCACTCTCTGTCTGTATCCATCATGGGTGCAGCATACAGACTGACTGGTGGGTGATCGTAAATGGAAATTTAGGATTGGAGTTGCCTCTTCTGAGAGCAATGAGTATCTTAGGTATAAAGCCTGCAGAGCCATTGTATTCCGGCTGAGGTCACTGCTCCGCTGAGGTTCCCACACCCACTCAACAGTGCATTAACAGGAGAAGTGTAACAGTCTGTTTTCATAATTGGTAGTAGACAGTGTTTTCTTTAGTATAAAGGGAATATCTGTCTTGGAATAATGAATAAATGGAATATCCTACTGAGAGGATATCATCTGATGTTCTCAGCCAATCAACACTCTGTTTTCCTAAATTATCTGAGGTCAGCGTTAGGTGATGTGTGCAAAAATGAATGTACTCAGCAGCTGAAGTTGCATGATTTACTGTAGGCAAACACTTGGATTCTACTGCCTTGTTACTCACAGCCATCAATCTCCTTTGCAACTGCGGTCGGGAAATAACCCAAGCCATGATCATTCAAATGGACCCAAGAACTCTCTGTAGATTTAGATGATTTGACATGAATAATCTCAGACAGTTGTTTCAGATTTAGCAGCCCTATAACTTTCTGATAGAACCATGATTTGAACTGGAGCTATTTTTAAAAAAAAATACTTAGGCTTCTGAAGCTTCTTTCAGATGTTTTTGCATGCATACATACCACTCAATGCTCCCTCATTCAAAGGGATGTCACTCCTTTTAGTCCCCAAGTTGCATATATTTTGGCTTGGAAGGATTAGATTTTTATTTTTAAATGTCAATAAACATAAATTTGACTGTGTATGCACAAGCCAACATACTTCCATCGATGATTGTTGAAATTTACAGATAGGCAAAGTAAGAAAAATGCTGCTTGAGAAATTATTAGTTTGATTTAAGGCTGTTTACTTTGTATATTTGGACAGGCGATGTTGACAATTTGTGTTTTAATGGTTATAAAGCTTTAACTTTTTTGAATCTCAACATCTGCTGTCATTAAATAAATGTCTGACCTCCCCCCCATAATTTTCTACAACTGTGAAAATTTAAATCACTGAAGGTAAAAATAAATGTTTAAAACCCATACTTTTGCACAATTGTGAACATTTAAATAGATAAAAATCTTTTAAAAAAGCTTAAAAATACACATCTGTCACAATTATAGGAGAAAAAACTGAATTCTGCCAAGCCTACCTGTGTTTCATATGGATTTCATATTCTGTTACTTTCATTGTTGAAAGTTATTTATATTGGAAATAAAATGACAAAATGAAGGCTACAGAAAGTTATCTGTGCTGAACGAACAAATTCCACAGCATGTTACGTTTCTTGCAGGAATAATTATTTTGTGTCCCTTATTTTGGATCTTTGTCAGGTTGTGTCCCACATTTGGGCCTTGGCAGATTGATCCATCTCTTCCAAACTGCTGCACAGCTGTATTAAGAGGAGTGAATTAGATTTTGTTTGTATTCATGTAGTAGAAGTGAGTAGAGTCTTGGGTGTATTTTTTTTAGTTGTATTCTGATTTTGCTCCTCTTAGATAAAGGCAAAGCTAACTCAACCCAGTTTGGATATGATTTCTGTCCCCTCCACAGCCTCGGTCGTCACTGGAACCTTTCCCCTTCTTTTTCTCCACATGTATTCAGTTGGAAAGTAGAATGCCTGGCTTCTTCTGCTGCCTTAGTATAAATCAGTTGGATAGGGTGCTTGTGCAGAGAAATATGCTTCAACCTTCCCAAGAAACCAAACTTATTTCCTCCCTATGTGCATGCAATCTGTGGCCCTAAGGGTCAGGAGTCCCCCACCCCCACTCCATTATGCACAATAGCTAAGAATGTACTGAGACAACATAATAATTTTAAAATTAGGAAGCTGGGAAATCTGATTCTACCTCTAAGTCTGAAGAAAAACTGTCGTTCACTCTGTTTCTGTTAGCAGGTCTTCCCCCTGGTGAACTCTGTCGGGCTAAATGAACAGGAGCTGCTGTTCCTTACCCAGTCAGCCTCTGGTCCTCATGCCTCCCTTGGTTCCTGGAATGGAGTTCCAGATGTGGGCATTGTCAGTGACATCCTTTTCTGGATCCTGAAGAAGCATGGAAGGACCATGGACAAGACATCTGATCTTACCCGTATCCACTTCCACACACTGGCCTATCACATTCTGGTTACAGTGGATGGGTATTGGGGCAACCAGATAGCAGCTGTGGCTGCTGGAGCCAGAGTGGCAGGGACACAGGCTTGTGCAACTGAAACCATTGATACTGACAGAGTCTTTCTTAAAGCTCCCTTGGAGTTTGTGACCTCCCATACAGAGGCACCCTCCAAAATCTCTTTAAATCCAGGTGATCCAGTGGCACAATGGCACAGAGAGGGAATCTCATTCCATTTCACCCCTGTTTTGGTGTGTAAAGATCCCATCCGGACCGTGGGACTTGGAGATGCTATTTCAGCTGAAGGACTCCTATATTCAGAACTATACCCTCAGTAGCCTATGGAAACGAGACACCTTTTTCTCCAAGAATATAGTGTCTGAGGAAATGTGGTGTTCTCAAGGGGATTTCAGACAGTATGGTTGGGGGTGGAATTTGGGATATTAAACAGTCTCTGGATATTATCTGAGAAGAGCCAAAGAATACATTCCAGCCACTTGGCAGTGACTTGAGAGTGTTTTCTCATGTTAATGTAAAAGTTGTAGGATTTTAATTTGGAGACTGGCTTTTTGTCTGAAGCATGTCTGGAGGAGGAAAACTGATACCAAAATCCATGTTTGGAACAGAGTTGCTGATTGTTAATTTAAGCCAGTTGTGTCTATAGTGCTTGAAAGCAAGGCAGCCAGACAGAATTTCATGCTTATGAATCCCAGGGAGTACACAGCAGTCCTCAGCCCTGTCTTGCTTCTGATAAAGCAAAAATAAAAGGCTCTTGCATTATCTCCTAGCAGCATATTGCTACATGACAAGAGCAACCCTTCCACTTGCTCAGTATTGTGATCATATCACTTATTGACAAAATTACCTCTCAACCTCAGCACCCCAAGCATAGGAGGGAGCCAGAGTAAACAGTGCTGAAATGTGACATGTACTGTACATATTCCCTAAATGCACAGAGCTTCGCTGGAAGCTCTGTAAATTGTTTTGGGTATGTGCGCAGCTGGGGATGAGAGCCTGAATACACACAAGCTCCTTTTTTAATTTCTGGATAGGTCAGAATAAGATACTGAAGACCTGTCCTTTGGGAGATAGCTTAGGTGCTTGTTTACCTTAAAATGATCCTCAAATCTAAATGTGGCTTAGTTGCACAGAAATCGCCTTGTGTTTCAGCTAGCAAGGCTCACCATTCTTTCCTTTGTGGTGTATGCTCATGCCAGCCTCATCCTCCAGTTTATGGATAGGCTATTGCTGATGAAGACTTGATTTATTTTTATGCTAGTGCTGTTGTGTAATTCTTGGACCTGCATATCTTCGATTTGGAGGGGTCTTGTTCTTTTGGGTGGTCTCTGGATAGGAGAGTCATTACTGGTTTTAAGGTAGCTGAACTGACCTGTCCTTCACATGCTAGAAATCCTCTCCAAGTACTAGTGAGAAATGCTAGGAAGAAGACTTCCAGTTGAGATTGGAAGTATGTTTGGTGTGTGTAGCAGAGTTTATTTATTATGAATTGCCTATGTGCATATAATTCCACTGCTGTAGGCAACCTCGTACATCACAGAAACAGAGCATGCGCATCTTACTGTCAGCACCACAAGAAAATTGCCTTGTAGCATATATTTAGCTTAGCATTTTTTTTAATTAAACATGTTGTTTAGGGTATCCTTTTTCTCTTGGTACCACTTGTCTCAACAGCACTGTACTAAGGCTTTCTGTGTTGCCTGCTTCCCTTTGAGAATAAGCTGAAACTGTAAGCCTACGCTGGCACAGAAGCAAAATAGAAGTCTACTTCAGTGTTGATTGAAAACTCAATATGACTGGCATGTGTATGTAATGGTTGATAAATGTTGGTACTATCTTCCTGGCTACCTGTTGAAAGAGCCCACACAATAAGCAGCTGAAACTGGAAGGCAGCATCCTGCAGTTCCTCACTCCATGCTTTCTGTGCCCCAAACCAGCTCCAGTTAACTCAAATGTGCTTTTCCAGGCCAAACAATGGAATAAACAAAACACGAGTTTCACCCAGAACATTTCTCATACACTTGTAGGACACTGTATGTCTATGAGGGTCTCCTTCCTATATCTGACAGCAATAGTGCCAGCTCATCGCCACTGCTTGGTATTTTGAACTGCTTTTGTTGACTAATAGAAGTGGAAAAATTACTCTAGCTATTCCAAGTGCTGTTGTTTCAGTTATGTGAGCTGTAAAGTCATTGTTGCCAGCTCTAAATTATACTCAAAGTTGTCTCATTGCTTTGAAGCTCTGAGCTAGAAAATGAATCAGCAGAGTTAAAAGCTGGTTTTCTCTCTGAGCATTAAAAAAATCCCCCCCAACTGTGGGCATGTGAATGAATTTGTTAGCCAAATGGGCTAGGGAAAAAAAAATCCAGTACTTGTTTCACTTTCGCGAAGGGAAGGCTAGAGTAGCATGAGTATCAAATATGCTTTAAAATAACTTTGAAACCGTTCTCACCTGCATTTCTCTCTTCTCTATATTGCTATGAAACCCACATAGGTAGGTGATCCAAAACTTGATTAGTGTTAGGCTCCTGAGCAGGACTTTCCCAGCTGTTCTGTAGGCTGGGCAGTGTCTTACCTTCCAACTGCTGCTTACACAATGCTTGAGCTCACCAGCATGGCACTAAGCCAGCAGGCCTTGGCATTTAGTTGCTGGTTAAGGGCAGCTGCATTTGTGATATGTTAATTTCTATCAGTATCCAGCACAGAACTTGCTTAGCTATACAGCTGCAATATTTACCCTTATCCTTTCCTAAATTTGACCAAAACAATCCATAATTTAAACCTTGCTTTAAATTGTTTAAAATAAAGTCTGGCAAAAATACCTTGTGGATCAGTGCAGGGCAGATAGCCCTTGAAGTTGCTTCATAGTGTCCTTGGTGCTGTGATTCCTGCCCTCAAGAGGAACAGACTCTTGAGAGAATGGCAAAAACATAGCATAACCCAGTCTGATTACATTAGTAATCTGTACCAATTTCTGCATATATTTATT